>NC_045598.1:54629407-55229407 GCF_009762305.2 Zalophus californianus
CCTAGGTACTAAAAGATTTTGGCATCCCCTCCACCACCACATCTAATTCAAAATAAAAATGACATTATTCAGTCAAATAAGGATAAGAAAGTCTAGCAAATTTCAAAAATTTCTATACTTGTTTTGGGAAATCTCATTCTTTAAGGTTTTTTTTTCTCATTTTGGTCTCCTAGCAAATACATAGATGGCCTTTTGGGTGATCCTGATCTGTCTGAAGATAAAAACAAACATTACCTCCTTGTGTGTTCCCAGGAAAAATTGGATTCTGTCAACACCTGTTAGGTGGATTAACAGAGTCCTGTAGTAAATCTCTATAAAATTGGAAGACACATTAGAAAATAATTTTTATCCGAATTATTGGTTTTTTTTTTAAAGATTTTATTTATTTATTTGAGAGAGAGAGAGAATGAGAGACAGAGAGCACAAGAGGGAAGAGGGTCAGAGGGAGAAGCAGACTCCCTGCTGAGCGGGGAGCCCGATGTGGGACTTGATCCCGGGACTCCAGGATCATGACCTGAGCCGAAGGCAGTCGCTTAACCAACTGAGCCACCCAGGCGCCCCCGAATTATTGGTTTTAAGTGTGTTTTCTGTATATCTGATTTTTTTTAAATAAGAAAGACATTCTATTTCTGTCAGTGGCCCATTTATCCTCATTTTTGGTCTGCCCTAACTAAAAGTCCACTCTCATCAATGCTTCTGCATTAGTGAGTGATATGAAATTTGCTAAACACTTTTTAGGGGTGATGGAGATATTTTAATATCATGTACTCACAATAAACTTGAAATCTTCTGTGTTCATTGATTTTTCTCCAAAGCTGAGCATTGACTATACCACTTAAGGGGCAAAGGAAAGAGGTCTCTGACACTTCTGTCTATCCTACAGTCTCTCTCTACATTCTGGATTTGGTACCAAAGTCCTGAAGCATCTTATCAAACCATTTTCAAACAATGCCAGATTTCTCCTTACCAGGAATCTTCATCCAGTTGCTAAACAATACAATTTTCTTAGATATTGTACCTTATTTAGGCCAAGAATATGATTCTTAGGCTCAACATAAGCCTGTGAGAATGATCATGTCTAGATGATGAACACATTCTCCTTGACCTCCATTTTGATAAAGGCCCTTCTTTTGCCAGTTCTGTTCACTTTTTATTTTCTTTTAGTTGACCATATTTTAGAGAAGTTTTAAGTTTGCCCCCAAATTGAGTAGAAAGCACAGAGAATTTCATATCCTCCCTTCCCCCATGCACAGCTAGCCTCCCCCACTATGAACATCGCCCATTATCATGGAGTATCTGTTACAATTGATAAGCCTACAGTGACACATCATTATCAGCTGAATTCCATTGTTTACACTATGGTTCACTCTTTGTGTTGTACATTCTCTGAATTTGGACAACTATATAATGACATGTATCCACTATCATGGAATCATACAGAATAGCTCCACTGCCCTAAAAATCTTTTGTGTTCCACCTATTCATCCCTCCCTCTCCACTAAACCCAGGCAACCATTAATCTTTTTATTGCCTCCATAGTTTTGCCCTTTCCAGAATATCATATATTTAGAATCATACAATATGCAGCCTTTTGACTTCTTTCACTAATATGCATTTATGTATCCTCCATGTCTTCATAACTGAATCACTCATTTCTTTT
The DNA here is from genome assembly GCF_009762305.2 of Zalophus californianus. Classification (NCBI taxonomy): domain Eukaryota; kingdom Metazoa; phylum Chordata; class Mammalia; order Carnivora; family Otariidae; genus Zalophus; species Zalophus californianus. The sequence goes on from NC_045598.1 coordinate 54,631,068, forward strand.
TAGCAGTGAATAATATTCTGTTATCTGAAGGTGCCCCAGTTTATTCATCCATTCACCTACTGAAGACATCTTGGTTGCTTCCAGGTTTTGGCAATTATGAATAAAGTTTCTATAAACATCTTGTGGGGACATAAGTTCCTGACTCCTTTGGGCAAATGCCAAGGAGCTCAATTGCTAGGTATGAGTATGTTTGTAGGAAACTGCTGAACTGGCTATACCATTTTGCATTCCCACCAGCACTAAATGAGAGTTGCTCTTGTTCCACCGTTCTGTTCACTTTTCATATGGGTTTGAGGAGTCACTTGGCTCATGGAACTTACTACTACTTGTGGCTGATTAGGCCCATGGTTACCTTATAAGAGTATCTTGTAGTCATTTAGGAAAACAGAATATTAGTGTGAGCCATAACGCACAATGAATTCACTTGAGATCAATAACAGACCCAGCCAAGACCTAATTCTGATCTTCATTTGCCATAAAACCTGCCAATTATTTTTTAAATCTCTTATATGCTTTTGTTTCCTCTTTTTCTAAATAAAGTTAAGAGATACTCACATATTTTATTGATTGATCGATTGATTGATTTTTAAAGATCTATTTATTTATTTTAGAGAGAGAGAGAGCAGGAGAGGGAGGGGCAGAGGGAAAGAGAGAGAGAACCTCAAGCAGACTCTGCACTGAACGTGGAGCCCAATGCAGGGCTCGATTCCAGGACCCTGAGATCATGACCTGAGCCAAAACCAAGAGTCAGATGCTTAACTGACTGTGCCACCCAGATGCCCCAATACCCACATATTTTAAAGAATATTTATCTAATAATATTCTTAAATTAGAGAATAGAACAAATATTCCGATAAGCTTTGCAAGTTTCCATGAATAATATCATGAGAGGTGAAATAAAAGAATTTTATCCATGATTACCTAATAACAAGAATGTGTTTTTGTTCTTCACAACGTTATAAAGTGCAATTCAAGTATAAATTTAGAAATTTAAAAATACTGCTATATCTACCAAATGTAGAAGTGAGAATGAAGAGTATTCGTGGGATGATCTAATGGCAATAAACAACATATGTGGAAGAAAAAAATAGAAACTTTTTTTTGTTTGTTTAAATGTAAAGGTTTTTACCCATTAAATTCCTAATACTTACTTAGTCCTCAAAATTATTTCTTTCTACTTCCTTGGAGGTGTCTTTGGGAAATTTGTCCCAGTCTATTAGACTTGTTATTATTAGCATAATTTCTCACCCTGTAGGTGCTAAAATATAATCACAGCAATTTTTTTTTTCAGTAATTCTATCATTTATGATGAGATCTATGTTGTGGTTTGTTAGTGTGATAAGGCAGGGTGTGGCTTAGGTAGCCTGGCTCAAGACTAAGCAAAGTGGCTTCAAAAAACTCACTTGAGTCTCCATTTCCCAGGTCAGGTCTTTAACCTTTGGGGATTTAGGCACTTGATTTTGCCAGTGCCCACAAGTGAGCAGGCTCCAGGAACGTGGGAATGATCATGCAGCCCAGACTCACTAGAGATTTGTATGTTAAGCATAATTCCAGTTTATTAACTTATAATGAGAAATGAAAGGCTGAGGGGAAGGAAAGGCAGTGAAGACAAATACCAAGGGCTTCCTTTTCCCAGCCTGAGTGATTTACCAAACTTTAAGCCTCAGTTCTTATCTGTGAATGGGGATAATAATGGGACCCAACTCCACAAGATTGTGTGAGAATTAATGAGATAATGTATATAAAATGTATTGACATCCTGCTTGTCACTTACTAAACACTCAAATAGTAGGGGAAGGGAAAACTTTTCAGCTCCTTTGGCCCCTGCTTTCTCTCTCTTGGAATGAACTATTTTATTGATGTGGGTACAGCTGGAATAAAACAGAGTCAGGAGATTGTAACGAAGGCATTCCTGGCTTGAGTCATCCTTTCCCACCACAGAGATACAGTTGCCAGTGATGCCTCCTTGCTGGGAGCTCCTTCCCTGAACAATTCCAGAGACATACTTATCAGCTGTGATTTTCTGTACTTGTGTTTCTGTATACTTGTGTGGGTTGTTGACCTTTGGGTTGATGGCAGCTTTCTTCAAGCTCTAACACCCCTGTTGACAAACAACTGGCACAGTTGTGGGAATATGTCCACCAAGGCCTGGGGCGGACGTCAGGAAGCAGCTGGGTTCTACTCCTGCTGAGCCTGGACCCGCCTCTGAATTCTCATCACGGCCCTCCAGGCAGCGACTTCCAACAGCTCGTCATTTTTACTGGAAGTGAAATGTATTTGCCATCCTGGGAATAGGCCACAATGAAGTCGCCTGTCCCCACTTTTAGCTTAAAACACATTGTCTCTCATGGCTGTGTGCTGTTTCCATTAATCAGATTTTCACCTCGTGGAGGCATCTTAGGGCACCACCCCCCAGTCATCTTCCATAACCTCACAAAAACATGACAGGATAAAGATAAAAGTCATATTCGTGAACTCCTGAGTTCCACTGTCAGGTATTATGCTTGTAAGAGTTCGTACTTTGGCATTTCCAGTCACTGGATTTCTTAACCTATTCATGAAATTTATGGTAAGGGTGAACAGTTAAACCAGCCCCTGGAATCCATGTTACAGAATACGACTACAGAATACAGAATACAGAAGAATGAACTAGTGATATACACAATGAACTGGATGGGCCTCAGGGGAATTATGTTGTATTGAAAAAGCCAATCTCAAAAGGTTACATACTGTACGATTGCATTTATATAACTTTCTTGAAATGACAAAATCATAGCGATGGAAAAGACATCAGTGGTTACCAGAGGTTAGGAAGAGTCAAGAGAGGGAGATGGCTGTGGCTGCTGGAATAGTACAAGGAGAGAGATTTCAGAAGAAACCAAACCTGCCTATGCCTTAGACTTGGACTTCCAGCTTCCAGAACTGTGAGAAAACAAATTTCTGTTGTTTAAGGTAGTACAAGGAGTCCTTGTAACAGGACTGTTCTTTAGTTTAATTGGTGTGGCAGTCACAAGAAAGTACACATGTTGTAAAACTGTATTTAAAAATACATATAGACACACACAAACACACACACACACACACACACACACACACACACACACACATGCCTGTAAGCCTGGTGAAATCTGGATAGTTGGGTGAATTGAATCGATGCCAATTTCCTGGTTGTGATATTATACTAGAGTCATACAAGATTTGCCATTGGAATGGGAAATGGGAGGAAGGGTCCATGGTTCTTTATTATTTCTTACAACTGCATGTGAATCTAAACTTATCTCAGATTTTTTTAGAGATCTGCAATGAGATTTTCGGAATTGCAACTGCATCCTGTAGGAATTAAGTATCAAACGAAGAGAATTGTTTCTTTAGAATAGTAGGAAAGAATGGTGCTCAGTTGTTTCAGCCACCTAAGTGTCTGTGTTCAGACTATTTTCTAATATTGCTACTTTGGGGACTGTTCTCAAAGATGTATTTGCTCCCTGATTTGACCTGAGTCACTGATACTCTAGCAGAAAGCTGTCGATCTAACATTCTATCAGCCTGGGAACTTGATTTAAACTTGAGAGGGTATTAGTTTATTTTATTTTCTGTTTTTAGTATAAAACAGTAAAACAAATAAGCAAAAATGTGATCGGGCTTTTTTTCCCTTAAAACTGGGAGAGGGAGAGAGTTCTGGAGTTGTATGAATTTTAGCCAGAAGTGGAAACATGCAGTATGTACGCTGCCAGTCCCTGCTCCTAAGTCTATGACAGATATTACTAGCGGATCATGGCACCTCATTTTTTGAAGAGCTTGAATTTTTCCTCAGATTCCTTCTAAACATAACACTTCAGAGAGCCATTAACAGTAAGTTGCCATTGACACAAGATGGAGCCCCAGAGTCAGCATTTATGTCTAAATCCTCCTTCCCAGAATATGGGATTTTTCTAGCGTACTCTATTCCCTGTCCATGCCAAAAAAAAAAAAAAAAAAAAAAAATGCATTAACATTTTGTTTCCTCCCTCAGGTTCCCCTCCTCCAAATGTGTTTCAGATACTTGCTGAAATGCCTTTTATCTTTCATAAATAAAAATTCCCTAAATTGAGTGTTTTTGTATTTAAATACAACATTCCATAAAAAGTAGTGCCATATGCAGCTCGTAAATTGTGAACAGATTTTAATTCCTTTATAGTTCAAGCAGAAAAAAAAAAAAATCACAACTGGCCAGTGTAGGGGAGAGTAAGTTCTCTTGGGTATGTGCATATTTTTAAAGATATTTACCCCTTTTTTTGCAATAATTAATACATAGTGGCAACCTTCAGTGTCAAAGATTATCAGTATCTAGATGCTGACACCAGTGACTTTTGATAGTAAGTGTGCCTTTTAATTCAGAAGAGGGGGGAAAATAGGTGACTTTAATTTATTTTCTTTACATAAACTATGTCCAGACTAATATAAGAAAAGCAACAAAAAACTAACAAATTATAGAACTGTTTACCTGAAAGAGATAATTTATCTAATTCACCATCCATCCTTCTTGAGTACCTACTATGTGCTAGGGCCATAGTTTCCAAACTGTGTGCCAAGATGCCCCGGTAAAGCAGAGGTACTTTAATTTTTTTAAAGGAAAGACAGTAATATATGTCAGACACTGAACGAGCTTAGCGTACGTCACACTTTCAACCTTAGACCATGCTATGTCCCTTCAGATGACTCTCTATCTTTGCAAACCTGGATGCTAGACAGTAACCATGATAAAAAGCAAGTATAGCATGAAAATCAATGTGGAACAGGAAATGAAGGAGGCAGTGTTTGGTGCAGGATCCAACAAGCATACACATCTCATTAGTGAGTAATTGTAGCTATTTACAAATACAATAAGATTGTTATTTTTTTCTTTCAATTTATGTGTGTTTTTTTCATTACTATTTCATTTCATTTCATTACAATTACTAAATTGTTAAGGAGACAAAAATACTCATTAAGCTATTTTTACCTAACTACTTAATGAATGGAGCCCTTCGGTATTTCTGTTCTGTGAAAATATTACTTAGACACCAAGTGAGTTTGAGAACCTCTGCTTTAGGACCATGTTTCATCCGTGTTACCTCATTTATTCCTCATGAAATCCCATAAGGTAGGTATGATCGGTCCACGTTTATGCCGGAAGAAATTAAGACATGTAGTTTTGGTGACCTGTCCAAGTGTAAACTACTGGTAAGTGACTGAGGTTGCAGGGTCTTAGTGACCTGCCTAAAAATTCATAGCAAATCAGAGGCAGAACTGAAACAAAGTCCTGGTGTCCTGATTCTCCTCCTGGGACACTTTTTACAAAGCGGTGCTTTTTCTCCAAATCTTCATTTATCTTCTTCCTTCAGGTTCAAATTTACAATATAAAGAGATGGACTTATTCTACGTATCTTCTTTAACTACAAGAATATTTGTGCTGATTTAATTGCTACCCCTCTTGACTTTTGAGTATGTGAGGAACATGTACAAGATATTATGGCGTGAGGATTTTTGTTCAGTTTGAGTAAATGCTAAAACAATATTAAAACAACTTTCCATTCCTGTAACCAAGGAGACCTTGAGGCCTTTCAGAGGACATTGTCCTCTCCTTGGGTTTCCTGTAGCTAAATGGCTGATCCTGTGTTTCAGGGAATTGGACACTCAGGATCTGTTTTCAACCTGGTGAGCTCCAATTTAACACTGAAGAGAGTCTGGATTTTTCCCATCAGCCCTCACAAAAACAATCCCTGATACCATCTTGTGAGTCCAGAGGGGCAGCCCAAACTAAAACCCAAGGTCCAATGAATGCTGATAGAACCTTTAGAAGATTTCACACTTTGGCCTCTATTGTAATGGGTATTTTAAAACACAGTTTCCCAGAGCTTTGATGAGCTTTTGTTTTGCTTTTGTTCAGTGGCATTTACCAGGCAGCTTTATGAACGGCATGCTAAACAGTCTTTGTACCTTTGGGTTCATTTCAATAAACCTATAGAAATTTAATTTTTTTAAAAAAGAGTCTTCATCAAAAGATTATGACTCACATCTAGACAAAAATTTGTATCTAAGATTTAATCTTTCTTTGATTTGAATAGCTTTCATTTATTCAGATGTTTCTTGAATATATATTATTTGCCACTCATTCTGCTAGAAACTGGAGATGTAAAGGGGGAAAAAAAGCACAGAGTCCCTCCCCTGTCAATGGAAATCATGAAAATGAAAAGTCATCCTCATGAAGTGGTTGTAATGAGAAGGCTTTATGAATGAGGCGATCATAGTAATAAGGCGTTCACAAGTTCTGATGGCTGTGGCAGGGAGAAGAGTAACCAGTTCTCTCCAGGTGACGCTTGCGAGGGAACCTTTAGAGAGGAGGTGATGGCTGTTTTATCCTGAGGCTTGAGTAGGAGTTTGGCTGGATGAACATGTTGAGAAAGGGAAGTCAAAGCAGAAAGAAGAGTGTGCTCAGCAACCAGGGGCTGAAATGGCGCATCATTAGGAGATATGAGTGGCTGAGTATGGGTGGGCTGTGGCGTGGCACAGGGAGGGCAGTGAGAGAGAGAGCCGGTGAGTAGATGAGACTGTCATGAGGAATGGTCTTGTATACCATTCAGGGATACAGATTTATGAAGAAAAGAACTAACACAGTTTAGACAGGGGCATGGCATGATCAGATTTGCAGATAATGAAGAACCACTTTGCCAACAGTGTGGAGAATAGCTTGGAATACTAAGAAACCTAAAACAGGAAGACCTACTCCAGAATCTTGCTGCCCCTTAAGGAGATGACTATGAATGCCTCTTGTCACTGAATAGAACAGGAGTAACTGGACTGGATTTACATCAGGGTCTTACTGGAAATTGCATTTCAGAGTAAATCTGTGAGAAAATTTAAATGTTATTAAAAGTAATTTTTTAGGGCACGTGGGTGGCTCAGTTGGTTAAGCGACTGCCTTTGGCTCAGGTCATGATCCCAGGGTCCTGGGATCGAGTCCCGCGTTAGGCTCCCCCTGCTCTGCAGGGAGCCTGCTTCTCCCTCTACCTCTGCCTGCCACTCCCCCTGCTTGTGCTCTCTCTCTCTGTCAAATAAATAAAATCTTAAAAAATAAAAAGTAATTTTTTAAAGGGCGTATGGACCAACTTCACTGACTTGAACTTGCTCAAGGCTTTGTCTCGTTGGGTGCAGTGACCACTCTACGTGACTGGTTCTAGTGCGTTCACTGATGCCTCCGCTAGAAGGCCACACGGTATGGCAGAAAGTGACAAGTGTGTGGCATTCGAATCTGACAGTTCAAATATCACTCATCCAGGGCTTTTTTTTTTTTTATTGACTTTTTAATTCCTCTAAGTCTTCTCATCTGTAAAAGGTCAATTATAATTAACTATTTTGTAGTAGTCAGGATTATCTGAGATTATTTGATCTTGTATGGAGTACAATGCCCAACATAGAGTATTTGGTCGATAAGAGTTATTCCCTTTTTACATCTTACTGCAGAAAATGTTTCAAATGTTATATTAAGAAATCCAGGTGGCCATTGCCACATTTCCAACATTTTCTTCGCATAGGGCTTCAGAAACATAATCAGTCTTTCCATGTGACAGAACAAATAGCTCTTCCTCCTGTGTCCACCTGTCAAACATCAATATCCCCCAGGGTTCACATTTTCCCTTGACTCTCTTCTCCAGAAGCGTCAAAATAGCATAGAGGAAAGAGGGTAGATTTAGAAGTCAGACTTCGGTTGGAATTCTGCTCTGCCACTTACTGTGGGACCTTGGGTGAGTTTTTTACCCTCTCTGGGCCTCAGCTTTTTAACTTCTTGATAGGGTTATGGGGTTTATCTCATACGGTTGTTGTGAAGACTAACAGGTATTCATTTCAGGCCAGGCTCACATCCACCACGATGGTTGAAGGACTACTTATATTCTGACATTCTTATCCCTGAGCTTCAGAGTGGTATCCCCAAATGCTAACTGGATATTCCAATTCGCATATCTCTCTGGCATCTTAAAGTTAGCATGTTTATGATCTCAACTCCCCCTTACACTTACTTATTCTCCTATTTATCTGTATCCATCAGCACAGTATATGGCATCATTATTTATCCTAGTTAATTAAAATAGAAATCTATAAGCCCATCCTCGGCCTCCATTCAATGAAAAGGTCCTGCAATTTTAACTCCTAATTTTTCTTTTTTATTTTATCCTCCCCTCTCCGTTCAGCTATCACAGGCATTATCATCTCTCACTTGGATCATTGTAAGGTCCCTTCCATTTAGTTGTTAGGCCTTTAGTTTTGCCTACAAGGTCACCAGAGTTTTCTACCAAACAACACATCTGATGATATCAGTACCTGCTTAAAATCCTTCAGTGGTTTCTCACTGACTCCAGTATAAAGTCTGAACTATTTAACAAATGATATAAAACTTGTTATAAGCTTGGCCATTTCTTTCAGCCTAATTTTCCTGATTTGTTTTTAACATTCCAGTTGCTCTGAATTGCTTTTAGGCTCCCACATGCACCATGCCGTTTCTCACCTCCATGTTTTTATGCTGTCCAACCCTGCCTGGTATGTACCTCCCCAGGTCTTTTCCCCCTCATTTCCTTCTACTGAACCTACCACTACCACCACCACTATCCTGGCAAACCTGGACACTGGGGGAGACGCTGGAGGGACACTTCTAAATATAGTTCAACGAGAAAAGTGTCAATACGTCCTAGTACTTCTCTCTTTGCCTTCCCAACCCTGGGAAATAGAGAGTGGTCTTCACTACATGCTTCCTGAACTGAACTGTCATATTAATTGTTAATACCACTTGGTACTTTACCTTTTGTTTCTTTTCTTTTTTCCATTTCTTTACTTTTCTCCTTCCCCCTTCTCCTCCCCCTCCTCCTCCCGTCCTCCTGCTCCCCCTCCTCCTTTCTTCTCTTTCTCCTTCTTCTTCTTCTTCTTCTTCTTCTTCTTCTTCTCCTCCTCCCCCCTCCTCCTCCTCCTTTCCCCTCCTCCTCCTCGTCCCCCTCCTCCTCCTCCTCCACCCCCCTCCTCCTCCTCCCCCCTCCTCCTCATCCCCCCTCCTCCCCCCTCCTCCTCCTCCCCCCTCCTCCTCCTTCTCCTCCTCCTCCTCCGCCGCTGCCTCTTCCTCCTCCTTCTTCTTCTTTTTCTTCTTCTCCTCCTCCTTCTCCTCCTCTTCCTCCTCCTCCTCCTTCTCCTCCTCCTCCTCCTTCTCCTCCTTCTTCTCCTCCTCCTCCTCCTTCTTCTTCTTCTTCTTCTTCTTCTTCTTCTTCTTCTTCTTCTCCTCCTCCCCCCCTCCTCCTCCTCCTCCCCCTCCTCCTCCTCGTCCCCCCTCCTCCTCCTCCTCATCCCCCCTCCTCCTCCTCGTCCCCCTCCTCCCCCTCCTCCTCCCCCCTCCTCCCCCTCCTCCTCCCCCCTCCTCCTCCTCGCCCCCCCTCCTCCTCCTCGTCCCCCTCCTCCTCCTCCTCGTCCCCCTCCTCCTCCTCCTCCTCCCCCCTCCTCCTCCTCCTCCTCCCCCCTCCTCCCCCTCCTCCTCCTCTCCCCTCCTCCTCCTCCTCCTCCTCCTCCTCCTCCTCCTCCTCCTTCTCCTCCTCCTCCTCCTTCTCCTCCTTCTTCTCCTCCTCCTCCTCCTCCTCCTCCTTCTCCTCCTCCTCCTCCTCCTTCTCCTCCTCCTCCTCTTCTTCCTCCTCCTTCTTCTTCTTCTCCTTCTTCTTTTTCTTCTTCTTCTCCTTCTCCTTCTCCTCCTCCTCCTCCTCTTCCTTCTCCTCCTCCTTCTTCTCCTTCTCCTCCTTCTCCTTCTCCTCATTGCTCCTCCTCCTCTTCTAAGCAGAAATCATTTAGGTGATATGACTTTCTAAACCTCTTCTATAGTACCTGGCCTCCTGGGAGAGTATAAAGCAAACACTGTTTGCATGGTAAAAGCTTATTCACTTAGACTCTCATCATTGAACATTTGTGATGATTTAGAGCTCCAACCTTTCCCTGCCAGTGGAAAAGTCTCCTCAGTATGAACACAAAGGGAATGCTTGGCTTTTAGGAATACAAATGTTGAAACAAAAAGATTCTGCTAAAAACAACTTTATACTTCTTTAATAAAGCTCATACATATTTTCCTTTCCACTCTTTTTTGTCAGAGTTTTTTGGGGGAGTTATTTTTTGATCATGTATGTGTGAATGAAAATAGAATTCTAAAATCTATAGTTGAAAGGAAACTAAATGATCTAACCCAGTATTTAAAAAAAAATGTTTATGCTGACGCCCATGGTAACAAAAAATGTTACATTGGACACAGACATACACACATACATGCATACACAAATTAAAAGTAAAGTACTTTACAAAATAAAAATAATAACCTATTCTTCCTATAGGAGCAGCACTCTATTTTCTATTCCATTTCATTTTTAAAATGCTTGTCAAAACTCAGTAAATTGATTTCCTGACTCACTAATGAGTGATTGCATGCAGTTTGAAAATCCCTGATCCAATTCAACTTCCATTCTGAGGCAGAAATCCTTTCTTTATAGTAGTCAGATAATAAAGCAAAAGACATCTAATCACTGCATGGACCCTTTCTCTGTAGATCCCACTTCCCTGATGCAATGTCCTAAGCACTTCTGTGTAATTCTTTTACACACAGATGAAGGAGCTCCTGGTGTCAGGGGAACAGAGAGGAGGTGATTAAACTGAGAACCCATGGTCTGGAAAAGCCAGACTCTCAGCATCCCCGACCTCATGGATATGCTACTAGAGGAACTTATCAGTCCAAATAGATCAGAAGGGTTTAAAATTGGGGTAGTAGAAAGAAACTTGCCATAGGATTTGAGCACCCCTAGATTTGTTCATGTGATCTGAGCTTCTCACTGAGTCATAGACTGGCTGCATCAGAATCGCCTAAGAAATGTTTTTATGTACAAATTCCTGGGCCTCAACCCTAGAGTTATGAGCAGTGCAGTGAGTGAGGCCTGGGAATGTGAACATTTTAAAAGCTCCCTGCATGATCCACATTTGTGACCATGACAGGAAACCTTTACTTTGGGCTTTATGAACCCTGGGTTCTTCTTCCAGGGAAGAGTCATGTGGTCTGCCTTTCTGCAATGGTTGTTATGGGGAACAAATGATATAGTGTGTGTAAAATCTCTCAAAACAGTCAAAGCCTTATAGGTGCAAGGCACCAATATGAAGATCTTCTACCAATCTGGGCAAATCAACAATGTTTTTCTGAATTTTGAAATTCTAGAGTCAGTTGCAGTATTTAGGCTGGGAATAATGGATATACCCAAATTGCCAAGTATAGAAGAGAAAGTAGGTTAAGATTATCTCTAATGTGCATGCTTCGTCTTTGCTTACCTTGAAAATTATTCATTATAACTGAGGATGTGAAAAGAGAGATTCTTTTTTTATTTTTTTGAAATAAGTTCAAATATTTTGCTTGGGAGAACACCAGAAATTTCCTAGAACTTACAAAAAAAGTTTCACATAAATTTGAACGTTACAAAATGAAGTCCTCAAAACTGGCCTCTCTGAAATAAAATGATGTGATGAGCTATAGCTATTACCTGTGGAAAATGGTAGGATTTGTTTGTGTGTGTACCTGTTTTCTCTGCTTTTACAAGTGTGTATCAGAAGAAAGATATGAGAAAGTTCACCTTATATTTTATGAGTAGGTGAAGCCTAAAGGAGTCAGTCCTAAAATACATGAAAAATGTCAAGCTAATTCTCTTTAACAATGGTTACTCTTGAGAAAAGAGAAGGGACGAGAAGTGTTCAGTCTTTGAGAAGAAGATATTAAAGGTTTTTTAGTCTATTTATGAAAAAGTACACTTTGTTTCAGTTCTTTCATGGTGTTTCTCAAGTATAGATTTTTATTTACTAGTATAGGATATATAATAGTATTTATACATAAAATCACATTCTGTGTAGGATTTATAGTATCAAACCTATACCTTATGGGTGAGTGAATTCAGAGACTGTCTTGGTTAGAAGCCCAGAAGAGTTAAATTTCCACTTTAAAAATGAGTAATAAATGCTTTCTCAGTGGTTTTAAGATATAATAATGAAAATTTTAGAACTGAAACTAAAGGACTGGAATTAGAATATTTGCTTGTATGGCTTCTGGTAGAGCATCGGAAGTATAAAACTCTGCTTGAAAAAGAATAAGAAGACCCAGTCACACAGACCACACCACAGGAGCTGGAAATTACATTGAGAGACCCCTTATTAAAAGCTTGATATAGGGCGCCTGTGTGGCTCAGTTGGTTAAGCGACTGCCTCTGGCTCAGGTCATGATCCTGGAGTCCCGGGATCGAGTCCTACATCGGGCTCCCTGCTCAGCGGGGAGTCTGCTTCTCCCTCTGACCCTCTTCCCTCTCGTGCTCTCTGTCTCTCACTCGCTCTCTCTCAAATAAATAAATAAAATCTTTAAAAAAAGCTTGATATAAATTTTCAGGGTAGGAAAACCTAATCTTTTTTTAGGTAAAATATTTAAGGTAAGATCTAGGAAGGAAGGGAAAATGAAATAGAAAGAGAGAACAATACTAAGGATGGCTGAGATTATCTCTGATAGACCTGTATCTGAACAATTGCTTCCCAACTGTGCCCAATGCCTAATAAGATAAGTGGTTCTGGAGTATTTTTTTTTTTAATTTCCATAGCTGGATCAACACCTAGCTGCTTGCACTGCAGATGAACTTTGGAATGTGCTGATGTGGGGACTATACTAAGAATCAGAAAGGAGTCTGAAAGGAAATTGTCTAGTCTTTCATCCTCCTCCCTTTTACTACATTACTGACTAGAAAGTAACAACACAGTAATATGTGTTGGACAGCACTTTGTAGTCTGTGAGTCCCCTTTGCTTGCATTACCTTCTTTGACCTTCATAGGAACCTAGAGCGAGAATTAGCCTCTGTCCCTGGAAAAATATCTCCAAGGTTAGCTAAGTATGATGAAATGCTGAGAAGAAAAAGTTTTAGAAAAAAAGGAAGCCGCTTTTCCACACATCAAAGTTACCAAGACTATAAAACTTACTCCTTGAATTTATTACCGGGATCTGGGATTTTATCCCATAATATGGCAGAATGGTCTGTGCAAGAAAACCACTAGAATATAGAAACAGAAAGATTCTGACATTGTGAATGACGAAGAAGCCTGCATTTCTGTCATGGGGGTCTCAGACAATGAGATTCCTCCACTGCAGAACCATGTGAAATTTCCAAAATAGTCAAAATTGTGAAATATGGACTATTTTATATGGTATAACTTATTTTTTTAATTTAAATTCAATTAATTAACATACAATGTATTATTGGTTTCAGAGGTAGAGGTCAGTGATTCATCAGTCTTATATAATACCCAGGGCTCATCACATCACATACCTTCCTTAATGTCCATCACCCAGTTACCCCATCCCCCACACCTCTCTCCCCTCCAACAACCCTCAGTTTGTTTCCTATGATTAAGAGTCTCTTATGGTTTGTCTCCCTCTCTGATTTCATCTTATTTTATTGTTTCCTCTCTTCTCCTATGGTCCTCTGTTTTGTTTCTTAAATTCCACATGTGAGTGAGATCATATGATAATTGTCTTTCTCTGATTGACTTATTTTGCTTAGCGTAATACCCTCTAGTTCCATCCACATCATTGCAAATGGCAAGATGTCTTTTCTTTTTGATGATAGAGTAGTATTCCACTGTTATATAGTAAAACTTAAAAAGAAAGATCGTTTTCTAGATTTTTGGTGTCTGAGGCCTTCCTCTACCACTGTTTTTTTTTTTATGTGACCTTGACCAAGTCCATTTAACTTTCCTTGAACCCGTCTCCTCAACTGTGACAATATATTTTCCTCATAGGACAGCTGGCAAAATTATCGTGATGAATATCTGATTCATAAAACTATTACTACTATGTAACTATAAATGCGAGTTATTTCGTTGGATTAGCAAAGTGTTAACTGGTTTGTGTAAACTGAGACAGTCGAATCTTCCCAGCTCAACCTGTAGCCCATTAATTCTAACTATGAGTCATCTTGGGTTCTTCCCACTCCTCAATCCAACATCCATCACTCACTAAGTTTCCTTTTTTCTGTCTTCCAAATAATTTTTTAATCCACTTTTTCTGCCTCCATTACCACTTTTAGGCCCCCATTATATCTCTTGCCTAGATTGTTATGATGATCTCCAAACTGGTCTGCTTCTAGTCTTCACCACTTAATCCATCTTTCCACTGTGTACAAATCTAACCATATAAATACTAAGAGGCTACATTTGCTTCCTAATAACCTACAGAATGCAGTCCAAGTCACTTAGTGTGGCATGCAGGGCACCCCATGACCTGATCCTTACCTACCTTTGTAGCCCCATCTCCTATCACTGTCTCCTTCTTACTTAGTGTTCCTAACAAATAGCAGATTGCTTTTATTTCTCCATACATATCATCCATGTCATCCTTCTGTGACCACGTTTGTGTGGCTTCCTTGGTCTGGAATATTCATCTCACTTTTTTGTCCCCACCAGACTCTTAAGTTTTAGGACTCAGATTATGCATGTCAGATGGGACTCTTCTCTGGGTCCCCAGGTTGGGGTGGGTGCCTTTGCTCTGTGCTCTCATGGACTCTAGCTGCTGCACATAAGTGTACCCTAATGTCATGCTATACTGAAATCATATTTTCATGAATCTTTCTTATCAATTTAGCAGTGCTCCTCAAAGGCAGAAGCTCTATTGTATTAATTCTGTACCACAATACATAGAATAATTTCCAGCACATAGCAAGTGATCAATAAGCATTTGCCAAAAGTTTTTAGGTATGTTGCTGGAGACAGTTACCAAGGGAGAAGCTAGGGTCAGTTCTGAGCATGACTTGGGAAGACATTATGTGGGCAGGCATTAAAGGTTTTTTTACCTGACGAGGCAATTGCTGTATGACAGTAGCTCCCCAGGTGGAGCCCCCTGGGTAGGGTGTTCTGGATACACAAGTCCTCAGACTGGCTGCTTACCTCATCTCAGTAACCTTGCCCAAGAGGTAGAGAGATGAAAGAAGGCACAGAAATGGCAAGCTGGAAAGTCAAAGAAGGGAAATGGGAAGCCAAAGAAGGCTGAAGAGATATGACCCTTCTAAAACACTTCCCTAAAAAATTGTAATGAGGCTTTGTTTTCAACCTGGACACTTGAAATTAATTTAAGGAGACTGGTACCAGAGTCATTATAATAGACTGTGTCTTGAGGGGTTATGGGAGGGGGGAGGCTATCAGTCTAGATAGGACAAAACTACTGTGTTACCTGGTGAGTCCCAGAGCTCTTAACAAATATCGTCAAACAAAGACCAAACAATGACTCATGACCTCTTTAGAGGCCAACACAAGCTGATATTCTTGCCATGGCAGTTCCTAAGGGCTTTTACATTCAATCTAGAAGGAAATATAGGGGAAAGCTAATTTGCTTTCGGAGGGTGAACAGAAACAGGATATGAAGTTTCCTCATTACTGCCTGATACCACTGATTGTCTCTGTGGTTCAATTAGCCACGTCTTGAAAGGAATGGCAGCATGAGTCTGAATGCTCCTGGATGGAAGCCCAGTTCCCCAGCTAAGGTTTCAACTGCTTTGTGGCTCAGCCAAGACCATGTGACCTTAGTGTTGGAATCTACCTGAGTATTCTAGGAGCTGTAGGTCACCTTTTCTCCTCCATGCTTATCTTTTCATCTGGGGAAGCTTTGAAGTTTGTGAAGACATAGGGAATTTTAAGATACTGGAAGCATGGAGTTAGATCTCATTTTTTAAATAAGTACTTTTAAAAAATATTATATAGTAGGAAAGAATACTAGACTCAGAGTCAGACACAAATCTATTTAAATACTGGTGCAATTTATTAACCAGGGGTCTTACACAAGTCACATAATCTCTTAGAGCCTCTGGCTACCCACACATAAAATAGTGGATGGATGAAACCTCCCCAGTGGGACGGGTTTATGGGTTCTGTGAGATAAGACGTGTGAGAGGGCCTGCCGTCATAATTAGCACCCAGTTGGAACTCTGTTTTTTCTTTTATTATCACTGCTAATGACTGAGCTCTTTAGTTTCTATTTCTGCTTCTGAAATATATGTGCTTTTTTTTTTTTTTTAATCTCCTCTACTCAGTTTTAAAAGCTGTGGGTCTAGCAAAAGCACTGTGGCTGTTTGCAACAGAAACAGATGGATGACTAGACCAGCCAGAAGAAAAATAGGGAAGCTCCATCAGGGAGACATAACAGAGGGCTCGGCCGATTGACTGTAATTTAGGACATCCATCATCATGGGTCCAAGGACAAACACTGTGAATTCTAAGCCTGACTCAGACTCTGATTCTTTCTAAAGTGTTAAATAACTCATTTAACATCTGGCGAAGCTTCCCTGTAATGCCTGACATAACTGGGTTGTCTCAGCCAAGATCATTTATTATATACTATTGTTACCCATTAATGCAAAAAAAAATTAATTGAGTTCCTACAGAGAAAGGGAGTTAACTTGGGTCTGTGATACGTTTAGGCCGTCTATAAATTCCCAGAAATATTGCGTACAGGTTGGTAGATATATGTGCATGCCAATATTTTATGGGGAGAGGATCCATAGCTTTTATTAGATTCTCAATGAAGAATGAAGTCTGTGAAGAAAAAGAAGTTAAGAGCTACTGCTACATACTAAGAGACATTATTTGTTCTGGAGACACCATTTTCATGAGTATGTTTTTCCTGGAATCCTAAAACCTTCACCCTGATGAAAACAATTTTGGAGTCATGCATTGTTTCTGTGAACTATACTATCTTGTAATGGGGTTTTTGCTACATTGGTTTCTCAACAGAATTCAAACACATTCCAAGGTCCATTTTAATTTCTGTTGAAACATGCTTAAGTTTATAACACTCTTCTCCTAACCATGAACTTTCCCCATCATTCTCTCATATTTCAAAAAACAAAATATCAACTGGTCATCTCAGATGAGTTCCTTGAGGATAAGAAAGCAAAGCTGGGGGTTTTATTACACACAATGGCCAGGTAGCCCAGCAACCTCAATGCATGATTTAGAAATAAAACCTGCTCTATACTGGCGAGCACCCTTAGGCAGACATGAAGCAGAAAGCTGTTTCAGGCCTGGCCCACCGTTGGGCATAGCTGAGTGGCAGAGGGTGCCCATAGTGGTGGTGGGGAGGGGAGGAGTTCGCTGGTGATTGATGGCTGACAGTATGTGAAGCAAAGAAGCTGAAGCACTAAAATAAAAACTAGTAATTCAGAGATAGATACATTCTTTCCCCCTTGCCTTCTGATTGTGTGACTGACTCTATTCTATCATAGGGGAGTCCTGAAAGGCTTAGAGTGAAGCTCCTACCCTCTCCCATCTCCCTACCCACTCAGGGGACACCCTGTCACAAAGGTGCCTAATCAACCTCTTCAGTTTCTTCAGAGGTCAGACCAATTCAAAAGGTTAGGAGTTGGTGGCAAAGGAAGTATTTCATTCCCACGTGCAAACCACTGACTTAGTTCTTGCTCTTGTTTTCCACTTTCCTGACTACAAACATTTTTCTAGAATAATAATAGTCATAGAATGGAAGAGACCATATAGAGCAGATAGTCCCAGTAGTGCTGGGAGAGGAGACTAAGGAAGCTTGAGGAGATCACTGGATCTCATGAGCTGGTTTAGTGAGTGCATGTGCACCACGCTCTCTCTGCTCAGCCACCCAGCAGACACGCATGTATGCATCAAGAGCACGGGCCTTGGGTCCCGACAAGCCTGCACGTGACCCCTGACCCATCGTTTACTAGCCATGCTGTGTTGGAAACTTGGGGCAGTTCTCTGAGAGGTGTTCCTCATCTGCAAAGCGGGGATGACTATACCCACATCACAGTGTGTGGCTGTTTTAATGAGATAAGGCATGACAGTTACATGGTGGTGTTTAATAAATGCTAGCTAGTCTTATTCCACAGAATTTAATTTTCTAAAAAATATATAATATTTTTACATATAATATATGTAAAATGTAATATGTATTACATTTTAGAAATATAAAAATTAGGTTTTAATGAATTATGTTAATATATATTATGGATATATATTAACATATATTTAATGTGTCTTTAATGTATCTGTAATATACATTCTTAAATATCAATATTCTTTTTTTTATTAACATATAATGTATTATTTCATGGGTACAGGTCTGTGATTCATCAGTCTTACACAATTCACAGAGCTCACCACAACACATACCCTCCCCAATGTCCATCACCCAGCCACCCCATCCCCCCCCGCTCCCCTCCAGCAACCCTCAGTTTGTTTCCCTAAGATGAAGAGTCTCTATGGTTTGTCTCCCTCTCTGGTTTCATCTTGTTTCATTTTTTCCTCTCTTCCCCTATGATCCTCTGCCTTGTTTCTTAAATTCTGCATGTCAGAGAGATCATATGATAATTGTATTTCTCTGATCGACTTATTTCGCTTGGCGTAATACCCTCTAGTTCCATCCATGTTGTTGCAAATGGCAAGATTTCATTTTTTGATGGCTGCATAATATTCCATGATATATATATATATATATATATATATATATATATATACCACACCTTCTTTATCCACTCACCTGTCAATGGATATCTGGGCTCTTTCCATAGTTTGCCTATTGTGGACATTGCTGCTATAAACACTGGGGTGCAGGTGCCCCTTCGGATCCCTACATTTGTATCTTTGAGGTAAATACCCAGTAGTGCAATTGCTGGGTTATATGGTAGCTCTATAAAATTAGGTTTTAATGAATTACGTTAATATATATTATGGATATATATTATTATATATTTAATACATCTTTAATATATCTGTAATATACATTCTTGAATATCAATATTCTTGTATTGCTTATGTCTCTTATGCAAAGACCATCAAACATAACTTAATCTATTTCTGAGGGTGAAAGGAATAATTTTCGTAACTACTACTTGAGACAACTTTAAAAGTGCTTTTTATACGTCTCATTGTTTAGAATTCCAATTAATGCCCTATGATCTAATTCAACAAAGCTCTCAGGCACTGTTGTTATGCATTGGGCTGGGAACCCCAAGATAAAAGCCGTTTTGTCAGCTGAAGAGGGTGACGTGTCCTTTCCACTCTGGTGGCTGCCATAAGACCTATGTTGCCTCTTTGACTTCTTCTGTTTGGCTACTGCCCTTCTGGTCTGGAAAAGAGATCACTAAGGCTGTTATCTCTGTCCTTAAAACAAGAGGGAACAGGCACTGAGGGAGAGTCTGAGGGTCCCTTCCGTGTTGCGTGTACTAGTGGTAGTACACCTCATTTGTACTAACCTCATTACATACCCAAGAGTGACAGCTTCTTTCATTTTCCTTCTACTTCTTCATTTGCTTTTTAGGTTTTATTTTTGTTTTGTTTTGTTTTTAGGATTGTGGCTGTATTTATGATACATGCTTTTAGATAAGTAAAGATTTGCAAGTATTTTTTGGAGGTTCTTTTCTCAATGATGGAAAAAGTCTTGACTTGAGAACTTCTCGTTTGGTAGCTTCTACCAAATAATGATGGAGAAGGTGATTTTTAACACTTGAGTCTTTGCCTGGCTTGAAACCTTTTTCTCCATCAGTGAATGTTCACCGACTATCTGCTGTGTACATGACACTGAGTTAGGTTCACTGATGGGGCACAAGATGAATGACAAGTGGGTCCTAATCTCAAGCAACTTAAAATCTGAAAGAACAAAGATAATGTAAACTGTAACGTGAGGCAAAAATTTGATAAGTTCTATAGAGAAATCTTAAGTGAAGCTTGGAAGAACTCAAGGAGAAAAAAAATTCAGTTCTGAAGGAAAACTTCCTGCAGGCATCGTCAGGCATTTCTGAGCCAGCTTGAGGATGGGTGGGTTGCTAGTTTGAAGAGAAGGTTGTCCAAAGAGATAGTCCTCCAAATAGAAGCTAACACATAGGTCATGAATGTGCTTGTTTAGGGAATGAGGAGAATTTACCTTTGGTTACAGAGCGGAGTGTTCAAAGAATAATGATGACAGATAAAACTGGAGAAATATGATAGACCAGGTCCTAAACGCCATGCTAGGTAAGGAGTTCTACCTTCTGATGACTTCAGAGCAGATTGAATCCCCCTGAAATCACTGAGGTAGGCTGTACTTAAACCACGTGGCAGAGGTGAAGAAGGCATGTACATGTGTTTAGGTGGCCATAAGAACAAACACAAAAACAGAAAACAAAACTAGAGCTAGCCTCAGTTTTCAAGGGAGTTTCAAAGGAGAAATATCTGGGGCAGCCTGACTAGCATGATGGCAAATTTTTGAATTAAGCATACAATTTCTCTTGTAAATGTGACTGTTCCAGAAAGAATAAAATATACTTGCTGAAAGTACCACATAATTAGCTTAATTCAGATTCAGCATTTGTATCTTGGCATTTCTACAGATACCATCTCTAATGACTTTTTTCTGTTTTGTTTTGTTTTCTATTATTAAAGTCACCGTTTACTTTCCTCCTGTCTTTGAGGTTGTGGTCTCATAAATTGAAAAGTCTTTTTAGAGTACTTAACAGAAAAGTTAATCAAAATGCTAAGCCAAATTTCAGCTAAAAGGGTATGAGTGTTACTGGAAATGTGATTCAGATTGCCAGGGCAGTGCTATTCAGCCAAACAGGGATTCATGACACTAATCTAGACATTTAGAAAGTAATGAGATATATTTAGCATAGAAGTAGAAACAAAAAATATACTCAAACCTAAAACGACATGCTATTTTAGAATACTAGAGAAGATAGATATGTAGTTTGTTCTCTCTCTCTCTCTCTATATATATAGATACACACACACGCATACATATTTATATTTTATATTACTACATATTTACCATATACACACATACATATGCCCACTCATATTGAACAGATCAACAGGTAAAGTATATTGGACCAAAGTAAAGCATGAAGGTTTTAATCCAGCACCCTCTGTAATTCTCTGTATGGCTGTGGGCCTATTGCTTTAATCTCTCAGGGCTTTCGTTTTGCTGATCTAGTACCAAACCAGATGTTGATCTCCACCCTGCTATTCTGTGACTTAATTACCTGTCAGTTGTGCCGTGTTATTTCCTCTTTTTTGTCCTTTAACGGAAGCTGATTAAAGCCCCCTTCCAAGAACAAAAACTTTTGGCTTAAATTATGATTTTGGGGGATGGTTAAAAACCTCAAAGACTTCTTCAACCATTACCTTTAAGGGGGGGAAAGGTAATTCAGTAAACCATAGCATAGATTTTTATTAATACAAAAATTTTAAGAATTTATCCTGGGATCAGTTTTATATGCAGACTCAATTTTTAGACAATGATTGTGACAAGCCATTGATTTTGCTAAGCACATTATGTGCACAATTTATTTAGCTTTCATAGCAATCCTATGGCATAAGATCCATTTTATGGATGAGAATCCTGAGGCTGAGAGAGGTGTAAATTTATTCGAAGTAACACAAGTAGCAGGCGGTGGAACCAGTTACTTATGTGAGACTAGAGCTCATGGCTGCAGAGAAGTGATAGTATCTTTCATCCATGCACGGATTGAAAGAGACAGCTAGCTGACTTCCAAAGAGCCGAGTTCCCTTGCTGCAGTGCAAAGCTGTTGCTGGGGAGTGGCTTTGCAGGCAGGGAGTCCGTTTTTCATCATCTCTTACATCTAGGTGAGACCATAAGCCATAGTCTTTTGGTCAATGGTATATAAGTAGAACTGTCTCTTTTCTGGCTGAGGTGGTAACTGTATCTGAGGTGCCTTTCTCATGCTCTCTTCCTTTTCACAGCAATCTTAGAGGCCATGGCTTAAAGGCAACAGCTTTATGAGATGGAAGGAGCCTAGGTGAACAGATTGTATATATAAGGCATAGAGCTAACAGCACTCCCTGATGGACTGGCCTGTGGAAAGGAAGGGAAAGAAGTCACAGGTCGTTCTTAGGTTTCTAGATAAAACATCTTGGGAAATGATGGCACCGTTTTACTTGGAGAGGGGGTAGCCCCTGACAAAGGAACTGGCTTGGAAGGAAGTTCAGTTTTCCATTATGCATGCTTCATATGAACATGTGTCATTATCTTGTGAGATTGGTGTAGAGTAGGCAAGAGTTTATGGAATCTTAAAGTGAACATATCCAACAGAAGAAACTGGAAAATATACTAGATGGTTTGTGAGGAGAAATGGATTTTTCCTTCCCTTCTCATGTTAACAAGGGAAGAGAGGGATCTTACTATTTTCACTGGATTGGATACTTTACTTTTAGATGGTATATACTACCACAGTTTACTGTTTTTCAACCCTCAGTTAAATAACACAAATAAATAATGATACTACTTTCTGCTTGGATAACATTTAATTTACATATCTGAATCCATTTTCTCATCTAATACAGTAATCGTGGGAAGCAGGTATTTTTACAGTTCGGGAAGCTGAAGTTTGGAAAGATTAACTGATTTTTTTTTCAGCATCACACAGCTGGTTAGTGGTAAATCTAAAATCTGATTTTGAGACTGATTGCAAATGTAACAAAACTTTGTGTGGAGTTTGAGTTCAGGAGTTATGGAGATTTAAACAGAAGGCTCTTAATTAGTTTGAATCTCAATTAGGATTATCAAAAGTAATATATTTACACACTGTCACAAATGGTAAACTCTTAAGAAGTAAAAAATGTCCAAGAATTCAGCTGTTCTGGGGGCGCCTGCATGGCTTAATTGGTTGTGTCTGCCTTCAGCTCAGATCATGATCTCAGGGTCCTGGAATCAAGCCCCACATTGGGCTTCCTGCTCAATGATGAGTCTGCTTCTCTCTCTCCCTTTGCCCCTCCCACCGCTCTTGCATGCTCTCTTTCTCAGATAAATAAATAAAATCTTAAAAAAAAAGTATTCAGCTCTTCTGGCAAATTAAATACTTTGGTTTGAGTCTCCATATCAAAACTATACTCAAATATTAGTTTTCAAATAACTAGTATAGCATAGTACTTTTAACACCAAAGAATACTCAGTGTATTTTGTCTTTTGATGATCTAGAAAACACTCATTTATTTAGCATATCATCATGACATTAAACAAATTAATTACTTTTGGAGCTTTCTGGAACTAGGTAATAGATGATGTTACTTTTCTTCTCAAAGGCTTTCAATGACTGCCTATTGCTCTTAAAATCTAAAGTCCTTGACTTGACCTTCCAGAACTTGCATGATTTGGCCCCTGACTTCCTCATCTTATGTGACTCTTCACCTCAAACACCGCACAATTATGCATATATGTCACATTGATGAATAGATAAGAAAGAGCTAAAGTGGGTAGCAGCTACTTCATTGAAGGTGGGTGTTTTCAGTTTTAGTAACAGATCTGTGATCTTGCATAATTCAAGGGTAATATTAGGTACTGTATCCCTAGCCCGAAAGAGTCCCTGGCCCATGATAGATGTTTGACAGGTTCCTATTCTATCAACCCCTGAATGAGAAGATGAGGAGATCTGATAGTGATCACAAATATGCTGGAGCTTGCATAATGGTAGGCATTGAATAAAAGGCTAGAGTTATATCCCTGCCCAATGCTGGGATATTGGTGAAGAGAATACTGACCAATATGGAAAAATTACCATTTTGAGCTTGCTAGGTAAATATGAGGACCTAGAACCAGAGAATTATTAGTAGAGTAACAAACATCTGTATAAATGTTTGGAATGTAAGATTTATAAATAAAAGAAGGGAGTAATAATATGACCATTTAGCCATGCTGAGGGGATTGCTTGAGAAATCTGCAAGCCTACCAGTGGTTAATTTCCCAAGAGGGTTAACTTGATATTTTCTGCCTCCCATGAGAATAGACAAAAGGGGACCAGGTTTTCATTGCAACTTGATAGATTTATGTTATCCCACAGGAATAATTTCATGACAATGAACTTTTTTATCTTTCGGGATTATATAGCCAAAGAATGGATGGATGGGAGGATGGATGGATGGAGGGATGGAGGACAGGTGAATAAATACATGGATAATCATTATCATTATAAATCTTCCACATGCATCCCAGAGGCCTCTAAGACCTCTCGAAAGAACTTAGAGCTAAATTCTATATTTAGTTCCCCTTTGAACCTTTTTTTGGTGCTTGTTTATCTGATAACTGATCTTATTTTTTTTTAAAAATCTCCATGTTTATATATTTTTAACTTTTTAAACCATTTCTATTCCATTTTGGAAGTAGGCTTTGTAGATTCTTACTACACAAAGTTGGCTCTTAGCCTATGAAGTGTTGAATCAGCATCACCATGTAAATCTCCTTGCTCCTTGTCCATCTCTGTGCCTCCATCTAGTAGGTTAGAATTAAACTGCAAGAATTCTATGTAGGATGTGTTCCAACTTTCTTTTTTAATTCACCTTTGAAGAATTTAATTCAGAGCACTAAACAGTACATGTAGTAACAACTTAAAGGTTTTTCCAAAGTACTTGCTCCTTCTGCTTTGAATGAAATATAAAAAGATAAGGGCATATGAAAAGGATTTCTGTTATTGTCCAGTTTGTTTTCTTTTGGATTTTTTTCTTGTTGAAAATGGAGTGTTCTGGGGGTGCCTGGGTGGCTCAGTCGTTAAGCGTTTGCCTTCGGCTCAGGTCATGATCCTGGGGTCCTGGGATTGAGCCCCGCATCGGGCTCCCTGCTCAGTGGCAAGTCTGCTTCTCCCTCTCCCACTCCCCCTGCTTGTGTTCCATCTCTCGCTGTGTCTCTCTCTGTCAAATAAATAAATAAAATCTTAAAAAAAAAAGAAAATGGAGTGTTTTGGAAATGAAATTTGGTGAATTACAATTCAATTGAATTTTTCTGTATATGCCTGAAAACCAGAGTCCATCTGAGCAGGATCATTAGCTTCAATTTAGTCTACATGTCAGTGTCAGGCAGAGGAGGGACTGGAGATGGAAGGTGGAGAAGAGAATCGGTGAATGTGGGGAGAGAAAATGAGAGAGAAGAACAGTGAATAAGAGGGAAACCATTTTACAGAACAAGAGTCTCATGGAACAGGTCAAATTAACTTCACTAGTGTTTGCAGTGTTATTTTCCAAGCAAAGTGTGTGTTTCTCCTCCTCAGGTTGGGAGCAGGAAACTCCAAATTTGATATACCACTAATCCAAGTAGAAGTAACATTGGCTTATTTTCAAATCACACTGAGAAGACCAGCTGATTAAGTCTGTAATAGACTTGCATTTAGAGAGGCTTCATCAATGCTCTATTTTTCTGCTACAGAAGATAGTTGTGTTTCTTCAGACTGTGAATCTTTTAATCCCCTTATTTTTTTGTGACAGATGTTAGTAAATTACATTTCTTGAGCCCAAGTTTGGTTTTGTTATTAAAGCTGTAACCAGGGGCGCCTGGGTGGCTCAGTCGGTTAAGGGTGTCTGACTCAATTTTGGCTCAGGTCATGATCTCAGGGTCTGGGATTGAGCCCTGTGAAGTCAGACTCCAGGAGCTCACTGGGAACTCTGCTTGAAGATTCTCTCCCTCTTCCTCTGCCCCACCCCATGCTGGGTGCCCACATGCATGCACTCTCTCTCTCTCTCAAAATAAATAAATAAATCTAAAAAAAAAACTGTAACCAAAGAAAACTCAAAATTTTGAAATTTTGATTATTTTTTATTTTTTATGTACTTTTATTTCTAACAAGCATAGATCTACAAATCAGGCATTTAGTTGCTCTTATGTAATCAGTTAAAATGGCTGATTTCCAATTGCTTTTTAACTATCAAAACTAAGAAAGACAAGAGAAATCTGCATAAAGTGGTGCACAATGTATTTCAGGTGTTATACAGAAGTTTTACTCCCATTTTAAACTTTACAAAAAGCTTTTATGATACATAGCTGAGAAAAGGTAAACTCAGAGAGGTTAAATTAGTTGCCCCAGGAGGTAGAGAAGATATTTGAACTCAAGCCTTTCAGAGCTCAAACCTCCTACTTTTCAGTATAACTACATCTGCTTCCCATGGCTCTTGCTACTTAAATCTTAATGGAGGCTGTTCACCTGCTTAGAATTCTTCCTAATTCTACTCAGCTCCTTCATTCCATTAATAACAGCATAGCAAACACTAAGCCTTTTGTGGCAAATCTGTTCCATGACCATCTGCTCTTTAACATTTTCTTCCATGTCACCAAAAGGTCAAATATTTCTTTAAAAAAAAAAAGTCATCACAGTTTTTAGCTCCTTGCAGTTCTTAATTGCCTTCTAGCAATCTCCATTAACGTGAACTCTCACATATCAAATCTGAATTTCAAGGTGCCATCCATCTCAGACCCTTTTGCAATCCAAACTAATGGAGTATATTATCAGGATGCACATTTCTCCCAGTAGGCTCAGCTTGCTCAGAATGATGATGGGGTACCATCTTAGTGTTTACTAAGTACAAAGAACACCTGGATTTCCTTTGAGTCACGTGAAAATGAAGGTAGAACTTTCAGCTCAAAGGACACATGCCCATCAATTTAGACAATTTTGGTTAGAATTGCAAATATGTAGAGCAACCAGCAAACATTTGCTGAGTGACTACCATGTGCCAGATACTGCTAGACACTGAACTTGATTTTTCATATTTCCTGGTACTTACTTTTCTTAAGCAGTTCCCATAACTTAGGCAGTAGTCTGGGCACTGAAAATCACAAA
Source organism: Zalophus californianus (assembly GCF_009762305.2). Classification (NCBI taxonomy): domain Eukaryota; kingdom Metazoa; phylum Chordata; class Mammalia; order Carnivora; family Otariidae; genus Zalophus; species Zalophus californianus. The sequence goes on from NC_045598.1 coordinate 54,657,716, forward strand.
CATCATCAAAAATCCACCTGACCTCTATCTTAACTGGTCTTACATTGTTCTGTAAGACCCTATGACAAAGAATCTGAATTGGATTATAGTACCTATATTTAAAAACTTCGAGGATGAGCTGATGTGCAAAGCATCTTAATCTTTCCTGACAGAAATACAGTGACCATCATAATGAATAGATATTGCCAGTCTAGGGTTGCTGTCAATATAGGGCATTATGCCCAGGACGATTAAACTTGCCTGTTTTTTATTACTGAGACCAAATGCTTGGTCTGGGTTCCTGCAGAAAGTAAATAATTCCATTACATGTGATTCACCTTTGAGTAACCCTCCAAGCTGATGAAGGCTCAAGCTGAAAACTTACCTTTATTACCGAAATAATCCATTTAGCAAACATCTATTGGGTCTCCTTATGTTCACTGGGCAACATATGGAGATTTAAACATGCAAAATACAGTCTTTATGTTTAAGAAATGTACATCCTAATTTTCCTAAAAATGTCTTTCAATTTTAAAAAATCGAGTTGCTTTTTGTTTGTGTTTTTAATAAGAGAACAAAATGAATTGTGATGACTGACACAAAAGATATTCCAAAGACAGGAAGAGCATGGATTCTGGAGTCAGGCAGAAGGAACTCCGAAATGTGGTCTATCAGTTATACCAGTTACTTCTCATGCCCCCTGGTATAGAATCAATACAATAATAGCTCCCACCTTACAAGGTTGTATTGGGCTAAGATAAAGAACTTCCTGATGTATTTCCTAAACCATTGTAAGTACTTAATAAATTACATCTATCCATTTTTATTTATGATATGCATTTTGGGCTAAATTGAGCTTCTTGAATGTACCATTATGCACATTCTTCACCTAAAAATGTGGTGAGATCACAGCATACCCTTCACCCCAAGTCTCTATTCAGATAGGTCCATCCTGTGTAGTTTGGAGCTCCTTCTCCTTCCCTACTACTTCTATATACACAAATGAACATCAGAAAACTGAACACCAATGGAATGTATATTGCAAACCTCAGAAAAAGTCATTAGTTTTTGTTTTTTAATTATTATACAAACTTCGAGTTTGTTAAACTTTTTTTTAAACAGTTCTAAAAAATTGTTCAACTGATATTGATGGTGCATTCAGCACGTCCCAGGCATTGCTCTGGGTACTATAAGAATCATCATGACCACCCTGTGAGAAGTTGCTTGGCTTTGGAGTCAAACACGCCTGGCTCAAATCTTGGTCTTATCACTTGTTTGTTTAGTGATGCTGGAAGAGGAACTTAATTACTTTGAGTCTGTTTCTTAATCCATAAAATAGGGGGTTGGTAATACCTACAAGGCTTGTTGAAAGGGTTAGTCTGTGTAAAGTGCTAAGCACATACGAGGCACTACGTGAACAAGGGCTAGCTGTCCCTCGCTCTTAGTGATTACAGGTGGGGAAACTGGGGTTATCCCTCCAAACCTCATGTGCTGTGATTACATAAACCTTACATTAAAAGTAACACAGTGTGTCTTCGATTCTCTGTAAGTTTTGCTGCAAATGACAGCCACTGATAGGTCAAATTGGGGTTTGATCCCAAATCTTTGGATTCCAAATTCCATGCGTTCTGATCTTTTCCACTGTGTCCCCTGCTTGTGTTTCTGGGAGGCATCGTCTTCAGGCTCCTGGGGAGATACCCGAGGGAATGATTTGTGTTCCTCTATGAACTGTGTTTTATGTACCAACCCGAAGTGGCTGTCACTGCCACTGCTCCTCCTTATGAGCCTTCTTCTTCCGGTCACTCTGGGCCCAGGTCTTGCCCTGTCCCACCTCTGCTCAGAAGCACTGTTTGGGGAGAGGTGGGAGTGGAAGATGATCTCCAAAGGTAGTGCTTTTTCAACAATCTCACAGGCAATATGCTTATATGAGTGTTTTAACCTGATGAACAGCTATCAGTGAAAGCAGGGTAAGCAAGATTGTGAAATGAGTAAAGAAGGTAATCAAAACGTAATGCCTTCAAAGGCGCTCTCTCTCCCAACAATGAAATACACAGACTGTGCCCCCCTCACCCCGGCAGGCCCACTCTCCCCCAGTGTGAGGACTTGGCTTTGCCCTTGGCTCCTCTCCTCTCTACTACACCCACCCCAGATGTCTACCCATCTCAGCCCCTTTGCGTTAGCTCAGGTGATAAGCCAGTAGCTGTCAATGTGCTGATAGGACAGTGACCATTCTGTGTTCAGCCTCTCCTTATATTGTCCTACCCTCTAGCAGTGGAAGGGCAGGAATTCCGGACAAGGACAGAAAGGAGGGGGTCAATGGCAGGATTCTCCACTTCTACTCCCATGTGGCCAAACAGCATCTCTGGTTAAGGCCAGCAGTGTGTTCTGTGTGGCTGGCCCTCAGCTCCTGCCTAGAGGATTTTCATACCTTGATGTCTCCTTTTCTGGACTCAGTTCCAGGACTGTTGCCTCAACTCGTCCATCTGTAGTACCAGTCTTCATTTTTAGGGAGAGAAATATTTCAAGTGGTATTTAAAAAAAAAAAATAAAACAGAAGACATAAGATCAACCAAGCCAAAACCTTGGAGGTTCTTTTGAGTATCAGATTTTGATGTTTGACCTTAAATTAATATAGAGGCCAAATTGTTCTTTTTGGAAGTTCCCTCTGAACAATTTTGTTTTCGTAGCATTTAAAGGCTTGAATTCAGAATTTAGTATTTGTTTAATGAATTCCTATAGAACAGTTGTACTTGGGAGAAAAAAAAATGGATAAAGGTAATTTTTTTCTGCCGTACCATTTCTTCTTTATCTACAGAGTTGTATACCCTTAAAGCCAGGAAGTTCTAAGGTAGCTTGATTTTTTTTTTTAAGTTATCTCAGGGAAGTTTCAGAGAAAAACACTAGTAAACACAATTTGCATTTTAAATGAAGGATATTTTTTAAGTTTAAACAAAAGACTTTCAAACTTTCTGGACCTGTCATAAGAAATATATTTTACATGTGAGTAAACCACACTTTATTTATCCATTTATCTGTTGTTGGAGAATGACTTCATTAATTTTTTTATTATTGAAGTACAGTTGACATACAATGTTATGTTAGTTTCAGGTGTGCAACACAGTGATTTGACAATTCCATATATTATGCAGTGTTTACCACAGTAAGTGTTGTTACCATCCCGTCACCATGAGAACTATCTCATTTTAAGGGGAATTTTATTCAGAAAATGATTGTAAACTAAATGATCGAGCATTCCTTTATAGGTTCAATTGCATATATATAAATGGAGCCTAAAGGCTTTTGAAGAAATCTGACATCTATTTATAGAAGCCTGAGTATGAGACGAAGTACTTATATATTCAGAAACTCATGAGATAGTATTGGGCCTGACCTATAGATTCAGGGTTCATTTATGTACAGATGGCAAGTGAAATCGTGTGAGTGCATGAAATTGCCCCAGGGAGAAGGTGTAGAGGAACCTAGGACAAAGTCCTGAAGAGTTTCAACATTTGGGGAGCAATAGAGGGAAAGGAGCCTCCAATTTCTTCCCTGGAGATGGTGATAATAAAACCTAACCTAGGCAACCCTCAGGCTCATCATCATTTGAGAAGAAAACACCTCCTACTTTTTCACATAAATGAGACAACAGATGCAAAGCAACTGGTGCTTGGCCCATAGGTAGGACCTCAGTAATGATAGGTAATAATATTGCAGTGATGAAACTTCTTCTTATTCTGTATTTTGTGTCTGCACTATCACTGTTGTTAATTTCTGTGCCCATTGCTTTCTTTTATTATCTGGTAATATCATATCTAGGACTGCCTATTTTGAAATGAGCTTTCCCACCCTCTTAAAAAATCAGACTATTTTTAATTTTGTTGTTGTTCCCAGACTTGACTAGCTCCTCTCATAACACCAAAGGGAACTAAAAGAAATCTAAATTAGGTGGAGAGGAGCTAGAGGCCCAGGCCAGACTTCATCTGTGGCTGACTCAAGACTGCAGTTCTGGATGCACAGAGGAGGATGTTCTCACTTCTGCAACTTGGAAGAGAACAGTTGTAGCCCAAGATCATCAAGACAACAAAATTCTTTCTCTTAACATCTCTTTGTTTTGATATTGACAAGAGAATAGTTACTTCATTTCTCAAAAACAAGTGATTTTTTTCCCTCCCATTTTTGGTAAAGAATAGTTGACAAATATTCAGGACCCAGCCTAAAAACAGTTATGCTATAGAAATTGACTTTAAAATTTTTATGAAGTTCTGGAATTAGAAGTGGAAAATCATTAGCTATAGTGTTTTTGAAGCTTATTAGATTATCAGACATAATGTCTTGAACTTGTTATTCCTATAAGATCTTTAACTATTATTATTCTCTTTTGAAAAATTTCTTTGAATATTTTTTAATGAACTCTCAAAAGTCATGACCACACCTGTACATTCACTTTTAACACAGTTGGTATGATTGTTTCTTCCTAAATCTTCTCAAGGAGTTGTTAAGATATGAATAACTTCTACATCTCATCACTTTGTTTGCTTTAGTCTTTCAGAGTTATCTTCATAATTTCCTAAATTTTTCAAATCTTTCCACTCCTCAAGGGTGGAAAATATTTCCAATGTTTTCTTTTATTTGACATTTGATTAGTTCTGTTTTTCTGGAATGTCACATCTTTGGTGTATTCCTCTATATATTCCATATATAGGAATGTATTCTAGGTACAGGAAATACAACTTTCTGTGAAATTAAAATTACAGATTGGCATAGCATTTTGTGAATGTGTACAAATTCTTTCATCCTTTATTATTGACTGATTTGTTATAGACTGAGAGAATGAAATACAAAGAGATATAACTTATATTAAACTATACACTTAAAAATCTTTCTGGGGGCGCCTAGGTGTCTCAGTTGGTTAAGCTTCTGACTCTTGGTTTCAGCTCAGGTCATGATCTCAGGGTTGTGAGATCGAGCCCCACATTGGGCTCCACATTCAATGCGGAGTCTGTTTGTCCCATTCCCTCTGCCCTTCCCCTTACCCTGTCTCTAAAATAAATAAAATCTTTTTAAAAAATGATGCTGGAAATGGACTTTGTCTCCTGAATCCTGATCCAATGCACTTTTCACTGGAAAATGGACAATTCATTGATGTTCATGATCTAGTTCATATTGGCCGTTGTCCAAATTTGGAGGTCAAAAACAGGACAGAGCTTATGGAAAACTATTATTGCCTGTCTGTTTCTAATTTAATACAAGAATTACTGGAATTTTTGTGTATTTTCTGATCTGTTTGGTAGAGCATGCTGTCTCTTATCTCATGGTCAAATTACAGAAAATGAAATGACTTGAAAACATAAGATAATAATAGCACTTGTTTTATAGTCCTATAAAAATCAGTAGTGATTGGTGAAATATAGCAAGCATTCTTTGTAACCCCAAACCTGAATTAGAAGCATGGAGAAGTCAATTAAGAGACTCGAACCCAAGGAAAATTATGAGAAGAAAATGATGATTGTCACTATGATATTTTGTTCCTATAAGGGGATAAGGCAATTAGAGGTAAAAAGGAAGAAAGTTTTTAACAATTCAAATTGAAAATGAGTGAGGGGAAGGTATTCCTAGATATCATGGGTGGGTAGTTTTAAATGTCAGTAAGTTTTCCTGTAAAGTTGTGTGAAGAATAACGAAGTAGAGCTTAGCTTAATGTGGGAAGAGATTTTTTTTTAAACATTGATATTTTAAAGACCTAGGCATCTTAAATGGAATGACTATTAAAATGCAAAATTAGACTGAACAGAGACATTTTGGGGATTATATATGAGTAGAATTCTAAGAGCCAGATAACGAATGACTCAGATAATCTGAGCGGTTTGGGCTGACTCACATGTTTTGGAAGAAGATGTCATCAAGTCTCTGATTCTGTCAATGTTTTTCCCTTTGTTCCACCTGTTAGTGCCAAACAGATCCTGAAATTCAGGGACTTTTCCAGCTCCAATTTGCCAAAAAGACTTTCCAAACCACCAGTAACAAGTCTAAGGTTTTTTTAAAAAAATATTTATTTATTTACTTACTTATTTATTTAAGAGAGAGAGAGGGAGAGCGCTGGTGCACAAGCAGGCGGAGGGACAGAGGGAAAGAGAAAGTATCAAGCAGACTCTCTGCTGAGCGTGGAGCCCAATGCAGGACTCAGTGTGGGACTCAGTGGAGGGTTTGTCTCACAACCTGAGATTATAACCTGCGCTGAAATTAGGAGTCAGACACTTAACCAACTGAGCCACCCACATGCCCCAACAAGTCTAAGGTTTTGAAATATATAGATATTTAGTATATCTGAATAATACTAAGAAACACAAGTCACATATGTAATTATGGAACATGCAGGAGATAGGAATCCCAGATAGAGCCTTGATAGGATAGGAATGGAAGAACCAATTGGGTTTGGTTTGTCCAAGATGTAAGAAAGGAAACTTGTTACCCCAATACTGCCTGAATGATGCTTCCTGGAAGGTATTTTAAATCCACAAATATTATCTGGCACCTGTACTAGGTGTAGGGAACATATAGAAGGGATCCTGGCTTCTGTCCTAGAAAAGCTCACAGCCTATGAGGGAAATTGACATAAGAACGAAGTGGAACATTTTGATATAATACATCTAAGAGCAAGATTTTGGGAGAGGGTCACAGAATTGTCAGTTTCTTACACCACTAGGATTTCGAGACTCTCACAGAGGAGGTGGCATTTGGCTGGGCCTTGAAGGATGATTTAAAGTTCTAAATATCTAAATAGGAAAAGCACTTTAACCAGAGGTCAGAACCACATATGGAGGAAAGAGATAACTGGAGTACAGATGTTGGGATATGCTCAGAGAGTGGTTAGTAATCAATCTCGTCACAGGATTGAGGAAGTAACAAAAGATGAGTTGGGAATATGGGACACAAAGCTGTGCCTGATCAGTGTAGGTCTCTTGTTATGGTTTACATGACCTGTGTCTTGAAATTGTCCTAGTCTCAGGAACACATCTCACCTAAAAATTGCTATTCATCTAAATCTATGATTTGGTTTCTTGGCAAAAGACCAATTTGGTGATGAATAACAATAATCTAAGAAAAGCTTGCAATCTTTTCTATATCTGGCCCTGATCTCCTTTCCATTCTTTATATTCTTAGGTTGCTCAGAGCGCTAAGAACTTAGAGTGCTGAGTCTTTGACAAACATCTGTCGAAAATAATAATGAGTCATATGCACGTGCACACACACACAGACACATACATACAAATGAAGAGATTTTCATTGCTTTTTGAACGTTCAAATTTAACTGGTGTATTGCAACTTTAAAAAATATCTTTCCCTTGAATGTTGCTAGGAACGTTCAAATAGAAAATAGATTTCCTTGACCCTTTGTTGTTTTCCCACAGGATTGAAAAAACGTACAAGGAAGGCCTTTGGAATACGGAAGAAAGAGAAGGACACTGATTCGACGTATGTACTTTGGGAGAGCACAACTGTCAGGAGCAGCTGAGGGACCACACGTGGCTGTGTGGAAATGCAGATCTGGTGTGGTCAGCTGCACATCAGAAGTCCATTAAAACCCTTATTTGGCTAGAATCCCTGAAAGAAAGTTAGAAAATGGGGAAGTCAACAGTTGAACAGGTGAAACCGAAGAGGGCTACCTTTATTTCTCACCTTTAGCTTTTCATTCTGTGCATTTTTATCATGCATAAATTTTAGCACAAAATCCAAAACCTGCTCTGTGTCTTCGTCGTCCAAGAACTCATAAATCATGGGATAAAACATCTACCATACCAAAGAAATACCTTTCACATAACAAAATGCGATAACATAGTTGAAATGCCTCGTATGGTACCTAGAACTTAGAAATGCTTAGTAAATGGCAGTGGACGCTGGTCTGAGTCTTACTAATACAAATTAATATGTGGTAAGTCCTTATGAGCAATTAAAAATGAAATTTCATGGAAATTTGAGGGTGGGTAAACTCATGTTTGGACAGACGATCAGTGAAATCTCGGAGAGGGAGGAGCCTTGACTTTGGACTTGGGAGAAGATGAAGACATGCATCTCATGCAAAGGAAGGGAACAACATCCAAAGCAGAGAGGTGGAAAAGCCGAGTAGGTATTGAGGACAAGATAGCTAGAACAGCTTGTCCGCCTGATGGCTACAGGGAAAGGTGGGGAGGGAGGCAAAGCTAGGAAGGACATCAGGGCCAGATGGAAAGGTCTCTAAGGGCCAGGCTGAAGTGTCTGGGCTTCCTTCCTTAGGCAAGGCGCAACCTTGAAGCCTTGAAGGCTTTTAAACCAGACGGTGCAAAGAATTTTGTAAGGGGAGGAAGCTGTTTTTTTTGCCTAGGTCTCACATGTTAGAATCTCCTGTTCTTACCTTTTCTTTACGCTTTTCTTTTGACAAATAATTATTTCATGGAAATTGCATTTACCCTGGTTTTGCAAATTTTTCATATGATTGAATTAAGAATGTATTTCTGAGAATTATATAATCTCCAGTAGTTCTTAAGAAACTGACATTGTCTAAAAATTAACCAACCAGAATTGGTGATGGTACTTTCACCAGGAGCCGAAGACTGGGGCTCCAGTTCCAGCACTGCCCATAGCTCCTTGGCCTTCGGGGTCGATTTTCCTTTCCTGGGCCTCAGTTTACACTAGAAGGAATCTGATTCCCCTAAAGGGCCAGGCGCTGTATCAGTTCATCTGTCAGCGACATCTGTCATCACCTATCGTGTGCAACGTCTTGTGTGGGACACTACCGAACACATCTCAGGAGAACGTCATTAGCAAACACCAAACCATTTTACTTTGAAGGCAGTGTCTGTAACAGACCACACATAGTCTCTGCTGTGTGAAGAAAGTTCAAAAGGAAAAAAAAAAAAAAACCTCCCTCAAAAGGGGAAAGGAGTCAAACAACCTCCCCAGGGCAGGCTGGGCTAATTTGCAATTGACCAAAGCATTGCTCTTCATCATCATTTCTAAGGGCGTGAAAATAAGGAAGTTATTCCTCATGGCTTTGGGTAGACACCCCATATCTCTCTGAAGCACTCCATCGAGACATGTGCTTGTAGAATCCTAACCATCTCTTCTTAACTTCTTATCATTTGAGCGCCCCAGCTTACTTACATCATAGCAAATTAGCCATCAACTAGTTCTACCAGCCATGATGGTCAAAGGACAGGCTGTTTAGTGTAAACCTTTGCTTTTCATGAACCCCTGCTCCCTAATTGGGTCATACATCATTCTTGCAAAAAGCTGGGAAGATGTTCCGGCAATTTGCTGTCCCTTCAGCTTTAAGCAATGCTTCTGTTCGTCTGCAATCATCGAAAGCTTGTTGATGCAAACTGTTCTCAGGACTGTTGCAACTCCATGAGGGTTGCCAAGCAACCTGCTACTGTTAGCAGCCAACTATAGCTGATTGAACCTCCTTAGATAGACAGTGGGCTTAGGACCAGAGCTTCCTGATTTGATCATCGTTACAGTGCCCGATAGAGGAAAGGAGAGAGCTGGTGCTAAGTGGCAGACACTGTGCAGGGTATTTTCTATGCACTGATATCCTTTTTAATCCTCACAGTGATTCAGTGAGGTCAGAAGTAATATCTCAATTTTAGAGATGAGAAATCAGTGCCAAAGGGATTAGGTAACTCTCTGAAGACTATATGGAAAATAAGACTTGGAGCCAGTATTCTAGTCCAGAATCAAGTGCCCATTCTTTATCACCCAGAAGAAAAGGACTAGATGGGCAAAATTATAATCAAGACCAGTACCAGAGTAAAGAGAAGCGGCACTGGTTGCAAGGGGTAACTGACACTTCTTAAAATAGAGACAAAGGGCCCATGGTAGATGATTAGTTTTAAAAGAGAAGTCAGGAAATATGAGGGGTCTGCTGTTAAAAAGAAAAAAAATATTTAAAAATATAGCTAAAACTTCATAAGAGGGGGTGAGGAAATGAACTGAAACACGTTCAAGAGTCTGAGACTGCTAACATCGCTCTACTCCCCATCCTAGGTCAGATTGCATAATAATTTTATTCTAGATAACATTTCATGGGTATTTACTATATTCTAGGCACTATTCCAGGCTCTTCACTCCTATTAACTCATTGAATCCTTTAATAGGCCCATGGAGTATAGGCCAATTTCATGGCTATTTAGTAGATGAGGAAACTGAGACACGAAGGGGTAAAACGACTTGCCCAAGGTGAGGCAGTTAGGCATCTAGGTTGATTGAATCCAGGCAGTCTGGCACCACAGCCAGTGATCTTCACTGCCACCATGCTAGCAAGCACCAGCCCCATCCCATCAATGGTTAAGACAAAGGCAGAACAGGACCCAATGCTACCATGTGCAATTACAGTGTTTCTGATTCAAATTTTTGAAATGCCATCCTTATAGTTGCAATATGCATGAGGTCAAGTGGCCTCTCATTTAAATCCCCTATGGATATACCCTTGTACTTGGACCAATAGTGGGCAATGGCACAGCCAGGCCTTTCTCCAGAGCCTGGTCTTCTCTACATCTATGACTGGATGCCTGCAAAGACATCCCCACAAGGATCAGTGCCTTTGGATATATCCTACCCCAAAGTTGATGCAATCACCTCTCTCTCAATTCATTTAGCACAGGTTTACTATCCGAGTAAGAAGTGCTCATTTTTTTTTTTTTGTAGTGTATAGATCTGAAAAGGGAAAGCTGGTTTTGATGAGTGTGTGTCAGTACCTTTTCTCTGTGCTTTCAATGCAACCTGGGTTTATTGTGGCCATGGTAACCCATTGGATGTACTCGCCTGTCTCAATCTTTTTATGAAGAGCATGTCTTCATTATTTCTATCCCCTGATTCTAGTCTAGTGCCTGGCCCATTATAAGCACTCAATATTTGTTCAGTGAATTATAACTTTTATCAATTTTTATCTTCCTACCTTTCTATTTAGGTGAAATTTCTTTGAACCCACTAATTCCCATAGCCAGGTCAACTTCCAAGGGTCTTTTAATATCTGGGTCCTCTCTGCTTCTAGCCCATGTGTCACTGATTCGCCTCTGCATCCACATGGACACAGAACTGGTTATGAAAAATGATGTACGCCCCCACGAGTTTTGTAATCCAAATGGAATATCCTGCTAAATTTGAAGGGGGTGTTAGTGGGAAAGGGGAATCACATCGCGGAGCCCAGAAGATGTGCCACCCACTCTCTGCATCTCTCTCTCTTTCTCCCTCTTCCTCGCTCCCTCTCCTCTTTCCTCCGCCCTACCCTATGAATCAATAAGGAATGTTATTACCTGGTCCCACATCCTAAAGAACAGTTTTAGCCACATCAAACTCCACAAAACTTCAGAGTTTACCTCAAGCACTTATTAAGTTTTTCTTCCAAACAATGCAAGTCCTCATCTAAGCATAATTCTGATCTCCATGTTAATAGAATGACATTTTTCTAGCTCCTTACAGAGTGAACTTAAATAGGAAGTTATAAAGTGACGGTGACTACCTTCTCGCTTCTCCCTTCCTCTGGCCCCTCCAGTTCAGTTTCCCAGAGTAACAGTCGTATTGCTTGCTAGGAAGTCTAACATAACTGCGAGTGGTCAGTTTTGTGTTCTCAGCGAGGAGATGTCATGAAAGAGGAAAAAAACGAACATTTGTATGTGTCAGGAACTGATTGTAAGTTCTTTATATACGTTATCTTATTTAAACAGGGCTTAGAGAGATTAGGTAACGTATTCAAGGTCACAGAACTAATAAGTGGTGGAGTCTGGATGCCCAGATTCATCCTACTCTAGAAGCCTTACTCCTAGTCACCCTTACCACACAGTGTCACCATGGATTACCTATCCTGGACTTTGGTCATCAGTGTGAGCCTTTTAGCAAACATTGTCCTCCATTTCCTGCTCTCCTATAATCAAAGGAACAGTAAGTATAGAAATAGGGGGAAAAAATACAGATTCTCAAAGTGAATAGAAAGATACCATAGGAGTTCCTTTCTATGGGGGGATATTCAAGGCCACCCCCAGGGGAGAAGATGAGAGAGGGCAAGTCAGTTTATGTTCCTTGTGGTAGTTTAAATGGAGACAGCTGGGTGGGACAGACTCTTAATAAACTTTCCTCTCAATAGCGGACCACGACACTGCACCAGCAACATGTACCATTTGGACACCAGCTTTTAATGAGAATCGGCACTCTCCCACCCCCACCCCCCCACACAGACACACATCTCACACTCAAATAACATTCAACAAATTTGTTTTGATTTAGTTTTCATTAGCCGGGTTCACTGGGATGGGAATGCAGGAAAGGGGGAGAGAGGTGGTTTGTGAATCTTATTGTTACCCGTTAGTCTATGTAGCAAGAATGATTCCTTTTCCTAATAGCTACCAATTTCTTTTTTTACAGAGGTTCACCAGATAGAGATGGAATTGTAAGTATTTAAATGACCATTTTCAGTAGGTTTGCACTTTAATATATACTATGTTGAAATTTCTTAAAGCCCCCCTTTTTTTTCTGTAGGGAAAAAATAGCCTAAATGACTTTTTAGACTTCACGCTGTTGTAATTTTCTGTAGTAATTGAATGGGACATATAAATGCAGTCTTGGTCAAGTTAAACTTATTTATTGCATTCACCTAAAACCCTGCCCCAGAGTAGGCAAGCAAACCTCATCGATATGGTGGGTCAGAAGCCAGACAGTTCCTGCAGGGGCTGCTACCATTAACGGTTATTTCATTTCCAATTTAATGATATAAAAACTTATTATGTGAGAATGTTTTTCTCCAACAGAGGCCACAAAGTCATAATGGAGCTGAGATCCAATAAAATTGAAAGAAGCTTTTCCCCTTTAGTTGAGTTGTAGATACATTTTCTATATTAAATTCTGAAGTAGGGAATGGTCTCGAAACCACTTGTGCCTGAATTTACAGTCTGAAGGAGGAAAGTGTCTCCACTGGGTTTAGGCTTAACAGTAACTCTGACTCCTTGCTAGCCACTAGATTTCTTGCTTTTTTAAGAAGTCTGTTGCACATGGGCTTGGATGGATCTGAGTTGAGCTTATGGGAGTCTGTACCAACTTCTAAAATGACTTCCTTCGAATCTAAATCAGATGCCTATTCAGAAGGTTCAAAAGAACAGCTGTTACTGAAAAAATAAATGGACTCACATTAGGCTCATTGGGCTGGAGTGGGAACTAAAATAAATCTGGTGGTTAAAAATATGTATTTTTTGAAAAATCGCCCTTTATATTATTATACCCAAATTGAGGTGTTAGTTGCAGCTATAGCAGAAGATTTTCTTCCACACTTGACTCAAGGTTTGGAGCTTTGGGGTCCCTTTTGCATTCATGTAGTTCTCGCCATGAAATGTTAAGAACATAGACTGAAATTGATCAGACATTGGGTAACACTGTAATCAAGGCTCTATTCAGCAGGGGAAAAAAAAGACCCAGAAGACTCAGCTTCTCCTCACCTCTTGCTTCTGGCTCAGAGCCCTCTCGTTAACTCTGTCTCAGGTACTCTCTGCTTCTGTGTCTTCTCTCTGCTTCTGTCTTGGTCCCCTCCCGGGTTCTCTCATCCCCTTCATTCTGACCTCGGCAAGCCTCCGTTAGCTATTCTCTTGTCTTCTGTCTCTGCTATTCCCAGGCTGGACTGCTCTCTCCTGCTTCTCTCGCTCTGCCACCCTCAGGCTTGTCCTTTTTTCTCTGAAGCCCGTTCCCTGCTGTCCTACCCACCTCCTCATCCCCTAGCCCTTCATTGTCTCTGAGGCCCCATTGCTACCTCAGTGTTCTTTGCTCTTCTAGGGACCACCAGTTTAATTCTCTGGTAGAACACGCAGCCCTGGCATGTAGGTACAGCCCTGGCATGCAGTTGGCAATTATGAGTATGCGCTGCATTAAAGAGCCCAGCCGTGATTCTGCAGGCGCATGGACACTACGTCAGGGCTCCATACCCGAGTTCCCTGAGTTCTCTTTCTCCGCCACCATTCCAAGTCATATAAAGTTATTTATCGACCGTTGTCCCCTCCTTGTCCCCTAATTGGAAATGCCGTAAATATCACCGGTCATGATTTGAGGAAAAAAGAATTGCTTAATTTTGATTTCTCAGGAAATAAAGCAGACCTGTTTGGGGAAAAAAAAAAAGGCTCCATTCGAAATAAATGCCATGTTCTCAGAAGCAAGGTGCACAGCTTCCTAGGTAACTGGAAATTATGAGGCAGCTGCTAGTTTTACCATTTGGAAATACTCCCCAAATATTCCTCGTTTACTGGACTCACCAAATTTTGAGAACTCCTTATCACATCAGTGCTATAGGAGGCCAAGTTTCTATTTGCATTCAGTCCTTGGAGATCTCAATCTGACTTTCTTTCAAACTCAGACTGATGTCTTCAATGCCTTGTGTCTGTGAACCCAGACACACTTTCTCTTACCTTTTACCTGGCTGACTGAGATTCCAAATTACTGTCTTTTGAAAAGTATCTGAAGTTGAAAGGTATGGTTTCACTGATGTGGTTCTGCAGACTACAGGTAATGTTGCACACGCTTAAGGCTTATAAATGGCTTTGCGATAAGTTCAATGTACTGATGCTTATTTAATTTGTTTCTCAAAACTTAACGAAGCCCATCGCTGGTGACAATGCTTTTGAGGGGTAGTCTACAGAGGCTTCATGGCAGGGCTGCATGTATGAAGGTGGGCTCGCCTTGCTCCCCACTGGTGAATGTGATCCCCAGCAGAGCTGCCTGTCATGATGTGTGAGACTTCAGGCAGCTGCGTGTGACAATGCGTTGTAACTCGGAGACAAAATTCTACTTTGTGCAGGGTGCACTCAGACTTTTTCCTAAGCAGTTCAGATTTTCATCCACACAGACTGGGGGCACAGGGATTCACAGCCATGGCTGGGAGGAGATCTCTGCTCATCCTGAACACGTGTGCAGGAAAGGGCCCAGATTTGGCTCTATCAGCTGTAGACGCTGTACGTATTGCCAACCCTCAGCAAAGAGGAAGATACAGTAGAGCTAGACTTGTCAGACTTCTTTCTGTTGGAAATATAAGCATTTTTATTGGGTCTCTTTGGTGTGTCCTCGTGTCCGTTCTCTACTTATAAATTAAGTGCTGGCTGAATGAGGACTAGATCCACAGAAAACCTAGTGCCTGGGATGCATCTTCCTTCTTCTCCCTTCTTCTCCTGGCCTAGCCACACTGGCCTGCTGAATAGAGCCTCATTATGGGCCCCAAAGTCCACTCTTTGCTTAAGGAACCCTGCCAAGATTGGTAGGCCCTACGATTTGGCCTAGAAATTGTTTCTTCTATGGTATGCTTGTTGACTCCATGTGATTCTTTATATGTGTCTTGAAGAACAAACAGATCCTTTAACAACTTTTTTCTACATGAAAACAATCAATTCCAGCAGCCCAGCCCACATGAACCACCCTACAATAACAAAGCAGAGTGTGCGCGTGAAGGAGGAAAAAAAGTTTCGGTAAGGAAACAGATTTTAGTTTAAAATTTCCAAGGGGTTGTAGAAACAGTGAGTAAAAATCCCAATTTGAAATTTGGAAAAAAGCAGTAGCATTTATTTAATCAATTTAAGAAGACTTTCTTAGGTATTTCCAAATTACTCTTGAATATCCAGGACCAATTTTTAAATCAGCCATATAGACCTTATATACTGACGTCCGAAAATACTTTTAAAGAGTGATCGGGTATAAAAAGATATGTTTCCTTTGTCTTAGACAAAGGACAGGGACTCAATTTTTTAAAATAATATGCTATCTGTAAGAAAGCTTTGGCTATAATATAAACATCACCTTACAAAATGAGTAGTCATTTGTGAGGATAAGCACCATCTCAGTAACATCAGGAATTTGGCAGGACCTTGGCTTGTGGGAACCAATACACTTGACCAAAGGATGGTGAGTCAGGGATGCTGATCCAGGCCCAGACTATATGACAGCTATTGCTGGGTTGTCCAATATGGTAGCCACATATGCCTATTCAAAATTCAGTTCCTCGGTTGCACCTGCCACGTTTCAAGTACTCTATAGCTACTTGTGACTGGTGGCTACCATATTGGAAGTTGAATATAAAATATTTTCATCTTCACAGACAGTTCTATTGAACTGTGCTATTCTATAGGATTATTTACAAAGTGAGTCAAGTCTTGCCTCAGTGGCAAGAAGATAATATTTAGGTAGTATATCATGTATCTTTAATACTTCATGTCCAAGGAACACTATGTGGCCATGAGCTGACCTTGGAAAAGAAGAGCATTCACAGTGGAAATTGAGAACTTTGATGAATGTATAATTGAACACAATTGTTACTACATTTATTGGTTTAGCCCATCAATCTGAGAGCAGATAATAAGCCTGGCTAAAGTAAAATATCTATTAAAGCATGACTAACAGTGATATGAGCCTCAATTATCTTTAAATAACAGTCATATATTCAAATTAGAAAAGTTACTTATGCTAATGTAGAGTTTTAGAAAATACAAGAAAAGAAAAAAGTAAAATACACAACTTCAGCTCTAAGAGAAATATCACTGTTTATGTGTTACTGAATATCCAATATTGCTTTTACTATGAAGCCTAGCTTTTAAATGATATTTTCCTATTTATATTCTTTCTTGCTTCCTCAGTGTTTTCCAACTGAAAGTCAAAAGAGCCATTACCTTCCCTATTACTACTATGAGCTGTTCCTTGCTTCAGTGGTTTAACAAGGAGAATTGCTTTTTTTATTGGGGTTTGACCAGAAGAATTTCAGCGAGGCTCTAGCCAAGCTTTAACTTGATAATTTCCACTTGTGAAACCAAATATATCTGTAATAATCACTAGCATGAATGAGGCCAAATTGTCAGTTCCTCTGATAAAGCCGTGTGTGTTCGCTGTTATCTGCCCAAAAATGTATTGTTTATGATTTGTTGTTTGTGTTTGGTATTTGTGTTAAAAATGTTTCTAGTTTAAAAGAAATTTTCTTTTTATAGGTTTTACTTTCTCTTCATCTCAATCTTCTATATTAGTTTCCATGGAAACTGGGAAATTTTTCACTCAGCCCAGATCTAGAACATTCAGGAACTTTTATTCATAATGTTGAATATATGTTCTCAGGAAAGATACACACACACACACACACACACACACACTTATTTATTTATTTAGCTGAACATATAAACTATCTGGATTGTAAAGGGCTTTGGTTATGGAGACGAGACTATTATGGAAACAAACTGGAATTTTGAACTCAGTAATTTACCTAATCTGTTTGGTTTTTAGTTAACAATCCTTTGTATTGAAGAATTGTTTAAGAACCAAAAGGTGTATTAATAGTGGTACTACAATGATTACAAAATTCATGAATTTAGTTCTTTGGAATCAACTTAGTTCATTCGATTTCCCATTATTATAAATTAAATTTGTGTATTGAATTTATTAATATACTTGTTAAAGATTTGGAGAATTTTGCAAAGAAGTCATATGGAAACAGATTGGTAAAGTAGGAATTAAAAAAGAAAGCAAATATGACAAAAAGAAAATAGGAACCATGCCCATTCTCCATGGGAAAGATTTTTTTATTATTAGATAGCACATTATGTAATGAACCATGTCCTTAACGCCATAGCTTATAGAGGTACAAGGTTGATGTGGCAGGTTTTAAAAATGCCCTTTGTTCAAAGTAGGGAGAATATCACTGAAACACTAACTCAATAAAGGCAATTCTGTGAGAAAGCTAAAATGATGTAGTCTGACAAAGTATATAATCTTTGCCGGGAGCAAAACAAAGAAGAAAAGGGTCACAGAGCCTATGCTCCTGGGTGCTGGAGGCGTGGCAGAGTTCTTGTACACTCTAGTGTACAGGAAGGGAGGGGCATGGACGTAATATCTATGCTTTACCCACTATTCCCCCTAACGAAACTGCTGGTTCTTAGAATGCCCAGTCCAACATCCAATAAGTACTGACCAATGACGATGGTTACTAGATCGCCTCTAATTGGCTTTCTAGTGCTACGCATACACGACAGGCTTACTTCTCCTACCTATTTGTCAAATTAGGTGTTAGCTGTTCCCATAGTAGTTCCGGTGGACTTTATCTGTGATCGTAAAATCAGAAGTCCTGTCCTCACACCTCATGCTTCACCATTTGATATGTGCTGTTCTGAGATCTGCTAGTGCTTGGTGACATACCATTTCTCCATGTGCTAAGTATGGGAATGTTGTTGAATGGACTCTCCATTACCAACCTGATTTGTGTTTTTGTCCTTTGCTCACAAAAAGTAGGGAATCCTAGAAATTTCTATTTGTATGATTCCACATCCTTGCTCAAGTGCTTGTGGCCATTATCATGATTGTTCTAGGTCCTAAAATAGAACTTGAATAGAATCCAGAGAGAGTAATGCTGATATCTAGTCATCTTTCAATGATGTAGCCTTATGGAGGCGTAGAACACACAGATGACAGAAATCCACAATCAATCCTTGAATCCTATTTTAATAACTTGATAAGAAAAGCCACTTGAAAAGAAGATCAACACTATTTTTAATACCTAGAAGCTGAATTAATTTGGAGTTCATTTCCTTTACATTCTAGCAAGGGGGTGGTTAGGGAAAAGTTGAGTCAGTGTTAGAAAAGCTAAAGGAAGATTAGTTAATGACTTGAATACTCTTTAGACATGTTGGAACTAATTGTATATGAGAGCAACATGGAAGTCAAAATCTTAGAGATAGATAGATAGATAGATGATAGATCTGATTATATCCCCTGAAGGTATAAAAGATTAAATTACAATGTAGGTACTTCTGATTTTACTGAACAAAATTTGAACAGCTAGCTGTTACCGTCCCTGTGCTTAGGTATCCTACAGTCTTTTGTGAAAATAAGTACGTAAGCTCTTTTATGCAGTGTCACGGCAGCTCAATTTACCATTCAGTTACACCGATGTGGTTGCTTAATAGGCTGCTCTAATTTGTCTTTCCAGTGCTGGATTTTGATAGCTCTTGCTAAATACAGATAAGAGTTAAGTGTTCTTTGTTCCTTTTTTTTTTTTAATTCAAATGTTTCTCTTCTAAATTTATTTTCAAATTTATTGCAGAAGAAAAGCAATGGGGCACCAAATGGATTTTATGCGGAAATTGATTGGGAAAGATACGTGAGTATCAGAAGATTTTTTTTCTTTATTATTTCACTATTTGAAAATGAGTTGAAACATTCTTATAATACAACATAGAAATAAGTGAGCATTCTCTGTCTCATTAGGCAGTGCCTGGCACACTTAGGGTGGTATAGAGGTTAAGAGCACTAGAGTCTATTACACTGGGTTCAAGACCTAGCCCTTCCATATATCAGTTGTGTATGGTTTTGGGATGGTTGTTTGCTGACCAGCAGAAATGAGGTCAGTAGTTACTTTAGAACATTGTCGAAAGAATTCAATGAGCTAATTATTTGCAGGTTATTTCAGTACCTGCTTAGCCTGTGATATGTGTTTTTTAAAATATTAACTCCAGATTTTGCCATCCTGGTTCTTTTTCTAAGCAGCTTTGAGAATCAAGTCAAGTCAAGTTAACCTCTGGGGTTTGGTTCCATGGTGTCTTAGTCCATTCAGGCTGCTATAACAAAAATATCATAACTTAGTGGCTTGTAAATAACAAAAATTTATTTCTAACAGTTGTGTAGGCTGAGAAGTCCATGGTCATGGTGCCAGCAGATTTGGTGTCTGATATGTCCGGTTGAGGGCCCACTTTCTGGTTCACAGATGGCACCTTCTAGCTGTAACTTCACTGGGGATCTCTTTTGTGAGGGCACTAACCCCAACTATGATGGCTCCTTCCCCAATGCCCTAATCACCTCCAAAAGGCCCCACTTCCTAACACCATCGCTTTGGGGTTAAGATTTCAACGTATGAATTTGGGGGGAATACAAACATTCAGACCACAGCACAAAACAATTACTAGAGCCTCATGGTACAAGCTTTTCCCAGGTCAAGTGACAATTACTTGTTGCTTTCAGGGAGTGAGGGTGACTCTCATCTGAGACCTAAACTCTCCACCTGATTCCCCCGGAAACTGATTTACATCATCAACATCCACTTCACCAACCACAACAGGACAACCACAATCATTCTTGGATTTTTAATCATATAAAATATGTAGATCATATTCACATCAAAGATCACTTCTGTTGTATAGCAGGTGCGTGCCCAAATTCACAAATGCTTTTGCACTTATATCCATTAGATGAATGTCTTGACCCAACCTCTCCTATCATAAAAGTTAATCTTGATGTTAAAGCTTTTGCATATTTCTTATTAATAATTTTATTTTTACAATAAATAATTGAATATTCACTATTAGTCAGTCATAATATTAAATGCTGCGGAATCCTTACCACCTTAAAAATCAAATACATTATTTGCATTTCATAGAAAAGAAAGCTGAAGCTCAGAGAGGTTAAATTCTCAATACCTCCCCACCCCTGCACTCTAAAGCATGTCACTCTGCCAAACTCATCACCTGATCTTCTCATATCTGTTTCCCAGGATTGGGATCTTTTAGATATTTTTAGCAGTTCAGCTCCCTAAAATCCATGCCAGTTCCCATGTTACCCTAAATTCAAATAGTTCACAAATAATGTTATAAGGGAAACTACTAAATATTAAGAAAATGTGATTTATTTTCCCAGAGTTAATCCGTCTTTACCTAGAAGGACTTTTGTTGTATTTTGTAGGATTCTTTAATACACAAAAATGGGATACTCTAACCAAACAAGAAGTATGACAATAGAAATACCAAATTACTCATCAAATCACATATTACTGCATCTAAACCCTACACTCTAGTGCAATCCCTGGTCAACATGTGAATCCTTAAATGAAGCATAACTTCCCTCATATTTGTTCAGTCCTGAAAACTAATTAGGTCATGTAGGAATTATTGTGGTAATTCTACATTAGACACCACTTTCTCTAAGTCATAAGAAAGGTTTTATTCTTAAGAGATGACATCATCTTGCTTTTGGCAGAGAAAGGTGAGAGAGGGAAGGCCCCGGGGAGGATGTGACCTTTAAGCAGAGCGCTTATGTATAGGACGGGTTCACAGGCTGAACATTTGAGGGAAGAGAACTCCAGGCAGAGAGAATGGCATTTATGAAGACCCTGAAATAGGAAAGAGCTTGCATATTCAGACCATAAACGTTAACAATGGAAAGAAGACCGTGCAGCTGAGGGGCATCAGGGAAGGGGCTCTCAGACCTGAGCCAGGTCCTACAGAGCCGTGGACCACACAGAAGCACTGGGCATTTATTCTAACTTCAGTAAGAAGCCAGGGACAAGGTTTTAGCAGGGAAATGACCTCAATACACTTGCATTTTTGAAAAAGTAACCTTGAGTACTGAAGAAGGACAAGAGGGAGACAATGAATGCTTAGGAAATGGTGGCTTTTCCATAGCTTTCAGGCCTTCTTTCTCTCCATGGTCATGGCACTTTCATCGCTTCGGTGACTCCACAATCTCTCCTTCTGGCTCTGTCCTTTCTCACTTCCAGGCCTATAACCTCACCTTTAAAAGTGGCGCCTTTGAATGGCTTCACCTTCATCCCTTCTAGGGCTTAGAGTGTAGCCTCCAACACCTGGAGTCAAGGCACACAGGTCTACCATTTGCTGGGTGTGTGTCCTTGAGAAATGGCATCTCATTTCTCTTCCTTTCCTCCTTGGTGAATGGGATGGTTCTTTCCATGTGGGATTGTTATGAAGGTTCAATAAGATAAAGTGTGGGTCACAGTACTTACCATATAATAGGAACTCAAAGATGATAATACTAATCCCAATCATGCAAACTCTCTTTTATCCTTCCTCCCTTTGAAAACATTAGTTGTCTGCTGTTACAATTAGTTCAGTCAGGAATACCAGCAGTGTCCCACAATTTGAGAGTAGAAATCTTGGGGTCTTCTTGACCCTTCCCTCTCCTTTTCTCCCATGACTGATGTTACAAAGAACTAAGCTTATCCTTACAAAAGTCCTTGATTCCTCACTTCCCACCACCACCAACGTGGTCTCGTATTCTTAGCACATCTTCGCTGAATTGATACAAGTATTTTGAATGAGATTTCCTTTCTCCAGTTTCTTCTGCCCACAATCTATCCTGAAGCATACTTCCAAAACACCTTCAGAAGCCACTTTCTACCCTGACTGAGAAGCTGCTGTAGCTACATCAAGTTTGAATCCTTCCTCCAGCACGTTGGCCATCCGTGGTCTTATTTCCGATGTTCTCCCCCTGTGCAGCTTCCTTTCCAGCCAGCTGTTTTCATTGTTGCCTCTCCCTTCCCCCATCTGAACCATGCTGTCCATTCCTGCCTCGGTGTCTCAGAGCAGCCTCTTGCTTCCCACCGCCTCCCCTCTGCCCTCTCTACCTGTCCTGAGAGGCACAGGCAGACCCCTCGGATTCTTTCAAGCTTCATTAACTTCCTCTTCCTCCAGACTCCTATCACTGATGATTTGTGTTTTATATTTCACTTTTTAAAGTGTTTTGCCTACCAAAATACCTTTCCATTTTCCAGAGGAAAAATAATTTGCCTTTTGTCTTCCCCCGTGTTGCTTAGCACAGTCCTTAGCATGAGAAATTATCTCTGAATGTTTTCTTTCATTGACAGTGGATTCCTAGTTTGTTTTTCTGATAGGAAGACTCTCCAAGTATCCTTCAGTAAATATCTACACATATACTGCTCAGCGTTCACTTCCAAAGGTTAAAATCCTCACCTTCTAAAATAAGAGACATATCCATATCTTTAAATAGAAGTCTCTAGAAGGAAAATGAACAGTTCCTTGATTATTGTCAGAATAATAAATGCTTAATCTGTGCTTGTATTTTGTAGAACTCTCCTGAGCTAGATGAAGAAGGCTACAGCATCAGACCTGAGGAACCCGGCTATATCCTTTCTTTATTTTTTTATTTTAATCTTTATTTTCTCTAAGAAAACTCTATGATAAGTTCAGATTTTGAAAAGGTGCTGAAATAACCCAAGCTTCCCGACTCCTGTCATCCCCAATATTAGAAATGAATAAACAGTACAGAACAGCCTGATCGCTAACAAGTAGGCATTTTGTCTTGATCTATTCATAGAAAAGAGAGAGTGGAGAAACAGAAAAATGTGCTGAGAAACAATTGTGTAAACCACGGGTACTGGGTTGTCTGCTAAAACCTGATACGACCATGTCACTTACTGTGGCTAGAAAATAACTCTCACCTGTGCCCTCCCCACAAACCAGCTCTGGGCAGAGCATTTCTGAATCACTGAAATTCCTCACGAATTGTTCCTGAGAGTGGTTTTCCTCTCTCAGTGGACAGGGAAGCTCACATGGGCTGTCAGTGTTTGTGCTGAATGGGACATTACAAATGGCCACCCGCAGCAAAAATGTAGAACATTAAACTATGGCTCCTGGAAATTCACCATCCTTAATCATGTTCCAAGGAAAGGTGAACAAATTCGAACGCTTTCTTGATTTGCTCTTTTATTCGTCTGTGTATTTTACTTTGATTTTCTGCCATCTAAGGATACCTTTGCTGCCTTTATGTGCAAGCACTCTTGTCTTATACTCATCATTGCTTTTCCCAGTAGGAAAAAGAGTTATGTATCTTTAACTGTGTTCTACCTACCAAAGGAAAGCACTTTTATTCTTCGAGCGAATCGGAAGAGGAAGAAGAATCCCACAAGAAATTTAATATCAAGATTAAGCCATTGCAATCTAAAGACATTCTTAAGAATACTGCAACTGTAGATGAGCTGAAGGCGTCCATAGGCAACATTGCACTTTCCCCATCACCAGTGGTGAGTGGTTTTATGTCGAGCTTTGGTGAGTCTGGACAGACAGCTGTGTTCCGCCCAGACGTGTTAAGTACATCAGAAACTCTAAGCTAGAGGCTGCATCTGGTTACCCTTTTATGAACTTTGTAAACCTTAAATGGCTCATTCTGTTTTAGAAAGTTATGCTGATTTTGTATTGCAGTTCTTGTGCTTTTTAAAATGGTAGAAATGCATGGGACCCCATTTCTTTTTGACTCACTCTCTTGCACGCATTTGAAAAAGAAACAAAACAACAAAAAGATTATCCAGAGTTACTTCTGAGGCAATTAAAAACAATATGAAGTTTACATATTTACCAACGGTGATTTTTAAAAACATATCTTAGTGTTTTTTTTCTATGATATAACACCTAGAAATTCATGGGAGGAAAGCCAAGGAAATTGTTTTTCTTAAAAGAAAAAAAGGCAAAAAACCCCAACTTTTTCATTGCTGTACTCCCCCCCAAAAAATTAACCTAATGTCATAGATCATAGTCTAAAAAGATATTATGACTCATAATCTTTATTATATATTATTATCGAATTGTTTTAAATACTCTCATCTTTTAGGCACCTAAAATATAGGTGGGCCTTACTTATATTATTCAAATTGGTATATTTCTACAATTTGTTCTCCAATCCCCCAGTTTCCCTCTGCTAACTTCTGCAGCTGCTGAATTCTGAGTTCCAACATGTACACTATTTTCTCAGTGGTGTTTGATAAATGTTACAACTGTTTTCTAAAAGTAGCTGTGAAGAGTAGATGAAGGTTCTCAAAGGAGCAGCTAATATGTTCTTGGCATCTTCTTCAGAAAGATGTGATCTTCCTACAGCATCCTCCCTGAAAGAGGTAGTTAATAAATGCTGGACCATTTCTGAGATGATTTTAAAAATATGTCTGCTAAACTTTCTAGAGAAGTTGTAATCATCTATCCTTTCAGAATAAATATTTGCCTGTCTGGGATGAATAAAATCTATAATGATGCCTTCTTTAGAACTTAGGGCTTATAATGGCCTTTATCACTACTGTTAGTGATGAATACAATAATTGCTATTAGTAATCAGCCACCAGAAATGATATTTCAGGTAATTTTTAATCATATACTCACTTGGTATTTCAAGGTGTCTCCCTGAAAAAAAGAGGCATGAAATATCTTAGTTTTCTTTCCATTCTGCAATGGAAAGTACAGATTTTAAACTCATAGGTTGGTCTGTAATACCAGCAATTTCTAGTAAGAGGAGCATTTCAAATGCATACACTTTCACTTTTCAGTTGACATCTTTCAAATCATTTTTCACTTACTGAATTTTTTTTTAATTAATTGTAGAAATTTATCTAAATGCCTGAAACCCATTTATATTCACTTTTCTGTAGGGTCAAATACAGTTAGTGGGCATTTGGAAGCTATCTGGGGGTAAGCATCAGAAGATAAGATCATGGGATTAAATGAACACATTTACGTGAAAGAAAACTTACTAAAACAGTTGCAGACAGGCAGTATGTATTTGCTGAAAGCAGAGGGGCATCTAGGAAAGAAGAAGGTCCCCTCTAGCAAAAAGAATATATAAGCCCAAGTCATCTGGGAGATATTCCTCCAGCCAGATATGTTGCTGGCTGTGCAGCCAGAAGAGTGGTGGTTTACTCTGAGCTCTTCTCAACACCTATTTTTAAGGTAATGTCTTGACATGATGTGGTTAAGACTGATGAAAAGATTTTCGGGAAAGCAGTATGAGGAGTAGATGGGGACACCCAGGGAAAGTAATATGCAGTTAGGCTGTTTCTGCATACCAACACCACCACAAACCAATGGACTCTCGGATCTGCCTACCACCACGACCCCTGCACCCCCAGCTTGCTTCCTCTAATATGAGAACCTGGCTCCGCCCTTAGTATGATTCCCAAACATTTGTGATTTTTGATGTTTAGTATAGGGGAGTGAGCTGTTACTGCTACTTTAGGGAAAGGTATGTGTGTTTCTGGATATACCTAAGTAAAAAGAGAGATTATAACTGAAAACATATTCTTGGTTTTAGATTCCTTACCCTCTTCTAAGTAACCCATGTGTACCTATAGTTCACAAATGATACATGCAGTATGTTATCTCCGGAACCAGATAAGTAGAAAAAAACCTTCTGAAATCCAGTTGGTGCCATGATAAAAATGGTAAATATTTTGTGCAACTTTAGATGTTTCCAGCCAGACAATCAGACATTTATATGTCTACACTGAATTCAGGTGCAAAAAGAGAAATAGAGCCTATGCTAGTTAATGATATATCAATATATTTCACATAGGCTACAGTTCTTATGTTACAATAGCATCAATCATTACACTAATAGAAATAGAGGAAATTCCAAATGGTAAGCCATTCATAACAATGGCTTATGTTGGATTTCTAATTTCTATTTCTTCTAAGGAATTTTAAGATTAAGTTGTGTTTCACTTGTTCTGTTCATCCATCTGTGAATATGTATCAGTGAATTGTAACCCATTTGATATCTCTTATCATGAATTGGTTCTTATTTTATTTGAATAGTTCCCTGTGCACACTACATGGTCAAATTATTCAATAAATG
The DNA here is from genome assembly GCF_009762305.2 of Zalophus californianus. Taxonomy (NCBI): domain Eukaryota; kingdom Metazoa; phylum Chordata; class Mammalia; order Carnivora; family Otariidae; genus Zalophus; species Zalophus californianus. Next base: position 54,684,083 of record NC_045598.1, read on the forward strand.
AATGGATGGATGGATGGATGGATGAATGCATCATATATAACTATGTGTATATATAATATAAACCTATCTGAAAATTACTCCTCCCCAAAACAAAGCATCAACAGCATAGAAAATCAGGGTTTTAATTGTTGGCAAAAATCCCACTGTATAGACAAATAAATGTAATTTCAGTCCAGATCTTGCCTTGGCCCTTGATTTTAATACAGAAATAAAGTATAATGTGGGCAGGGACAAGGCAGAGCACTAAAAAAGAAGAGGGGATAATGCAAGGGTTAACTCACAGGAAAGGATGTTAATTTCTATTCCTTTCATGTTGTGGTCTCCTGATAAGATACTGTGCTGATTGGGCAAAGAATGAATAGCACTCAGGCTTTTGTTGAGTTGGTATCTGCACAAATTAGAATACTGGTAAAGCTGTTTTAACAGAGATCAAAATAGAAATGGCTTATACAAAATAAGTGTTTTACTTTTCTCCCAGGGAAAAGTCAAAACTCGTAGGCACTTCAGATGGGTAATAGAGCCCTACTCCAGGCATTATTCAAGAACCCAGAAACTTTCTGTATGATTGCTCCACCTTTCTGAGGTTGTGCCTGCCTTACCACCATCAATCACCTCCATGTTCCAGCCTTGGGATGGAGGAAAGAGAAAATAAAAGGCAGTGGTTTCCTTTAAAGGTTTTACTGGGAGTTTGCAAACATCACTACCAAAGCCATAATTTAATCACATGTTCACATTGGCTGAAAGGGAGTTTAGGAAATGTAGTCTTTGCCTGGATAGACATGTAACCAGCTAAAATTCAGGGTTCTGTTATAAAAAGACAAAGGAGCAAATGAATTGGGGTGGGTATTGACAGTTTCTGCCACTGTGTCTTAAGTAATCTCCGATTACTTCTAAAAGTTCATTAGGAAATGGATTTTTTCCCCATTTACCTGCAAATTATTCGTAGAACCTGTTGAACCCAGGATGTTTCCTTTTTAAAAATTTCTAATCACTAAATTCTAAATATGAGTGATGCTATGCTGCATGCTAGCCAACAGCAGATGAACAGAAACAAATTTCATTAAAATGCCAACTTGTTTGGTTGATACTGACCCTTCCAATCAGAATAATGCTTCCTCTATCTTGCAAAGTACAGTGCTTTTTGAGGCAGGCTGTTTCATTGTTGAAAGAAATTATTAAACCCAAATGCTATCTCTGTATAACTTTTGTCCTTGATTGTAGCTGTGTTTTTAGAAGATTAACAAAGGACAGAATATCTCCCTTTCCACCTCCAAGTTTACTGTACAGGATATTTATTAAGGAATGAGCTTGGGCTCAACTCCTGTGGGGTAGGGTGGGCAGAAGGAGAAATTAAGCGGTGTTGCATGTCCAGCAACAGACGGAGCTGACCATACAGGGGCCTCTAGAGCTAGAATGGCCCTACAGAGCTGTCCTGAGTTTGACCGAGATGAATAACCTTCATACTGCCACATCAGTCAGTACTCTGATATGGGCAAGCTAAGAAGGGGACTGACCTTGGTCGAGGTGGCCCTCTGCAGCTGAGGCAGATCCTAGAGTGTTGCACCAATAGCCCTCCTAGCAGCTGGTAAAAGAAGCTGTTTTGAAGAGAAATCTGTATAGTACCTTTGGTGTCCACTCTAAATTTTCTATACCTGACATAGGGCCTTTTACATATCATTGCCATTCAATAAATGCTTGTGTGTGTGAGTGAGTAAACAAATGTGTGAGCTGGACCAGGCCAAGGACCAAACACTGTGGCATGTCACCACCCTCTGATTTTTTATCCATTGATAACATACTGCAGTCTCCCTGGTCCCCTTACAATGGTTTACCTAACTATGCTCTCATCCTGGTCACGTATTTCCATTTCGTTCAAACCAGTGATGGAAACTCATTAAACACAATGCTGAATTTGAGAGACGCGGGATGTCTACAGCTTTGCCTAAATCTGTCAGACCAGAAAACCTATCCGAGAAAATGATGGGTTTAATTTGCCATAACTATTCCTTTGTGCTGGCACCTAGGGTTATCACCTTCTTGTGCTTTGTGTCTGTCTGTTTACAGAATTTTTTCTAGAATTTTGGGTTAATAGGAGGCAGCTGTGGAGTCTACAATGTTCTACCTGTGTGACCTTAGAAAAGTGCCATCATTGTTCTGAGCTTCTATTTCCTCTTCTGTAAAGTGAGGTTAATAATAATCCTTACAGACTTTTTGTGCAGATTATTGTTGGTCTCTAGCAAGTCAAATCTTTAGCTTTTTGTACCCCATGCTTAGCACAGTGCATGGCACACATTAGGCGCTCAGTTATTTAATAAATGACTAAATGCACAAAGCAAAGCATGCAGAAGATCCTAGACACAGTACCTGATGCACAATTAGTACTTTGCAATTCTTGGCTCTTCAATATAAATTGTGTTAGTCAGGGTTCTCCAGAGAAACAGAACCAACCGAGTGCACGTGCACGCGCGCGTGCATGTGTGTGTGTGTGCACGCATAAAGAAATTTGTTATGAGAAATTTGTTCATGTGATTATGGAGGCTAAGAAGTCTCACAAATGTCATCTGCCGAGTGGAGACCCGGAAAAGCTGATGGTGTAATTCATTCCAAGTCCAAGGGCCTGAGAACAGGTTTGCTGACAGTGTAAGTCCAGATCCCAGGGCAGAAGGAGATGAGATGAGATGTTCCAACTCAAACAGTGAGGCAGAAAAAGGGAGTGAATTCCTCCTTCCTCTGCCTTTTGTTCTATTCTGGCCCTGATTTGCATAATGCCCACCCACATAGGGGAGAGGGTTTACTTTCCTGAATCCACCCATCCAAATGCTAATCTCATCTAGAAACAACCTTACAGACCTACCCAGAAATAATATTTGTTCTGGGTACCCCATGGCCAGGCAAGTGGACACATAAAATTAATCACCACCCTAGTCTATATATACGTATATGAATTTTTTAAATCTTTTTCTCCCTTAATTGAAAATCATGGCTTTGCTTTCCCATTTTCAGTCTCCTGCCCTAAAAACGTTCTGTGTTCTCATGCTTTGGATTATAATTTATCTACATCTCAAGGCGTGAATTCAATTAAAGGGGTTCAGAGATTTTTTGCATATCTTAGACTTTAATTCCAAACCAAACCTGATCCACCTTTTAAAGGAACTACTTTTAAGACAGGTTTTTTTCATACTGGATATTTGTGGTTGATATTTCATTAAACACGAATAGAAACTTTGTACCTATATGCCCTAAAGGAACTGGTGTGTCATAGGAAAGACGCTGGAATCTGGAAGACCTGAACTGACCCTTGGCTCACAGTACTGCTGAGGCAGGTTCTTAAACCTATTTGCGTCTCAGTTTCTACAAGCCTAAAATGGGAATAATATACACCTACCTTACAAGGTGGTTTTGGGGATGTCCAGCCCTTTATGTGAGTACAACATACAGATCACTCCTCCTAATGGAAGAGATAGAAACAGGGACATGAGATGAGTGGGTCTGCTGTTTGTGTCCCTTTGTACCGCACTCCCTACATTCAGAGTAGGAGAACACCTTCATTACATCTTTCAAAAATGGCTTTATTCCTAAAAAGTAAAATTATCTTCTGAAAGTGGCTAAAGAAAATAATGGGTGGAAGATTGAACTCTAAGAAAATATGCCTTTACAAAAGCAACAAAATGAGAATTCAACATACAACTGAATACAATTCCATTTTAGATCATTTGAGGGAGATGGAAATGGACCCTTACTTGAGTAATGTTACGATGATTCAAACAAATGGTCTCTACCTCTTAAATGGGTTGCCTTGGGCAAGTGATAAAACCTATGCCTTGGTTTCTTCATCAATAAATGAAGATAATTCCCATACCAACTTCATAAGGCTGTTGTGAAGGTTGAATGAGTTAATACATATAAAAAGTATCATTACACATACTACATTTAGAGATTATTCCCTCGTCAGAATGATCTGCAAAGCCCAGGCACAGTTTAAAGAATATCATTAATAGTGACAAATCAGGAAACCCAAATGCCCAAAATCATTTAGAGCCAAGACCAGTAATAACCCTGTGCATAACACTGGGCAAGTTAATAAAATAACTTTTTTTGTGATGCCTATGAACTGGTCTGGGAGGAAATTCCTGAAATATTCCTAAATTGTTTTGAGTAACATCAAAATCCCCTGAACAAGTATGGTACTGCTTCAGGAGACTGTGTTGTAGGCTAACATTCACAATAGGTTCCTGTACTGTGCATTCCCCACTAAATTATTTCACAGAGAATTGACATCGTTTCGCACTTCCCCTTCAAATCAGTTCACCAAATATTTGGTAAGCACCTTCCATGTATCAGGCAATGAGGACTAATAATCACAAACTTTATCCAACTTTATCCAACCTTTATCCAGCCTTCTAGCTAACAGTCTGCCTGCCAGTCTATCAGAAAACAATGTCTAACCAACATCACTGGCAGCACACAGAAGCTGGACTTCCCCTTGTTGGGCCAAACCCCTGCCTCTGTTCACTTCAGTTTCCTGATTGAAGTTATGGTCTTCTGCAGCCAGCTTCCCCAGCCTCCTGGCTTCCCCACCTCTCCCCGGGTTTCAGATGTGGACACCTCCATTTCTCCCAGAACCCACAAGCAGCGCTATCTCTCACATAGCTTCAGCCATGCGTTTCACTCACTAGATCCTTTTGAAACTTGTGGCTCCCTCAGCTTTCATGGAAATGAGAAGACAAACGCTATGGTTTCATTCTTGCTGCACCAGCACCTTTTCCTTTTCTCAGGTGCTGTCCTTGATGCCTTTAGTTTTGTGTTTTGGTAAGCCACGAATCACTGTGGGCTGACCTGGAGAAGTTGTCTTGAACAAGAAGGGTTTAGTTCTGTACTGACTAGGAATTTTTGCTCTGGAGGAAGTCAGAACGAAGCTTGCATCCTGGCCCTGTGCTCGTTACTCACGTGACCCTGGGCAAATTACTTAAGACTTTAAGTCTCAGTCAAGGCTTAATCAAGCGTAAAATGAGGTTAACACTACTACTCACCTCATAGGGTCCATGTAAGGATTAAGGAAGTGATACATGTAAAGTGCTTAGTATTTTGTAAGTACCTTTATGTATATAAGGCCCAATGGAGATGTTTCGTAAATGCTAGCTATTACAAATCAGAACAACAGAGTATTCATGGTGAATACTTGTCAACATCCTTTAAGGTCATGGACCCTTTGAGGACTCATGATGGTGATAGTGATAGTGTTGGCCATGGCAGCTGTGAAAATCTGAGTGTGACTGTGTGTCAGATGCTTTATACATTATTAACTCGTTTATCCTCATAGCAAGCCTAGGAGATGTGTACTATTATTACCCTCATTTTACAGGTGAGAAATTTGAGGCATGGAAGGATTAATTAAACTCACCCAAGATGTCACAACTAATAAGTGAAGTTCTGGGATTTAAACCCAGAAGGTCTGATTTCTAATTCAGAACTCCTACCCACTACATTATCCTACTTCTGTTAAAAGCCATTGGCTCTCTTCCCAGGGGAAAAATAAAAAGTTCATTAGCTCCTCTAAAATATTTTACATACAACTTCTGAGTATTCACAAACCCTTTGAAGGCTATCCCTTTGATGGTCCCTAAAGGGCTCTTGATCCCAGCTCAGAAGCCCACATCCCAGGCTTTTTCCCCCCTCAATCCATAGACACAATCTGCTATGGTACCTCCTATGTCATTCTTTGTGACAAAAGAGCAAGGCTGAGCTGACAGGTCAGTCGGCCTTAATTGCTGCCTTGTCATGTGTGATTTCTACTTTATTAAAAGTCATTTTATGCTAAGACCTCATACACCTTTGTTTTAAATGTTAAGGAGTGTTACCTCATTTTATGACTCATATTTCAGTTCCCCTAATCAAGCAAGTATTTTTTATGTTGAAGTTTCATTATAATTATGGTTTATGTTATATATATATATATATGTATGTATATATGTATGTGCTGTCATGATCAGAAAGATGGAATGAGCAGCCACAGTACTAAGCAGGCAGAGAGGTGGTGGTCACCCCATTTTACAGAAGTGATCAACTCAGAAAGATCAAGAGGCTGCTAACGGTTTGAGGACCAGGACTTGAACTCCAGCATCTGCCTCCCTTCTGCCAAGTTAAAAACACAGTAGGTTTTTTCATCTACAGAGTAAGGGTCTAGAGATTCTGATTTCTTTAAATCCCTCTCAGTGTGAATACTCTGCTGTGTATTCTGACTCAAGAGCCTCTGTGGGAAAGTCTGTTTTAGGGGCAGGTTGGGGATATAGTAAGGGGACCAAGAAAGAGAACATTTTCTTGAAGCACATCGGTTAAATAGGAAGAGCATAGGCTTTTGAGTCTGTATCTTATGATCTGTGTCCATGGGCAAGTTCCTTAACATGAAACCTCAGATCCCAAATCTGTAAAATGGGAACAGGAATATCCATCCTGTCAGGACTGATGTAAAGAGGACATGAGATTATGTTGCAAAATGCCCAGTTAGGTGTCTATCTCCCTGGCCTCCCTTTTCATCTCTGCTTCTCTTTAAGTTAAGAGACTTGTGGGAGTGAGAAAGAAAATAAAAATAGCGAGGGAGGACTTGAGCAAGGTCAAGGAGAAGAGGGCTGATAGAAAGGAGGTGGGAGGGGCACCTGGGAAGCTCAGTCGGTTAAATTGTCCAACTCTTGATCTCAGCCCAGGTCTTGATCACACGGTTGTGAGTTCGAGCCCACACTGAAAAAAAGAAAGAAAGAAAGAAATGATGTGGGAATAGGTGGCATGTATGCTGGCCTCCTCCCCATCCCCTATGACATGACCTTCTGAAGGAGCTATTAGTTTAAGCTTGTTCCTGGTGATTTGCAATCCATAATGGAGTTATTTAATCAAAAAATATGGGGAGAGGGGGATAGCTTTGAACTGGAGACCGTCTAGTGCTGTTTGCCTATTCCAGGTGGCCCACCCACCCTACCACCCCCAAATTAGCCTGCCAGTGAGTAAAATCCATGAATTTGCTGCTGCTTGGTAACACCACCCCCTTTCCTGTCCTCACTTTGGCAGAAGGTTCAGCACCCCATTGAGTTCAGTAAAAACAAAGAGTCATCTGTAGGGGAGGAGAGCTCCAGTCTCCTACACACTGGCATTCGCTCCAGGTAAGATTGCTGCTTGGTGCAAAGGAAGGCTAATGATGGGGTGCATTCTGATGCTAAGTGCTCAGCGCAGACCTCAAGCACAGCTAGTTGGAGGCAAGAGGCTCAGCTTGGGTACTACTCTTCAAGGAGAGCTTCATAGGGCAAATATGATCTGGGTTGGGTCTAGACCTGGGATACCAAACACAGATGTGTATGAGCTGCTACTCCCCCCTTCCAAACACTCAGCCAACACAATGACCGGATCCCATATCCCTGATGTAGTCTGAGACGCCCCCTCCAGACAGAGCTGCAGGCAGCCTGACCAAAATCATCCAGTTGGCACATGAGATGGATCTCTTTTTTTTGTTCCAGGTCTTACAGAGAAAGATAGATGGAGAAATGGGTAGAACCTTCCTTTTTCAAAATATATTGTTCTCTTTCCTGCATTCTGATAAGCCATGTACCGTCTGCAGAAGAATTAGTTTCATATCTGAGATGTGTTTGTTCTTTCCTTCGTTACCAATTATTTTTTTCCTAGGTAATTCTCTATTGCTTCCATTTCCTGACCTTTAAAATAAAAATACCATTTTTCCATACCTTTCAGGCCCATCCTGTGCTGGTCAGAAGAAATCTCTGTGCTGTATGTTTTGGTCTTCTTGAAAATGAGAATATGAATTCAATCTGGATCACCTTTGTCATTATTTCTCCAATTAATGTTGGTTGTACCCTCTGAGCACATGGTCTTTTGCACCCCTTTGTGAGGTGTAAGAATTAGAATTTCCTTGCATAACTCCAGATTCTTCCATCTTGTTCTACTATCTCAGACAATGTGATCCGATGGGGATAGGGGAGGGTCAGAAACATGACTACCAGGATTAGAGACTGGTACCAGCTTAAAATCTAATTGAGACAATTTACCCACAATTTTGACACATAAAAATGTGAAGGTGTCCTCGACCAGAGGCAGACAATTCTTGAATTACATGTTTTTTTTTAATTACATGCTTTTAATTACGATGCTAATCATAGTCAAAAAGGCTAATTTTTATATCGTTAAGTTCTTCTGCCTTGGTTGTGTTAGTCCTACTGGTGTAGAGTTTAGAATTTAAAACTATTTTTATTAGCCAAAGGCCCTAATCAGGGTAGAACAGGCTCTATAATGAAGCAATCCATTTGGAAAATAAGTCCGTAGCAGAAGCATAATCTGTGAACAATTCAGTAAGTGCTGGACTTTTATGACAAGTGATCCTGCCCCCCAGATGCTGCAGGTTCTTACCCTGTGAATAGGGCCTTCCCTTAAGAACCTAAACATTGAATGACCTGGAGCAGGTGCTTGGAAAATACTTGATTGGTTGGATGCATGGATGCTCTTCACTGTGGGAAATTATATGGAACTTGGTGTTTCGCTGTGACAAAATGCAATTTACGTCCCTCACATGATTTTAGAAAGAGAGTAGATTTATGGTTCTCCACTTCTTTGATCTTTCCTCTTTCAATTCACCTGTTTTTCTGCATTATTAGATGGATGAATAATATGAACAATAACTTTCTTACAGTTTGTAAGTTCTTTTTTTAAAGTTTATTAATGTGCTCTTCTTTTCTGGGAGTGCTAACATTTTGTCATAATTCTCTTCCCCTGATCCCACAGATCCAGTGAGATGTCTGTTCTCCCATCTAAGGCCTCAGGTTTCAGTCACTTAGTGGTACACACTGTATTATCTTTTTTATAATATCTTTATTTCTGTACTAAGAAGTTTCTATAAGTGTACGAATAAGAGTATAAAAATAAGTATAACAGTAGAAGAAAAAAGTATCTATCCCTTTGTCCTTTGAAGGAGAATTTCTTTTTGTTGGGGGGGGCAGAAATAATCTACAGCAATGGATGTACTTTTTAATTATTTTAGGAAAAAAAACTCTTAGAGTGTGAATCACTCACATTCATTATGTCAGAAAATGTCTCTTTGACGAACCATGAGAGACTATGGACTCTGAAAAACAAACTGAGGGTTCTAAAGGGGAGGGGGGTGGGGGGCTGGATTAGCCTGGTGATGGGTATTAAAGAGGGCACGTTCTGCATGGAGCACTGGGTGTTATACGCAAACAATGAATCATGGAACACTACATCAAAAACTAATAATGTAATGTATGGTGATTAACATAACATAATAAAAAAAAGAAAATGTCTCTTTGGAGACTGGGGGAAATTTCAGAATGAACAGAATGAAGTGAGATTTCTTTCTGTCTAAAACACAGCCACTAACTGCCCATGGACCTGAGGAGCCATCATTTGAATCAGCTACCAGCTCAGCGGGGGTACAAGGCCGGTGAGCCTGTCTGAACCACTTGTCCTCAAGTGGCCAACAGACAGGGAAGGCAAAATGGACTGGCCTCACTCTGCTTTGCCCAGTACAAACTCCCTTTCCACTTCCTAACCTATTTGAAGCCCATCTCTGTCTTCTGTTTTAACTTGATATTTGGGGAATGAAAGTCAGCTTAGAAAGAGTAAAGAAAAATGGCGGCATATGTCACAAGCAGGCATTCGCTGAGATTGTTTCCTCTGTGTCATCTATGCCTCTTCTCAGCAACCAACCCTAACTAACCCCTCACCCTGGAGAACTCCTTGAGAAGTGAGAGCCATGACCTGCATTGGAACAGAGCAAAGCCAGTCTTTGCAGTGGCCTTCAAGACCTTCACGGTGGGGATACCCCCAGCCTGCAGGCTAACACCCGCCACTATCCCTTCTCATTCCGCTCTTCCCTGGCTCCCTGGCTGTGTCCCCTTTCCCCAAAGAGCTGCAGTGTGACATCCATCTCCACCTCAGGTGCTTGTTCAAGTCACGTTCTCAGTGGCTTACCCTGACCACCTTATTGAAAATCACAGAGCTCTCTACCCTGGCATTCTCAAAACTCTTTATTCACTCTGCTTTTAAAAATTGCATTGATCATCTTCTAAAATACCAAACACTTTGCTTTATTTATTATGTTTATTATTTATTATCTATCTCCCTCATCTGGTTCCCAAAATAAGCTCATTGGAGCTTTTTTTGTCTATTGTTCCTATTGTTTTGTTCACCAATATGCCTAGAGTAGTGTCTGGTTTTTATTAGGTACCCAGTAAATATCTGTTAATGGTTTAATAAATGAATAAATTATCCTTTTGCTTCTTTTGTCAGACACAACTGATAAGAAGTGGTTATATTTATAGTAAAATCGCATTCATTAAATATAAAGATCCAAAATATAGCCATCTTATTTTTGAGGTTAAACAGTTGCAGACTCTTAAGAAGCTTATAGATTAGACTTGGTTTTTTGTGTCTTGGTTCCACTCTTATGAAGCTTGCTGCCAAAAATTCCCATGGCAGCTTGTTCCTTGTTAAGACTGCGGGGATATATTTAGAACACAAAACCTCTGTATAAGGATCACTAAACTCTGGTGTATACCTTCTTCATTCACCTCTGTTAGCTTTGGCTCTGGGTCTTACACTAAACTCTGCTGTAAATGTTGCTGCTTTCAAACCTCTTATACAGAAATGTAGGCTTCAACAAGACCTAACTTGAATGACTCCTGGCACTAGAAAGGTATTTAGGATAAGGATGAGCTGCCTTTCAACAAGGCTTGCAAATTAAAGAATTATACTTTCTCAGGCTATACCACAGGAAAATCCCTGCACTAGAGATGATTCATTGATTATATTTTAGGTATATGTTTTGTCTAGGCCAAAAATTCACTCATTCTATGTACAAGTATACCTGGAGGTATACATCTCTTTTCCAATTTTCTTAGTATATTTTCCATAATTAAAAATCAACTCTGATGCTGTGAGTTCATTTTAAATCAAGAAATATCTTTATTTTCCCCAAAGGAGAATTGTCTTATGGGTTTTTTTTTTTTTTTAATTTGTTTAATATTCTGAAGAAATCCTTAAGCCAAGAAGCCATAACCTACGTGTCGGGAGCTACTAACAATTAAAGCAAAACAATATATTGAATAAAAATGGTTTAATCACCATGAAGCCTGGGGCACCTGGGTGGCTTAGTTGGTTGGGCAGTTGGACATATGTCTTTGGCTCAGGTCATGATCCCAGGGTCCAGGAATCTGGCCATGTCGGGCTCCCTGCTCCACGGAGAGCCTGCTTCTCCCTCTCCCTCTGTCTCTTCCCTCTGCCTGTGCTCTCTCTCTCTCTCTCAAATAAATAAATAAAATCTTAAAAAAAAAAAGTTACAATCACCATGAAGCCTGGAATTGGAAGGTGTGGGGAGGAGAAAGAGCCCTTATCATTTGTATGTTCATGTTTATTCTTCTGATTCTAATTCAGTGTAATGCATTTAATTCTAGGGGAAGACTGATATTTATTATTTTGAATATTTGAATATTATGAATTTACCCTCTAATCAGAGTTTAATTCCTAGGTCTGAAACCATGCCTAGAAACACAAGCTCACATTCTAAAAAGCTCATCCCTTGAGACCTGCTATGATAGATAGACAAGATCTATTTGACTCTTTCCTTTGGAAAGATCCGAGATTATTTTCCAGGTTCTGTGATCTGTGAGCTTTTAGCTGTGTTGTTTCTAGAACCCAGTGCTGATAAGGCCCTGAAAGTGGGATAACAGTATAGGGGACTTGGTCTGTTTCGTGGGCCCACCCCAGCCAGGCTCTGAAGCTGGGATCCATTCCCAGCTCTGTTCCTTTGTAACTGTGTGGCCTTGGAATTCATCTGAGCCTCCTTTTCCTCACTGGTAAATTAGAAATAACAAGGACACCTGTATAAGATAAATCAGTAATGGTTCTCAGTAAACATTAGCTGTCAATATCATTCACATCTTTTAATCCTCACAACATTCCTACAACAATTCTACAACTCCACAAAGAATCTACATCCCTCCCTTAGACATTATCAAATCCAGGCACAGGACAACTTGCTCAAAGGCATCCAGAAAATAAGGGGTTAAGCTAGTTTAAATTTAGAAAGGCTCTTGCTCCTCCTTCCCGGACAACTCCTTTGAAGCTATTTGATTTTAACCCAGGAATTTCTTTCTGTCTGTAGGTTGAGAACATGAACTTTAATCATTTTCATTTCTCTGTGTTACTTACCAAGGGTCTGGGGCTGAAAGTCAGCCCCTATCTTGACCCTGAAGCATTGGTTTTTTGCTATAAAAGAACATTCTACCCTGGAGATCTGATCACAGTAGCTCAATACTAATGTTTGTACAAAGCTGAGCTAGTTCCTGGGAACCTCTGTAACATATATTTGCCCCTGGGGTCACTAATGGCAGAGAGATCAACAGTTAAGTGGGAGCTAAGTGAAACATTTATAGGAGAAGGAGAAGGAACATTACAACTGGGGCCACATCCCTTGGGGCATATACAATTCAGCTTTATTTCAGAGTGCAATTCATCTTTCTGTATTTTAAAAGACATTCTGCTTCAAACATTTTATAGTGTTTTAATGGCCCCCTGAAAGGGAACTCCTAAACCTGCTTTGAATGCCTCCTGTGTGCTTAGCCCTATGTTTGGGACCAGAGAGGGACCATTCTTGACCATGACTATAAGATAATAATCGAGTAGAGACACCTTAATAACACAGGACAAAATAAGAACTGCAAAGAATATGCTAGCAATGTGGACCTTTGTTCTCCCCGAGGCTGATAACCGTCAGGCAAACAGAAAGACTTTCAATCTGAGGTGGTTATTTTGAACAAAAAGAATGTGCTGTGATCAAACAAGAAAAGGGAACAACTTATTCTGATGGGAAGGCTTGGGAAAGGCCCCATGGAAGAAACAGTCCTGGCCTCAAAGAATAAGTAAAATTGTAATCGAGGGCTACAGAGACAGCCTGAGCAGAAGGCAGGGAAGTGGGTGAGGGGACTGAACATCCAGATGACCAGGAGCCTCTGCAGTTAAGCGTGGGCTCCCTACAGGCAGCGGTGGAAGGTGAAGGGTGAGGGTAAGTTGGAGCCCTTCTGGAAGGCATAACCGACATGGAGTGTGTGTTCTATTTTCTGAATAATTGGGAGGCTCCCGAGGGGCAGAGTAATCTATTCATTTCACTATTTTGGAAAAAATAATTCTGGAGCTAACACAAAGGATGAATTTAGGGGGTGAAACTGGAAATAGGACCATCAGCTAAGAAGTGCATGCAGAAGGCACAGCTGTCAGCCAGGGATGAGGCCATCACCATGACGGTTGCCCAAGAAATAAAAGAGCTTTCTGAGGGGGCCAACGACTACTCACCGGGACAATAATTTGCTATTGTCCATGGGGAGTGGGGAGAATTGAAAGATGGGATGAAAGAATTGGTGAGTGTAGCCAGGGTATCTTGTGAGGCGATGACAGGTACTGGGTTCCCTGACAAAGCTGGAGTTAGTGGAAAATCTCATGTTTTATGACCCTACTCAGCTGCATTGCAATAACGTCATCTTCCAGATCCTTTCGATATTACAAAGCATAATTTTCTATTTTCAAAGCACAAATCTACTTGATAAAAGCAAACCATTCAAGAAAGCTTAGAATGTGCCCAAAGGAGGCCACACCAATGCCCTCTATAGCTTGAACTTGTAGGGGAGGCAAGACTTGATCTCTACCCACTTCGGTCTTCAGCTGGGACTCTAACAAAAAGACAGGTTAAGGAGAAAAACAAACAGGAGTAACATGTACATTTCATGTACATGTGGGAGACGCCCAGGAAAAGTAAAACTCAAAGAGGTGGTTTTAGAATCCTGAATTAAATATCACTGAGTAGGGAAAGGGGAGGGGACATAGGCCTCTGAAGGGAGAGCATCTGATCTTTAGGAAGAATAGATGAGAAGAATATTGTGTGATCAGGTTTGTCAGGGTGCGGTATCGACTTCCAGTCTCGTCTCTAGCGCTAAGAGTCAGTGCTCCCTGATCAATAACACTCCTGGGAAAGGGATTTATGACCGTTCTTTTGGAGCATTTATCTCTAGAGAGATTAGGTTGTTCAGAGACAGTGTCTCCTTGCATTTACCATTTTCAAATGCTTGCAGCTCAAAAATCATCAATATAGCGAAGTAACAGATTTTGGGGTAAGTGTTCTGCCACCCTTCAAGCTAAAGGTAACCTGGGAATGACTATGTCAGACGCCCAGAAAGAGCCATTAGAAGAGCAATGCCTTGAGCTGCTTTAAGGAAGGTTATTCTGAGCCTTATCTGTTTCTCTGAAAATACATTTCACCTCTCTCATTTTCTCTTTCTTTTTCTTCCTCATGCCTACGCTTTTTAGAGGAAAAGTCCGGTAAGAAATAAGTCCTTTCCACATTTTGGCCAAACATGACTTCTGTTCATTTTCATGATCTGCATAATGACTGACTGTGTTTAACACCTAAACAAGATTTTGAATTTTAAAAACAAACCTTTGTGAACCAGGACAAGGTCTAATTATGCCCCATGGGGAAAAAAGGAAGTTGGTTGCTAAGTGATTTTACAAGTCCGTTATGAAGGGCCGCAGTGTAATTTTGTGAAGATTTCACCTCTGCCTCCGTCACGGGCATATGATTAAATATTTAAGGTATTGAGTTTTATTTTTTGCATTTTCCACCTGGATTAGTCAAGCTACTTATACATACTGTGAACTAGGCAAGCATTCTTTTAAGTTAATTTCTTGTTTAATGCACAACATGATAGCATCCATGAATGAAGGCCTGTGAAGCTGGCCTAGAAGAGGGAAGTTGTCTTTCTTCTTTTGTTTTTCAGCTAATCAGAAAAATATCCCCTTCTGGAGTTGTCAAAGAGACAGAAAAATAAGATCTTTATAAAGTGCAAAGCAACTCTTTCACACTCCTTTTTAGTACCAGTGGGTGATTTTTAGTGGCAGCACAAATCTACTATGATGTACCTACATTTTTTTTTTAATTTTAGGACAACAATGAAATAGATCTACTAAAAAAAAAAAAAGGAAAAAAAAATTCAATGTTCTCTTCTCAGTTACCTGGTATATTGGGAAAGTGTTCCCAGGATGCCGATGCTTGGCTGACACAGGTAACCTCTCCACCGAAAATCATGGAAATACTGTGTTTCCATGTTAACGAGCACCAAGGAATGGTTGGTGGTTGGTTGTACTTAACTCACCTAAGTGGATGCTGCAGTAAATTTGTCATTCTGTCCATTGGCCTCTGCCTGGTGGTCTCCGTACCACCTGCAGGATACCCGACCTGTGGCAAGTCCGTGTGATAGGAAGGAGGAGAAGTGGAAGACACAGAAGAACAAAAACGGGATCAAAATACTGAAGTACATCAAAATACGAACCCAAAGTCTTTTGGTTTCTAAAGATAAAATAAACACATTATTATTATTATCACTATGGCTACTACTAGATTGAATGGCCCACTTCTGAGTAACCGCGAGTCACCTACATATCACGTGCTACGTGGCATACAATTTTGTTGGTGTGCTTTAGTAGCCTTTCTTTATATTTTGCCAATTGCACTTATTCTTGACTCTGAATCTTTCTCTAACTTATCCAAATTTGACCACTTCAAAAACTGACTCAGTTGGGTGGCCTGAAGTCTACCTCCAGGGCCTCAAAAAGGCACTGTTCCTCATGGGTTTTCCCTTGTTGTCCTTACCGCAATTTTAACTGCAAGTAATCCTTGTCGTTTTGATCTGTGTGTTTTTAAGGACGAGTCCTCCTCCCACTCCCTGGCCTCATTTTCCTTTGGAAATGTCCATCTTGTTGATTGCCCAATCTGGTTGAGTCTTAATGATTATCTTGGTTAGTAGCGGGCTCTTTGTTTCTCTTCCCAAATGGGGTTTCAAAAGATCATCTCAACCAAGTCCCATTGGACATGATAGATATTCACTGTACTCTGACTTGTAATGGATACAGGAACAAATTTAAATATAGACAAACTCCTATAAGGGATGGGGGTAGAGGATAAGACCTTGCCAGGTAGCTGGCCTTCCCCATCAGCATTTAAAAGCAAGTAAGGAAATGGGCTGGAATAAAAATAATACGCATAATGATCACATATTCTAATTCTTTCCTAGAAAATTCTCTAACATGAATCACTGAATTTGCTATGACTAGCCTATATAAAAATATTTTGTTTGGTGCTTGGTAGCTTTTCATGCATTTTCCTCTGATTCCCCATAGCACTGAATTTAGCATGTTGTAAAACTTCAAAACCTGAGGCTGACTTAGTGATTTTGATGAGCAAGACAGATTGTGTTTGGTTACTTCTTTTTATAAATATCTTAAAACACTTACCCGCATTGGCTAAGAGTAAGGTATTCTAGTAGGCTGACTTAAAATTAATCCTTTTGTGCACAAAATAACAAAGCAAAGCTGGTATGGAATAAGGACACTGTGGAAACTATGAGGACATAGGCTGAAATATTATCTGAGGGAGGCATATTCATATTGCAAATTATATACATTCTAGAAATACAACATGTTTTAGCAGAAGATCTTCATTCTAGTGACCAAATTATAAATTATTAGTGCACACCCACCCTGAAACTAACCTCAAGATACAAAGTAAGAGTTATCTCTTATTTGCACACCAAAATAGAAGTAGAGGGAATAATAAATATTTCCAAAACCTTTTCCAGAATGTACCAGAAGATCAAGAGAAATCTAGGAATTGAGCAATTAATATTTAAATAGGAGCTCAGGAGATTTGTTCAGAAAAGGAATAGACCAATTGCAAAGTCCCTGTTCAAGTAATCAGGTGAAGTAATAAGAGCAGTAGATAAAATTCACTGAGAGCTTATTATATGTGATACAGATGCCTGCAATCAGAGACAAATTGGCCACCTGCTGATTCTGAACAACTGAATAAGTGTTTTGTTTGCTTGTGCAGTTAAAAACAACTTTAGCCCCATTTAAAAACCAGAATGTTTGAAATTAAAAAAAATATATCAGGATGTGCTTCTTCTCTCGACGACAACTCGATCTGGCAGCCCTAGGCCCAGATTTTTTGCAAGGCAGACATGGGTGCACTTGAGTAGTGTTGAGTTCCCCAGAGCTTTGTGAAAGACACATGCCTTTACCAATAGCACCCCTCTCCTTGCCCTGTACTCATCTGAGTTTGTCACTCAACACGTAGTGTTCAGCTTACAGAATATATCAAGCCCGGGGCCACCTGGGTAGCTCAGTCAGTGAAGCATCTGATTCTTGATTTGGGCTCAGGTCCTGATCTCAGGATTGTGAGATTGAGCCCCACCTTGGGCTCCATGCTGGGCATGGAGCCTGCTTGAGATTCTCTCTCTCCCCCTCTGCCCCTCCCCGCCCTCACCTCATGCTCTCTCATGCTTTCTCTCTCTCAAAAAAAAAAAAAAAAAAAAAGGAATCTAAACTAGAATGTACCAAGACCTGATACAGATGACTTTCCTTCCACCTTTGAAGCAAATTCTATATATTGGTAGAACAAAGATAAAATGCTAAAGGCTTCAAGGATCTTGGAAAATGAGAAGGAGTAAAATAAAAAATAGGTAAAGACTTTCCTTTCCTGGCTCTTACAGATTTTGCTGTCAAAATTGTTGTTCAGGGTGCCTGGGTGGCTCAGTTGGTTAAGCGACTGCCTTGGGCTCAGGTCATGATCCTGGAGTCCCGGGATCGAGTCCCACATCGGGCTCCCTGCTCAGCAGGGAGTCTGCTTCTCCCTCTGACCCTCTTCCCTCTCATGCTCTCTATCTCTCATTCCCTCTCTCTCAAATAAATAAATAAAATCTTAAAAAAAAAAACAAAATTGTTGTTCAGCAGAGCCTATAGCTGCTTTATGCACCTTAATGGTGATAAATAACATATATGGAGCCCTTCAATCTGATGTGTAGAATTCTTTTTCTTTTGAAGGTTTCAAATAGCTCTTAATTATGGACTTTGAGGATTTCCGGGTCTGAGCTCTCCACAGCTTCTAGGTGGGACTTCTGGGTTCATGCTGTGACTGCATGAATTTGAACAGCTTTTCCCAAATGAAGGCATTTTGCAAGTGGAGTTTCCAAAATGCTATCTTTTTTTTAATTCAAATTAGTTAACATACAGTGTAGTATTGGTTTCAAGAGTAGAATTTAGGGATCCAACACTTACATCTAACACCCAGTTTCATCCCAATAAATGCCCTCCTTAATGCCCATCACCCATTTAGACCATCCTCACACCCACCTCTGTCCAGCAAGCCAAATGCTATCTTATGATGTTGGCTTTTGCTAGAAAAAAAAATACAAACAGGAACTGTTCATTAAAAATATAGGTTTTTAAGTCATTGGAGATTAAAATATGGCTTAATTTGGGTAGATTGATATAACTTTAATTATTCTGAAAAGTGTTCTCTCCTATCTTAAATTAATAAAGTTTCTTTGAATTTAAGGTTCTGCCTCTATATGGGTATGATCTGCATTTCATTTTGCATTACTTTTCATAATTTCCTCTTAGGGAAATTTGTGTCACTTTCATTCCTCTCTTTGCTGTAGTTTATGCTACTTTTGAAAGTGATTTGTTTGCCATGAGATTGAAGCTAAAATCATAAACTCCCACATTTTCTTCTTAGCGAAGAATTTTAGTCTGGTCATTAAAAGAATTATAAAGTCTAAATGTTCATTTAAGATAGTTAATTCCTCTCAAAACACAGTATGAATTAGTAAAAGATTTTAAGCCCAGAAATACATATTCATAAATGGTTTTTTTTCTCTGATTTAAATAAATTACATCCACACATATCAACAAAGGTATAAGAAAGGTGGGAGCAATAGAGAATAGAACCTGGAAAATCAGGCAAATGAGAAAGTCTAAAATATTAGAAATAAAATTGACTAGAGTAAATAGTTCCAAAATAACGAGTTCTGTTATACAACATTCAAAACAGGAAGTAACCATTCATGGTTCTCTGCTTTAGGAGTCCTCCAACAATATAATGTAAGAATGAGACCAGAGATCTAAACTCTGTCTCTGGTTCTACGCATTCACTAGCTGTGGGTCTCAGAGACTCACTTCCCCTTCTTTATCAATAGGCCCTTGGTCCAGATATGCTTGGAGGCCTCCCAGGTATAAAACACTAGAGGCTTGTTTCCTGTCTATGTTCTAGAGTAAAACAGTCCTTCTCATTTGAGCAACCTTCTAGGGACTTACGTGCTTGTGCTCCTGGCCTGGATTTGGGGATTGGGGCAATACTGGGTCCCAGGTAGCCTTTAGGAACTTCGTGGGGTAGCCCATATTTTGAAAACAAAACTCTAAGCAACATCTCTTTCCCCACTCACATGATAGTCACTCTTGTTACTTGCTACAGAAAAATCCTGAAGAGGGAGAGTAATCAGAGATTGTTGGGGTAAATTGACAGCAGCCATAATCCAGGTGTGAGAAGTGAAAGAGAGAAGTCATATGTCTGCTCGTTGTGTTCTTCCAGACATCATCTGGTCCACCATTGTTCTACTGATGGTGGACAGTTTGCATTATTGCTATCTGTCCTTGTCAGGGGCTCCTCGTCTTCCTCATCACATCCCTACCCTTTGGTAGAGGCTGCCCAAATCACCAGGCCAAAAAAATTTCCTCATCAGCATTCATTCCATAGTACATCAAAGAGAAGAGCCAGGCAAAGAGGTCTTTCTACTCCTGCTCTCTGATTTGGGGAGTCTCCAATTTAGTCCAAATTATGTGGGAAATGAATTATGTTTATGGCATTTGCTAACACCCCGTTGTGTGTGGAAATACTTTTCTCTGTCATACCTAGTCTCTAAAACCTCCCCCCCAAATAATCTGGAGAGAAATTCCTTATGACAAAACATTAAAAGCTGTCAGTGAAGTTTTCTTGGAAGTTTCTTTCTTGTTCTTGTATGCACATCACTGAAATAGTACACCCCATTAGCAAAGCTATATTATACCACAGATCGCTTCTTTTTAAGGTTCTCCAAACTTCCTTATGGTTTAAATAAGCCACAGGCATGATGACTGCCTGTTTTCCTTTGGCCTGGTTACTTAAAGAGTGTATGTTTGGTTGGCTGTTTATGAAGTCCTCTATTACCCAAGCCTGTTGACTGATCCATCATTCTCTGACTAGGTATCTGTTCTCTCTTCCTTTTTGCTGATCACAGAGGCGCAGTCCGGTAAGAACCCTCAACATTTTTATCTTAAACATGTATAGAGAAAATTGTTGCCAAGGCAAGGTAGCCAGGTTTGGATTCCCCATTAAATTTCTGATAACTCAGGATGAATGAAGCAGATGAATTAGGTTTACTGGTTTGAAGCCTCTGGTCCTATAAGCATCAAGAGCATGTTTTAGAATTATCAGAACACTTTTCCATAACAAACTAAATTATTACATAGATATCCCAACCCTAGTGCTAAATTTGAAAAATGTGTGTGTGTGGGTGTGTATGGTGTATATACAAGGCCTGGAGGTTGGCCAGAAAGCACATAGAAGTTTACAACAAAATGACAATAAAAACTAGAAAACTATAAGGAAAGTAAGGAAACAATTTTTAAGCCACATTGTTTTTAAGCCCAAATTTAAAATAAATTCCTGGACCATAATTTACATTGGTCAGTATACTGATATACTGATATTACATAATAATACAGAATCACAATTTCCATCTTGGGAGGAAGAGACATGTTTTCGGGTCAATACTCCTAGACTGTCACATAAATCTATTATTTCACCACCGAAGTCGAATCAGTATTAGTTTGCATTGCTCAAAGTGAAATCCCAGTCATTTTTCTCAGGGTGAAGAGTCTGATGAATTTAAAGCAACAAAAGGAAGAGTCTTTACTATGTTTGAAATGACCTCCCCTCTGCCTTGAGAGAGGAAGTAGAACTGAAAACAATGCCCTCAGAAATGCCCTCCATGGGCATATGCCGATTTGATTAATCATTATGTGAGGCCACTAGTCTGCCCCAGCTGACAAGCTGGTGGTTCTCTGTTTACACCATATAGCCAATGATCAAAGATAACACCTTCAGGGACTGCTATTCACATGTGGATGATTCTCCCCAGCAGTTAGGCCACATGTCAGAGTATGACAAGTTACTCTTTTTTTTTTTTTTTTAAGGAAAAAGAGGAAATTAATTCAAAATGGAGGTGATTGATTCACAACACACATGTAAGGACAATCATTGAAAAGAGGAAAAATGTGGTCCTTTGGAAAGGAGACGATTTTTTAATTCAATGGGCTTTTTCCTGACTGGTTTGTGTGGTCGACATAACCTTGACCTTGTTCTAGATTTGCCATACTGCAACTCCAGGCCATCAGAGAGCCATGAGCCAGATTCAGCTGACAAGGGCGATTTTCTTGTCTGTTGCTGCTGACTTCCTGCTGATCATTCATATTATTTGTTCCTTTCTAAAGTGATATTATTTTATTCTTCCTAATCTCTCAACAACAGAGTTTTCTTGCCATATCTTGCTTGCACTGAACCGGTGATTGTTCATTTATGAGGAGCATTTAATAAGAATGTTACCCGGCCTTCTTGCTTAGCGCCTCTCCACAGTAAACGCCTAGTGAATGCATGGATACACCTGGAACCAATAAGTACCAAATAAGCCTTGTACCTTCTCTGGCTTCATAAGTATTACATTTTTAATAAAGGGGGTAAGATAGCCAAAAGATCTTCGATAATCTGGGGTCCCCTATCTCTTGGGTTTCAGGTCTCATAATTCTAGATGGATCCCATTCCCTCATGGCTAACCTTGTGATTGACTATTTGGAAGTAGAGGCCCCGGTATCTTTATTACACACCCATAAAAATCTGACCATCTGGGGCTCCGAAACCTAGAAAAACATTTTAATTCCATTTAGACGATTTGTTCTATTTTTGTCTACAGAGCCTTATTTTCCAAAAGCCAGCCTGTATCCAAACTCCCATGCTAATGACTGTAGCTGATTTAAATGACCATATTTAATTTAAATGCTTATTAATTTAAATAAACATGTTAACTTAAACATATGAATTTAAAATGTGTATTCATTAAAGTAAATAAAATAAATATCTATTTTAAAAATCTTTACTAAAAATGGAATAATTCTCTATAATGGCACAGACACACCAATTTTGTTATTAGGCAAGACAAGCCAGAACATATAGTTCGAAAAATTGAGCCATTCACTAGAAAACATCTAGTGAATTCTTGCTCAGATTGAAACTGCCCTTCTATTGTAAATGAGTTCAAAATGAGACAGGAAGTTCTGGTAAGTCCTAGGAAAGAAGGTAAGAAGTTTCTTCCAGGTCTGTTACAGAGGCACTACATCTTGTCCTGTGTTGTTAATGTTATCATGTGAGAGAAGAGAACGTACCTGCGACCCCCCACTAAGCACATGGTCACACCCTCTGAAATATTTCCCTATACTTGCCCTTTCCCACCCCCAGCACTGGCCCTGCCATTCTCTTAAGGCAGGCCCTCTCCAGCCATGTCCCACCCCATGATGCCACCCTTCCAGTGCTCTCCTTTTCTGGTAGCACCCCATGCTAAGAAACTTCAGAGTAGTTTTGAATCAGTTTTTTTATCTAATCAATCTTTCTGTGCTGGAAATAAATTTCTGCTAAGGTATTATAAAAGCGAGGCATGACCTTCTCAAATAATTCCTGCCAGGGCTCTTTGTATTCCTACAGTAGCACAATGCCTTGAGCTAAAGGAATGACTTCCAGGTGGCAGAGAGGTGGGCCCTGTGGCAGGCAGGGGGAGTAAATTGGGGTGGGGAGGGCACCTGGGGAGAACAGAATTCCCTGGCCTCCTGATTACAACAGCCCGTCCAGGGGCAATGCCTCCAAGTTTTCCTTCCCTTTAACATTTGTTGCTTAGATCTTTACAAATTACTTTAGTAAAATAATGACTGTTTTTACTGACAATTCAGGGACCGCCCCTACCCTGATAAAAGCAGACAATACTCCTAATACATTCTATAATTTTCAAACATATGTTAAGCTTGGATTTAGTCCTCTGATAGACTTCAAGGTTTGTTTTTTTTTAAATAGACTATTCAATGTTTGCTTAATTTATCAAATCTACCCAGGTAAGGGGTTTTTCTGGTTCAGAGACTTATGATTTACCCTCCCTTTCTCTCTATAATCCTTGAGTAAAACGAAAAACTGATTTATATGTGTTTGTCTACAATTTCCAACTTGAATGCAATTCTGAGAAAAATCTCATTTTTCCCCATCTGCATTTCTGAGTTCAGTTGAATTGCAATGATAGAAATATACATATTGTACATAACATATATGTGGTCTTAAGCCTTATAGTGTCTATTTCTAATTCTAGGGTGCAATTAAAAGGAACTTATCCAGTAAGTATATCCTAGCTACCAGAAATAGAATAAATTTTAAAAGAAGAAATAGTTCCTTAGATCTTGGAGTATATATATATATATATATATATATATATATATATATATATATATATATATATTTGCATTATACACTCTTGGGCTTGATTTTTAAGGCTCATGAATACTTTACTTTTACAGCAAAGAAATTTTGTAATGATAAAGGGGCCTCATGGGTTCTGAATGATTAATATTTAAATTCTGAAAATGAGTATGTTTTTGGAAAAACATTGCTATCTTCTTCCTTTATTTATCAACCCTTGATGTATCATTTGCCTTTAAAAATGAATTTAATCAAGTGTGGATTTGTTGAGGGGGGAGGGGGGAGGAGAAGGGCAGAAGGAACTGAAGGTAGATGCAACTAACCCATTCATAATGTTATCTGATATAAAAATTGTAGTCAACCAAAGTGATATGATACAGGTTATAATTTACGTAGGGCATGATTTTCCTCTGTGGCATATAGCACATTCTAGCAAATTCAAATTCATATAACATTTTCTTGGCATTTCAAGAAAAGAACAGGCAAAGAATGCTGGATTCCTGTACTATGTGCATATGGCCTGGCTTAGTATTCTCTTATGGTAATTGGAAAGCGGAACTGCTCAAGGCGGCAGACGTTTGAAGAATGGTAGGCTACTCCGCTAAACTCTGCAATATACAACTCTTCTGTGTAACGGCTTATCATGGTAATTCCTTGGTTAATTAGGCTTTACAAACGCCAGATCAAATGCTACTACATATGTCTGATATGTGGCTGTTAAATTGCAGGGTAGAGGGTTTGTTTTGCAAAATTTTCATATTGAGTTGCTTATTGATGGGACTTAAATCTCTAAGTGTTTCCAAACATAGCTCATAAGACATATCAGGAAGGAATAGTAAAAAGTATGCCTAAAAGCTTTCTTTGTCCTATACATCAGGTGAAGAAGTGGCAAGACCCAGGCGTTCCACACCAACTCCAGAACTTATAAGGTGAGCATGGAAGGCGTTAGTTGTGTTTTATGTAAGGCTTCATGCAGTGTTAACAATTCAGCAAATCTCCTTTAGGCTGAACCCTCAACTTCTATTAATAACGGCGCTGTTCATACGTAAGTCCATAGCATGATTCAAGTATGTTATCATTTCTCACAAGTGCAGCCTGAGGAAGATCCTTAGGGGGAAGAACTGTAGAGTCATCTCTACAGACAGTGACTGTCTATCAGAATGTGCAGGCCCCTCACTAATGGGAGGGTTAAAGTCTGTATGAAGAGGACTTTTGGTGTTTGCAATGCTGATCTGATACATGATTATATTGCCCTATAAAGAATAACCTGTTCAGTTGGATCCAATTTTGTGATGCATTGCACCTGTCATACACCAAAAGAATCTTCTATTTGTTTTTTTTTTTGTCTTTGACAAAACATTGTATTTTTGCACTGTGTATCCTTTGGGTTAAGTACTGTACAAATGGGCATTGTTTTCCCAAAAGACTACTATTTCTATTTAAAAGATGGATCTTTTTCATTTTCCCTCCTTCTCCAGCCCGACTCCCCCTTCACCTCTTACTCCCAGTACACAGACACACACACAGACACACACAGACACACACACACACACACACACACACACAGAGAGAGAGAGAGAGAGAGAGAGAGCTCATCAGGATTAATGAGGGGGTTCAGGTCTGGGAAGAAATGAAGATTATGCAGCCTTTTGTTAATAATCAGTTTAAGTAATAATTAGGAGAAAAGGTAAGATTTTAACTTATTCCCTCCTTTCCCCTTGATTTCTCAATGTTCTTTTTCTGAGATAAGGGGTGTTTAAGGTATTAGGAGGTTATAGCTAGTCTATTGTGTTTGTTGGTTGGGGAGACAGGTTGGAAATTAGAAACTAGTAGACCTAGTTTCTGATTCAAACACAAACTTCCTGGGTGGCTTGTCATTTAACCTCCCTATACCTGACTTTCACTAATCACCAACCGCATTAACTACAATACAGAGATGTGATGAAGACAAATATAAATGGTTTTTGAGATCCAAAGAGACTAAGGTGCTTTGCAATAAACTGTTATCTCTAGTATTATCTCTTCTAGGTATAGAGAATCATGATGATTTGAAAGAGTTTTTCTTTTTCAACTCATTTCTATTGGGCCCTCTCCTTGGTTTCCCACTGAGAACTGGGGATCTTATCTCCTACTGATTCTCTTGGTCCATAATACATTTGACATTTTTACGTATACTTTCTAGCCCCATGGGAGCTTCCATTCATGCCTTTGTACACACACATCTATCTGCCTTACCATGAAAAATACTCGAAAGCTTGTATATCTTTTTAGCATTAATATTCCCTTTCTCTCTGTTTTGTTTTAATCTGTGTGATTTAGCAAAAAGCCTACAGATGACACGATGGCCCTTGCTCCCCTCTTTGGTCCACCATTAGAGTCAGCTTTTGATGAACAGAAGACAGAAGGTAGGAAAAGTGTGTATCTCTCTAGATTTTTTTCTTTTCATTGAAGTATAACTTGCCTTGAGCAAAGGTGTGGGTTTTGAGCCATGTACCATCAGATCCTCAAGGGAAAGAAAAGTTCTGATCTAGGTGTGCTGTTGGAACAAGAGTTTCATTTGAAAACCTCCAGTATTTTAGGATTTGCAACTTTACTTCCGGAAATATCAAGTAGCTAACAAGTTCACTCCTCAAAAGCGGTAGGTAAGAATTATTGCAAATGGATACAAATCACCGGAAATAAGTCAGGGAATAAGTGCTCTGTGAGCCAAATGGTCATCATGGTGGAGCCAGACCTTCACACTCCCTGGCAGAGTCACTGTCACGGTGATCCAACCTCCCCGACCACATTTACTCTCTTCTCCACCTGGTTGGTGGAAGTGTCAATTGGATTGCTCACAACAGACTTGTTTGCAGGCTCGAGACCCAGGAATGACCCTGAATCATTGAGCAACTTACAAATAAAGTGTTGCGGAAGAAATATCAATTCAGCCATTATTATTGGGTTTACCTACTAAATATTTACTCCTAGAATGAAATATTTAACTTTTTAAAATTACCCATCTTTTTCAGATGGCTATAGATAGTATATACCTTGCTTGCCAAAATGAAGCTCCTTATAAAAGGGATCCAATCTATTCCTGAAATGTATTTATGCCCAGTGCGTGTATCTCTGGTATCTGTGTTTGGTAATACGGAATATTTTTTCTGAAAAGTCATTTGATCTAAAAACGCTGTGGTATGTATATAATAAAAATGTTATTTTTTATACTGTTGGTCGAAGAAATCAAGTTTAACTGTTAAGGACAACAGGGCTTGAAAGCATAATGAGTAGACTGCACTACAGTAGCAAAGAGACTCCAAAGTACAGGGACTTAAACAATATAGAATTTTATTTCTGTTTTATGTCAACAATCTCAAGGTAAACAATATAAGACTGGTAGGGTGGGTCTGCTATTCTTTTTTTTTTTTAATTTGATTTCATATGGATTTTTTTTTTTTTAGATTTTATTTATTTATTCATGAGAGACAGAGAGAGAGGCAGAGGGAGAAGCAGGCTCCCAAGGAGCAGGGAGCCCGATGCGGGACTCGATCCCTGGACCCTGGGATCATGACCTGAGCCGAAGGCAGACGCTTAACCATCTGAGCCACCCAGGCGCCCTGGGTCTGCTATTCTTAACATGTGGCCTTTGTCTCTGGGTCCAGAGGAGCTGGTCCAGCTCTCATCATCTCCCAGTCAGAATGAAGTGGGGAGGCGGTAGGGGACAGGGAGGGCTAGGATACTCACTGCCAATTAATCTGCAAGAGACATATGTCACTTTAGCCAGAGCCAATCAGAGAGAACTTAGTGCCATCTGGCCAGCTAGAACTTTTTAACTGAGGAGAAATGGAGAATGGATACTGGAAGAGAGCTAGCAGTCAACCGCATCAAAATATTTTTCAATAATTAAGTTAGGAAAATGCATAAGGAACATCCCTAAATTGCTCCTTCAGGGATTTGAATGTCTACAACTTAGAATCCCCAAGTAAAGGTGGCCTTGCAATGAGTCTGTCAGTTGTCTTACTAACTCAACTATGATCAAGTTTGTTTTTTTAATGACTAAATTGTGTAATGACTAAAGGTGGGGTTTGATTTGTTGCCTCTGCATCTAACTATTAAAGGAATTCCATGACTGTATGGAAACTTGATTTACAAAATGGAAAACAGTTTTTAAAAAATCAAGGTGGTGTCCCACATCAAATCCATTAAAAAAAAATGCTGCTTCACATCTTTGGATAATATTTGCTTTCATGTTAAAACAGAACTAAGAGCATCTTTGGGTTTGTGATGGAGAGGAGATACACAACTGAACTTGTCTATGAGCCTGGCTTGCTTTGTCTTGAGGCGGTTTCCCCCCCAAAGTTCTATAAAGTTCCAGCCTTTGCACCAAGCACACTAGCTCTTCCAATATCCACACTTACCTTTCAGATCGACTCACTCTCACTTCTTTTTATTGATTCTCCCATCACTAATTTAAAAGGCCTGGGGGGAAAATATGTATTTTGGAGTTAGGTGTGCATGCCCAGGATCAGATCTTGGCTCTTCTACCTCACCAGGTAGCTCTTGGGCATGCTATTTAATCACTTTAATCTTTGCTTCCCCTGCTGAAAATGGTACTAATATCAACCACCGGGCAGTGTTGTACGGATTAGAATACCTACTAATAGCTACTGACCTTGGGATAAGTGTGTTATATAGATTTTGTATACCTTGTGTTTATTTGTATTATCTCCTGTGACCCTTTTAGTAACTCTCAGATTGCTCTTATTATCTCTACACCGAAGGAAGGGAAGCTCAGAGGTGAAACCACTGGCCCAAGGTCCTACAGTCTTAACTGTAAAGACAGGATTCAAATTCACATTCCACTAACTTCCCAGCCTGTATTTTACAACATAATGAATTACAAGCAGTACTTATGTAGATCCTGGCACATGATATGTGCAGAGAAGATCTGGTTGTTTACATTGCATTGTTACCATAGCAAAAAAAAAAAAATCTAAACAAGGAAACAGAAGAAATAGAAACAAATTAGGTTCAGTATCATTAGGCCCAATACCTTATTTCTCTGATTTACTTTAAGTGTGGAAACTCTTATTTATTTTCTGGTTCTCTTAAGATATTTACCAAACATTTTTAGAATAATGTCATTTCTCTTTTTGATGCTGTTAAAGGCTTATTTAAAGACACTATATGATCCTTTAAAGCTATGAACCACTCTACAGAACCCAGGAATTTTCATTTCTGTAACCTATTCACACCAAACTTTAAATAAACCAACTTGAAATGACTGTCCATGGGATTAACGCCTGGATCATTAAATGGGCACCAGAAATAGAACCAGTATATGTACTGACATTCAGAATGTCCTTAAGTGACCAACCAGGAAGAAAATACAGATGCTCTATTTTGAAAGTTTTTATTCAGCTATGTGTGCACACACTGACACCCCTACCATCACCACACACACACATACACCACTGCCATTTGCATTCTTTGCTTGAAAAGCATGAGGAGTAGCACACTTCTGAATTACTTTGCTAGGACTGAGGAAAGAGGGAGATGATTTTGCGAAGCTCAACTTTAAATTGAAATTTTAAGTTCTAAAATCCAGGAACGTTTCTTTTTTGAACTCACCCTGGGAAATTTTCTTTTATGTTTCCAGTTCTTTTAGATCAGCCTGAGATATGGGGTTCAGGCCAACCAATTAATCCAAGCATCGAGTCGCCAAAGTTAACAAGGCCTTTTCCCACTGGAAGTAAGTTATGTGTCTGCTGTGTCTGGAAAAATAAGTGACTCATTTTGCTGTCTGTCTGCATAGTGAAATTAGGCAACTTGTAGAAAGTACGTAAGCAACATTTGGACTATATAATATTAAGAAAAGATGTGATTCTAATAGGCTTTAGACTTAAAGGGACATAGGGCAGTTTGTCAAGGCAAGAATAATATAATAAAGTAAAATTATTGACTTTGAATCATAGCCTCTTCTGACATCCGATAGGCTCATTCATTCATTCATTCATTCAATATGCATATATAAGAGGGAGAAGCAAGGAAGGTAAAGAAACCAACCATGCTCCAGGTACTGGGCTATCACACAACACAAAAGTGAACAAATCAGATAGTCTCTGTGAGTCCTACAGGACAAGGAGGGTGCATGGGACAGAAAGGACACATTGAGATGAAAGAAGGATAATTGGAGAGCAAGAGAAATGATGCTGTTTGGTGGAAAGCTGAAACAGGAGGTCAGGGCAAACTTGTCTCAAATCAGGGGCTGCGAGCACTGCTCTTCCAGCACGCCCCCCACTTCCTCCTGAAGATGCTCTTCACCTGTAGTGGGTTGGACTATTTGGCCTGAATGAATTGCTCCTTTGGTCAAGCCACCTGCTTGATGTATTTCTTGAGTTCTCATTTCATTGGACTTCCCATAACGTATGTGCTTGTGGAAAGCACTTGTTAAAATGCCTATGGGAAGAAGACTGGGTCTCGGAGAAAGGAGTTTGGGGGTGTGGTGGGATGCAGAGAGTATTTTTGTTTTGTGAAGCTCACGTACACACCAATTAATACTCTTCCAGTTCAGCAATCCCAGGGTTCTACTTTATGGGGCCCAAAAATAATCATCGGAATTAACCAAGGGGATTCCTGATCAAAGGCCCATGAGGTTGTTTGCTGGAGATATTGCTATAAAACCATGGGATCCGGTCTTTTCGAAGATATTTCTCTCATAAAACAGGACAGGAAAAACAGCATCACCAATAACTATTTTAAGCATCTAAACTTTTCAAAGATGTGCTTTGAAAGTATATGAACCCCATTGGGGTGACTTTGAATGATTCTCTCTACTACTGAGAAACAAAGCCAGCAAAAAACTCTAACTTCCTTGAAAAGCTTTCTTGAGAGACCTGAGCCACCCAGATTCCTAGAAAACCTTTGCTAGATGCCAAGAAAGGACATAAATGAAATGTTTATGTAGATGATGTATTGATTTTAAGACCAATTATTGGCATTTTCGAGTTTTCTGATTTTATGTGGTGTGGTTACACTTAGCACAGCAAAGGCTGTTGTAGAATCGATGTGTATTGGATAATTTTGTTCATTTCGCGATTGCAGCATAAGTTTGCTACTTTAGATTATTAGGCTTTTATGGTGTTTTATGTGTTTTTGTTGATTATGACCTTAATTTTTGCAGAGAACCTTAGCCAGAAACAGAGCCCCTGATTGACTCTTAGCTTCTACGGAAAAACATGATCCATTTGAGGTGTAGTTTTCAGAAGCTCATAACTAAGATTAGGAGCCACATATTTCTGGGCTTTAGGAAGATAGCTGTTAGTCATGCCTCTTGTGTAGAAAGACAGGATGCTTTCTAAAATTAAATGAAGTCAGGTGGGGGTGGAGTGACAGAAAGGGGCTCTTTCTAGTGCAGGCAGGCAGAGGGTACTGCCAAGCTCTCTCCAGCCAGCGCCCAGCTGACCCACTCTGCTTTTAGGTCATGGAAGTTTGGACAACATTCAAGATTCACAAATGAACTTGAGTCTGGTTTATGAGACTAGTGTGAACTCTTTGAATCTACCAAACGTAGCCAATGACAGGAAAACATGCATTTAAAGAGAGAATAAGAAAAAAAATGTACCTGTTGATACAGTAATCCCTAACCTTGCCCACAAAATGACAAGTCCAGTTCAGAAGGCTGAGTCTCTGGGCTGGGGCCGTAAGACAATACTTTTTCTATCTCAGAGGGTTTGGTTCACCATCATTTTTACCAAGGGAATCTGTATATTTTCTCTTGCCCTCAATCATATTGCTTCAGACTTTCAAAAATATACTAAAAGTTAAGATGTATAACTTTGAGACATCTTTCCAGAATCCATCTAGGCAATACTATCTTGACTATATTAAAAACCCCTCACCCGAGCCTCCACCAAGACATTCTCATTCCCTTCACCATACCCTGGATTGTGATCATCTGTTAACATGATATTCATTCATTCAATCATGAATTCCTTGAGGACAGAGGCTCCTTTTATTCAACCCCATGCCCCCAGTTCCTAGTACAATCTAGAACTTTGCCGGTGCTTGAAGTTTGTCAAATAAAGGGTTGAATGAATAAAATGATGACATTATTATTGTTATCATCTGACGTCCTTTTGACGGATTCTTATTATCATAAAATGGACGAATCTGAATGGGTCCTGCTTCCGTTTCTTAGCTCTGAACTGAAAAAAATTTAGACCATTAATGGTTATAGCATTTCCAATAGCAGGAATATGAATGAAAGCCCAAATCCTGCTTATCTACAGAATATTTGTAACTTATGGAGAAAGTGATCGATGATGCTCGGTTTCTGTGTCTTTGCAGCACCCCCACCACTGCCTCCCAAAAACGTACCAGCCACCCCACCCCGAACGGGCTCCCCGCTCACAGTTGCACCAGGTAAGCTTCAGGTTTTTCAGTACTGGGATGATAACAGCAATCAGCAGTGGCCCTGGACCTCACCCAGCCCTGGACATGTCAGGAACTGTAGAAACTCAAGCATGAAAATGTTTGCACTGGGTTTTCCTTCCATGACAATTTACTATGCAGACTTATTTTAAAGTCTCACTCTCAGGTTTCACAAAAAGTTTCACTTTCTCAACTCCTTTTTCCTCTGTATCATTTTGTTGAATGAGGGTCACATTTACTTGTGAGATGAAAGAAAAAGAAAATCTCAATATCAAAAGTCTTTGTCTAATTGGCCCTTCACTCCGTTGGATCTTATGTTAATGATTTACGAATTAAAAAATCTCAAGGCACAATTCGTATTTTCCCAAGAACCGATCATTGTTTTTCTAGAATTAAAACTGTCTGATCTACAAAGACATAGAATGGTTCCCAGGATGTGCAGCCTAAGCTTGGGAGGTGGGGAATTTTTTTTCCCAGGAATCATTATTATCCCATGGTGAAGAGATGTGTAAGGATAATGAAATATGGCAAAGAAATGCCACATGCCTTTAGACAGATCATTTCTAAGGCACATCTTTACCTTCTATTAAAATCAATATTACACATTCATGCAATTTATAATCTACCTTGTCCTATTGGGCCAGCAAGTCAAAAGCTGTAATTGCTGTTATGTGTCTGGGCCGTTAGAGTATGGTTCTTTATCCCTTTTGGAATTTTATTGCTGCTTTGTCCTTTGCTATTTTTGCAGCCTGGTGAGTTTGATAGCTACAGAGTAGGTATTTATCAACAAGACCAAGTGCAAGGCATGGTCATTTTTGAAATTTATATTGATTAAAACCCAACGAAGAATCATCCAGAGCATCATAGGTAAAGGTGTTTGCAAGTTCAAATCATTTTGGCTCCTTGTATTCCCATAAATATGTTAGATATAAATAAATCTACCAGCGACAAAATTATAAATAGTGTGGGACATGCAAACTGCTACCCCATTTATCTGTAGCCTTGGAGCCTTGAAGGTTAATTCTTTTCTAATGTGAAATATGGAAGTACTGAGGCAGCGCTTAGAGCCGATGAGTTATTTAAAGGTAAAGTTGCCTCTGCTTATGCTTTGCAATCATTCAGGGAACAGCTTCTAATTTCAATAACCTCAGTGTTTAAAAAGTGCACTTCCTCACATTGCAGTTGTTTTCAAGCATTTCCTGCCAAGCTGTAGAAGATAGTTTTAAATTTTTTTCTTATTACTGGTAAGAATTAGAAGAACTGATGCTAATGTTGAAGCAAAACCGAGATTTTCCGTTTCATGACTCCAGATAGATGTATATCACAGTTATACCTACGATGTTAACAGGTTAGACTTGATGGGAAAAGAAATTATAAAGATGTTTTGACAGTTTTCCCCCCTATTAAACAAGTATATACAAAGCAGTTCTGATAAGTAGTAGATGTCTTCTCAATAACCTGTGTGTGTTGTATGTGGGATGTATATGTGTGTGTTTGTAAATACACGTGTGGGATATTTCTTTAAATAACCATTGTACTGTGTTTCTGGTGTATTTAAGGTGGAGGATGTACAACTAATTATGATATAATAATTTTTTAAACTAAAAGATATTATTAGTTTCACCAAACATTTTAATATGCTAGAGCAGTCTTTGTCAAATATGAGGGTGATTTTCAGCTATCAATTATTTTTTTACTGTGTTGTCTCTAGGCTAGACTTTCAGAAGGGACCTCCCTTTTGGGATTGCAGTTCCAGAGCCTGAACTCTGTGAACCTTTTCAAAGTGCAGCCTTTTCAAAGTGATCACCCTTTGCACTCTTGTGAGCAGACTTTAAGAACAGTAGCACGCTCAGCACTTTCAATGGTGGTAAAAATAGCTACCTGGGGTCACCTAGCAGAAAGGGCAAAATAACAGCATAAGAAGATGATGCTCACATTATGGAGGCAGGGAATGCTCTCCTCCCCTTCAGCTCTGATCCAGTTATTTTTACACCTCACAGAGCAATCTGTTTACTATTCTTTACCTCACCCCTCCCGCCCCCCCAATACAAATAATATTCACCAAGTCAATTAAAGTTAAAAATCAACTACTTTAACCACAG
The DNA here is from genome assembly GCF_009762305.2 of Zalophus californianus. Lineage (NCBI taxonomy): Eukaryota > Metazoa > Chordata > Mammalia > Carnivora > Otariidae > Zalophus > Zalophus californianus. The sequence goes on from NC_045598.1 coordinate 54,718,043, forward strand.
GAAATGACCAGTCAGCCACAGAGGTCAAAATTGAAAAACTACCATCAATCAATGACTTGGACAGCATTTTTGGCCCAGTGTTATCCCCCAAGTCTGTTGCTGTTAATGCTGAAGAAAAGTGGGTCCATTTTTCTGATACGTCCCCGGAACATGTTACTCCAGAGTTGACTCCAAGGGAAAAGGTGGTGTCCCCACCAACTGCATCAGACAACCCATCTGACTCCCCAGCTCCGGGCCCCCCGGGCCCTCCAGGCCCCCCAGGACCCTCTGGTCCTCCTCGAAATGTACCATCGCCGCTCAATTTAGAAGAAGTCCAGAAGAAAATTGCTGAGCAGACCTTCATTAAAGATGATTACTTAGAAACAATCTCATCTCCCAAAGATTTTGGGCTGGGACAGAGAGCAACCCCACCTCCCCCACCACCACCCACCTACAGGACTGTGGTTTCATCCCCTGGACCTGGCTCGGGCAGTGGTACGGGGACCACCAGTGGTACGTCTTACTGTTTGAGTGTGCTTCATGTGCCCGGGAATGGCCGTGGCTGCTGCAGTGTGAGCGACACCCTCCTCCTGCCTGGCAGTTGGCTTTAGAGCTTCAGCCATCCCTCCTCTGGTTTGGGTGTTCCGTGGCCCCATGGCATGTCCTAGTGCATCGAATGCTAACCGTCATAGTGCGAGTCTGTGATGTGCTCTGCCCTGCACTCCTAGTGCTCCTTAGGAGCGCCCTGCCTTCCACCTTGCAGTTAGGAAGTGCATATTTTTTAAAGGAAGCTGCTTTGTCATTGTTTGGAATTCAGGAAAGTTCTAGAAAGGCAGATTTCATAGCCAGTGAGTTTCATGCTGAGTGTCTCATTTCCCTGTCAGATGCCTGTACAAGAACGTTTTTTAGTTTGTTTTGTTTTCAGCTTTATTGAGATATCATTGGCAAAATTATGAGATATTTAAAGTGCAAATTGTGATGACTTGAGATATAGATATAGATGATATAGATATAGTAAAAGGTTTCCTCCCATCGAGTTAATTAGCACATCACATATTTACCTTTGGGGGGGTTGGGCAGGGGGAAGGGTGAGAACATTTAAGCTCTACTCTCTCAACAAATTACAATTATACGATATGGTGTTATCAATTATACAATACAGTGCTATAGTCACCGTGTTATGCATTAGATCCTCAGACTGTATTCATCTTATAACTGAAAGTTTATACTGTTTTCTTCCCAAGGATCCTAATTTTGGTAGGTAGGTCAATGTGTTCTTTCTTCTTTGACTTCTTTTCTTTTTCCTTTCTTTTTCGGTAGGGGCAGAGCCATGTTAACCCCTCTAATTACTTCAGAAAAAAAGAAGTAGGGTTTGAAAAGATTTTTTAGGGGACAGCAAATAGAATGTACCTTACTATATCCACGATATATCAAACTGCCACTGAAGACAAATGATTCTTTGATTTTATTTTGATAAGCTCATCAGCCTGTGAAGTCAACTCTAAGCATGGTGACAGGTGATGGAGAAGTCTAACAGAAATGGACATTTGGGACCCTCTATGCAAATGTTGATGTTGAATCTAACATTTTGGTTTTCCTTCTTTGAAACTTCATTTTATGTTCTCATCCTATAAAAAGATGGCAACAGCTGCCATGCACACCGAAAAAGATCAAGATTTTCTAATGTCTCTTCTTCCATATTTTTTCTTCTACTGGTGCTCACACTGATCTGGCAAGAACCCCCCTGCCCAAGTGCCTTCCTTCCTGGGCCTGTGGGTTCAGTTTAGGCACCTTCTGAGTTTTTTGTTTTTCATTTGCTTTGGAAGAGGTGACCAAGTTTATGCTATTTAGATCTAGTAAGAGACAGGAAGGAAAGACATTTGTCCCCACTCTAATAGCCACTTGAATAGTCCTCTTTCAATGGAGTATTTCAGTGCTTGCTCTGTGTTTGAAAATTCCTGTGCTTCAAGCATCCAATCTGATCAAGGAAAGGGCTGGAGAGTCACCTGTACCCAACACAAAACTGATGTTTTGTATGATTGCGTGTGCCCTAGGTGCCTTCCTCCACCAAAAAAGGAAAACTACTCAATACTCAAATAAATTTGGGGAACATTGTGTTAAAATAAAATCAGCAGGTTTCTTTACCATAGGACCTCTGACAGCCTTTAATTTGCCAATAATAACAGCTATAGTTTCTTCTCCTGGGTATCATCTTAATCCTTTGTGCACATCATTTCATCCTTAAAACAACCCCATGTGATAAATGCTCTCTTATTTCTATTTTACAGCTCTGTAAACTTGGGAAAACTGAAGCCCAGAGATGTCAAGTAATTTTCCCAAGTTTACACAGCTATGGGTGATAGACTTGGGATACTCAGTCATATTCAGGTCTGTCTGATTCTAAGCCTGTGCTCTTAACCCCGGAGCTCTCCCAGCACTCTTTTAAAGTTTAGTTACAAAATATCCCAAACTTATTTGACCACTGACACCCACCTATTCTGCCCTGTGTCATCAACAAAATCACCAACAGTTTTCTCTCAAAACCCACTCTCTATGCTCCTCTCCATAATTCTAGAAGGTTAGAGCACCCGCCTTCATCTTCTGCTGCGTTTTTAGATCATTTTGGGAATATAAGCCTCCTTACATATCTGTAAAGGTAATAAAAAGACCCTACTTAAAGCCTTCATTTCAAACTTCAAACCTGTCTACTGTCAAAGAGGGGAGTGCTTCCAGGGTCTTCTATGGTGCTCTCTTACCAGGGTGAAGCTCTCATCTTCTGAAAAGGCTTCTAGAGGAATAATCCCCTTGTTCCAGTGGTGGGCCACTGTGCTTTCCTCAAAATGAACATGTTTAGGTTGAGGAAAGGGAGGACAGGGCAGATTTGTCGCTCATCTGTTTCTTCCATCACTTTCCACGAGACTCGGGAAGACGTTTAATTGAATTGTCCACTGATCTAATGAGTGAAGAAGGGAGCCTTGGCTTTCTTCCTGAAATCTTTGAGAATTTTGTTGTCGTCTCTATGTTTAGCTTTGTAAATTATTTAAAATTGTTTTTAGGTGTTACCAGTAAAGACTCTTGATTCTTAATAATTGAGCTGGAAAAAGACTATGCTTTGTGGGTAAAAGATGGGATTTCTAAGTGGAAGACTGAACTGGGTCAATGAAGCTCATGAATAAATAAAACTTTGCACAATTATCTCCTTAATTAAGTCCCAGTTTATTTGCCATTTAATGTTTTATTGATGGAATATACACAGACTAGCAGAAATGTATTTTAGAACAATGAGAGATGGCCTCATGTTTTAAAGATTAGCAATGCTTCTCAAGACCTCCTTTTTATAACACTTAGCCTGATGAGACTAGATTTTCCTGTACATCTCAAACTATATTTAACTGGGTACCATTATGCTCAATTTTAAAATTTCATTCACTTGATCACTGACCAAGCGTAGACAGTACACGCAGCCTTGTGAATCAGTTGGGTTACCTGATGTTGAAAAACAGTTGGATTCAGGATTTGCTCCAAGAACTTTGATTTCCTTATGGCAAAGTTATAAATACCTAGTTTGGCCAGAACTTTGCTTTATTGGAATGCAGATGACAATTCTCTTGGCAGAGGCCATTTCTTCTTCCTTGTGGGTGGTGTGCCAGGGAATGGGAAGGAGAAAGAGTTTTATTGGCCTGTAGAGACCAGGGAAAGAGAGATGTCAGTAAAGATAGAATGTTCAGTGCAACACTTTCCAATTTGAGAAACTAAGGCAATATTAGAAGATGTTATACACATACACACACACACACACATTTATAAACAACTGGGTTTAACCTAAACAAATATATTTCCTAACTACATGTCTTTTAGAGTGGCAGAGTCCAATTAGGCAGGCCACTAGCCAGCAAAGAGAGATGGAAGTTGAAGCAGTCATTATGGGGCTACCAAAAAAACTATGTTAGAACTTCGAGTTGAAGCAGCAAATGGACTGAAAGCACGTCAATGGCTGTCAACTTTTTTGAACTCACAAAACTCAAATAACATACAGGTGATTTTTAAAGTTAAACCTGAAACAGCAAATGTCCAGTTTTTTTTCCCAGCACTGCTCTTGGGAATAAACACTGCTTGTAGAAGAAATGAAAATATAAGATCAGAGAATGAGTTTAGAGATGTGCAAATAGTCTTCTACCCTCTTAGAATACGAAACAATTGTGCAGCCTCAAGAAAGCATGGGAAACCTCAGTTCACTTATAAAATCCCCCCCAGGCCCTGACTACCCTCTGCTGAACCTCAGGTTTTGTTAAGATGGTTTTGCTTCTTAAACGCTGCCCCAGTGTCCTTCTAACTGCACAACAAATCAATTAAATCAATCCAGTTAGGAAAAAGTGAAAAGAAGACAGTTAACTAGCCACTTTTTTCTTTGCTTTTAGTTGTGTCTATATGAACAGACAGTCTTTACCATCATCATCAACACCTATTCTCTTTTATTTGTGTATCATTTTATAGTTTACTAAACACTTGACAAGCATTTTCCATTTCGATTGTTACAACTACCCTGTAAGGTAGAAATGTTTCATTTCTGGCTCAGAGAAGTTAAAAATCCCACAGCCGATAAGAGCCAGGCAGGGCCAGAACTCAGCTCCTCTGCCTTTTCATTCAGTTTTTCTCATTATTCCATACTGCTTTGCTGACAACCCCAATATTATCTTTCCCAAGCATTACTGACAGTGATTTTCAAAACTTTCCCTCTTAGAACACATAGAAAAAAGATAAGCAGCTGACCTTTTCCTGAGCTTGATTCAGAAGACTATTGGAAAAAGACCCACGGATAGATATTTTGAACCATCCCTATGGTGTGGTTTCCCAGTGAAACAGAACCTAGAAAGAGCCCCATGAAACTTCCTGACAAAGACTTTGTTGTTTAAAGGTTTATTTTCCATCTCTCTGCTGTTACTTCTGTTTCCTGAAAACATCCTGGGTGTCAATCTATTAAGTCAAAAGGAAACTTTGTAGTGGGACCTGTCAAAACATATCTTCTTTTTTTTATTCAAGAAAAGATTATCCAAAGACTAAAAATATTTACATTGAGAGAGATGTTGGCAAGCTGCTGTTGCAAAAGTAAGAGCAGACTTTATGCAAAATGTGGGACTTCACATTCCATCTAAAGCTACAAGACACTGCATTTAAGAGCTTGAGCTTTGGAGTTAAATCAACCATCTGAGCTACGGGACCTTGAGCAAGTTACTCAATATCTCTGAGCTCTCATTCTGATTGAGGTGGTGAGGCAGTAGGGCTAGGGATGGAGGTGGCGGTAATTTTAGCAGGGTTTCACACTAACGAAATTACACTTAGAATAAACAGCACAGAGAAACACAACGCACTCAATATTTCAGGTTGTATTTAAATAAGGGGAGCAAGGTTTACCCCCAGGGACTCTCCTAAGCTGAGAGCAGATTCCAAGATGATGGGTTTTGTTGTTCAACTTCAAAGCTCTTTGGGAATCTGGAGATCTGGAGATGGAGATTAGCAACTTGCTGATCTAGGTTTCTCCAGAGAACACAGTTTTGTGGCATGTTGGATTACAGGAGAGGAGTGGGCAGTTATTTTCCTGAGGTGGGATTTCTTAGAATGTTTTGAAATGATCTGATACCTGTGCTTCTAACCAAAGTGACAAAACCTCCGGAGTAGTTGGAACTTTTCTGAACAAGCACTGTTTGGAATATTGATCTGAATTTCTTCAGGTTTGGAGTCAAGTAGTTTATCCATGTAGACCGACCCCTGAGTCTCAAGACCCTACTGGTGTGTTGATTAGTGTGCATGCCAACCTCTGTGTGTCTTCTTTGTTTCCCATGTTTGTCATTGACAGCCAGAAAAGTAAATCCAAGAGGCTCTTTTCAAAATCACCACAAAAATCATCATGGGCCAACTCTACATAGAATAGATTACTAAGCAGCCTCCTTCAAAAAATACAATCCTCTAAATTCAGTGTGATTCTGTTACTAAGATTCTAAATGCAAATTACTTGTGCAACATCTAATTTACTTTCTTATGGTTCCATCCTTTGCTTACCATCAAATGTTTACTTAGATTTATTAAAGTTAGCATTCATATTTTGAAGCACAGTAAAAAAGATAATTCTCTTATACGTGTTTTTTTTAAAACATATATATATATGTATATATATAATGTGGAAAAATCATTCACCTTCCTTCAAGGTCTAACTTCCATTTCCATCTTGGACATTAATTCTGAATATGCAAAAACAAGAGAACTTATTATAAGTTTGGTGTGTATGTGGTCAAAATGAAAGGTCCTCACCACCAGGCTAAAAGTGTCTTAAAGCATATTTTCCATCACAGAGAATAATAAAAGGATTTACCTTTCACTGGGTGTCACATGACAACAAAAGGCAATAAGCTTCAGCTTCTGCCATCAGCTCTAGTTCAACCGAGTGATTTTTTTTCTTTATTAAAAAAAAAAAACCACACACACACATACACACTAGATGCTAGAGTGTTGAGTGTACTAACTGCTGGGGTGAAGAAAATTGTCTGGGACTGGTGCTGTCCTGGGGGGGATGGGGAAGGAGGATTCAACGATGACAGCTCTTGGCCACGCATGGTTCTGGCCATTGTTAATACCAGCTTGTTTTTCAGGTGCATCATCCCCTGCTCGACCAGCCACTCCCTTGGTTCCCTGCAGCAGCACCACCCCTCCACCGCCTCCTCCCCGGCCTCCATCTCGGCCAAAGCTACCTCCAGGAAAACCTGGAGTTGGAGATGTGGTATGTTCCCTTCTGCCCCGGCTTGCTCAGAGACTCATGGTGAGAATGACAAACAGAAGCCAAAATGCCGCAACACAGGCTACCTCAATGGCCTCCTATCAGTTGTACAAATGGCCCTGACATGTGGCATCTGAAAGGCGGTCACTGCAGCGTGGGTGTACATTTTGACCCTCCCTCAATCTCCACCACCTTTCAAGTCGAGGTCTAAAATGATAGGAATAGGAGGCTGGGGTTCTCGGTTCTGCCCGCATGGGTCTGATGCAAATTAAGGTAGTAATGCTCAGTTGTGCTAAGACCTTTAGAAAGAGAGGTGTTTTCTTTCACTCTATTTATCCGGCTTGGGAAGACTGCAAGAGAGGGTAAGTCCTGGTTTCCATCCCCAGACTAAGAGAACTTACTGGTGTTAAGCACACCGTGTGAATACAGAGGAGGGTGGTAGCCTGATAAATTTGTTCCAGAAGTTTCTTGCATCGTGTTTTAAGGCTGAAGAGGTGGCAAACATTCTGTGTGAACAATTGAGAGACTCCTGGAAGAGGAACATTTCTTTGCTATCCTCGCACAGGAGTCACAAACTGGGTGATGTCCATAATATTTGGTATAGCTAGCACAGTTGAGTATACTGTATTTAAATATGTTTAAATGGGTATAAGCTCTCACGGGAGGTTACCTGCTTAGTTCCTGAGGGCATGTAGCTTCACAGTCCTGAAACATCACAGATCTCAGCTTCTCTAAGCCTGAGGTACCTGCACACTGTGATCGATGGTTTCTCTAGCTCCATCCACAAACTCCTGTAGAGATAGAATCAATTTCAAGATAAAAATGATGTCACCTATACTCTTTTAAGAACCTGAGTTGTCATATCCAGAGCTGGAAGATGTCAAAAACATGGAACAAGAGTACTCCAACCTGCTTATCTAATTTTCTTCTCTTTTCTTCTCCCTGCAGCCCAGACCTTTTAGCCCTCCCATACATTCTTCCAGCCCTCCTCCGATAGCACCCCTTGCCCGAGCTGAAAGTACTTCTTCAATATCATCCACCAATTCCTTGAGCGCAGCCACCACTCCCACAGTTGGTAAAAATTATCTCCTGTCTTTTAATCTGTTTGTTGTTGTGACTGGCTATTTTTTTATCATCTGAAAACCTCAAGGCCCTATACTTCTGGTTGAAATTGTTTTGCTCTGTGTTCTGCTACTATCAGCTGACTCTTCTTTTAAAAGCACCTTCTCAGCAAAGGAGGCGAAATGCTTCAACTAAGCAAATAAACAAATAAAAGAACATTAACACCTGTATTTTGCAGGAATTGTCTTATGCTATTCCATACAGAGCTACTCATAAAAGTAAAGAAGAAATCAACAAATAAGGTCCAGTAATTTACATATCATTTCTATCATAAAAATAGTCTCCTTTGAGGAGGAATGTTCATTTAAGTTCCAATCGTGTACCACATCAGAACTCACGAAATTTTGATCTTTTATTTTTCTTAAAGCTTTCATTTCTTCATCACTTTTGGTTGTCCTTATGTTGACAGATGGTATAAGTGTTGGCATTGTGGGACTTGAGTAAACTTTTTGACATTCTTTTCTAGTGCTTTTCAGTGATGTGTGGTCAGTTTTCCCTGAGAAATAAGTCATTGCTGGCATTTTCAGTAAATGCCTTTGTGCCTCTTTCCTTATGGTGTGATGAAAGTCAAGAGTTGAGAATGGCTGCTCAGCTGGAAGGTTTTCCCAGGTTTAAATGCCTCATTTTGCCTGGAGCATCTTTCCTCTTCCCAAGGCTGATCTCTCTCTACACCTCTTCACCCATCTTCCATAAGCTGCTGCTTCTTTCATGTTTGCATGGTATCTCTGACCTGGGGCTCCACCCTTCCATTTTTTCCCATTGTCTTCCTTTATTGTCTGAACTCCCCTCCAAGTCTTCCATACTGTAAACCAGCTGGCCCATCCTGCATTGCTTGGGAGAATCATTAACTCAAAGCTAAATAAATCCCTGCTATCATTTACCAAAGAAGAGCACACTACAGAGTTGCCCATGTGAGAAGTACTTTGATCAAAGCCTGAAGCTCTTCTGGAGAACTCCCTATTTTCCCAGGGATATAAATGACGGTGTGCCTTGTAGGGGGCCCCAAAGAGAATTTCAACTATATCATGTGTTCTGTATTTTTAATCAGACTAGCCCAAAACAATCTTTCAAATTTGGTGAAAATATAACCAGCTGTCCAATTTTGTAGGATTCATTAAAAGACAGCTATTTAACATCATTTATATAGCCATGTTTGTTCTTTCTCTGCATCACCCATTGAGGTAACTGGGGGCTTTCTCTTTTAAGATGCCTATGAGGCCAGTTCTCTCTGGAGTTTTTTCTCTACTGTTCCAACCTTTTTTTTTTTTTTTTTTTTTGACACTCTTTAATATTCCTGATTGCTACAGCCATTTCCCCCACTCTTGCTCTGTTTTTTTGTTTTGTTTTGTTTTGTTTTATCTGGGGGTTCTGTTTTTTTTGTTTTGTTTTTTCCTCAAGGTTATTTGTCCCACCTACTCCATGTGATTTCCCTGATTGGTCAGAGAGGAAAGTAAGAAGCATCAACTCTCACTCACAAAGTGGACCTCAACTGCCCTCAGATGAGTGACTAACATATTCTTTAAACTCATTGAGATTCATAGAGAAAATGACACACACAGAGAATTTGAACCGTGTACATTTTTATACAATGCATTTTTATACTCCCTGCCACAGAAATCTCAAATCCTGGCCAGTGACTTTGATTCTTAGTACAACCAGTATGCATTCTTTCAAGATGAATGACAGAGGGGTTAAAAAAAAATTGCCACCTGAGAGGATACTCAACATTGCTTCATTGCTGAGGAGCATTCTGATTTAATTTGTTTGGTTCTGGGTTTTGGTGGGGTTTTTTTTGGTTGTTTTTTGTTTTTGTTTTTATTTTATTTTTTTTGTTTTCCTCTTCCTCATTCTCCTGTTCTTTACTTCCTGCTGCAGTGGGTCACCTGACAGCCACTTCTCTCTGAAGTAGATGCCTTGTCAGATGGCTGCCAGCAGCTCCTGTGTATTGCTGTTTATCTCTTTTCACAGAGGATGTGCTTTGGCTGTGCTTAGTCAGCCAAGGGGCTGACTATTCATGACTGACTTGGAATGTCAACTTTATGCAGTAAAATAACTTGCGGGGGGATAGAGAATTTCAGCAGCAAATTTTTGAGATCAGTGGCTCAACATTTCCCTTCTATCACACAATACTTTTTTGACATTTCCTGTGACATCTGAGCCAAAACTGGGGCAAATGTGGTGGAAACTTTGTACGTATTTATTTGTACTTGCTTATTGCAAAGTTGAATGTAATTCAAGGACTAAACTTTTAAGAGCAAGTCTAATCTTCCTACACAACAGTTCCTGTAAGAATATGCCTCCAAAACACTTTGGACATAAAATCTTTCATGAAAGCTATGATTATAAAGTAGTAAATCTGATGCCACACCTGAAAATAAGACTTTCTGTGCATCACCACACTCAAATAATAAAGAACCCCTCTGCAACTGTATATCACTGAATTTGAGACGCCCTCCATCAGAAGATACACTATTATTTTATATATGATTAAGAAAAGGAGAGGAAAACTGCCAAGTAAGCTAAGATGCAATGCTTTCTTATCCATTAATTTTAAGACCCATTCCAATTTCAGAGATGTTAAAATGTGAACAAGTGCACATATCAGAATCAATGAAATATAGTACACTCCTTTTGCATTAGAAACACTCATAGGACCTTCACTATTTGATTTGGGGGGAAAATCCTATTAATATTATGGGAATAGAGAAAATGTTTAAAATTATTCTAAGAAACAAACTCTTAGACATTTAAAGATAAACAGAGATACCTGTAATTTAAATATCCATTTTTCTTACTTTTTTTCTTATTTCTAAGGGTGAGAGTCAGGGTTTTTTTGTTTGTTAGTTTGTTTTTTTAGATGTTTGCAAAATCTTTTTTTGGTACCCCAATGCAGTAAGAATACCATAAAGACAATTTTTTCATTGTTAAATGAAAAAATATATATTATTAAATATATTATTTATGATATACCTTCACTGTTAATTATGCAATTTCAACTGCATCTTTAACATCATCTCAGAAATCTGAATGAATGAAAAGTAACCATTTACAGGCACCAAAGGAAGCAGTAGGTGAATTTTGATGTTTCCTTTGGTGTAGAACTCTGAGCAAAAGTGATTCAGTACGGGAATATTAGCCATAGCATCTAAATCTTACAGTATTTTTCTCTAAGTCTTTGTCTCTCCAGGCTGGGTGGCAATTCTGAATTGGATAAACATTCTTTTAAAAATACTTGTATTAATGCCAATTACTTGGCACAGAAAGACCTTTGAGGATGGATATTCCTGATCTCAACTAAAAATTCCCATACTTAAGTTTAGTCTTTTTTTATCTTTCAAACTTTTTTTTTTTTTTTTTGGAAAGACCTGTCTCTAGTTCTGGCTTTCCCATCCCAGATCAATTTGAGACAATTTCCATGGTTAGTTCTTAAGGAAATTTTTTCTTCTGTACTTAATTTGAGTGTTACCCTTATTTAAAGCAAGCACGGAGCTATCCAATAATTCATCTTTTAAGTTCCCCAGTTTAGTTATGTTGTTTTCTTCAAAGCTCTCAATGTCCACAACCACCATAGAAAAATTATGAGCATGTTATTTAGCCCTATGAATTACTCTTTTGTAACGCCAATTCAAAAAACAAATGGCAATATTGGAGACCCATTTTTTTTTTTTTTTTGGTATGTGAATTCTTGCCTTCTATTCTTTTTTTAAGTTTTTTAAAAATTTTAATCCCAGTATAGTTAATATACAGTATTATATTAGTTTCAGATGTACACTATAGTGATCAACAATTCTATACATTACTCAGTGCTCATCATGATGGAGGCTCCTCATTTTAAGGAAATTGTAAATACGAAGTTAGTTCTTAAAAGGAAAGAAAATATCCTCCATCATTTCCCACTAACAGGTATGAAAGGGTATTGTAAAATTCAGTTACTGCCAATGTAACTATTTTGCTTCCCATTTTCTGGACAGATTATGGAGTGTTCTTCTTCGTGCCATGTCCTGTTCCTCTCCTATAGATATTATAGACATTGCATTAACTTGTTCTAGCCACCAAGGAAGTCACCTATATAATAAATACTGACTGACAAGGGCTATCCTAGAACCTTAAAAATTGACAAAGAAGAACTCTTCCTGCTTTACTTCCTAAGTCTAGGAGGCAAGCCAGTAGAGTATCTTTTCCAAGAAACATTGTTTACAGAATAGTTTTACTACTCTCATCAATTTCCTTATCTTCTCTACATTGTAGAGAGGGTTCTCCCTTATGGGTCTTTGTATAGGTTTTATTCCATTTTTAATTTAAGTTGTAATAATACTCTTAGGACCTGTGGAATTGAGCACTTTTTTTTTTTGATCACATGGACTAGAACTCCAATTACCTGTATTTGTTAGTTGGTGAGAAAGGAGATCACATGCAAAGATCTGGAACGGTTGGGGTCCAGAGCAACTGTTGTGATCAATTTACAAAGACATTTGGCCGTAGCTGGATGCCATAGACGAAGATGGAATTACAATAATGTTGTCCAAAATCAACGGGCCGTAACTACTAAAGACGACTGCAAGGCAAACTGAATTTGGATACTGATGAGTTTGAAATGGGATACTTCATTCAGCAACTTCAGATTTATTCTGTTGCTTTTTTATAGTCTTGTTGAAAGCTTACTCTTGCCCACTGGGGCAGGGAGAAAATATATTATGAGTGATTCTGTGTACCAAGAGCTTCTACTGATGGACATATGTCTGGCCACCTGAGAACTGTGTCTAAGTGAAATACACTTACACAAGTCAATTACTAATGACAGTGCCTTTAGCAACTTCCTGAAAAGGTGGGGGCGTGATTTCTTCCATGGAGCTGACTTTAGCCAAATTCGCAGATTGCTAAAACCTGGCATTTTAAAATTTTTAATTTTTAATTTTTTAAATTTTTTCCTCATAGAACCATCATAAAATAAGCACATTACTTTTTTGGTACCCTATCATCATTATCCGAGTGTGTTAGGTTTTGTTTCTTTTTTCCATTGATACCATTCCTGTGTTTCAATCAGCGAAGTGTACTGCTTGATTTCATTTGGGATTTGTATTTGTGTTTTTGTTTTCCATTCCTTTATATTTCTTTGGTTCATAGTGTCAGAAGATGATGTTTTTTATGACAAACTGCCCTCGTTTGAAAGGCGCTGTGATGCACTGGCAGGTATGGTGCTAGCCCAGTGATCCCTAGATATCTAGACTTTAAAAATCCAAGCCATTATGCCATCTGAATGCTATAAACTTCATGGACATGCTAGTCACCTCATGAGTGTCTGGTGCCTCTCAGAAGCACCCTGTCTATTTATTGTTCATCGTGGAATTCATGCCACCAAATTTTTTTTTTTAAGTGAACCTATTAAAAAGCAGCAGGTTGCATGACAGTTTCTCAAAAGGTTTGAAGAAGGTGAGATGCCATTGCTTTGTGAATTTACAAAGGAAGGAATAATTTAACTGCTCAGAATTACATGTCCGGTGACTGCTTTTGGATTTAAAATATAATAGGACACCGTCAGTAATCTTGTTTTCTCTTTGGTACGTAGGTTAAGGGTGTTTTGTGTCTGGATGCCTAAGGTGATTCCAGGGGAGGGGACGGAAGATGTGCGGCATCTTCCATGAACTTTAAATTGATATGCAATGCTGTTGTCATTTAAAACCTAAGCTAAGTTTGATATAACCCATAACTCCAAGTTTATCTTTTTAAATATAGAAGGGGATGACATTGAAGATGAAATGGATACAGCAATTGCTAAATGACCATTTGCCCTAACTAGTGCAGTTAAAATATGCTGACGCCCCTGCATGGCCAGGAAGACTTCCGCTCCATGCGCTCAAGCACTGAGTATCAAGCTACCAGCAACACGTGCCCATCCCTTTAGGCCTCCATAGCTTTGCTTTTGCTTTCTGTTTCCCAAACTAAAACCCAAAACCAAAACATAGATTACCAGCCTTCCCCTTTTCCTGCACGCTAATGGCATGCAGTGCCTCCGCCCTCCCCCATAGTGCGATTAATGACCTGTAACTCATACTGTGTCCTTCTCTCTCCCTCTCCTTAACCTTTCCCATCCCGCTTCAACTCCTGGCCATACAGAGAATGAACAGCCTTCCCTCGTTTGGTTTGACAGAGGAAAGTTTTATTTGACTTTTGAAGGTAAGTAGTACATAGCATACCAGATTCTAATTGATACCCCTCATCCTTTTTTTCCCGTCTGCATTTCCAAATCCCAGTTCTCTTCAAAAGACCTGGTCGCACCTTCTATATACAAATGCTATGGCTACTTAGAAAATATGAAATACTAAAGAAAATATGACATGAATTTGGTTTGTATGGGATCTTCAATTTTTCATATTAAAAAAAACCGAAGCCAATTTGCAGTCAATATTGGTTACTTAATTGTGTGAAATTGGAAAAAAAAACAACAAACACCTTTTTTGGCCAAGGAACTTAACTCTGTCAACCAGGGCTCTTTCCTGACTCTTGCAGATGCAATACAACAAATGTAAGGATGTTTTTGGTTGGAACTGGCATTTAATTTTGTTTTGGGTAACTAATATTTCAGATACAACATCCATTATTGTAAAACATAAATATGTATACATATTCTTATGACAAGGAATGCTGCATAGGAGATCAGAAAAATGAGGAAAAGAACAAAAAGGAGTGTTGTAGTAAATTCTATTTTCATCTACTGAAATTGCAACTGACATGGCTGTAGGAAAATGGACAACTATCGCTGGACTTGCCATTTTAGAAGATTAAGGTGAATTTACATAAATATAATGTCAGATATTTAACCTCAATGTTGGATAATTTGTTATACTCTGAATTAAGGATTAGCATTCTTCTGTTTTATGTTAAATTCTAAATCATTTTAACAGGCCAGGCATTTGATAAAAAATCTTATTTAAGTTAATTGTGGGGAAAATTTAAGTAATTATATTGTGGGTGGTCTCATCCGTAAATATTTATCACTTAAGTCCCTACTTTCTACCATTTTAAATAGCTAAATTTCTCCTAGGATCAAAAGTGGGCCAGAATGTATTCTACTGCAGAGTCGAATCTAAACATTGAACTTGTCTTTGTGTTCCAGGACAGCAAAAAGCAATTTCCTAACTTGAGTGTGTGTTTTATCACAATTTTAAAAATCACAATGACTGATAAAGGTTTTTAAGTAGCGCGTGAGGTGGGTTGTTTTTTTTTTTTTTCTCTCAGGGGCGAATTTTCTGTGCAAGATGGTCCTAGAGGTGGAAGTCCTTAGCTGGGAGTAGCTTGGGTAGCAACAGAAAAGAATGATCTGATTTAAAGCTTTCCAAATACCTGATGTCCTGTCCTGGCTCAGGTGGAGGACAGGTGGATAGGTAATCTTCAGGGGAGGATGCATCTTTCCCACGTGATGTCAGAAGCCTTCCTCGCCTCGGGTCATTACTTTTGTAATAACCAAGATGCAAAATCCACAAACTTATGACCTTCTAAGCCAAACTTATGACCTTCTAAGCTTTCTCTTTGAATCTGATGGAATTAAAAAGTGCCCAGGGGTCTTTTTACTGATCAGCACATCTCAAAAGGAGAAGCTACGGTTGAATAGGTTGGTAATCCCCAAGTACAGCAAATCCCTGCATATATAAAGGCCCTCTCTCTGGTTTGGGCTGGCCGCAGCAGAATAATTTACCCTGTTTTAACCAGGGAATTGAACAATACGCTACTGCCAACCCTGCCTCAAATAATTGGGGCCCCACAAAAAAAACAAACAAACAACTTCCATGGTGTTTGTTGTTTCTGTTTGTTTTGGTTTTAGAGTATCTATTGGCTCATTTGCTTGTGTTTGAGTTTGGGTTTCTTTAAATGGAGAGACAGACTTTTTTTGAAGATACCTCTCTAAAGACAATTTTAGGTTGTTGGTTTGTTTGTTTTTAAAAATATATATTATCAATCAAATATAAGTATTAATAACTGTGGAATAAAAATGTGAACTACCTTTTTTTTCATTTTAGGAAAATATAATTATAACATATAATATAAAACATAATATTAGGTATCTAAAGTTGGTAACATAGCCATTCTAATTAATAAGATCTGAATTTCATAAGCATCTTGATTTAGACCAAGAAAGTCATGCAAGAAGGTGTTTCAATAGAAATAAATCGGAATCTCTAGTACCATGTTACCTTCATCTTGGACTTTGCGCAAGTCAAGGACGTATTAGAAAGGGCTTCCCGAGGGACTGTGGGAGCAGCCATATCACAAATATATGCCCCTACTTATCTCACTGAGAAATGCTTATGCAGATAAAAGTACATTAAAATGAACTTCAGGACTTAGAAGAAACTAAACATGACACTTTGCCACCTGAACAAGAATGACTATGTTTTAAGAATAGAGAAGGGTAGGGGCACCTGGGTGGCTCAGTCAGTTAATCGTCTTAGTTTCAGCTCAGATCATGATCTCAGCGTCACAAGATCAAGCCCCGCATCAGCTCCATGCTCAGTGCACCATCTGCTTGTCCCTCTCCCTCCCTCTCAGCCTCTCCCACTTTGCTCCCCGCCCCCAAAATAAATAAATAAAATCTTTAAAAAAAAAAAGAATGGAGAAGGTTTGTTTTCACCATTTATGTACATTAGCCTCAGGTATTTTTAACTAGTGTAAGCTGGAAGGATTTCTTTTTAATTTTCTGCTGTGATGATAAAGGACATGGAAATCACCTTGAGAATAGTGCCCCTACCCAAATTTTAAACTCCAAAAGGACCGTCATTCAACATGTCCCATCGAATAGCACTTCTAGCATATTCTTCTAGGGCACTCTGGTTTTACCCACATTTGTTATTATTCATATCATTTTCTTCAATGCTTCGTTCAGGGAATACAGAAGAAGAAGATTCCCAGGTCGTATTACTCACCTGTTCTAAACAACTTTTAAATCATTATTTATTGGCATCTAAATAGTGCTTTTATAGTGTTCAAAACCTTAGCTGGTCTCATTCATACAGTGCTCTAGGCATTATAGTTACTCAGTAAGTGTTTGAGCCACTAAACCAACCAACCAACTAATGAACATTGGCTTATGAATTTATTTGCAAACAAACATGATATGCTTCATACTTTCAAATTTGATTTAACAAAAAAGGTAGAAAGGTGTTAAACAATGGTTCTAAACCAAAAGAGTTCCAAAGCTTTTCTTAGTGTTTCACTTTGATAAACAGTTTCACTAATATCTTAACCTATTTAAGTTGGGTTTTAAAAAAAATAAAGGTTGCAAAAGATAATAAATTAATTCATCCAAGAGTATGAAGCTATCACGTATTCTTCTGAGATGGAAAGAAA
Organism: Zalophus californianus; assembly: GCF_009762305.2. Lineage (NCBI taxonomy): Eukaryota > Metazoa > Chordata > Mammalia > Carnivora > Otariidae > Zalophus > Zalophus californianus. The sequence goes on from NC_045598.1 coordinate 54,735,255, forward strand.
GGAAAGATATTTCCATGACAAATAGAAGATGTGACCATTAGACATTTGAACAATTCCCTAGAACATTTTAACATGAAGATGTTTCCAGAAATGTGCTGTCCCTCTCTGTTTAGCTTATTTAACTACAAAATCATCTTGTATTTGGTAATGAAAAACAAACAAACAAAAAACCTTGCAACCATTCTTAAGTGTCATTGTGTCTGAATAGCATCTCCATCCTCTGTGCATACAGCCTCTTGCACACTCATCTCTAGACTGTTCTGTGCTCCCGTTATTGCTCTTACCCGTATCACGCCTTCAGGAATGTCACATCCTTAGCAACACCCTCCTCTACATCCGCAGGCTCTCTGCCAGCCTCGCCCACCTGTTTCCTTAACTGAATCCCAGCTCTCTTCAGAGACCATCACTTCTGTAGCACTCTCCCTGGAAAGTTCTGTGGGCCATATGTCATGGGACTACAAGGCACTGTTTGAATTCTCCCAATTCCCTGTTGCCACTTCCAGACCACCTCCTGTTGTGCCTATGTGCAACCCACCTGATAATTCGACTGCCTACCACTCCTTCTTGCCATCCACTGCTGACCTTCTTGTCCTCTGCATTTAACTGCAGGCTTAGAGATGCTGGAAGCCCTTTTTAACCCTCTTCTTCACCTTGCTTCATAGCTTTATCCTGTGACATAGACTGATGTGGATGACCCATCCAACACCCTGGTTTTAGGGCCTCTTTGACTTCTTCAGCTCCAACACACTTTCTATCCACGCTGCTCAGTAATCCACACCTCTGGCCACATCTTGGAAATGATCCCCACTGGCAAGTGTCATTTTGGGAGATGAATCCTGAGTTTGAATGACACATGCCTGGGCACAGAAGTAGATTACATAACGGCATTTCCCATCTGACTGGAGTTACCAAATAGAGAATTAATGAGATCAGCACAAAGCCCCAGAAAGAAGAGTTGCTATGTGTAGACAATTTTAAAAGCTGAAGCATAAGTTAAATTGTTCCCTAGAGCAGGAAAAGGGAACTAGGGTCAATGATGAATAGAAGAGAAAAGGTAAAGAATATCCACGCATGCATTCCTCTATGCAGTGGTTAATAAGCCTTCCATGACGTCCTCTGAGCTCTAAGCCCGTGTGCAGGAGTGATGGAGGGAAAATGCTGCTTCTGCCTTCAAGGAATTCACAAGAAATGGAGGAGATGGGCACTTCCTACAAAAGGCATACTATAGCAACAGTCGTAATAGAATGCAAAAAAGTGCTGGAAACGTTTGAATAGTGGATAGACTTTAACCGGGAAGAATCTGGAACAACTTCTGGAGGCACAGGGACTTGGGCTGACTGACAAAATTTGGGGATTTACTGAAGCAGTTCGAGAGAAGTAGTAGGGATCGACAGTACCGTTTTCATCTTGAGCTTTGAAAAACACCGTCAAAGTAGCATCATTTGAAATCTACTAGGATGCGGAAAGGAGTGAAATCTTGCGTCCCGATACACAGGGAGAAAGGTGCTGTTGTAAACCAGGAGAAAGGGATCTCCAAGACAACTAGAAAAAAATGAGTTACTTTTGGGACCTCTCAACCTAAAGGTCCTGCACCTTCCATGTAGATGAGTCCAGGAGTAAACAGATTGTGCAAATGTGGGAGTCATTTGCTTAGAGATAAGGACTGAATCCATAGAGGTAAGGGTTTAACCTTGGGGCATGCTTGCATTCAGGAGCCAGATTGGAAAAAGAATGCATTGTGACTTGGGACTTTCTTTATTGTATCCTTTCTTTAAATAACCACACAAATATTAGTGATTAATTTTTAATGCATGATATTCAGTGGATATGCTTTTGTGGAATGTATCACATGCCTAGACCTTTTACTGGTCTTTCGTCTCGCAGTTGTCTTTGCTCTAAGGAATGGCTAACTGGCTGACCCAGTTGCACTCTCGTGACGGTTAACCTAAGTACCAGATAGGAAAATTGCAGACATCAAGACTAGAAGGAAAATACCAGCTTTTAGTTGGCTGTTATTGCACGTACAAGTCAACGTAGAGATGACACACTGCCTCCTTTCTCCAACTGCTTCCCATCAAAGCCTTTGTCCTCCTTGGGGGTGTGTCCTCGAGCGTCTTCAAGGACCTTACCACCCTTTATCTCTGCCTCCTTTTTCTTCCCTCTGACACACAGATAGGAACACTCAAAACTGAACATCATATGAGACTAAGCATATTTTAGTATTTCTTGTGTACATCAAATAAAAATTTAATGACTTGTCTAAATCTTAAAAATAATTGAATAATAAATTTTGGATTTCCTTGCCTATGAATAGAAAGAAAACTGTTTTTTATAGGACACTTCATTTTTCTTTTTCCAGGAAGCAGGAGCTCTTGCAAAATACTGTGATGTTCCCTACCTATCCTCATAATAAACTTATAGCCACATCTGTCATGTTCAAAAGAAGGAATTTGTTGTCTTTTATGATATTGTAGAGTTTGACTTGAAATATTCCTCATGGCAGCTCAAATATGTATATGCCTCGATGTGCTCATAGTCACTCTGCTTTGGCCAGAATAAGGACTGTCTTCATATGTTTATATGGAGACAGAGCGTACACACACACACACACACACACACACACACACACATATGTTTATGTACACACACAACACACACAAATATATGTGAAATTGATTGATGGGTGCATAGCAAAATGCTATGGTTTTCTATGTTTATTAATTCTGCAGTAGGTAGGTGGTATCTGATAGGGAAAACAATGAACAAATCTGTGGAATAAGGCTTTGATAATATTGCTGTAGGGACAGATATTATTATGGATATATTCATTCAATCAGCAAGTGTTCATTGAGTCCCTACTATGTGCACGGTACTATGAAATGTATTAGGTTTACAGTAGTGAACAAGAAAGACATGTTCCTCCCTTCATGGAGCATAGAATCAGACATTAAACAAATAGTTACAATAATGTGCAGAGATTGTTATATTCAGAAGTAGGTATTTTGGAGGCACCCAGCAGGGAGACCTAACCTGGCCTAGAAGTTAGGGAGAGCTTCCAAAGGAAAAGATGAGAGTGCTATTTAAGTCTACACAGAGTCTGCTTTGAAGAAATATAAAATGTCGCTGAGTTAGAATTTTTTTTTTTCTAGAATTTATTTATTTATTTGACAGAGAGAGAGACAGCAAGAGAGGGAACACAAGCAGGGGGAGTGGGAGAAGGAGAAGCAGGCTTCCCGCGGAGCAGGGAGCCCGATGCAGGGCTTGATCCCAGGGTTCTGGGATCATGACCTGAGCCGAAGGCAGATGCTCAACGACTGAGCCACCCAGGCACCCCGAGTTAGAGTTCTGATATAAAATCTTACTTAATGTAAAAATGTTAACCTACTGGTATATTGGGTATTATCCTAGATACTAAAAATAGAAGAAGAGTCCCCAATTGATTTATATGTTTACTCTCAACACATTGACAGGCACACACATACACACACAGAGAGAAAAATATATGTTATATGTAGAGAATGAAAGAGAATGTATACACCTGTATATATGGAGAGAAAAAGTGTCTGTGTGTGCATGCGTGTGTGTGCACACATTGGCTCCGGAATTAACCCTCCAGGTCTGAATTATAGCCTCAGCATCTATGCAACTTTAGGTAAGTTACCTAATTTTCAAAGTTTCAGTTTCCTCCTGTGGAAATCAGAATAGCAATGGCACCTTGTGCATAAGGTTGAAGTCACGATTAAATGGTCAAGTACTGAGGTCAGTGCATGCGAGGCGCTCAATAACCATCAGCTACTAGCACGAGTCTCCAACTTCACACTTCCCTTGCTTGTAACATGGCTGTGTTTTGTATAGTTTTTGCCTGCTTTGGAGAAGATTGGGTTGTAGCACTCTAGCCTTCGTCCACATAAAACATGTTGCCAAACTTGGTCTGCTGTGAGTTGCTATGCGGCCTCCCTCCTCATCAGCAGGGACAAGGAGCAATCTTTTCCCCTCTGCTTATGGAACAGGAGAATGATTTGGAAGCAGAATGCATCCTCCCTGCTGTACATCTCCCGCCTCCACCAGAACCTATCATTAAAGCTGACTTGTGGAGACTAGTGATCTGGCTGGTGATACCCTCCTCGGGGTGCTGTGTTTATGCTGATGGGAGATGCTGGAAGAAAATCTGTTACCGTCTCTTTTATTAAAGGGTTTGTAAATCATGGCATTTCAGCAGATTTGACAAGTAATTTCAAACTTCCTGAGAAAAAGAATGGAGAAGCTGAGAATCACTGGCGGGGGGCGGGGGGGGAGCTGCTTTACCTTTGCATAGTTGCGAGCCTTCATCATGCGATAGCCTTTTTTTTTTTTTCATTATTATTATGTGTCCTCTAAGACATAAATTAAGTCTGCCCATCCATTATACTCTGGACTCCAGCCACCCCAGACATAGAAGAACCCCTGGCCACCCCCTTCAGAGAGGAAAGCTGACATAATGATTGAAGAAGTGATTCAAAGAGGTGGTGTCAAGACTCAAGAGAATCTCCCATTTCTAAGCCACTTCATGGATGTGGAATGAATAGATTTTAGTCAGTCCTTTGTGACAGGTCTTTGTGAACTATAAAGTACTATATGCATGTAATCATTTCCTAAAACAATCATTGCCATTAATGAATGTTTAAAACGTGCTAAGAATTTTGCATTCATTGTTTCATTTATTAGTCCCAGATTGATTTGGGTTCATCAAGATATGGCATTTAAGACAGAGCATTAAGAGAAGCCATTGCCCTTAAGATTTTCACACTTTTGTGTCTTCAACTATTTTGCAACATACATATGGCAGTAATTTCTGCCAGAGCATGGAATTTTAGCAGCCAGAAGTCTCCTGGACTTGTTCCACTTCTGCTGGCTATTTTGTACTAAGTCACCAGGACGTGAGTAAATATGGCCTTGGGATCTCTTTTCCTGCTGGCACACCTTCACAGACAGCACGTGCTATTTACCATTGTGTTTCTTGATCTTATATTCAGAATAATTACAACATGCCTTCCCCCTAAGTTCTGATTTAGAGGCTTGAAATGTGCCTCTGAGAAAGCACGAAAGGTTATTCTGGAGAAGTGTCCCAAAGGAGCAAGGATGATGTTAATTTTTCAAGGATGTTTTGGTGACTTTTGAGAGTTGCAGTCGTCATTGAAGCATGAGGCCAGGAAGAGGAAGCATGAGTTATTCAATGCTGATTATTCCTTTCCTTAGATTTTGCCTTTTTTTGGACTCTGCTCGCAGCCCATTCCCCATGAAACTGGCAGCTCAAATCACAGGCTTTCAGACAGGTCAGACCACAGTGGCATTCTCCATGCCTCTCCATTCATAAATATCAGCCCCCAGGGGAATAACTTTTAATAGTGTTCAAAATCACCCCCCAGCATCCACTTTTTAACTATAAGAACAAAGAACCATTCAAAAAAAATAAAGGAGAAATGTAGAAACCTCAGTGGTATTTAAGATCTAAATCCCAATTTCTATTTATATATTTTGCCACAATACCAAAGTAATGCGTGCTCATTATAGAAAATTTAGAAAAACAGAAAAATATAAAGAAAATGAAATAGCCTACAGTCTAATAACCATGGATAACCACTGTTTTCACTTTGGTGTATATCATTTCTAGCATTTTTCATGTGATGTGACTGTGTGCGTGTATGCATGTGTAGTGTGCATTTTTATAATTATGCATCCTTTTATTTTAACATATGATAATGTCCACTATGCCATTCAAATGTATTTTAAAATAGCTCACAATTTGCTTTATTCTGATCATGAGATCGATTTAAGCATATTATTTTTTAAAATTCAGACACTATGGAAAGTATACATAAAGGAGTAAATACAGAGAGAGAAGGAAATCCTGCTGTTTGCAGCCACATGGATGGATTTTGGGGGCATTTGCTAAGTGAAATAAGCCAGACAGAGAAAGATAAATACTGCATGATTTCACTTATATGTGGAATCTCAAACAAAAACAAAAGCAAGTCAAACTTACAGAAACAGAAAATAGAAAAGTGGTAGCCTGGGGCTGGCAGGTGAGGGAAATAAGGAGAAGTTGATAAAAGGGTACAAACTTTCAACTATACAATGAATCAGGTCTGAGGCTCTACTGCATAAGATGGTGACTATGGTTGGCAGTACTGTATTGTACAATTGAAATTTGCTAAGAGAGTAGAACTTAAATGTTCTCACATATAGGTAAGGTGATGAATGTGTTCATTAACTAGATGGGAGGAATCTTTTCACAATGTATATGTATATCAGATCATCATGATGTGCACTTTAAATTTCTTACAATTTCGTTTCTCAATTATACTTCAATAAAGCTGAAAGGGGAGAAAAAGATCCTACAACTATATAAAAAAAAAGTAAATACCACACTGATCATACTTTTGAGAGATTAGTAGAGATGACATTTTTAACGTTTGTTGAAAAATCTTAAAGAACAGCCTTTCTCTATAGATATCTATACACACACGTGTGTGTTACATTTGCTTGATTCCAAAGGGCTATCCTTTAGGATATGTTCCACTGGTTTAATAATGATTTGGGGGGTGCAAAATAAACTTCATTAAATGTAGGAAAGCATTTTTTCTAACCAATAATAGACCCAATGCAAGCCACCATCTAAAGTATAACAATTAGAAATTGAGTCTAAACCTTTTTCATATTCCGAATAAAAGCTGGATCTAAATCAATTCTGGCCATCAGCGGTTAGGTTTTTATGCTGCATGGTCATAACCTTGACCTCTTTCTTCTCTTTGACCCTGATAGTTTAAGTTGGGGGCACATCAAAAATTCCAGACTTTTATCTGCATTAGTATTCCTGAGTTTATTTATAAATTGCCAAACGTAAACAGCTTTTTTGAAAGTCATCTAGAAGTTTTTGACAGATACAGTTTTGGCACCTGAGTTATATATTCTTACATGATGCATAATTCAGTCATAACCTACTTGTGCCATCTTTCAGAACTCTGTGGTTTAGTTTACAAAGGATGTGGCGGTTTCTCCTGCTTGCAGTTGCGTAGCCTGGTATGTGACAGTTTATCTCGTGTGTACAAGTAACTTCTCACTTTATTACTGCAGCAGATGAAATTTTTTTTAAAGTATTTTAAGGGGAAAGAAGGGTCCAAATGTAAGTTAAAATGTAATCGTGAGAGGCTACCAATCCAAGTAACTCAGCTCAACCAAGGAGACTGTGAGGTGAGCTGGTAACTTTTACTCGTGGTGACATTCCCACAGGTAGAAAGACAATGGTGGAACCTGCTCTGTTAGCAGCCGCCTGGTTTCTTTCGACATCATTTAGAAGATGCATCTCAACTTCAGAAATGTTACAATGTTTTCAAAAGTATTTCTTAAGCTCAAGGAAAGCTGTTACCTAGAATTTTATGCAATAGAATATATAATCTGCCCTATAATCTTCAGTCAATAGTAATCATTTCTCTTTTTTAAAAAGATTTATTTATTTATTTATTTATTTATTTATTTATTTATTTATTTATTGAGAGAGAGAGAGAGAGAAAGAACACGCACATGCCAGTGGGGGTAGGGGCAGAGAGAGAGGGAGAGAGAATCTCCAGCAGACTCTGTTGAGCTCAGAGCTTGAAGCGGGGCTCTATCTCCCGATGCTAAGATCACAACCTGAGCCGAAACCAAGAGTCAGACGCTCAACAGACTGAGCCACCCAGGTGCCCCAATAGAAGCCATTTCAACTTAATATATGTAGAGTGTGTGCGTGTGTGTGTGTGTGTGTGTGCATATATACACATACATCTGTATAACCATGTTAATGGTTCCATAGTATTATATACATATACTCGTCTTCTATTAGGGGATGTTTAGGTTTTTACCCTTTTTATTTCTATTATGTAAAGTGGTGCAATGAGCAGCCTTAAACCTGTATCTTTATGTACCTGTCTTAATTTGTCCTAAAGAAAATTACTAAAAATGCAATTGCTATGTTAAAGGGTATTCACATTTTAAACATTACTACATTATTGCCAAATGTCTCTCCAAAAATTTTATACCAGCATTATGATTAACACTTTTCCATGCCTTTATCAACATAGTTATAACAATATTTTTCACTTTTTCCAATCTAATTGGGAAAATGTGATATGTAATTGCTTTTAGCTCCATTTTTAATTACTCAAAACTTTTTAACATCTGCCTAGCATTTCATTGTCATGAATCATGATTTATTTCACTTCAATTATTAGGCATTTAAATTGCTTCAAATTTTCCCACATGCAGTGAACATCTTTGCATATAATTCTTTGGCCTGAAGATACCTTTCTTAGAATAGATTCTTAAAATTGGAATTATGGGCTAAAACTGTGCAGCTTTTAAAAGTTCATGGTACCCATTGCCAGGCAATTTTCTAGAAAGGTTATACCAATTTTTACTTCCAATAACATTATCTTACAGTGCCCGTTGCATGAAGTATTGGGTTTTTAGATCTTTTCTAATCTGAAAGGGTAAAAATTTCTCTCATCCTGTTGCATTTCTTTGGTAACTAGTGAGGCTGAACTTTTCATACTTTTTTAGTCATTTATGGTTATTCAGTGAATACCTTGTTCCTTTTTTAAAAGTCTTTATGTTGCCCACTTGTCCTTGAGGAATACTCTAACAAGCTAATATACTAATGTTGTCAACTCCTAGGCCTTACCATCAAGTAGCCACTAGTTCTCTAAAAATACATACCAGACTTTCCACAGGAAAACAGATTTCCGCCACCCAAATGTGCTTGGGTATCTTTTCTGGAACCTCTAATTCTCCCTATTCCTTAACAGACTCCCTGCCTGTTCTGTCGGTGCTCTTGGGTCTGTGTCACTATCCCCCACCATTGTATTCTTGGCCTTGCTCCGTTTGGTTCGAAACCTGACCCAGGCTCTCTCTAGCTTCTCTGAGGATAGCAGATCCCCCGGACTATATTCACTTCCTCCCTGCCTCAGCTCAGGGATTGCTCATGTTGCCCATGGGAGAACACCTCTCCTAGCTTGACAAAGCTCTCCAGCCTTTCCTTCCTGTTCTCTGTTCCTTTATATGGTCCTTATTAGATATTTTCCCAAGTGTCTTGAATAGATCACCCATAATTGTGGCACTGTAAATATTAATCACTCAGCGTAAGTTTGAAGAAAGAAACTATTATCCTCTAGCTAAACCAGTGCTTGCAGTTTTTCCCAAGACAGTTGCTGAGGTATACAAGGACATTCACGTGCATGGCTCTTTTAAAGCTAGAAATCAGTGCAACTCAAACTTTTCTTCATTAGCCCCTCCTTTTACCCAGGGAGTCTTTTTAGACCTTTGTTTTCCCCTAATCCCTCCCCAGTAGAATTTTAATATCACAAATGTACAATATATCTGGCTGTGTACTGTATGTCTATCTATGTGCTTTATACATAAAAAATTAAGATTTCTTTCGCCTTCCCCCAAGAACCAATTTTCACACTGTCTGGGGCGATACTCCCCCACTAAGGATGCATGCTGTCCACCCACCTGAATCTTGGAGCAAAACTCACTAACATGAATGGACAAACATTGATAATATAGGGTAGGGTTTAAGAATGTCATTGAAATTTAGACCTGGTTTTCAGTCCCGGCACTTCTACTTACTGTAGAGCAAGTTACCTTGAGCAAACCATGTAATTTTACTAAGATTCAATTCCTTCAGTGAATGGTAAAACATACATAACAGTATGGACCTCAGAGAGATGTTTTGAGAGTAGAATACAATATGCAGGTAAAGTATTCAGCACAGTGGCCATCACACATAAGTGCTCTATATAAATTAGCCGTTGATATCATTATTCATATTCTCTGTATACCATGCTCTTGCTGGTTCAGCCTTAGATGCTGGATCAAACAAACTCTCAGTACTATCTATACAAAATTGTCTAGGATTTGGTCATGCGAGTCTTCATGCCAAAAACATTTTCGTTATGGCTTTGTCTCCTAACTTGTGTCCATTTTTAACAATAGTCCTTGTGATGAATATGTTTGCTGTGATTTTGATGATAAAAACAAGTATATTTTTTTATTTTTGGAGTCAAAAATATTATTTTAGGAAGTTAATTAAATATGGCATTAGTGTTGGATGATGGTTTGGGAACTGTAAGCAAAGACCCAGCTCGAAGAAAATTCTCTATAAAACATGGCAAAAATGTCAACTGGTCATGTTTCTGGACTGAGTGGAATTTGAAAAGCAAGAAATATATGCTCATCAAAAATATACTATATTTGTATGTATGTATGTATGTATATCTGCAGGCAGGTAAGCAGGGATTTATGAAGAGGAAGACTGAAAATAACTCTCATCCCATTTGTGTACCCAGAAATTAAGTATCCTTAACTCTGCTCTGTGCAAACTGACTTTCTTAAGTGTGCCTTCCTCATTTTCCTAGAGGCAAATGTCTTGCACACTGAAAAGCATGTAACAGATATAATTCACACAATGCCACTGTGAGTCAAGGTAAGACCTATGGGGCTCCTTCTATGGAAGGAACACAAAGTTAAGTGGACCTAAAACTTAAATCCTGACTCCGCCACCTACTGTCTGTGAGAATGCAAGCAAATGACTCTTTTTTTCAGACTCGCTTTCTTGATCTCTAATATGTAGAAATGTCTACCGGGCACAGAATTTGGTGGTAATTGAATGATGCGCTATGTGTAAAGCATACAAGACAGTGTTCAGCTCACAGCAGGTACTCAGTAATACTGATGCTTGCTTTTATGAGGTTTGCCCTTTTTCCTTTTTACTGGCACTCAGCAAGTTAGTTGGTGTTACTTATCTCGTGATGTGAGAAGCCAACGTAGCAATTGGGGAAAGTTCTAAACTTTTATAAGCCTCTGGTTTTGTCATCTATAAAATAGTGATGATAATAGGTTTTTTCTTAAAATTATGAGGATGCAGTAAGGTAATACATGTGAAACATTTAGCAAAGCCCCTAGAATATGAAAAGTATATGCTCAATTTAGCTCTCATCACAGCATTATTATTTATTAGATTAGGCTGTAGCATTTATTAGGCTACCAGAAATTCTCAAATAGACACAAATATACAAATATACCAAAATACACAAAATAATTTATGTATAGTGTTTTATATGCAGCGTACACATGAACACATCTATACAACATACACATATATATTTCATGTCATTTAAACCAACTAGTTTATGTAAACCAACTAGATGTAGAGAAAAAGAAAAAACTAGAAAATTTTTATGTAGTAACTTTCTATTGACTCCTTTCGTTACAAACCTATCCTAAATTTTTTTTTTAATGAAGCTGCTGTGATTTTTAAAAAGTAACATTTCTTTATTAATCATCACTTCAGCAAAGACTCACAAGGTCTCAAGAGCACAACTCACCTTCTCAAGGAAGCTCTTGGGATACAATTCTTTCTACTGATGTAAGAAGTTCTAGTCTTCTCTTTATCTTCCCTGGTGTGCTAAATGCATATAGCATTGAGGGGAGCCTGAACCAATACATTACGTTTGTGATGGCAAGGCAGATTTTTCTTTGTTGTTCATGATGATCGCTATCATTTATTGAGCATTGACTATGTGCAGGTAGGTACCCAGTGAAACCCTTCACCCAAGTGTCATTACTGGCATCTTTACAGTTATTTGATTTTGTAAGAAAGTAAAGACCAATATGACATGGAAGTATTTACTTGTAACATTAGTCCCCATTCTAATATCACTTTTCACAAGTTAACACTAGCATCTATAGCATGTGTCCCTATTCATTACATATATGCAGTCAGTCAGTTTCTCCATAAATGTCTGATCTTACGAATGATGGACATACAATGCAACTACAGTGCACGTTTGTTGAAAAGTGAGATTGCCAATCATAGAATGGATATAGGATTGTATAAAGTCAATGAAAGCCACAGTGTAAAGATCTTTAGGTTACACTCAAAGTCATTGTCAGCTGAGGGTTTAGCAAAAATAAAGCTAGTAATAACTAAAGAAGAAAAGGAGGCTTACATCATATACTCTTCAAAAGAAAATCAAGAAATTGAGAGGCCCTTAGGAAATTTGTAAAACTCTCAATTAACTCTGCAGTAATGGCTCACCTTATGATCGTGAATCAAAGCCAAATCTGAACCTAGATTGGTGTGTAAAGCTCTAATACAATTTTATCAGAAAAGTGAACCCTTTCTCGAAATAGCAACACAAGTCAATTTTGCTCACTCTAAGAACTCACTAATTATTTAACTGTAGTGTGTTAAAAGATTTTTTCACAGATTTAGTCTATGACAATTTCGAGTCCAAATCAAGCCTTTTGCCACTACATACCATAAAATTTTAGGAACTGCTTAAATACATTCATTTTTAAGTGATTTTTTTTTCTAATACTGACTATCCTCAGGTAACAAGGACATCCTACGTCATCATGTTTAATTCTCATGACATCTGTAGGAGGTACCATCTCCATTTCACAAAACAATGAAGCTGGACCAGAGAGGTTAAGTAACCTGCTCAAGGTCCCACAGTAAGTGATAAAGTCAGGATTCAAACATAATTCAATCTGATTCCAACATTATTTGTCTCTCTCACTGCATTGTATAGAATATCATCTATAAATTATCATGGAATTGAACATAATTATCTTTTTATTAATTCTAACTAATACAATCCACTTTTTTTTTTAGAAAAAGCTAACCCAACTCCTATTGTCCACTACTTCATACAACTCTTGGAATTTCTTCCTTCTTCATTTATGCATTCTGAGCCTTTTGTTGCTTTCTGTTGGTTCCCTCTCCAGCATTCTTACTCCTGGACATAAGGGTCATTCGCCTCCCGCCTACAGCAGGCCGGGTGGGGTGGGCAGTTGGGTTGGTAGACTGCAAGGGTGGAAACGGTCTTCAAACAAACAAAACCACTCTCTCCTGCTGTTCATGCTTCCAGTTGTGCTTTCAGAGTGACTGTTTCCAACCCCAGATGAACAGAAGGTAAAACTTGCTATTCTTACAGCACCTGGGCTTTTCAAAGGGCAAACCCTCTGTACCGTCAGATAGAATTGCTAGCCCTGATATCAATGTCCCCATTTAATGGGCATGCAGCTGGAATAACTGACCTGTTCAAGGTCAAATGTGAACTAAGCAACACGATCAAGACTGAATTCCACACTCTGACACAGCCCTAGACTCTTCACTGTAACAGCAAAGCATAATAACTAAAATAAGGGGCACCTGGGTGGCTCAGTTGGTTGGGCGTCCGCCTTCAGCTCAGTTCCTAATCCTAGGGTCCTGGGATGAGCCCCGAGTGTGGCTCCCTGCTCAGCAGAGAGTCTGCTTCTCCCTTTCCCCCCGCCCCTCCCCCTCTATTGGTGCTCTCTCTCTCTCAAATAAATAAATAAAGTCTTAAAAAAAACAGTAACTAAGTATAGGTCGCTTGCTCTCTGAATATGAGCTAGTTACTTAAGCTCTCAGCACTTCATCTGTAAGAAAGAGATGTTAAAAATCGCACTTGGTGAGGCGGTTGTGTGAATCAAAGGAGATAGCACAAGTAAAGCATCCCAAGAGTTTGGCACAAAGTGAGGGCACAGTAAAGAATAGTTATTACCATTTATTGAGCATATAGAGCCAAATGCTGCCAACACCCCTGAGGGAGGCACTACTTTGACTATAAATTCATAATAAATTTAAAACAACTGAAAATAAGTCCTCTCCATGAGCTAGTCTTGAGTGAAAACAGTTCTAACTTTCAGTACTGCCAAGTGGAAAACATTATACACGAAATGAAGACGAGGGTACGGAAAGGGGAGGTGAGACGTTGCCCACTGCTCAGGTTTGCTTTGGGCACGCCTTCATGACATGCTCCCCTCCACGCCAATGACTGACTGGCGGCAGGGTGAGGCCAGGCAGCTCTGTGAACCCGGCGCACCAACATTCACTTACTTGTAAAGTTAGCCTTCTTATACTCTTACTCAATTTCTGGACCTGCGGATTCTGCTTCCCCTTTTTCTGCTTTTTTATCCCTTTGTATCTTTCTCTTTTAAAATCTCTCTCTCTTCCCTTCTCCCCCCTTTCTCCCTTCACATGTTTACATATACAGTTTATATTCCACACCCATACTCACATTCCAGTGAACTGCTCAGGAAATGCTTCCCCAAGTTAATGACCTTATCTTTTAAAGATGTCATACTGTTATGAGGATTTAATTCCTTTTTAGCCTTAGGGGGTATGTGTGATGTTGCTTGGTAAAAAGAGTCATAGAAAACTGCCTTTGAGAAAATACCAGCACATACTGCTAACTCTGTGTGCCTTTTCCATTTCTCAGAACTCCTTAAGTGTGCATTGCCAATTGCTTTCCAGGACCCTGGAATTACTATTTTGTCACAACCCCACAAGCTAGTGGCAGCAGCCTGACCTTCTGAGGATACTGCAAATGCACCATCAGATGCCTAATTTGTTCTGACTTCTGTGCTCTTAGAGCAGAGTAGGTAAGAGTGCGGGATCCGGAGTCAGGCAATCCTAGGTTTGCGTCCCAGCTCTGTTCATACTGCTTACTAACTGGGTGACTATGGGCAAGGCTGCTGAATGACTCAGGACCTTGGTTTTCCCATCTGTGAAACAAGGACAATAATGGGGGTTGCCTTATAGGGATCGTATCAGGATTAAGAGTTAATATCAGTAGAGCTCCTTGAATAGTTCTTAGTATGCAGTAAGAAGTACAGACGTTTTCATTGTTGCTACTGCTGTTTTTGTTAGAGTCAGGACCTGGAGTTGAATTTTAGCTGTACTACTTTCTAGCAGAGTGACCTTGGGCGAGTGAAATAGAGGTAATTATATTGAACCTGTTCATCCTTTCAATGTATAAAGAACATAAAGCCATCTGTGTTTGATATTTTATTATGTGGAAAGATACACATCGTAAATACTGTTTCTACGTTGAATTCTTTAAAAATAATCATTAACAGTATTCTAATAATTATAATATTAAGCTATTCTCTAACTTCATATAGTGCTTTATCTTTCATTTGTGTCTAATATTGTAGTCCCCTTCCACAACATAAGCTCCATGAAGGGAAGGGCATATCAGTCAGCACTTAGCATGATGCTTAATTATTACAGGAACTCATATTTGAATGAATCAAAAGAAAACATACATTCAACCAACTTTTGTGTCCTACTCTTCCAAGCATTATATCAAGCAACTTTAACAGATATAATGGCCACATATGTGATCTGCAAAATCTAAGCATGTATGCATAGAATTCATTGTTCTTATGGTAACAGAATGTTGGTTGTGGAAGGAACCTAGAAATGCTAGTCTATCTCCATGCTCAGTGAAGAATACCACCTGTGTATCATCTCCCTCTGTTTTCTACCTAAATACCTACTGGACTTCAAAACTGAGTCATAGATGGTTAAATAGCTTGCCCTTAGTCATACAGGTTGTAAGTGGAGCACCCAGGATTCACACCCAAGTCTCTATGACTCCAGAGCTGAAATTTCCTTTTGTTAAGTCACAGAACAACCTCCCCTATACTGCTTATTTGGCAATTAATTTTGCAGTGAAATAATCTCATAATTTTTGCAGTGAAATAATCTCAATAGTCACTTGAACTATTAAGCTCTTGCTTGCATATGTTACTGTTATTAGATTTTTCCATATGTTTATGCCTTATTTTCTGGAGGTTTACATATTGGTGTTTCCACCACTATCTTGCACATAGCAGAGGCTCAGTAAATGCTTGACGGATCCGCTCAAATCTTTAATGAAGGGATACTTTTTCAAAGCAGCTTACTTCTGTCTTAGAAAATTGTTCCTACAGTTCAAAAAAATTTAAATGCCTATAAACAACTTAACATCATAGAACCCTAAAACAGAGAATATATGATCTATGTCCTTCATTTTACCATTGAAAAAAAACAAAAGTAAACTGAATTGCCCAAGGTCACAAAGCTATTCACTTGCAGATCCATGGCCATGAACTCTGGTCCCTTGAGTCACTGTCTGGTAATGTTCTTTCAGATGTTCGAAAATATTTGCTAGGCCCCTCTTAGTCTTCTTAGGCCACGAGGCTTAAATTTCTCACCATCTTAGGCTCTCCTGGTTTTCGTCCGGTTTTCCAATAATCCAATTAACAGGTACTTCACAGGTACTGCAGGGGAACAAAAGCTTTTTTTCATTACTAATAGCATTTTCATGGAGTATAAGCTTTATGTGCAATAATATGGCATTCTTAGGAATAAAAAATTTATCTGCCTTATGTTTTAGGCATCCCAGCTTGTAGTAATAAACCTACATCTTAAGGAAATAATTAAAAAGGGAAAGAAGACAAGTTTACACAAAGATAGAATTAGGATAACTGCTACCTGGAAATGGCCCAACATTTGGAGACTATAGAATAATACGTACTTGCCAAAAATGGTATGGAGACCAGATAGCAGCAAAGAAAATAAGTGGAAAAAGTAAAACAAAAAAGAATGGCATATTAATTGCAGTGTATCAAGATGTGAAGAATTTAGAATTGTAAGCAGTGGATTCTTAAGGTAAAAGGGTTCTTTGTAAAGTTCGGATGTTTTCTCCTCTCCTAGCATTATAGATTAGATCTAAATAAGGACTGTAATGCCCACAGGTAAACATAGCTTGAATAAAGGGTTTCTGGAGGGTATGGAGGTAGGTGGGTCGTGGATAGACATGGGTCAGACTGCATGTCTTAGTCCATTCTGGCTGCTGTAACAAATTATCACAGACCAGGCGGCTTATAAACAACAAATTTATTTCTCACAGTTCTGGAAGTTTGTAAGTTCAAGATCAGGGTGTCAGTGGTTGGGTCCTGGAGAAACCCCTCCTCCAGGTTGCAGATTGCTGGTCTTGCTGTGTCCTCACCTGGTGGAAGGGACAAGCTAGCTCTCTGGGGCCTCTTCTAAAAGGGCACTAATCCCAATCATTAGTGCTCCACCCTCATGACTGTACCACCTGCCAAAGTCCCCACCTCCTAATACCATCACCTGGGGCATTAGATTTGCAACATATGTATTTGGGGGGACACAAACATTCAGCCTACAGCACTGCAGATGGTCTTGCCCATCATTACGCTGAAGAGTTTGGTATTTAGCTTGTGGATAAGTGGCCTGATTACCACCTGATGAGCTTGAAAACAAAGCATGCAAACAAAAAGCAGTAAAACCATCATTTCTGGGGATCCATCTGTTACTCATCCACTGATGTAGCTCAACTGATGACATGTTTGGAGCCCAGCAATGACAGTTGATGATCAACTCCATCCCCCAAATATTTTTTTCACATATTCTTTCACCCAAACCAGTTTTTCCCAAAACAATTGTTTGGGAAATTAATGAGTGCTTACTATGGACCAAGCACTGTGTTGAATATTGTACCTCATTTTATCCTCAAAACAGGCCTAAGAAGTGAGTGTTATTATATCATCCCTGCCAAAGGTCATGTAAATAACAAGTGTTAGAAACAAAACTCAATCCCAAGTATGTCTAATGACAGATCCCATGCTTTTGGCCACTACAAGGTGTCATTTCTAAGCATCTTTCCCAGTTTTATCCAAGGCCCAGACTAAGGATAGAACTCTAGGGTATTCCACTAGAGACTTCCTTCACAACAGATGTAAAACCACTGATTCATGCTCATTGGATATTGTGATTCATCTAATAGTCAATTCACTTGGCGAGACTATTATCCACCTGACTTTCACAATTTTATTCACAAGAATAGCATGGAAAACCATTAAATGCCTTGCAAAACTGAAAAATATTATGTCTATGACATTCCCTTTATCTGCTAACATCTGCATTTCTTGCCAGTTTTACCATTTTTCTTTCTAAGAGATCTCTTCATCTACATTATTGTCCTTGTCCCTAAGTTATCGGCCATGCTATCTCTAGAGCAATTTAAACTCAAGCCCATCATAACTTCCCTATTTCAAATACTTCAGAGGCCTCCCATCTTCTAGAGATGGTGCTCTTAACCTCGGTCTTAGGACTTCCAAGCACTATTTCAAATTATTTGAATACTGTATACGTGTGCACGCGGCTTCGAAAAGCATCCATAGATTTGTATCACATTATCAAAAAGTAACTATGATTTTAATGCTTATAAATCACCTATAAAATAAAATTTCCTAAGTGTTTATATAAAACTTTTCATGAGCTAATTTCTAACAGCCCCCAACCTCATCTCCTTCCATGTCTCACCTTTCAATACCCACTGCATTTGCGCACACTCACATGCAAAGAGTGCCATACTTCCTGTGGTTTCTCAAAAGGCCGTATATTTGCTCAGTTCCACACGTAAGTACACGCTGGGCCTTCTTGCTCCCCCTTGTGAGATCCTATTTGTTCTCAAACCATTTATAACCCATCCTCCCACCCACCTCCCCTCCAGCAACCCTCAGTTTGTTCTTTATAGTTAAAGAACTATAAAGTCTGTTTTATGGTTTGCCCCTCTCCAATATCACTTTCTCGATGAAACCCTTCTCTGTCCTCTCCACTCACTTCATACATTACATAGACAATATATGTAAAACACATACTAAGTGTGCAACAAATAACAGTGCTGGAGGTAATGCTGGTAAATACTGACAATGATGATGTTAGCACACTGAACTGTAACTCCTTGAGGACAGGGATTGTGTTTAACTTCAAACTTTTTGGTGATGTTTAACTTAATTTTGAAACTACCATAGTGCCTTATACATAGTAGAGAGTAAGCATGTATTTGTTAATAATCAATTACCAAGTCCAAAATACTGAAAGCCAAGGGAAGACAGTTAAAGAAGAGACCAGCATGAATGAGAATTACCAAAGAAAACTTTATTGAGGAGGTAGATACACAAAGGTAGATTTTTTAATGGCCGGAGAAGAGTACAGAAGTTACCAAAGGTAAAAGAAAAAAAGCATAATACATAGTCTGCCCTGGGGTGGGGAAGAGTAAATGTGCTTTGTTTGATAGGAAGGAGAAGCAGTGAGCGACAACATAATTAAATACTTGTCATTACTAAAACTTTACTGTCTAGTACCATGCCTAGAGATGAATAGCAAAGACAACAATCCTAAATTTTGCTCCTTTCAGAAACCTCAAGTTATATCAAAACCATAAAAGGGAATGTTTCATTTAGGCAAACTGTATAATATAATGCGGAAAACACAAGCTTTATAGGGCAGCAAATCTAGCT
Organism: Zalophus californianus; assembly: GCF_009762305.2. NCBI lineage: Eukaryota > Metazoa > Chordata > Mammalia > Carnivora > Otariidae > Zalophus > Zalophus californianus. Next base: position 54,754,452 of record NC_045598.1, read on the forward strand.
TTGAATTTTAGCTTTGCCACTTACCTGTTATCTTGGGTGAGTCCCTTATCTCTTTGAACTTTAGTTTTCTCTTCCATAGAATGGAAATCATAATGGTTATCCTAAAGGCCTGAGGTAGGGTTTGAATGAGATAATTCTTGGAAGCCCTCTAGCGCAGAACCTGGCGTGTAGCAGGTGTTCAATAAACACGAGTGTTGCTGTTATTGTTTAGACTATGAACTGATGTACTTGTGTGTCTGCGCTAAGTCATGGTGTATGTTATGTTGTGTATGTTTTTGGACATGTAAACTTGAGCCTACTTGATCTGAAGGTAATTGGGCTTTTCGAAACAGAAATAATCCAGAAAAGGACAATGTCTGACATGGTACCCCATGGCCATTGTCTCTTTTAAAATAAAGAAACAAAAAAAAATTTGAGTGTAGGGTGAGTGCTCAAATAGGAAGCTAATCATTTTCTTTATTAAATACCTGCTGTACAAACTGTCATTCAAATACTGCCTTATGCTTTATGTAAAACATTGAAAACCCCCTATGACTTTATTCTTCTGCTTGGATTTTTTTTCTTAGAAAAATATGTAATTGAATTAATTTCAAGTGTGTTTGTTTGTAAACCAGCCAAATATTTCCTTTTAAATACTTGAGCTCTATGTTGAATACACACATGTGGTTCTTAGCACATTTTGTTTTTTCAGTAATAGATTTCATCCTTTAATCCTTTTTTAAATGGGCTTTAAGTTCCACATATACTAATATGTCTCCTATGTCCATAATAAATGAAAGTTTTTCATTTCGTGCAGGTTCTTCCAGGGGACCCAGCCCCCTAACCATGGGAGCCCAGGACACCCTCCCTGTTGCAGCAGCATTTACAGAAACGGTCAATGCCTACTTCAAAGGAGCAGATCCAAGCAAGTAAGCCTGGGGCTTCGTCCACTGTACTCTCCAAACTCTAGCCTATTCAGTGGGGGAGGGGGGCACCCTAAATATAACTATTTCATTCTTTATCCTAAAATGAACCAACCAAACAAACAAAAATTCGGTTAACAATAACAGGTGGCATACATAGAATGGAGGAGAAAATTTAAATTAGAACTATTAATTCACTGCTTTTTAAAAAAAATGTGCCAAAAGGACTGATAATCTAATATCTTGCTCCCTAGAAATCTCTGGTTCAGTCTTGGTTGCAAGTTTACAGAAAGTCCTAACCCAATTCCGTCAACAGCAAAAAAATTTATTATCTCACAAAAGTAAATGTCTAGATCATGTCTTTATTGTCTTAGTCTTTGCTGAATGGGAATCACTCACATATAAACTGAGAAATGGTGCACTGGAATGAGAACCTGGAAAAACACACATTTCATAACACAGAGATTAGTAAGAAGACAAGTTATATGTTACCCTTACTAACTAAGGAAAAACTGGCCAAAAAAATTACAATCACAGCAAAGTAAAAACTCTAGAGAAAAATGCACCACTCCCTATTTACTGAGCCTGATTTCACTTATTACAGTACACAGTGACAGTGAACTTGACCTCTGAATGCATTTGTAATATGATTAAATATTTTGCTTTTCTATAAGGATTTCTCTGGATAGAGTTCAGGAAGTTTATAAATTCCCTGAAATTATACGGCATATCTTGTTGTGTGTGCATATGTACATTTGTCCATAGAGAGGGTCTATAACCTCCATCAATTTCACAAAGAGGTATATGATCCAAAAAAAAAAAAAAGAATTAAGAGTGATTATTAGTCTACACTGAGAACAAAACACCGAAGTCAAACTGGCTTTCATGTGTGTCATTAACACATTTCCAGGCCTGAATGTGATGGATAAACAAAGGACAAACCTAAGTGAGGAGAGAATTGCTTTTTATTTTTTACTTACAAGGACGAGGACTTAGAAGACCTTAGTATCCATGGAAGTGAGAATTAGAAAATGTTCACATAGAACACTAGACCATTTTATGAAAATTTTTTAAAGAGTGATAATTAAGTATAATTAGAACTTGGATTTCCACATATATTTTAAGTGAGAATTTTTGTGATTAAGTGTGAAATCCTCTTTACACTTCAGAAACGCTAGTTTTTATAAGCCTAAATCTAACAATATTATACTGGGAAACATGACTAGTAACTCTACCTTTAAGTGCCCTATCAAGAGACAGTGGGATCTATCAACCTCCCTAAATGTCATGTCCTTTTTTACAACATTTAGATTTTATTCTAAGCCCAAACTATTGTAGACAAACCAACACTATGGACTCCAGTGTGTTTTAGTCCATTTGAGATGCTGTAATAGAATACTGTAGGTTGAGTCGCTTCTAAACCACACAAATTTATTTCTCATAGGTCTTGAGGCTGGGAAGTCCAAGATCAAGGCTCTGGCAGATTCAGTATCAGACCAGAGGCAGGCTCCTGGTTCACAGCAACCTTAAATGGGAGGGTGTGTTTGGGGGGGGGGGGTAGTAGGGAACTCTTCAGGGTTGCTTTTATAAAGGCACTCATCTCATTTATGATGGTCTTACCTTCATAACCTAATCACCTCGCAACGGCCCACCTTCAAACACCATCACACCAGAAATTAGATTTCAGCATATACGTTTTGGAAGGACACAAACATTCAGCCTGTAGCACTCTGGTTTCTCCCATGTCTTTTCTCTTTCATCTTCAAAGCAGGAAGGTAATTTGCCACATCCACATATCAACAGGAATTAAAAGCTGCCTCATACAGAGTGTGCATTTGAACCGTTAGAGCAAGTAAGCACCATGTGCCTAAGTTGTATATGTACTTCATATACACATACACATTTGTTCTATAGACTCTCCTTCAAACAAAGAATTTGCATAACTTTCTATAATACCAGTTCTAAGTATTACTTATTATTGACTGGCCTACCTATACCTTTAAAGCTCAGGCTGACTGGAATTGACAAAGGCAGGTAGAAACACACCTTTAAAGAATAAGCGTAGTCAGGGGGGCACCTTGGTGCCTCAGTCAGTTAAGCTTCTGACTCTTGATTTCAGCTCAGGTCATGACCTCAGTGTCATGAGATTGAGCCCCATGTCCAGCTCTGCGCTGAGCATGGAGCCTGCTTAAGATTCCCTCTCTTTCTCTCCCTCTGCCCCTCCCCCAAACTCTCTTTCCAAAAGGAAAAAAAAAAAAAAAAGAATAAGAATAGTCAGGAGTGTGGAAAGGTGTCTATACCAGCATGAAAAACACTGGGAATCACACAAGAAATAAGCTCTTCTTTTGTCTGCTTACTAACTGGCTTTCATTAATTCATTTATTCAGAGACCTAATTGGTAGTCAGAGTACTCCCACTTTTGACCCCTAAAATCTATTCTCAATATTCACTCTTCTGCTCAGTATCCTCCTACCTTGTCCAAAGTAAAAACGCTAATGCTTTACAATGGTCTATGAGGCTCTCCATTATCTGGCCTTCAAGACCCTTCTCCCCTTCCAGCTCCCAACCTCCCTGATCTTGTCTCCATCACGGGTGTCCTTATTTACTCCACTCTAGCCACACTGGCTTCATATATTGCCATTTAGGCCAACCTACCTGCGTCTCAGGGTCTTAGCATTTGTTGCTCTTTCAGCCTGGCTGAAATCTGCTCCAGCTATCTGAGTTACCTGCCCCCTCACCTCTTTCAGGATTCTTCAGCAGACGTACCAGAGACCTTCCCTGTCCACCCTGTGCAAATAGCAACACGCCTTCCCCGCCGCTGTCGGCCCTTTCTCCCTTCCCATCGCCCTTCTCTCTAATTAACATGTTGCATGTTTTCAGTGTCACTGTCTGTCTCTTTCCCCCACTAGAATGTAAAATCCATGAGAACTGGGACTTTGAGCATTTTCTTCGTTCTTACATGCTCAGCATCTAAAGCAGGATCTGGCACAATTGCTGAACGAGTTGAGTTGAATTACTCTCCTAACACTTACAGAATGACGGCTATATGCCTGCCATTGTGCTAGACAGGGGTTATATCAGTGAAAATAAGACTTGTGCATAAATATAATACATCGTCCACTGTAGGAGAGGTGTAGTTATGGTGCAAGGGGAGTTAAGAAGCTTTTAATAATAATCTTCTTTAAATCCAAAGGAGTGGTATAGCAGCCTACCAGTCACTTTGTGGGTCTGTGCCTAGACCAGCTGGGTTCTTCATCCTGTTTCAGTTTCCCCAGCACACCATAGCAGGTGTGTGGCCAGGTCTGCACCTGGGAGCCTGGTATCCATGACCTTGGCATTCCAGCAATGTGGCACTTGAGCCAAATTAATATTGGTGTTTTCTTATGCTCTTCCAAATGAACTTAGTGTTTGACTTGAGATGACTGCATATACTGAATCTGTTTTCAATTATATCGCCATAAGTAGTTGCAGTATGTATTGCATATTGGTAGATGGGAGATTCAGTAATTCATTGAAATTATGAGATCTGAAATTTATGAACAGATCATGAGGTGACATTCTTCTAAATTTAATTTCAGCTCCAGGCAGTGAATCATTTTAATTGCTGTTCCTTTGTTATTCACTTTCAAGGAAACATCTCAAGTTCAAAAATTCTATCACAGTGTGAGTGGGGGAGGGGGAGGATAAAGTCAAACACAGCACCACATAGAGAAATGATACAGAAAAGCCATGTGGATTTGCTTTTGCCTGTGGTTCCTTCTCATCCTGCACCCAAAACCTTCCCCATTTGCTTTCAGACCATACACTGGAAACAGAAATATATATACTATGTTATATATATTGTTATATGCTATGATATATAATCCATTCAAGTATAGTTACACTCTTTCTCTGAGTATTGACAACACCTGTAGTAGGCATTTTGACACCTGAGTCTTTCTCAGTTGCTCATTGGCAGAGAAGTCCTTAACTTTTGCTGTTGGCTGGGGAATACATCTCCCGTTATTTGCTCCTATTTGAACAACCCTGGTGCTAGGGATTAATTCTTTACTCTCCTGGAAAAATTATGTCTCTCAGCTATTTTCTATCCTTCCCTTATCATCACATTTCAATTATTTATTCAACTGTCTGTCTCCCCAATTAAACTGGAAGTTTGGGCAAAGACCACATTTGTCCTGTTTCTCACTGCCCTTTCCAGGGCATTACGTAATACCTGGTACATTGTATAGTCACCCTGTGTATAATTGTTCCATGTGTGAATTTATTTTGGCATTTTATTGAGTTCCTACTCTGCACTATGTTCTATGTCATGCACATTTGCCTTTCTAGAACCCAAGACACAGCACTTGCCTTCACAATAGTGGGTCAGGTATGTGTAAGAAGCGATGAAACAGTTTTAAAAAAATCTGTACCTCTGTCCAACGAATCTAGAGAAAGGAAAAAGTAAGGAAGACTGAATAAAGAGAATATTAAGGAAGGTTTCAGAAAGGCCTGCCTTTGAACTGAGTCTTTGAAACCTGAAAAGAAGTTTGCCTAGGACCTGAGCCAATGAAAGGGGATTGTAAATAAAGGAAGGGAGGCTGCATCTGCTCAGGGGTATGTACACTTGAAATGAAGACTGTGCGCTTACTTATCACAGCAGTATACAGAAGTTACATTCATGTCAGGGATGTACTTCTGATGACCTCACATATATCAAATTCACACCTTTCCTGACCAAAATTGGCCAGCATGTCTGTTGATTGGCTAATGTGGTACTGCCTGTGGCCATGGGGAGAACCCAGTTTATAAGTCACTTAGCCAGGTGATTTTGAAATTTTGCCATTCTTTTTTTTTAAATATTTTATTTATTTATTTGACAGAGAGAGATGCAGTGAGAGAGGGAACACAAGCAGGGGGAGTGGGAGAGGGAGAAGAAGCAGGCTTCCCGCCGAGCAGGAAGCCCAATGAGGGGCCCTATCTGGGATCGTGACCTGAGCCGAAGGCAGACGCCTAATGACTGAGCCACCCAGGCGCCCGAAATTTTGCCATTCTTGACAAGTGTTTCATTTGTTGGGATTCACATGATTTCAAATTTTATTCGTAACATGAGTTTGTTAATATCTCCATATTGCTGGATTTTAGATTTCAGTAATTCAAACTCACATGAAATGTAGCCACGTTGCATACTGATAGGAACAATCATTAAACAAGGATTTTCCTTTAGTGAATATGCGCTGGAAATATTCATTTTTGTATAGAAAATTTCAGATCCATAAATAACTACTGGATGAATTAATAAATCAGTAAATTTTGCCTATGACAGCTGAGATACAATCCAGAAATGTAATATAAATGAAGAAACTCGGTGCTTTACATTGGTTTGTACTGACTACTTCTCTCAGCAGCTGCCCAACACTGGAAGCCCTTTGAAGAAAGGGGCTGTTTTGCTCATTTTTAAATGGCCTCCCCACTCAAACAAAAATTATACAATTAGGAGCTGATAAACGCTTACTGACTTAATAAACACTCCCTCCTCTCACTGACTAGTTTTCAAAAGAGAAACTTTGTCCCCCACCAAGACACCACTTAGATCTCATTTTGAGCAATCTGGCAAAGCAACTGAGCAGATTCTTTACTCATTAGAAAACATTTGAGCTGCCGCTGCTGACAACAACACACCGAGTGAGGGTAGATGCTGAAGTCTGATTTAACAAGTGCTCTGACTAATTACTGTTGTCTTCTAGAGTTGTGAAATCATATCCTGCACATCCACATATTGAAAAACATCAAGAGTAGACTCGGCCTAAGGGGAAGTCCAGGCTCAGCACCAGTAAATAAAGCATGGTTTATGTATCTAAAAGAGAAGGAAGACAGCAGAATTGGCACCCCAACTGGCAGATCGGCAGTATTCTCCAGAAGAGATGGAAGTGCAAACTTCCAGAAACCAGAATTTTCATCCAGAGCAGTGCAGAGTCATGGATGATAATATCTGAGTGGGGGGGGGGGGACATGGCAACTTTAGGAAGCTCATCTGCCCCCCACCTCTACCTCAACCCCAGCCTTATACATACAAGGCTGTAGCGGTTCTTCACATAAGCTATTTTAAATATGTTCCAAGGTCCATCTCCCCTGAGCCACATGTATCTCATTAATCACAGTTACACAGCCATACGAGGTGACTACCGGACAAATAGAGTTCCCTATACTCAGATGTGAGCAGAGTTTCCATCTATGAACCCCAAGTTCCCTAGAGTGTACACTCCTGAACTTAAAGTTATAGAAGTTCTTGTTTTGGCTATTGTGCACATGACAGGAGGCTGAGCTGGAGAACCCACTTTCATTGCAGGATCTGGGCACTGGGACAGACCAGACACATGCACTCCAGGAGGCAGATGCTAGGGAAGCTGCCTGTGCCACTGGGCACTATCCAAGCCACATGGGCAGCAATACCCACAGACTGGGGGTGCCCCCTGCAACACGGAGGTGACACACAGGCCTCCTGTACTGCAAGAGCCTGGCGTGAGATATGCCCTAACTACTGCAGGAGTCTGCCTAGCAAGCACCCTGGAACCAGGAAGGAGAAAAAAAAAAATCTCCTCTTCCTGCAATGTCTTTTCAGCGCCCTCTACTGACAAAATTTAACATAGTGCCTGTTGGCAAAGAAAAAGTCTATAAATAGGGCCCAATAATAATTTGCTCTGTGCAGGCGATAAAGGGTGAATTGGACCTACACTGACTTCATGTAGAAACTGACACAGTGATTATGAATTTGATATGAAAGTGCAAAGGACCTACAATAGCCAAAACAATTTTGAAAAAGAACAAAGTTGGTGGATTAATACTACTTGATTTCAGTGTGATCCAGGGATTCTACTCCTGTATCATTTACCAAGAGAAATGAGAGCCTATGTCCATACGAAGACTTGTAGAAAAATATTCATCACAGCTTTACTTGTAATACCCAAAAATTGGAAAGAATCCAGATGTCAACCAACGAGTGGATCAAAAAGAAAAAAGACTGTGTTATAACCATAAGCTATGCAGCAATAAAGCCATGAACTATTGATGCACACACTACACGGGTGAATCTCAAAATAATTACAGAGTGGAAGAAGCCAGATCAAAAAAGAATCACATACTTTATGATTCTGTTTACATGAAATTCTAGAATGTGCAAATTAATATGTAGTGTCAGAAAGCATATTAGCAATTGCTTAGGGATAGGGAGTGGAAGGATGGAGAAGAGCAGGAAAGAGGGGTCACAGAAATGCAGGAGGCAGCTTTTAGGGATGCTGGATACATTCAGTAACTTGATTGCATGATGGCTTCACAGGTGTATAAGATATCAAAAATTATGGAATTTTACACTATAAATGAGTGCCATTTTTTGTATGTCATTTATGCCCCAATAAAGCCCTTTTTGAAAAAGAATTATTCTTCCTTCCAAATTATCATCTTATTGTGCTAACTTATATGACTGATTTTTTACAATTTCAGCCAAATAGACATGGGATAAAGATATAGCTTAAATGGAAGCAAGAAGTTTACCTCTCGAGTACAGAAAAGAACATGCTCAGGGCACCAATCATGTTACTGAGAACTAAAATAAGTCCCAACAATGAGTTGCGTGATGACATTGTGCAATTGATTTAATATCTTAAAATATGCTGCCAAAGATTCAGAAATTGAAGAGACAGAACCATCAGAACAGATGATTCTATCTGTGAGGTGAACATATAGACTGATCTACAGAAAGAAAAAAGCTGCATTTTTCTTCTGACAGTTCAAAAACACATTCAGCAAATGACCACTCTTTTGGATACGTGGTAACACAAACCTTGCATTCTCGGGTCTTAGAACTGATTTAGTAGTTGACAGTGGAATTGTAAGAGCTTACCTTTGGTCTCTCCTGCTGTGTAATATTGTTACATAAATCATTTCTTTTTCACAACTGTTTTGATTCACAGCATATTGACCTGGGTTTCCTCTCTTCCTTCCTCTCCTGTGTTCTGATATGCCAGGTGTATCGTGAAGATTACTGGAGAAATGGTTCTGTCCTTTCCTGCTGGTATCACCAGACACTTTGCCAACAACCCATCACCAGCTGCTCTGACTTTTCGGGTGATAAATTTCAGCAGGTTAGAACACGTCCTGCCAAATCCCCAACTTCTCTGCTGGTAAATATATTTTGCACAATTTCTTTCTTTTCTTTTTTTTAAGATTTTATTTATTGACAGAGAGAGACACAGCGAGAGAGGGAACACAAGCAGGGGGAGTGGGAGAGGGAGAAGCAGGCTTCCTGCGGAGCAGGGAGCCCGATGTGGGGCTCGATCCCAGGACCCTGGGACCATGACCCGAGCTGAAGGCAGACGCTTAACAACTGAGCCACCCAGGGCCCCCCCGCACAATTTCTTTAGAGATGTGCATAGCTTAGCACTGGATACTTACATGAGGGATATACTTTAACAAGAATGTAGCCCGGTAGAGAAATTACCGCTACTCCTACTCCGATATGTTTGTAGATTCAGCCCAGAGCTTTTGCCACCTGTCTAAGTCTTCAGTGGGTGCTCCTGTGCAGATGCTTATATGTATTCTAATGGCCAACTATCTCAAGTGGCTAAAGAGACATTTAGGGTAATAAAATCTGTATTAGTGACAGTTTATTCATGGTCTGTTTTACTGACCATCAGTAAACAGTGGATAAGGATGGTGGGAAATCAGCCCAATAAAAGGAATAAAATCCATTTGTCGTAGTAGCATCTTTTAAAATCAAATGATATGTGAACGCTGAGCTATCCTTCACATGAGCTTGAAAATCTTTCTTGTGAAATATATAATTTCATGGTCATGGTAATTGTTTCAATGGAACTTTACATGTATTCAAAGAAGCTTATGTGAGTTTGTATAAATATACTTTTTCACATTTTCTAACTATTACATCTGAACATGTCTTTATCATACCTACATACGTGCAGATTCACCCAAACATACACATGTATGAAGCTATTAAAAATGATCAGCTATACAAGTTAATTACTGGCAATGAATGAGACAGAAGATGTCATTCTTGACAGCTTCCTCTCCATCATCAAGTCCTGATATTGTACTTAAAAATCTCTCTCTAAAGTGGTCATGTTTTTCTCTTTACTGTGACCTCCCCTGTCCAAGTGACCACTGTCATTTTCCCGGACCACTGAAAGGGTTTTCCTCCTTCCCTTCCTGTGCCCAGTCTTGCCCCATGCCTACATATTTTACACAGCAGCTGGAATGACTTTTCCTGAGGTGAATCAGGTGATCGCCATGCATAATCCTCAGGTGGCTTCACATTGCGTCTATACCAGAAAGGGAACTTACTACAATTGTCTTTGAAGCCCTGAGTCATCTACCCTCATCTGCTTCTCTGATAGCAGCTCCCACCGTCCTGCCTCAGAATCCTTGCGGCTCCAGCCAGACCTGACAGTCTTAAGAACAGGCGGAGTCCTTTTCCACGTCAGAAATTTGTGTGCTTGCTTCCTCTGCCTCCGATACTATTCCTACCCCTCTGCACCTTGACCTTGACTCACCCTTCGGATCTCAGCTCTGCTTGGCCTCCCCTGACCATTCCACTCCCCTCTCCACCTCCATCCCCCATCCCCAAACCAAATAGTCCTCTTGTTGTTGTCTCTCGAGGTACCCTATTCTTCCCCTTTGTCCCTTGCTAGAATTAATAATTATATATTTATTTCTGTTTCTTCATTCATCCATCTCCCCCACTAGACTGTAAAATCCATGAGGGAATGGAACACATCTCTTAGTTCACCATCACATCCTCGATATCTTCCACTGCGCCTGGCATCTAGTAAAGACTTAACTAACATTTGTTGAATGAATGAACAACTCAACTATGATTTAAAGAATTTTGTCAAGCTGGATATTTATGTAGAAATAACTAAAGGTTGGGGCGCCTGGGTGGCTCAGTTGGTTAAGCCACTGACTCTTGATTTTGAGTCAGGTCATGATCTCAGGGTTGTGAGAAAGCAGGCTCCCTGTGTGGAGCCTGCTTAAGATTCTCTCTCTCCCTCTGCCTCTCCTCTCCCGGTGCCCCCCCCCACATTCACGCGTGCACACATGTATGCATGCGCTCTCTCTCTAAAAAAAAAAGAAAGAAAAGAAAAAAGAAATGACTAAAGTTTGTTGGTATTTCGAATTGAAGGACCATTGTAGTCACTTTCTTCACTGAGTGAGACTTTTTCATTCCAGTGGTGACAAAACAGTCACGGGTCTTTCAGGTGATTACGAAGATCACCTTCCCTTCTTTGGTCGTTGCCATGTTTTAACTAGAAAACTTGATTCCAGGTTTAAAAGTATAATTGGGTGTTATACACAAACAAGGAATCACGGAACACTACATCAAAAACTAATGACGTAATGTATGGTGATTAACATAACATAATAATAAAAAGTATTATTATAATAAATAATAAAAAAGGAAATGGTCACCTATTGAATGAAAAATAAACATAAAAAAATCAAGATTAGAAATCAGCAACTTCTTATTTCAAGTTTCCCTTCCTGCTTTTGATGTGCACATTGAGCCAGTTAATTCTTTTCAAGTTTTTATTTCAATTCCAGTTAGTTAACATGGAGTGTAATATTCACCTCAGGTGTGGAATTTAGTGATTCACCACTTAATGTACAACACCCAGTTGAACGAGTTAATTTTATTTTTCAAGATTCCTCCAACTGAAATTAGGGATTATGTGCCACCATCTCACTGGTTTGTTTGTTAATAAGACTACTGTCACGGTTTTTGTTGCATCTTTAGGTAGTTATGTGGCCAAGATTTTAGGCATATTTGCAAGAGTTTTATATTTATAGTAATATATCAGTCCTATGAATCGAATTAAATCACACTCTGAGTATGTTTTTTGTCTGACAAAACATTATATAGACCCTTACATTATTATTTGCTAAGACCAAAAAAAAAAAAAAAAAAACCCAACCAAACAAACAAACACTCCTCATTCATTTGGACCTTATAAACTCTAAATATTTGATTATTGTGTCAGGACTGTGACCAGTAACCACAGTCGTGGAACCTATGAGGGTTTGTTATGCAGGATGGTTCCACCATCACTGCTGCTATCCCTAGTTTTTAAAAGGCAACACAATCAAGTCCTCTCAGTTGCACTACAAGCCTTAGACCCAGCCAATTCTCTCATTTATGTGTTCTGAAAGACTCCATTTAGGTTAACAGCTTGGCACCTGAAGACATTTAGGTTTGCAATCCCTCGGGAGGGACCAAATTGAAGTTTACGTCTACTTTTCCCTAACAAAAGAGGTGTGCTTGTAAAGAATTCAGGAACAATTGTTAAACCAGTCATGAGACTAAAGAATTTTCAAGACTTCTTGAGCATTCCAGAATTGCATCTCTGTCTAATTGACATCTCTATTGATACTGGCAAAGCTTTCTTGAATATTTATTAAAGCAAGTTCTCTGAAGAATTATTGTAGATATAGGACGAAGCTTAATTTGTCATTAAGCTTAGAATATACATTTCCTTAAAAAATAGTGTCATTGAAATTTTCCCAGCTATTCAGATCTACTTAGTACAAATTAATGACATGTTGCTGGATGTTAATTCTGTAACTCTTTTTGGTACAGTGGGAAAGTATGACCTGTGGTCCACTGACCTGGGCTGGAATCCTGACTCTGTTACTTATTTGCTGTTAACCTTAAGCAAATTACTTAATTTCACTGACTTTCTATTACTCTTATCTCCTGCCTCTGGGTAAGTTGGATGCTTTTAGGTAATAAAAGTTTAGACAGCCCTCATCAGCATCCTTAGCCCAGCTTGACCAGGACCAAAGTTTCAGGAGGCAGGAGTCTTTTCCAGCAGAGTTACAGAGTTAGAGAGCTTTGTTTTGTTCTCAACAACCCATACCAGGGCACAGCAGAACCACATGGGTCATACTCAGACTTGAGCCACAAAACCAGTCCCTCCTAACAGATCGGTAGCAGTTTTGAAGAAAGCCCTGATTTTTTTTTTTATGACTCACTCTCTTAATTTGTTTGACTTTTGGAGGTGGAACCATAGCAACTTACTTTTCACCTGCCTTCATCACTATTTATTTGGGGGCGGGCGAGCAGAGGGAGAGGGATAGAGAGAATCTTTAAAAATAAAAATAGATTTATTTATTTATATTAAAGAGAGAGAGTGTGAGCAGGCGAGGGGCAGGGGGAGAGGGAGAGAATCTCAAGCAGACTCCCCACTGAGCGCGAGCAGACACAAGGCTGGATCTCGTGACCCTGGGATCATGACTTGAGCCAAAATCAAGAGAGGGAGGCTTAACCGACTGAGCCACCCACACGCCCTGAGAGAGAGAATCTTAAGCAGGCTCCACATTCAGCACGGAGCCCAGCGTGGGACTCAGTCTCACAACCCTGAGATCATGACCTGAACCGAAAGCAAGAGTTGGTAGCTTTACTGACTGAACCACTCAGGCGCCCCTGCCATCATCACTTCATTACTATCACCCTTCTGTCTTCTTAACCTCTGGTTGTCATTCAGTAAGTGAATCGTATGTCAGGTTACTGAATTCATTGGGCCCTAAGTTTCCTCATTATGTGGGAAGTGAGCAGAGGCTTTTCACACTCTTGCCTGATTCCTTTTGTCATTGAGACAAGCATTTTCAAGATACATTGGGTGAAGGACGTGTGGACAGACATCTGAGCAAAACAAATCTCTAGGAATACCAAACTCCTGAATTCATCAAGACTGCACTTCTCTATAGTAACTACCATGATTATTATCATTCACATTCCAGGATCATCTTGTAAGTGCAGTGACTGTTTTATGATTTAGCTGTTCTTCGATGAAATACCATAGTAGTTTTAGTATCGCCCTGTTCCCCTCAGTTGGAGATAAAGACTGTGTTTACATTTGGCCAAATATTTAACTCAGTAATTTCTGAGAAACTACTGTTCAAGTCAAGTAAAAAAAAAAAAAAAAATCAATGTACTCAGCTCTTTGATTGCATTAACTGACTAATTCAGAGGAAAACTAGTGATGTAGAAAGGGCTATTAAGTTTGGGTTAATATATAATTCACTCTTTAAAGCAACCAGTTATCATCAGGATTGGTTGATATTACTGGGTACTCACTGAGATTCATAGCAATACAATCATGCCTCCCTATGGGCATTAATCTATTAATATAATGCCATTCAGAACTGCAATTGTACTAAAACTATACTACTGCTAATAATATGATCTCTATAGACTGTCAAAGATGGAGATGGAAACAGGTGATAATTTGCTAAGATGCTTCTTTGGGTAGGTATTTGTCACAAGATGCTACTCAATAATTTTTTCTTCCCAACTAAATAGCGATAATACCCAAAATGATGCCAATACCAAGGAATTCTGGGTAAACATGCCAAATTTGATGACTCACCTAAAGAAAGTGTCGGAACAAAAACCCCAGGCTACATATTATAATGTGGACATGCTCAAATATCAGGTAAGCCTATTCATATGATCAGAGTGTCTCTTTCACATTATAAATGTATATTCTAACATGTCTAACATTAAAGAAAAGTAAATAAAATAGCATTTCTTTTAATATAACTTAAAAGCTATAATTTTTAAGAAAATAAACTTAAAAGGCTACTTGGAGACTACAAAAATGAAGTTGCAGAAACTTCCAATAATTGAGATTATAAATATTGGTAAACTAGTTCACTGTGGTGGTAATATATCCTCCAGGTTGGAAAACACTTATTTATATTGCTGTAAGGAAGCCACTAAAAGTAAAGTATCTACATGACAGAACATTTTACAAAAATGCAAATGAATGTTTGTCCTGTAAGAATAATATCCTCTAAGCTTTGGACATTAGCAATAATACTGAACAAACATGATACCACAGAAATTCATCACCTGTATAATTAAAATATAATTAAAAATGCATTTTTATTTAACTTTTTTCCCCAAAACATTTAAACACATTTAGTGACTGCTTTAAGCTTCTGAGAGAAATGAAAAAGAGCAAAAAAAGCAAACTCCAATAAAAAGTTTCCCTGAATGAGAAATTAAATTTTGAGGCACATGCATGGTTCTTTATGCCCAGAGGGGTAAAAATAAACCTGTACTTGTTTTCTTTCACAAACATTCATTACAAACACCACGTCTACATTGTCACTTCTGATTAAAAACATTTTTTTTACTCTTAAATGCGGTGGGATTTTTTTTTTTTGTCTCCATATTTGTCATTAAGTGAATCTAGGAAGTAGACCAAATTCACCTATTGCAACCTGAGGTTGGTGTAAAGTATTAAATTGAAGGCAAGAAGCTGCATTCTGGAATTAAGTCAGCTTCCTACAGGCCACTGACTTTAGGCACTTAATCTCCCTGAACCTCTGTTTCCTCATCTGCAAATAAGGACAATAACAATTCCTGCCTAGATATTTTGTAGGTTGTTGTGAGGAGCTAATAGCGTAATATATTTCAAAGTATTTGTAAAATATAAGTAGCCCTAGGCCTGCCATTTTGTTTTATTTATTTATTATTTATTTATTTTAAAAAATACTGTATTTATTTGACAGAGAGACATAGTGAGAGAGGGAACACAAGCAGGGGGAGTGGGAGAGGGAGAAGCAGTCTTCCTGCGGAGCAGGAAGCCCGATGCGGGGCTCTATCCCAGGACCCTGGGATCATGACCCTAGCTGAAGACAGACGCTTAACGACTGAGCCACCCAGGCGCCCCACCATTTTGTTTTAAAGTGAGCTCTGAGGAATCCTTTTTGCTGTTGTTTACTTGTGGTGGTGGTGTTTTCCAGGGATGGAAGGAATTGGGTGGGAGGTGCAAGGAGCGTTTTGTGGGATTGCCCTCAAATCTCAGCATGTTTAGTTTCTGGCCACCAGGAGCATCCCCCAGGGCCTGGGACAATCAAAAACACACCCTCACAAACCCAAAAAGCGCCATCACTGGGGAGAGGAGCCACTGTGAAGTCAAGAACCACCACTGAGACAGAGCGCAGAAACGGGCAGGGAGGGGTCTGTCTGCTCTGCTTTTGATTTACCTTAAATAACATATTTCCAAAGCAAAGTTCATTTGCAGAAGATTATGCTGCAAAAAACATTTAAAGTTTAAAAACGTATAATGGTTGTCTAACTAAAATTGTCATCAAAAGCCATGTCTATCATTTTATACAATAACCCATATCTGGGCTTATTTCTGCCGCAACCACTGCTGCCTTATGAGCTCAGCCTGCCCTCAGGCTCCTTCCCCATGGTGTCCATATGTGCAGGCATTGCTAGGCCTAAAGGGAGCTGTTTACTTTAAAATCAGCAAAACCCATCCTCTGTGCATAAAACCACAAGGGTGTAGACATCACCCACACAACCCCCACGGTGTGAGTGTGCTGGTAAAAGAAGAATCTCCTAAAGCTATTCATCATCACAGTGAATAGTTGAGAAATAATAACATTATGAATTTTTCACTGTGGATCCAGAAATCAAGTTGGTATTATTGTCTTTGGGTAAGACAATATTGTTGATTCTGCAAACTTGGTCAAACTCACAGTGGACTCTAACTAGAATTGACGGGAGACAGTAGAATGTACCCCTTCCAGTTAGAGGATATGGGTTCAAGTGCTCACTTTGGCAAATCCCAAAGGAGTGATAGTAACCTGCTTCGTCTAACTCACTGTTGTGTTATGAAGCGAAAGTATGATAAGAGTATTAATAGGTAATATGTATGAAAATGTTAATGCTTTACTAAGTGCTAGGCACTATGCTGTTTCACATAAAATATCTTCGATCTTCCCTGACAAGCTTATGGGTAGATATTATTGTTATAATTCCCATTTGGCAGCTGAAGAAATTACTGAGACTCAGAGAGGTTTAGTGACTGGCCCAAGATCACTCAGCTTGTAAGTGGCAGTCAGAACTCACATCCAAGACTGTCTAACTCCTTGGCCTCAGCTCCTAACCAGTGTGCTACCACCTCCCTACCTGACCCAAGTGCATTGTAAACTCTAAAGTGATATAGAGTGTTCAGCGACTGATTTTGTTTTTAATCTGTAACAATTTCCCTGTAGCACCCAGCTCTCTTTCACAGGGCACCCTTCACGGTGCTATTTACTGAGAGCTCATCTGTGAGCAGCACCATCTACACGATGACATTTGACAGCTCAGAACCTTCCCATGGGAGATAATCATAACTTCTGGCTTTGTTTCAGATTAACAGTCGAGTCTTAAATATTCTCTTTCCTGTCATTTGGCAAGGTGTCTGCCCAGGGCATTCAGTCCACACCTCTGAACCTGGCCGTGAACTGGCGGTGCGAGCCGGCCAGCACTGACCTGCGCATAGATTACAAATACAATACGGATGCAATGACAACGGCCGTAGCCCTCAACAATGTGCAGTTCCTGGTCCCCATAGATGGAGGGGTAACCAAGCTCCAGGCCGTGCTCCCACCCGCAGTCTGGTAAGGAGCCACCAGTCCCCTTTCTCTTTCCCAAACGGCTCTTTCCGGGCAAAGGCCTCACAGCCTTCTTAGCATTTTTATTTCCTACAGGAGGACATCACAGCAGGCCTGTGTGTCAGGGTTCAGGGCAGGAAACAGAAACCGTTCTGTTATTTTAAGCAGAGAAGGATTTAACACAGGGATTAAATGCTCACACAACAGTGGAAGTGCGAGAGGAATAAGCCTTCGACTGGATCTCCAAGAACGTGTCCCAGAACGCTGCAGTACTGACTCGCCAGGGAAGGTGCTCCCTCTGTCACAACCAAGAAGCAGAGAAATCAGAAAGCTGCCCATGGAGCCATTGAATTCAAGAACTCACCACTGCCACGTTGATCCAAGGATAAGAAATTTCCTACCCACCTGCCTTAACTGCTTCTCAACGCTCACACAACTGGAGACTGGACTGCATGCAGCACTTTGTGAGAAGATCCCCACGTCTCAGTTAGGCTGCTGGCTAGCAGGAAAGAACCACAAATATGGCAAGAGAAGGGCCTCTGCCCCCCTTCCATCCTCCAAATCTCAAGCAGTGCCTGTAATTGGTGGACCCTAATCTGCATCTAGGACCCTAACTGCAGGGGCGTCTGAGAAATGCAGGGTTTTGTTTTGTAGCCTCTGGACTATTAAAAAGGCACCACTAGAGAAGGTACGGGAACAGCCACTGAAGAGACACTGAGTACTGATAGTAGCTGTTAAAAAGAACTTGTTCTGTTAGAAAAAGTTATTCTAGTTTTTCCATGTGATTGTCAGAAGCAAAAAAAACATTAAAAAAAAAGTCATCCATACAACAGCTAAAACTTAAGTTTCCTGAATTAATTAAGACTTACCGTCTATGATAAGTAGGTGTCAAAAAATTTAACTGCATTGTCCTCTATATGTTTTCATATCTGACAGTGTTGTGGCTAGTTACAATAAGGAACAGAAAAAAGAGAATTTATGTGTGGATGGATAGATGATAGATAGATAGATAGATAGATAATGCTTAAATTGTAGTTAACATTGTCAAGATCCATTTTTTAAATTAACACTATCTAGAAAAAATATGGTTTCCATTAAACAAAAACATTTGCATATACAAAAAAGCCTTTTACCTATTTTATTTTTAGGAATGCTGAACAACAAAGAATATTGTGGAAGATTCCTGATATTTCTCAGAAGTCAGAAAATGGAGGTAATGTAATCACAGGCTTACTTTATTTAATATATAAAGCTGAAATAACTTTCAGGTATTAGAAAACTATTAAAATATACAGCGTTAGAAGCAAGCAAAATATTTCACTTTGTTTTGGTATATACTCATTTCAACCAATAAAAAGCAAATAATTCCTCAGTGAATCCTCTACTTCCCCTTTTCTGCCCAACCCCACATCAAACAGACCATACTTCAAAAAGAGAAGAGCTTTTAATGAGACATGTTTTCATTTTGTGTCAGATCTCCACTCCCTGGTAGTTGAGGTATTTCTCACTTTCCTCTGACTAGGAAAATAATATTGCCTTCCAAGCAACATGCTTCCAAATTTTGAAGTACCATTTGGTTGAATTACACTTTCATCAGTGTGCAAAAAAAGTTCCTCATGATATTTCATGATAAATTTTATTCATCACCATTTTGTCACTGAAACATATACTGTTTTCTAGTAAGTTAGATTTTGTATGTTAACTTTTGAATACAATTTCCAAAACTATATCCAGCATGTTGTGTTGACTGTTATCTTGTAATGATACTCTTTTTATAGGGGTGGGTTCTTTATTGGCGAGATTTCAGTTGTCTGAAGGCCCAAGCAAACCCTCCCCATTGGTTGTGCAGTTCACAAGTGAAGGAAGCACTCTTTCTGGATGTGACATTGAACTTGTTGGAGCAGGGTATCGGTTCTCACTCATCAAGAAAAGGTTTGCTGCAGGTAAGTGGGCATCCTGTGAGTTTTCATTTGCAAAAATAGGTCACCTTAGCTACTCTCTCAAGAAGGAATAGTGTCTGATTTGCTCATCTTTCTTTTCCTCTTCTTCACTCCCAATCCCCATTTCTCATCCAAGTTAGAAAGCAAACCGATTGTAGAATGAAGCAAAAATGGGATAATAACCTGGAAGTCAGAATTAGGAAGGCCCTGGCTACTTATCTGGTTCTGTTTCTTCTGTAGGAATGACCAGTTATTCCCAGTATATACAGTACATATACATATATATACTGAGGTTAATTTAATGGAGTAAATCCTACTGTTTTTATTTTGACAAACAAAATAAATGCTACGTGCCTCTGAATTTACCTCTTACCTGAAGACTTTTTTTCTCCAACAAGGCTTCATCGATTTTGTATTTGTCAGGCATAGCTGGAATCTAGAGGATCCATATTTCACTTTAAAATAAGCAACCTTAAAGAATCTAGGCCATGTACCAGAAATGGTTGCCCATGAGCTGAATATGGCCATGAGACAGGTTTTTGGCACAACATGATAGTTTGTTGGCAAAGGAGTCTCCAACACTAGGGTGATTATACTTATCAATGACTTGTCAGGATAACTCCTGGTTTTTATGCCTGCTGTACTCATGTAATTATTAGTTATAACCCTTCCACTCTCAAAAGTGACCCAGGTTATATGGTTACTCTTCCCATAACAAGTTGGATTCCCACATCCAGAAACAAATCTCCCAACCTATCCTAAAACCCAAACCTCTGCAAAGTGTTCATATGTGGAAATGTGAAAAGGCAACTAGCTGGTCTGGGAAATTGAAAACTTAAGAAATTGTATATATTTTATACTAGTATTGCACCCCATAAGATGCAGTATTTGGGTTCTAGGCATAGGGCAGATAGAATAAAAATGTTGCCCATATCATAATCACCAGGTAACCTGCTGATATGTTGTTTTGTTTTGCAGGAAAATACTTGGCAGATAACTAATAAAATCTTATGCAAGGATTTGGAGGATTCATATAATGGAGAACTGTTGTCTGAGAAACAGGTTTTAATTTTGGTTTGATGGAAACAAACCAAAATCTGCACTTGGGATATATCTGCTGGAAATGTCCATGACTTTCAGCAATGATTTCCCTCACACAATACCATGATGACCAGTCTTACAGTATTTACTTCTAGGTGTAATATTGTTAATGGTTTTAAAATGTAATTATTGTATTTGTAAATTGTACTCATTCCAGTAAGGCAGTTAGACACTTGAGTTTTAGCATTTTACCATTCCTGAAATGGATGTGATTTAAACGGTGGTATGTAAATTTAATAGTAGTACTGTTGAATGGCACAATGATTACAGAGGTAGATTGCATTTTGTCAATATATAAAATCTAAATATAATATTGATAGCTGTCATAAAGGGGGTGCCACATACAAAGAAAATTAAGTGGAACCAGAAAAGAAAAACAACTTCCTTTTCTTCAATCCTTAGTATGTTTTACTCTAGTGCTAAATAAAAATTCTATCTTCAAATATTTAGTGGGTTAAATTCAGAAACTATTTCAGAAAAAAAAATTCTAAAGTTACAGCATATTCAAGAAGAGCATTAATTACCACTTTTTAAAAAAGCTTTTTTTTCAAACTGCAAATTTCATAAAAATGCGAACTGTGTAAACAGGGCCTCTTATTTTTATAACTTGTGTAAAAAGGGAAAGCAATTCATATTTAAAGTTTAAGTATATGAAATTATAATCAAGAGTAAAGAAGATGTTGAAGTCTTAACTACTTCCCCCTCTCTCTGCAGTTTAACGAATGTGGAGATTGCTGAATAATATCAGATTAAAGCCAAAATTGTGATTTTAAAATTTCAAGACTTTCCAAGGTTGAACTGCTGAACAACTCTTGCACAATTACTCTAAACAGTCTCTCCCATCTAGCATGGAGAATGGTACCACGTATCTTTCTCTTTACCTGCAGGAATCAAAACATTAAGACTAAAATTCAGAAGAAAAAATTAGTCCCCCGTTCAAGTCCAGAAGGAAAATTTTAATCATCATCATTTATATCGTTTGAGAAGGAAAAAAAAAAGCTTTATAAATGAAATTCTATCCACATTATTGTGCAATAAATTTCCTTTTGGATAAGATTCATCATATGTTAACTATAAATCTTTGCCATTCTCGGGGAATCAGAGAGTTATCAAAAATTTATGTCATGATTTCATTGTCACAAGGTATAATTAAAACTGTAATTACTCAGTCTGGCCTCACAATGTGAGGATTCAGAACAGAGAAGCACTTCTTCTGGGTGGGTCTTGGTTGTAAAACTTTCCTCCTCTACTATCTGAAAACATGAAACTTCCTTTAAGTCATAGACCTTCTTTTAAACATGAACCAATTCTTATTCTAAGTTATACTATTAAATAACTGGAATTATTAAGCTGTTGTATTTATCATTAGCTGCTAAATTTTATTTTATGTTCACTTACATTTGACAAAGAATCGTTAGTCCCTTTAAATTTTAGAATCAAATTAAATTTTGTAAGTCTTACTTTTAAAATGAGATTGTGACTGGCAATTGTTTATAGTGGAACTTTTTAAATTAATATTTGTACTTCTCAATCAGTGCTTGCTACCAAGAGAATGTTCAAAATGATCTGTTTTACCTCAGAAGAATTCCTACTATTCAAACACTCTCAGTTGGCTCCCCAGACAGTCTGGTGTGGAAGTTTTTTGGACAAATTATTAATATACTCATTTTAAGTAAAGATATTCAATTTGATTTTGAAACCAAAATAGAATATGCAAACTTTTAAATCCCACAAAACATGGGGAAACATCAAACACTGAAACCAATGGAGAGTAAGCAGCAGAAAATTGAGAATTATCCAGCATACGAATATAAAAATGCATTTTTAAGTAATCAATTCATAAGGAAAACGTATTGAGTATTAACACAAAACATATTAAAAATGTGTAAATATTACTGGTTCTTATGTCTTGCTCTTTATATTTTATTTTATATAGTTCTAGAGTGAATTAGTAATTAAACACAAGGGTTTTTTTTCAAAGAATAATTTTGTTGATATTGTAAAAATATAATTTGAAACATAGACTACAATAATCTCTAACGTTATTCAAACGTTTCCAGGAACTAAATTTGACACTATGAAGATCTCTTATGATCCCTTATCTGGTCTTTGTGAAACAGAATGGAGGTCATTGGCTTCATAATTATTAAACTTTCAATAACCAGAACCTCAATAGAGAAAATATCCCTTCTCCTTTCAGAAAAATAGGTCAAATAATAACACAATAAACTCATATCAGGGCTTTAGATTTTGGTAGGTTTTTTTTTAACCTTGTAGTTTACAATCTCCTCTTATACCTGTATCCATAGTACTGTACAATAAGAATTCATATTAGGAAAAAAGATCCTAGACAATGCAAGGGTCTCTACTATATATTAAAAAAAAAAAAAAACATTGTCAGGTTCATTATCAGTTCCTAAAACAGAACAAAATGGGCAAGTACATATTAATATTTTCAATACCAGGGGTTAAAATAAAGAGTTCTCATTAACCAGAACACCATTTCTTGAGATTTATGATTTTAAAAGTTTCTGTTCTAACAAGATAGAAAGTATGAATGATATTGCTTTATTTTGACAACATGAAAAGTATGTTTTTCTTTTTAAATAAATTCCATATTTTCTTGATATTTTTGAAAAATAAATTCTTGTTAAGAATTAGTCTGAATTTTACCATAGCTGGAATTTATAATTCCTAAGAATTAAATTTTTAATTATTTTTAAAGCTCTGTTCTTCTCTACACCTACAGACAAAATGAAAATTCACTGTATGGTATTTGAGAATCTATTTCACCTAGAAAGAAAGAATGTCCACATTTCAAATGGTTTTGAGTGAATAGAGATGTTTTATTTTTGCTTTTATGTATTTTTACTCAATCTGCAAAGTGTTTGAGGCAATCATGACACATATTTTCATTTCTAAATCTTCTTTTCAAAGAAGCCTGGTGACTACATTAACCCTATCGCTAACTGCTGTTGTGTGACGTTGGACAAATCACTGCCTTTCTCAGTTTCTCATCTTTAGAATGAGGGATTGGGATTGCCAGTGGTTTTCAAGTTTTTCTTAACAGCAGGACTTTTTTCTACTAAAATTGCATATGGAATCCTGTTAGGTAAAACAGCTCAAAGCAATGATGGAGTTCCTGCAGCAGTTTAGATCTGGGTGCCCCAACCCCACCCCAGCAGATTTAAACACCATCATAACACACCCAACCACCTATCAAATTTTTCCCACCTCTAAGTTCCACAATTCTACTAGATCAGATAGATCCACTGTGGCGGCTTCATAAGAAAACTTGTACAATCACAGTAATTGACTGATAGATTATAAAAATTTACATTTACTTGAGTGCTTACCATATACCAGTCACTACAGATATTTGCTCATTTAATCCTCATAGCAACCGAAAAGTTGTTAAGTACTCTTTGTGATTCCTATTTCACAAATGATGACATTGAGGCTTAGAATAATTAATTTCCCCCAAGTGACACAGCAGCGGGAAGTAACCCAGTTGTCTTGACTGCAGAGTGGGCCCCTGACCAGTTTTGCTTGTTCATTCTGGGAAATAAACTCTTCTATTTTATTTTACTATATATATCATTTGAATCCCAAGGTTAACGGTGCTATGAAAAATTAGTATCAAAATAAGGATAATTCCAATAGCAAAATTGTTGGAAAAGGGTATGTTTCTCAGAGTATGACTTGTGGACCACTTGTATTAACATACATTTAAAAGGGCAATGATTTTGGCTCAGTCACCACTATCCCGGAGCCTAGACGATAGCAGGAATCAACAAGTTTATATTGAATGAATAAATCTCTAGGGATGGATTTTAGGAATGTGTATTTTGACAAGCACCCAAAATCTGAGAATCACTGCCCTAAGAGACCTCTGAGGTCCTTCTTAGTTATGACATGATATCAAATTTTAAACATTAAATTGTAAATTGACTATCATTTTTCTAGTGAGTTTATTTTTCACTCAGTCCATTTAACTTTCTCCAATCTCAAAGAAAAAAAAAAGATTCAGGGCTTTTTCTAGGAAAATCCCTGTCTTTTCCTTAAAGTTCTCCTCTCATGCTATCTAGTCTCGAAGTGGCCTGAAATGCATTCTCTCATTTTCGTATCTCTGTCCTTTTCATCAATGTCTTAAAAGACCTAGAGAAGCAGTAGGCTGATTGCAAGCTATCTCTCACTGCAAATACAAAGTCCCAATAAATGTCTCCCTCCTTGCAAGAGACACTCAGATGGATATGTAGATTGTGAGCTGACCCTATTTATCTTGTAGGCCTTTGAATTGGATGCTTTATAAGCATGGACCAGTGTCATTCTAGAAGAGTTGCACCAATAATTTTTATTTTTCCTTTATTTTTTTCATAATAATCACAGCTGTCAAAATTTGAATGACACAGTAAAATATATAAATATCTACTAAGAAGATGAGTTTGTTGAGTTTTGCTTTTTTTTTTAAGCTTTATTTTTTCCTTACAGATTATGCATTCAGCAAAATCCCATTCAGTCTAAAAGTACTCATTTTGCTACATGGTTTTCTGACCAGCAATTTTTTTTAATGGAAGCAAAATTTTTTATGATATTAAAAGGAGGATGACCTCTAAATATCATTTGAAAAGTTAATATAAGTAAGAATGATGTTTCCTTGAAATAAGTCAAATTAAGTTGCTGTTATGAATGAACAAATCGATCTGTTACACTGATTGAAGAAAGTGTTCTGATGATCCACCCCACCACTTTTAACTGTGTGCACTTCTGTTAGGAGGCTTTATTGGATTTTCCTGCTTCTTTTGTGTCTGTTTTTTTTTTTTTTTCCATTTGGCAAACAACATCTAAATGCGATTCCCGCACTCATGAATTAAACATGCCTGCCATTACATTACTTTTTGTGCACGGAATGTATGGAGGGAAAATGAGGTAGAAATCCAATATTTAAATCTCCAAATATTAAAAACAAACAACAACAAAGGAAAACCCACTAGCTTTTTTCTGGGTCATTGCTTTGATGTTCTGTCATCTTCTGTAGGTTAAAGTTGCAATTTTAATATCTAATTCAAATTGAAAAATTCTTCTTGACGGAAAGTCAAATTTTAGGGTCTCTTGAGTTGACTGTGGTCGGATCTCTTGACTTCCCCTCATGTTTAATATTTGATCTCTATCCTAAATGAGTATTCTTGTGAGAGAAGGCACCTCCTTATTGACATTCACCATAAGTATAATAATTTAGTCTCTAGGTATAACTTCTAAAGTTATTTTTCCTTGACTTACAGTATTTTTGATTGCCTTCTTCTATCCCTAGGGTGGTAGGTTGCTTATTCTAAATACACCTTTGACCTTATAAGAAAAGATGTTTCAATGAGAAGCAAATATATTTTTATGTGTCCCTTAATGCCTAAAAGAAAATAATTAAAGGATACTTCTGCATTCACCTATATTCCAGTATTTTCCAAATCGTGTCCAAGTCAACTGTTTCTCACAAATGTTCACTGTGTCCTGAGAATATATGATCCTATGCCATAGTCCCTACTCCTCGGATATTTGATAATAAATGTTAGTGTTTTAATGAAGCTTAAGAAAGTTATTAAATCACATAAACACTTTTTTTTTCTAAACACACCTTGAAGAAACTTTAGAAAAGTTTTCCTGTAACACCAGCTTACATATCCTTCAAGAACCCCAAATAATACAACCAGGAATGTTTCGAAAGGATGCTTCTAGGTTTTTGTTTAACTTTAAGAAAAATTCCTGCCATTTCAAATGAATTAGTATTACTTTAAATTTCATTAGTATATCTTAGTGAATTTAACTTTATCACCTAAAATATTCAAAATAAAACAACAATGTTGTTTTAATATTTTAATTTTTTAAGTATTATTTTTAAGGTCTGCTCCTATGACCAACACATCAGGCCACCATCTGTTGAAAACAATCCAAATTGTTTTACAGAATGAAATTTAAGAAATTGAATCATGATAGTTGAATGCTGACCTCATTTTTACATAATCTTGTTAGAAACTATACGAAAAACATTTTTAAATGAGAGGGATATATTATTTAGCAAAGATTTTGCAGAACCCTACACTCTATTAATGAACATTTCACAGTTCTTTTTTGCTATGCCTTATTTTGCAAATCAATTGTTTTTACACAAAATCAGCAAAATTCCTTTAAAAAAATTCCTGGACAAACTGATTCAGAGTAAAGCTGGATCACTTTACATTTCTCCAAATATAGCTCAATTTTTATTTAGAGGTTGTGAATTGGCTTGATAGAGAAGCCATTTATCATTTTAAATATTCCATTGAATGAGTATATCATGCAAATGTTAATTCCATCTCATTTGTTGTTATATATTACTTCATTGACATTTTCTCTCCTTTTCTTATTTTTGACAAAACAAATGCGTAGTGTTATTCATACATGAATCATTACTTCAAACTATTTTAATAATACACCAAATGACTACCACTGGGATCACTGTCCCAAGGTCCAAAGCCAGATTTTTGTCTTTTCCTTGTGAGAGATGATAGGATGATAATTCTTATAGCTTTGTTGAATTTGCAGTTCAGTATTGAATTCTTGCTTTGTTCAATGGAGGTGCATGAAAGAGACTGGCTCCTGTCTGATCCGTCTGTTTCCTTTCTCAATCTAAGAGAGTTGGAAAATTGCTCCTGATTATTTTTTCTTGAAAAAGCCACGTGTTGGTATATTTATGATGATATGCTAATCTTATCTCTGAGCAGAGCCTCACTATAGGCCAAGCAGTCCTTTATAGAGCTGGCTTTTTTAACTGTTTGACTATTATTGGGTTTCAATATACAAATACTTTTTTTTTAATTTTTCACTTCGTGTAGAAAAAAAACTATGAATAAAATGATCAAGTTTTAATTTTCATGCCTACTAAGTGGCATTCATTTTTCTTCTTTAGGAAAAGAATCTCAGAGAAATTTTGCTGTGTTTCTAGAGGTAATAAAATTCCATCAGTTGTTTTTCTTAAGAAAAATGCTATTAGTGTATCCTTTAATCTGACTTGATGGTAGCCTTTATTCAGAACTCCCCATGATCTTTATAGCGACAGTAAACTGAATTTCTTCATGACCTTGTATGGAGTATATGTAATTTCACAAAATTCCTTGAGCATAACATATTTATAAAAGAAATTGTGGGTTAAAATACTCACATATTTAAAATATTTTTTAAATCTAGTTAAAATGTTGATGCCTGGCTCTTTTTCCTACATGTGTAATTCAACAGAGAGTACTTTTATTCTCATAGCCATTACTGCTCTGTCTGTGATGAAAGGTTTATTGCTTCTGTGCTGTGCTCAAGAAAAAAACCAGCAAAAGAAGCAAGGGTTCACTGCTGCAAAGCTGTTGAGCAATGGTGACATGAATGTGTAGTATTGACTTATGGAAGATAATCATGAGAACATTTTAACGTTACTTGCCTTATGAGTTAGAAAAGGTGTGGATATCATTTTTTTGTAAATAATGATTTTTACAAATGTTTTTTCCTTCATAATTTTCCCAATCACCCATTTCACAAAATCCTGAATATGCAATTATTTATCATGACACATTACTGCAACTAGGGTTCCTGTTTCAGAACAAACTTTAATTATACATGAGATCAAGATGAAATATCTAAAGTAAGTTGTTATTTAAATGTGATTTTTTTTCTGGAAAATAAATGAAAAATGTAAAAATAAACTGAGTTGTGAACCCCTTTTATCACCAGTCTCTTGAAATTTTACCCATATTTCTGGAAAATTTTACTACATGTTTGGGGTGAGCAAAGTGTGCAAAAGGTTTGGCAGAGTGCAAGGGTTTTAGAGTCGGGCAGATCCCAGCTCCGTGATTTAACTACATAGTTGAGCATGTTACTCAGTGATTCTTTATCCTTATCTTTAAGAAAATGGAGTTACTATCCCCTTATCATAGGGTCAACAAACAGATTAAATGAGATAATCTTTACCAATCACCTAATCATTCCTACCTACTAGGTAGTAGATATTCAATAAACAGTCCTTTCCTTTTCTTATTTTTCTGTGAATAGGGATTGGGATGGGGCCAGAACACTTTAATGCTCTTTCTCCAACTCTGTCTTAACTCTTAGTGGCTCTACTGTTATCCCAATGTATTGCTCTTGTCAGCTAATGCTAACTGCACTGAGTACCCAGCAAGGGACCCGAGCCAAGCTAGAGACTTAGAGGCATTGTTTTATTTCTAACTCGCGATTGCCCACTACATAAGGGTCCTTTCAAAGGTTTGGACTTAACTTGCTTTGGGTTGGGGGAGGGGTCCTGGGGTTAATTATTAAGGAGGAAGGGTCTATTAGTTATGTCAGGTAGGTCTTCGAGGCCAAACAGCCTCCATTTCAAAGTTTCTTGAACTTTAAGCGGCTGGGAAGAAGAGCTGTTAAGGAAGGTGAAGGAGCCCCGTTTGTATGCTTAGGAGATAATTCTATGTGCGGCACGGGGCCCTGGGCGTATTATTTAATATCTCAGAATCTCAATTTTCTCTGCTGTAAAGGGAGAACAACCCTTCCCTGACAGGGTTGTTGGAACAACTAAATAAAACGAAAACTGTTTGCCAGTATCTGGTAAATACAAGCTCTCAATAACTAGCCTTACGATCAGGCTTCTGTACCTTGGAGCAGGGTGGTGGGAAGTAGGGTCTGGGGTCTGGGAAAGGGAAGAGGAGCTCTACTTTCTCTTTGTGCCTCAGATTTCCTGTCCCAGGAAACCGCAGTACTTCCCTCTCCGGCCCCTGACATTTAGGGAAAAGGAACTGGATGAGGGAACACGGGGCTACGCCTTGAGTCCCCGACGGCCTCCTCGCAGCAGCTTGAACCGGTTCCCCCCAGCTCCCGGCCACCCTAGGGCACAGTCGGGCTCAGGGCGGCGCCCCCTGGGCCGGGACGGTGAGATCCTTACATCCTGAGGGCGGCTCAGAGGACCACGCAGCTATTGTGTCCGTCGGGAGGGGGGGTCGGGGGGACTCTGTTTGAGGAGGTCACCCTGGAGACCAGGCGCAGAGCACAAGGGGAGTGAGTGAGCGGGCTGCCGCAGGCAGAGGGAGCCCCGGGAGGAAGGAGCCTCGCCCTGCGCCGCCCCCTCCCGCAGTGAGCGAGCGCGAGGTCCAGGAGGTCCCCGGCGGAGCCCCACGGCAACTCCAGCGCTGCTGAAGGTAAGTGTGCCCTCTCCGCAGCGGCGCGGAGTGGGAACTGAGAAGAGGAAGACGCCGCAAGTTCCAGGGTTGCAGGGGCATGCGGAGGGAGGGCCCTGTGGTAGGAAATGGCCTGTCTGCCTGGGCCATGAGCTCCCTGACCCCCACGCCTCCTCCCCCCAACAAATAAGAAACAGTGGCCCCAAATTTGGGAACTGCTAGTGACTCCTGGCCTTTGGTAGCGACCCCCGCCCCCCACCACTCCCACCACCACCGACTTCCTGCATGTCTGAGTTTTAGGGTGATGCCCAGTGCAGAGCTGGCCAGCTTGGTCTGCTCCTGGAGCAGCGTGAGTCCTGAGCAGTCTTCTGAGGTCAGACAACACTGGGCGACCGCACCCCTGGGGACCTCTAGGTTCCAGCTCTGGCCTGCGGAGCTTTGGAAACCAGGGAGCAGACCGAGATCTATCTATGTCACTTTAGATAAGAACCTGAATGACCCACTTAATCAGGCTCAGTGTGTCCTACCACACACATAGACACACTCACGTAGACACACTCATTATATATAGACATACACACACTCATACACACAAGCACACACAGATAAACACACACACACACTCACATTCATAGACCCTAGTATACTCAAAAGCACACACACCAAGATGCACACATACATTCAGTACACATCACACACAAAGGCTGACACACAGACACACACACAGGCACACACCCATTTGGGTGCACAGATAATCCATCATTCCTACACACAGGTGCACGCACGGGTGCACAGAGGCACACACATATCCACGTACACAGAGACTCATACACACAGCTGCACGCACTCATGGGGACACACTCATACCCACACAGGCATCTACCCACCCACACACACACACACACACACAGGGATGTGCACACTCATGTAGACACTCACATAGGCCCACAATCACACACGGACACACACTCCTCACTGCCTCGCACCCAACACACAGTACCTCTGCCATCCTGTGTGCCCTCCAGAACCCTTTGCTCCTCTCTGCCCTGACACTGATCACACTGAGGTTTTAGATTGTGCCCTTGTCTGCCCTACCCACTCAACGCTGGCTCCCTGAAGGCAGGGACTTTTAGTTCTGTTTTAGTGTCTAGCACAGAATTTCCTTGTGCTCTCAGATTTACAGATTATAAAATAATTTAAGGGAATATCTAAATTTGTATGTAGGCAATAGGGCAGTAGACTTACAGTCTAAATTCTGAGAAGTCCGTTGCTACTACTGCTTTTTTAACAAGCATTTGGGAGAAGGAAGTAGGTTTTCTAATAAAATACTTTGTTACAAGTTAAGTTCTTTGTGCTCTTTACAAAGTCAGTCACTGTTGCTTGAGAAAAATACCCTTTGGGGAAGACAGTTTTAACTTTTCAAAGTAAAGCAACAACAAATATTAATTAGCAAACTTTTATCAAGATTAATTTGGGGGGAGGGCAGTAAAAAATATTGCTTTCGGGTGTAGAATCACGTCTTTCTTCTACACAAGGCTATCTTTTCTCTTTGACTTAACCTCTTCTGCTATTAAGCATTTTGCCACAACCTGACATCTGCTTATGTGAATTATACTATTGCATAGATAAAAGTTATCAGAGTTATCAGTTATTCCAATTATACTGACCAGAATAACAACATCTCCTAAAAATCACTGTTAGGGAAACCGCACTTCCCCATTCAAAAAATGGTAGAAGAATTATCTGTGTTTTTTAAACTAGAACGAGTCTCTGTGTTATATTCACTAAAATGTTTTCAGGTCTTTCATCTGCTATTTTACAGAAGTTGTTTTCCATAGGTTATGATGATGTCAGAAATTGCTAAAGACAGAATGGCACGTTCAGTAAGGAAAAGGGGGAGTGTGTCTTCTCTAAATGGTCGTGAATTCTGGCAAAAGGAACTTCACGGGAACACCAAAAAGTGAGTAACTGAATGTCTAATAACCTAAATTCAGTTATTGAATAACCAGCGCATAGTGCTTATTGGAAGAAAAAAAATGTCCTTTGGGACATAAAAAGGAAGAAAATGGGCAAGCACATTTTGGGTCATCTCTTGGGGCTATATTTTAAAAACGAAAGGAAAAGAGAGTGAGAAAATCTAAGTGGTCTGTTGATTCCAGCAGCATTTTGTACTGTTTCAAAGAGCACCCCCAAAAAATCATCTACCCAAATGAAATGCCATATGCAGTGTAGGCCAGCTACTTCTTACACATCTCCTGAATTCTTTTACTCAGTATCACACAAATGCATAGATTTTGCATCTTATAATCTCTTTCTCTCTATATATAGGGTATATATATATATACATATAGAGCATTTAGCATATATATATATATATAGCATTTAGCATTATTTTATACAAATTTTGTAATGTATTTTCAATAGTTTTTCACCATATCCTTTTAAATGGCTGCATAACATTTTGTCAGTTTATAATTCTGGGTTAATTCCCATGCCCCAATTCTTGGGCATTTCAGTTTGTTTCCACTTTTCTTTCTTTTTCACTATATAATAAGTTTCTACTTGTTTTCTTCCTAGAAATATAATTAGTGGGTTAAAGTGTAGTAAGTACATTTTTTTGGCTCTTGCTACATATTGCATTTGCTCTCTTAAAAAGATTAATTAATTTTTAATACTTGCATAGCATTTATTTTTGACTGCCTTTGGGAAGAAAGCAAAACAAAATATCTGATGCAGAGGTTAATAAACTTATATAATAAACTTTCCTCTGAACAATTTCCACGACATTGAAGGGTGTGGAAGGATGGGCAGCTGGAACTGGTGTGTCCTATGGCGCGGAGACCAGATAAACTGGAATAGATTTACGTTATAATTCTGAAACTAAATCTTTCTACTTTCTACTCTCAGAGTGTATTAATGTACTTAATTAAAATTTGACTTTCCAACCCTGATGTTTGTGGATTACAAATACAACCTCTTTTACAGACAGGAAACATAAAGGAGTAGCAATCCCAGCCAATGTCAGAACTAAAGCTGGGAGAAAAATTAATCTCTGCAACTTTTGCTTCTGACCTTAAGCCATTTGGCCTCTATTTCCAATATTTAAGGGTAAAAGTTCTTTTTAAAATTATTTTAAAATAATTGTTAGCTTAAATTCAACTTTTTCCAAGAAAATATTTATAATAATAGTCTGACATAAATCATGTTTCTGTGATTAAAAAAAAAACTGCTCTCATCTAAAGACTAAACTGTCATTCCTATTTGCATCATTTTCATTTACATCTTCCCTTTCAAAGCAAATTAGAAAATCATTTAGAATCAGAACATGGCCAAATTTGAATAATTAGAGAGCTCTCTTTTTTAATTGATGAAATATAAATACAAATTAAAAGTAACAAAAATACAGAAATCGTGTTACCAACACATGAGGATAGATTTTTCACTGACAAATACATTTAAGTGATCATTTCATTGATGTATTTCAAAGTTAGAAATTCGGACTCTCAGAACATTCAGAATGGATCTTCTACTTGAATATTTTTTTTTCTTAGAAAGCAAATAACCAGCTTCCAAGTACCATTGCAGCACAGAGGCCATTTGGGAGGCTGCCTCCTCAACTCTAACTCCGACTTACTTTCAAGGTCTTCAGCACTGTCTGGGACCAGACTTTATGAGTGATTCTCCTTCATGAAATGAGTCTTCGCTTAGCAGAAAAATTTTGAAAGTTCAGTGGCTATCAAACGAAGGCATGGTTTTGACATTGCAGGGTATTACGGAAAAAGCATATACCTTTCTTTTGAAAGTTATTCAAAAACAATTTTTTTTAAGATTTTATTTATTTTTTTGACAGAGAGAGAGACAGCGAGAGAGGGACCACAAGCAGGGGCAGTGGGAGAGGGAGAAGCAGACTCCCCGCGGAGCAGGGAGCCTGATGTGGGGCTCGATCCCAGGACCCTGGGACCATGACCCGAGCTGAAGGCAGACGCTTAACAACTGAGCCACCCAGGCGCCCCTTAAAACAATTTTTGACTAGATCAATTTCAATAGTATAAAACCTATCCTGAAATATACTGAGGACCAAATACATCATCTCATTTAATAGCCCCAGCATTAATCCTACTAGGTAGACCTCATTCTTACCATTTTATCATGAAATAACTGAGGCTTACGGGTCAAGGAACAATTTAGTGACAGGATAGGGTCCTAAAACATGAGTAAGGCATATAGGGTCCAGAGATCTTTGCTTACTTCTCTAGCACTGTGTGCTCCACTATCCTGCTTGTGTCGTACTCTCTGGCCGTACTCAGCCTCCACATTTATAATCCCTCAGTGCTCTGTCTTGCCTCCAGCCATTGTGCCATGTTGCTTTCCCGTGAGATACCTTTGTCTGGACTGCGTTTCTTACACTCGGGTTCCTCCTCCTCCTCCTCAGGATTTAGCTCCAGCTCCACCTTTCTAGGAAGCTCTCAACTACTCAAGTACAACCACTTCCACTTCTGGATGGGTTGGATGTTCTTCTTTTCTGCTCCTGCTGCTTTTCTCTTCTACATGCTACTGTATTTGGCTGTTCTCATGTCAGTCTCTCTTGTTAGACTGTGGACTTGTTTGCCTTTATAGCAGTAAACACACTGATAAGGAGGGCAAAGAAAGGTAGGACGTAGACCTACTTGGAAAGCCACTTCTTGAGTGTGGTGTGAGATCCGCATGGGTTCAGCCGTCCAGTCTTGGTTTCTATGTCTACATCATTTTACAGTAGCAACCAGTTCTTTTTTTTTTTTTGGTTCTATTTTATCTTTATTTTTTTTATTATGTTAATTACCGTACATTACATCATTAGTTTTTGATGTAGTAACTAGTTCTTAACATTGATCCCTAGGCATAATGGATATCCCAAGTGCCTTCTGAATTACAAAAGGAAGATTGAATTTATATTCAGTATAATTACTGTTAACTGTTTTTAGGGCTGGACCTTTTTTATTTAAATCATGTTTTTTTATTATAATGTAATTTTTATGTTTTAGTCTTAAAAGAAGAAACCTCTTAAGCTGGATCTTACTCTCCCAGCATCATAACTGTGAGAATGTAGGCATATTTCTTTTTATACCTTTCTAGTGGTCATCATACTTCATCTATAATTTTGAATTGTTTGATTTTTCACTTAAATAATTGATAGTAATAAGGCTGAAAATAGTTAACATTTATTGAGCCCTCACTCTGACCTCATTTAAGTCTCACAGAAGCTCTGTAGCAGTGGGTGACAAGCTATGGCCCAAGGGCCAGGTCCAAACTGTTTTTGTATGGTCCCCTAGCTAAGTGTGGTTTTTACGTGGTTGAAAAAAAATTTTTAATAATACTTTTTGTCCTGTGAGTACTAATAAAAATGCAAATTTCAGTATCCATCAATAAACTTTTATTGGAGCACAGCCATGCGTTTTCATGTATATATCATCTCTGGCTGCTTTCACACTATAGAGTGGAGTGGTTGCAGTAGAAACCATAGGATCCACAAAGCCAAATATTTGCTTGATGGCATTTTACAGAAATGTTTGCTGACCCTGCTTTCTAGGATAGATGCAATAATCATCCCCATTTTACAAAGGAAGAAACAGAAGCCTAGAAAGGTTAAGGTTCCAAAGCTACGGAATTAGCAAGTGGCAAAATGGGCTTTTGTATATAGGCAAGTATTCTCATTCTCTGAAAATTGGCTATCAATGTGTAACTTACATTAATGAAAACTCTTCTATTCATTCACCTGAGCCTTCTGTTTCCCATCCATGGGTAAGAGCAGGTAATGACAATGACATCTTTCTTGTTGGAAGCTCAGCCTTTGGCAGCCTTCAAACAGTATTTGAACAGATGTGCTACTCACATGTTCTTAAAATGGAAACAGAAGCCTGAGGTTAAGTGACTTTCCCAGGATAACGTGACATGATAGCCAGGTTTATTTTCTCTGAGGCCAGTAGTTCACCAAGTAGGTCAGGCCCAAGGTTGGGGACTAAAGAGTCTCTCTTTTGTCTCAAACCAAAATTACAGTGACGTCATGTTACAGGAACTTTGAGTGTGGATCTCACTGCTCTCTATTTAAACCCACAGGTGGCATCTAACACCCTAGTTAGGCCACACGATATTCCCTCACTTATTCATTTATTCAAGGTTTCCTGAGCTTCTACTCTGTGCCAATTACTGTGCCACCCATTGGGCATGTAAAGGTAGCTAACTGTGGAGTTCTACTCTGGAGAAGGTCATTTTTCAAGTAAACTGAAAGCCACCTGGTACTTTTTTTCTCTGCAAAAATGGAAAATAGTGCATTCATTACTTCATTTGAGATAAATGTTTACTGCCCAATGAGTACATTCCAGGTACTGGGCTGGGTAGGGAACCACAAAGAAATAATCTGTGCTCCTGGGGAGTTGATAATCTGGTGGGACAGTTGGTGAGCAAGTAATTTTAAACGTGATGAATTTATCCTATGATTTCAACCTAGACTGCTGTGAGCTGCTTACGTGCAGTTACAAAATGATGTTGCCTGGCCTGTTTCCTGATTTTGATAAGTTCCCTTGCCATCTAAATAAAAAAGCCCCCAAAAGACCTGGATGAGATCCAGGTTCCCCTCTTCAAAGAGAGAGAAACCTGAGAAAACCGAAATGGCCATGATCCCAAATAAAACCACAGTAAAACTAATCTCATGTTGTACTTGATAGATGATGAAACTGTTTCACATACAATACCCATATGGTTCTCATAAAAATCCTGTGGGTTAAGTAGAGAAGATACTTCTATGATCTCCAGTTATCTAATTTATTATCTTATTTCTCTCAGGAGCAGAGTTGAGAATATTCTTCATTTCATAGCATGTTGCCATCACCACTCTGGGCGAGACCCCTGTTGTTTACCTGATTGTCCCTCTTTTTCCCTTCCACAGTTGGCTCTTGACCCTCAAAATCACCCACTCTAATACACACAGCATGACACATGCTACAAGAATATGCATATTTAAGTGTATATATATATGTATATATGTATATATATGTACTTATAAAATATATATGTATATATATTTTAAATTTTCTGTGTTTATGATGTTTTGACATTTTAAAAAAACCTTTCTGGCTGGGGAGAGGCTGCCTCTCCCAGGTCTAGCCAATTCTTGAAGCTAGCTAAAGTCTCAGCTGGAAACATGCCTTCTATATGCAACTATCCAACCCAGAGCCAGCCCCCTCCACATGCCCCCCAACACCCAGCATGCAATATTACTCTGCCTTAATTGGCCCAGAGCCAAGTACAGGCAACTAGGGACCCTCCTCTAGCTCAGAGCCCACCGAAATTATTCAGACTACTAGCCAGTCTTGAACTGTTTCCTGGGCCCAGTTTTGCCTCTTCCTCAGAAACCCCAATAAAGGCTCTGGCCCCATCTCTCCCTTGCTCTAGTCCTCTGCATCTTGCACTCTGGTGCTTTTCCACATAGCCCTGCATGGCGCGGCATGCCTCTTATCTCTAGGATCTGTGAGTATAGTAAGCTGTTTCCCCGAGCTCCTCCGCTGGCTCCTTTTGTGCCGCACCTGATGGACCACCTTATGAAAGAATACAGAACAAGTACTTACCAAAGATTTTGACTTACATAAATGGTGTGTTATAAATCTCATTTTGTTTTCTCGCTTTCATATATCTCGTTCAACATTTTAATTTTTTTATTTACTCATGTTAACTATGGATTCTAGCTCTTTGCTTCTTACTGAGGCATAATAGTTCTTCATATATATCCATCACATATGTTTGTATCCATTCCCCTAGGGATGAACATCCAGACTGGCTTTCACATGCCATGTGGAACATCTTTGTACATAATCCTTCATTGGTATCTTTGTAAAAACTGCCCTGGGAATGCGATCAAGTATTAAGATATACCACAAAGTTGTAGTAAGTAAAAATGATAATAAATGCACGAATAGACAGGTGCACAAATAGAGAAACAGACCAGTGGAAAACATGGAACCTCAGAAATAGACCCACGATTATATGGAAACATCATGTATGAGCAATGGGGAAATTATGGATTTTTCGATAGATTATGTTGGGAGAAAAATGGCTCACTAGGTGGAGGAAAATGAAGCGGGATTCTTACCTTATACCATTTTCATAGTAGATTCCACATGGGAGACTGAAATGTGGAAAACTCTAAAGCTGAAAGAAGAAAGTTTAGGAAAATATCTTTGTGTTCTATGGCTAGGGAAAGATTTCTTAAATAAGATCCCACAATGAAAAAACAAACCATAAAGAAAAAAACTTGATAAATATAACTACAATAAAACTCAGCATTTCTGTTCAATAAAAAATACAATAGACACAGTTAATAGGCAGCAGAAGATATACATATTTTTTAAATCATGCACATTGACAATAAAAAAAATAGTCAAAGGAGATAAAGAGCAGTTTGCAGAGGCAAAGGCCAAATGGCTAAGCAGAATATGAAGAGACGCTCGAAAAGAGGAATATAAAGAGATGCTCGAACTCACTTAGAATGAGAAAAATGCGTGGAGCCCTGGGTGTTATACGCAAACAATGAATCATGGAACACTACATCAAAAACTAATGATGTAATGTATGGTGATTAACATAACATAATAAAAAAATAAGATTTTCAAACACACACACACAAAATCAAGATATACTGTTTTGCATCCATCTGAATGGCAAAATATAAG
Source organism: Zalophus californianus (assembly GCF_009762305.2). Classification (NCBI taxonomy): domain Eukaryota; kingdom Metazoa; phylum Chordata; class Mammalia; order Carnivora; family Otariidae; genus Zalophus; species Zalophus californianus. The sequence goes on from NC_045598.1 coordinate 54,792,725, forward strand.
AAAGAAGAATAATATTGGTATTTGCGAGACAAATGAGAATAAAAACAAATATCCATTCAGCAAATAAATCCAACGGTATTTAGAAAAAATAAATATGTGCATGTCCTATTCTCCCCATACGTTGAGAAAGATGACACTTGGTGAGACAGAGTGACTTGTGAGATGATCACAACTCCCAGACAACAGGGCAAATAATCTGTACTTCTCTGACCCTAGGACTTAGAGACATCATGAAAGTGTTTGTATTTGTCATATGGGCTGAATGGTGTGTGCTCCCCACACCCCACCGCTAAACTGCCACGCCTGCGAAATTCATATGTTGAAGTCCTCATCCCCAGTGCTTCAGAATGTGACCTTATCTAGTAACAGGGTCTTTAAAGAGGTAGTTAAGTTTAAATGAGCTCATTAGGGTAGGTTACAATCCAACATGATTGGTAACCTTCTAAGAAAAGGAAATTTGGACACAGATACACATGGAGGGAGAGGATATGAAGACACAGAGAGAAGACAGCCATCTACAAGCCTGGAACAGACCCTTCCTTCCACGGCCCTCAGAGGGAACTGAGCGAGCCAACACCTCGTTCTCAGACGTCCAGCCTCCAGAACTGAGATAATACATTTCTGGGGTTCAAGCGACCTCATCTATGGTACTCTGTCATGGCAGCCCCTGGCTAACTAATGCAGTATTTCTAAAGCAGGGAACATAGCTAGGGAGTCGAATGGAGTGGCTCAGAGATCTGTTCTGCATAGACTGGCTGGGGTCAAGTTCTAGCTTGAGCACTTAAGCTGCTGATCTTGCGTAGGTTATTGAGCCTTCTTTACCCCAGCTGCTTCTTCTATAAAATGGGTTAAAAATAGTCATTGTTGCTTTGGGGTGTGGTGAGAATTCATTAAAAGAATATATGGAAACACCTAGAATGGTTCTTGGCACATCTAAAAACAGAGCGAGTATTATTATTATCACATAGAACTTTGGAGTCAAACAAGACCTGTGTTTGAATCCCAGATCTGCTTAACTAGCTATTATTTAATGTTCTTTGAGTCTTAATATGTCATCTATAAAATGAGAATCATAATGACGACAGAGTCATTCCTTTTATTCATTAAACACATTTTTGTTGCCTGGGTCGTGGCATTGTGCTAAGTGCTGTTCCATGGTGAACAAAATAGACTGTCCTTGAACTTATGGTACTGTTCTTATCAAGATCATGACGTTCACATTTCTGATCCAGCAGTCAGTCCTCATCTTACTTGATCTCTCAACATTTGGCACTGTCCACTGACCTCTCTTTTCCCCTGGAAACAGTTTCTTCACCTGGCTTCAGGACACACACTCTCCTCTTTTCCTTCTACCTGATGGGTTCCCCCTTCTCTGTCTTCTTCCGGCTCCTTTCTTTCCCCCCCAGTTTCTTAATGTTGGGGTGCCTCAGAGAGCAGGCTTTCGTCCTCTTTACCTCTTTTCTTGAACTTATCCCCTCAGGAGTCTCCTCCAGTCTAGTGACTGAGACATGGTATTATGCCACCAAATTCCTATCTCCAGCCTTCACATCTCTCCCAAAACCTACGCCCATGGATCTAACTGCCTATTGACTTTTCACTTCAGTACCTGGTAACCATCTCAAACTCAGGATGCTCACAACTGAACTCTCTATCTAACTGCCCCCCTTCTTATGTCTCAGGAACTTCTGTTGAATCAACTTTGCAACTACATCCAGAACCCAACTACTGACCACTACCCCCCACCGCTCCCATCTCAGTCTGAGTCGCTGTGTTAGTCGGCTCAAGCTGTCATAACAAAATACGTAGATAGGGCAGCTTAAACCATAGGAACTGATTTTCTCACCATCCTGGAGCTTGGAAGTCTGAAATCAGGATGCCGGCATGGCCAGGTTCTCATGACTGCCCTCCTCCCAGCTCGTAGAGAGACCTCTTCACTGTGTCCTCACATGATGGAGAGAGAACCCTGGTGTCTCTTCCTCTCATAGAAGGGCTCCAATATTTTTGGCTCAGGGCTTCACCCTTATGACCTCACTTAACTTTCATTACCTTCTTAAAGGCAGTAGCTCCAATACAGTCACATGGTAAGGCAGCATATGTCTTCCACATACATATGAATTTTGGGGAGACAAAATTCAGTCCATAGCAGTTACTGTCCTCTCTCACCTGGATTACTATAAAAGCTTCCTGACTGGTCTCCCTGTTTTTACACCTACCAGCCTATAGTCTATTCTCAAAATAGCAGTTGGAGTGATCATTGTAAACGATAAAGTGGATTTTGCTGTTCCTCTGCTCAAAACTCTCTATAGGCTCCCACTTGATCAGAGTAAAAACCAGGGTTTTACAGTGGTGCACAAAGCTCCACGTAGTCTAGCTGCCGAACACCTTTGTAACCTCATCTCCTTTCACCCTCCCGCTTGCTCCCTCTGCTCCAGCTACTCTGGCCTTTATGCACTTCTTCAGAAATACCACGCAGCAGCCTGCCTCAAACCCTGGGTATATGCTTTTCTCTCTCCCTGACACACACTTCTCTCAGCTATTCACATGGCTCCTTTCCTCTCCTCCTTCAAGTCTTTGTTCATGGAAGCCTATCTTGACCATTCTATTTAAAATTGCAAACAGCACCCTCTCCTCCATCTACTTTCAAGGCCCCTTAATGAAGCAATTCTTTCCCCCTGTAGCATTTATCATTTTCTAACATAATATATAATTTACTAGTTTAGTATTTTATTGTCTATGATCTGTCTCTTCTCACTAAGTTCCAACAGGGCAAAGGTCTTTGTTTCATTTTTGTATCCTAAGGACCTGAAAGAGTGCCTGGAACATAACAGCAACTCAGTAAATATTTTTTGAATATTTGACTAATTATTGCAGTATACTAATTCCTGAACAAACAAGTTCTATTGTTCACAAACAGGTTAGGTTCACAGGTCCATTGGGTGGCTTTGAGTCCATTGAGCATTTGCCTTGGGCTCAGAGTATGATCCCAGGGTTCTGGGATCAAGCCCCACATGGAGCCCCACATCGGGGGCCTGCTTGTCCCTCTCCCTCTGCTTGTGCTCTCTTTCTGTCAAATAAATAAATAAAATCTTTAAGAAGGAAGGAAAGAAGGAAGGAAGGAAGAGAGAGAGAAGAAAGGAAAAGAAAGAAAAAGAAAGAAAGAAAGAAAGAAAAGAAAAGAAAAGAAAGAAAGAAAGAAAGAAAGAAAGAAAGAAAGAAAGAAAGAAAGAAAGAGAGAGAAAGAAAGACTTCCATTTGTGTTGAAAATCTGTTCAGATAGACCACACTCCTCCTTCATTATCTCCGTAGTGTTGTGGCGGTAACCATGGTACCCGTACTCTCAGCCTCACCTGAGTGATGATTGCCAAGAGTAATGCAACTTTGAATCTATCCATTCATTGAGGAGCTGCAACAGAATTTTCATCAGCTGCCTTTGGCTTTAACCTCACCTTCTCTTGAGTGAACATTAGTTCAGTGGGTTTCAGATGCTCTGATTTTCTATCCACACACTCAAAATTATTATATTTTGTCAATCATCTTTCCTGGATTATCTTCAGTCACATCAGAACTAGATTTTTTACAGGTTGTGTGGTTTTGTCTTTTAGAAGCATTCCTACTCTTGAAAAACATATCCTACAAGAACACATGCCATGTCATTTTCTCTCCTCTCTCATTTATGAAAATGTATCTTGACCTTTCTATTATAACCTTTCTCTTACTGGCACGATGGGGCCAATAATGTGAATAAAATATCTCAAAGCTACATAAAAGTCCAGCAAACTTGCTATAAAGTAAATGGCCACAAAACGAAATTACCTTACTAGACAACTTCCATCTTCTAGTGGCAGTGGAAGAGTTGGTATGTTTTTGCTCTTAAACATAACATTCATAAAAACATCCTTTGGACATTTTGAGGCAGAAAGTTCTCAACTAAGTGAGCATTTATGCATATTTCATGTTGTCTGCAATATCTTGTTTCTTGAGCACAGGGAATCTAATTTTTCTTTGTATCACCAGCCTTCTGGTTGTGAGCAATAAATATTTGTTGAAAGAATGAGAGAAGAACAAAAGAACAAAAGTCCAAATCTGTACATCCTGAAGCCTTCTTTTTACTCTGTGCGCTCTGAAATATCTCCACTGGGAGGCAGCACGTAACTTTAGTTAACAGAAATGGGGGGGGGGGGAACTGCTTAAATGATACCATTCAAAATATGGTAGTTCCAGACATTTAATGGTTACAAATGGAAGAAAGAGATGATATTCTGACTTTCTTAGTCTACTAAATTAATGGTTCCAAGGCCAGTTATGCATTCAAATATTATCTCTTACTGCAGCTTCAAAACATGTCAGTAATAACGGCAGTGAAAATGTCTGGAAATGAATTCTCAATAATAATTAGATAATATTGAGGCTGGTGAGATTTAATTGAAATTATTTCTGTGTCTAACAGTCATAACAATATGACAAGCCTTGTATTTATTCGGTGTAATTCAAGGAACGACCATCAAGTACCTTTGTAAGATGTTTTCAGAACTGAACTTCATGAAAGAGTAAACCATATTCCAACTCCTTAGCTAATTTTCTTTTTGCTTCTTTCCTGCATAGTCAGAACACAGGCTGTTGGGTTGGCATGGACGTTTCCTGTGTCGATCAGGTACAATATAGTAGGGTTCCTTTTGTTATTGTGGACCAGTTTCATGCAGCTAATTCTGCATCCAGGTTAATGCCACGTCTCAGCAGTAGTACATATGATTCCAAGTATTATTGAAACTTGCATTGGGTTACAAATTTTTACTCTTCTCCCAAGAATAACATTGGTTGATTTGTTCCTTGTTTTTACCAGTAGTTTCTGCCAGACTTTCAGTTTTCCTGTGTTTACTTTTCATCTACCTTCCTTCCTAAAACTTGACAACTCTCTTGGACCTGTTTTGCCAATTGAATCTTGTTCCTCCCTAAATGCCAATAAGCTGATGAAACACATAGACAGCAAGAGCATTTTTCACATTTAAAAAATAAGATCAACTACAACATTCCCCTTGCGATGACCGCATGTATCTATCTAGAAGGATTATTATTATAAACTATGGAAAGTCTGGTCACAGACAACTGAAACTTGGCCAGTTGTAATGTTGTGACATATACCCAACAAATGTTTTCTGCTGTGTAAACAGCACTGGTAATTAAAATTATAAAATTGCTTTTTGAGCATCTCACATTTTTATCTGTAAAAATTTCAAAGGGCTTGAGTAAAGCTGTTTATAAAACAGAAAGTATGTATTGCTTAATTTCCAAGTCAGTATTCTAAACTGCTGTTGGTCATTCCCCATTTTCAAATACAGAATCTCTTTTATTTCTAAAAATTTACCAAACCCATATTCTGGTTTAATGTTAGCTACCCAGACTGCAAGCACTTTTAATATTTTATTTCTTCCTTCTGTCTCTATTTCAAGGAATAAATATTTTATCTTTTCTGTTCAGCTCATTGTTTTCTCTTCTCTTCCTTTTTCCAGCCCATTTCATTTTAAGCAGATCTCAGTTTCAAAAAACACCATAAACAGAGTTTTTTTTTAAAGTAACAAGTAAAAATTTTCTGTAATTTTCCATGAAGGTATAGTTTTAGTGGATACATGGTACAGAAGGCAATAGACGAACCAACTATTTTCCTTCTGCATGAGAAAGGTTTCTAGGTTACAGCAAAATATCTGAACCTTCACTCTCCAAAGCCCTATCTCCTCCCCAAAACTAACCCCAAGTTTTGTCTTCCAGTACTTGCAACATTCCACTTCCGAGTAGCAAATTCTGTATCAGTTAGAATTTGTATCATATTATATAATGCTTCTTATAATAATATTTTTTTAAAAAAATAGTGACTTAAAATAAAAATGTATTTTTCTCTTATGTAAAAAGTCTGGAGGGAAGCAATTCAGGGACCTAGCCTTCTTCTCTCTTCTTGATGTGTAATGTATAAGGTCATCTTAAAACCCACGACAGCTGCTGAACTCTTGCCATCATAGCCACATTCCAGTCATCAAGGATAGAAACAGGTTCTTCTTGATTGAATTCATTCTTTTGAGGGAACTCTCTCAGGATTTCAATCAAAATTTCCACTTACATCTCATTGGCTTACAAGCCACATGGCCACGATAGCACCAAGGAAATCCAAGAATTTGTCTTTAGTGTAGAGAGAAATATCCCTACAAATTTAGAATTCTGTTACCAAAGAAGAAGGAGAGGACACTAGAGAGCAAACGGCAGGCAGTCCCCACCATGATGTTTACCACAGCTTTCTTCACAACAATGGAGTTTTGGAAACAGCCTAGATGGCCAGAAGAACAATTGGGTAAATAAAACGTAGTATGTTCATATATTAAATACTGTCTTGATGTTTAAAATATTGATGTAAATTACTATCTATCAACATAGAAAGTTATCCATGGTACATTTTCGAGTGAAGAAAAAAAAGAGCCAAGCATCTATCCTATGCTCCCATATGCAAAGTCATGTCTAAAAAGATTTTTGTAATGTTAACAGTGGTTAGGTAACCACTAGGGTTAGCAATTTTTTGTGTAATTTTACTTTAGACTTTATACTTTTCTATGTTTTGAACTTTTTACAATGAGCATGCACTGTTGACCTGACTACTGTGGAAACGAAAAGGCTCTGAACGAAATCATTTTCGGTAAGTTTTAAAAAGTCAGTCTGCAACACCTTCTGTTTGCACACCTATCTTCAGCCAGTGGGTTTTTTAAACTGCCCTTACAACACTTTCCAGTTTCATACTGATAAACACTACTGCACTGATTATCAACTTTTCAGTAACATGGAACAAAGCAATAGTGAGGACTGTTTGTAAAAAATTCTTATTTGTTCTTTTGTCTGAGACTTCCAAGTTATACTACTTTGAGTTTTGTACCAACACTACTTTTCTATGAGTTTTTAATATGGTGTTCAGTAGAAAAGAAATTGGGTTTTTATTAATTGGGTGTATATTTGTGCAAGTAAGTTTCAAATGCAGTCATTAATGATTTCAGGTGGCCGTCGTCCCTGTTTTCATTGTCAGAAAATGATCATGTGTGAGACTTTGTTAGTGGGAGGTAAATAGGATTTGAAATCCAAGTCTGTCTTTCCTACACACGTGGCATTAAGCACTTTGCCTCGTTCCTTTTATCTCTGAAATAGATAGAATGATAACTCGTTTACTAGCTTAAAAGAGTCTAGCGAAGGTAAAACGAGATCTTTGATGGAAAATGTTTGGCAAAGTGAAAAGTAGCACATAACAAGACAGGCTGGTTTATCTTCGAAACCGGGGGGCTTTTGCAACATGGAGTTTTCTGAGCAGAAGCGATCATCGTCTGTGGGTACTACCCACAACACCTGCAGCCAATGTGACCAAACAGGTTGGTTGCTACTTCAAAAGGCAGCAGAAACGGGAAAGCAGGTGTTACAAGAATGAGGATTAAATCACTAATCCAGAAGTCTATCATGAAAATGCAGCCATAATTACTTGCATCAATTTCTTGGGATGGGTGGGTAAACCTTAATTTATCACACAAATTGTATTAAAGATTTTTTAAAGATTATCTGTGATTTTCTTAAAATATCATTTACAAAAACTTTACTCATTGCGAACAGCTGAAAACTAAGTATTTTAATCTCCTTGCAGAGAAAAAAAAAATCCCAAAAGATTAAGAACAAATATCTGTTATTTAATTAAGGCAAAACATAGCCTGCTTAGAAAAGTGGTCACTCTGAGCACACACACATAACCACACACACATAACCATACCCACACACTATTGTAGTGTCTCCTTTGAAATGACATCTGTCTTAACCTCCATTTTCACAGGTGGAGAGAATTGGGGGTAGAGCTGAGGCTGCCATTATCGACAGTTGAATTTCCTCTGGACTAAGCAGAATTAAGTGGTGCTGGAGGGACATTAGGGGCTCCTCTTTGCTTGGGTCTCCTGTTCAGCACCTGGATAAGCTTATATTGCCTTGGTAACAAAGCCAAAACCCTTTCTTAATGTTGGAAAGGGTGGTGAATGCTTACGATTTACCATAGTTTGGGTGAATTGTGGTTTTTCTCACCATGTAGGTGAGTTTCTTGTTTTTCTTTTTTCTAATAAAGGGATTTTGTGTGGTATGAATAGGAGAGAACTTTTATAAATTATAATATCCTGTGTAAATATAGTTGTTTCCCAACATTTTAAGCTTCTTCCTAAATCCCCCAGGCCCTTTTGTCAGTTTTGTCCACTTTGAGGAGAGAGCCTTTGCATTGTGGTAGAGATGCCGTTGGCAATGGCTTTTGAAACATGTACACACAGACAGACCACCCCATGAACACTTTCTGAATAGTCAGATGCCTTGGGCTTCACTGGGTTGCACTGGTCTGCAACCACTATGTGGAGACCTGCTCCAAGTAACTTCTCTAGGCTCTAATGGTTCCATCTCCAAAATGTTTTAGACTTTAGACATGGGGATATTTACCTGAGACTTGCTTGAAATATTCTTAGAGAAACGTTACCCTTGTAACATTTTTGCTGAAAGCAAAATGTGTTTTGTTGTTATTATTATGGTAACTACTGAAATTTGTTTTCTCCCTTGCTTTTAACTTCAGGAATACCGTGTCTTTTACGGATGAACCGAGCCAAAGGGATAATGCCTCTCGCCTTACAGTTCAGATGGAAAACACCTATCAGCTGGGTCTGTTATTTTTTCACTCATTTCTATTTTCAACTTCATTTTTTAAAAAGATTTTATTTATTTGTTTATTTATTTAGAGCGGGGGGAGGGGTGGAAGGGGCAGAGGAAGAGGGAGAGAGAATCTCTAGCGGACTCTGCACTGAGCACATGGAGCTCATCGTGGGGCTCCATCCCAAGACCCCAAGATCATGACCTGAGCGGAATCAACAGTTGGTCACTCAACCAACTGAGCCACCCAGGCACCCCCTTATTTTAAACTTCTAATCTCATTATTTACTTAAAATAGCTTCTGATAACATGGCATTATCTTCAATACTAGCACAATATAAGGGATCTTAAGTGATTTGATGCTGTTTTAATTTCTTCTCTGCAAGATAGGACCAACACCCATTGATTAGTTTTCTTTATCAGTGTTTCCTAAATGCCAAGCAATTCACTGGGCAGCACTGATGTGTATTGTGTATTACTGGATGGAGAAGTTCATTTCTGGGTATTTCTGGGTTATCCTCTACAATTATTTTATACATACTCAAGTTAAAGGAAAGAGATATGTCTTGAAGTTTTATCGAGCAAACCCAACCAATGTTGATAGGTGGGAAAAAAGCCTTAAAAGCAAAAGCAAATGATTTCTGGTCCCTCGTTGGCAGAGGTGTTTATCCCTTTCCACTGAGGCTTTGGGTCTTTGAAAACAAAGATCTTTGCACCTGCTCCTATACTCCCAGATGGAATCCACAGTGAATACTTTTTCCCATTCATGTTTTCTCATAGACCAACTTGTTTTCTCTAAATATGTACCTGCCCACTATTATCTGCCCACTGTATATAATTAAGGCTATATAGAAATTCCACAGAGACTTGCCAGTGACCAAAGGAAGGACTCTATGGGCTGGAGAGGTTCCATCTGTAGCCAGTTAACTTCAAGAAAATTGTAGACCATCAATGCATCCCATTAGGCCTTGTAGCCAGTTTTCTACAGTAATCCCCAAGACTACATGGATTACAAGGTTCCGTAATTAGTCTGTCTACTGGTATTTTCACAGTGCCTGGCGTAGACAACTAATATTCCTGCCATCCAGTGTAATTTTCTACTCTTTCTGGTAACCTTACCCAGTTTCCTTTGGGGAAGCCCATCGCTGCCATCATTACCACTTTGGTCCATAACATTCTGCTGAGCTGACACTAGCTTCAGAGATACAGCAGTGACTAATTCTGGGATAGCATATGACCCTTTGAGAGGTCAAGCCAATCAAAACCTTTGAGATTCAACTTAGACAATGTTGTTTGGGCTGTTGAAGAAGCTGATTAGGCTCTGAAACCTGAAAGAAGTAGGGCTATGTGAGATTTGGCCATCTTGCCCCAACATATGAAGCCTGAGACCGAGAGAGAACCAAATCCATTATTCAAGTCTTAAATTTAGCTATCTGCTCTTAGACTTTTCAATAGGCAAGCTAGGTTTGGGTCAGGTTTTCCTCCACTTGTAACTAAAAGATCTTACCCTTTCGATGCCTATGACATTAGGCTCTGCATGCTGAAAGGGTTTGAATCAGATTTTGACAAGATAAAGAGTTGAACTATGAAGTCCTGTGTTTCTTCATCATAAGGATATATTTTCATAACTTATTTCCTTAAATAAACTAAATCATCTTATCAATTTTAGAAGTACTGAGTGTTGAACCAAGTTAGAAAAGTAATGTTATAAATGCTTAGCATAAAGTATTTCCCATATTTTCTTACAAAAGGTCATGTGAATTATTCCTTTATGATTAAAGTCTTTTATGCTTATCAATCCATTTCTTAAGCATTCAACTAGCCATCTTGTTAATACTCAAACAAAAATGTATTTCCACTTCTACTTGTTTCTGAGTTTATCTTGCATCTGAAAGGTACCCTGTGGACCTTTAGTAAAGATCTTCTCTCGTAGCTACACAATGCAATACTTCCCAAAAGAGTGTGTGTGGGGGAGGACCTGTCAATCATCAGCATTATTGTGTTTAATTTTTCACATTCTATCTAATAATAGTTGCATCATCTAAACACATTTTAAATGCTTAGTACATTTGGCCTCCTTTATCTGAGTAATTATAGCCAGAATGAGATGAAACATAAGTATAATTAATGAAGGAAAAAGGGGGATGGAAAAATGTAAGTATTTTTCTTATAATGAAAACCACTTAACATTTCTCATTAATTCATTACTAAACCGTGAATATAGAAAAAAATACAAGATGTAAGATCCAATATATCTGAATTTGAGTACTAGTCTTGCCAGTTCCTAAATAATGTTTGAGCAAAGTATCAGCATCCTTGAATCTCAGTTTCTTTATCTGTAAAAAAAGGATAATAGTCCATACATCATAGGGATGTTGTGAGAATTAAATGAAGGAATGCATTTAAATTCCTTCTTCATTCATTATGTTATTGTTTCTCAGAGTGACTGACTCTAGGACTTCACCTTAAATCTCTAAGAAGACAGGCCTTCTGTGACATCCAATATAATTTCCTATTAATTATGGAATGAATTCTCCACAGTACTTTTTCTGGAGCAATGGTTAAAGAAGTATCTGATTCTTTAAAAACACTGACTGTAAGCAGGAGGTCAGACAAGACCTATATTGGTGGCTATTTTTGCTGCCACATCGAGACAGCCTGCCTGAGAATGTAGACAACATAGCAAAAAAGTAGAACCTAAAGACGGAGAGAGAGAGAGAGACATCATTTGAGCTCAGCATCCATGGGATGCTCAGACCCTGTCATCAAATGCTCTCATGGACAAAAACTGTCAGGCTCTCCGCCCTGACTTCACTCCACCCCCTTGGGTCCTTTCTGACTGTGGAGGTCTCACTGCCTCCCTACTTATACCCTTGCCTGATCCTGCTGCCTTCTCTGCAAGAACAATCCCCATCTCCCCCCTCAAAATGAGGTAGCAACCATAACAACAACAACACTAATAATAATAAATACCTAATGAGTGTGGGGGGGGGGTTGTGCATGGCAGGCACTATTCTAAAGGTTTTAAGTATTTTACTTTATTTAATCCCAACAAAAAAACAATATGTGATAATTCTTATTGTTACACCAATTTGGGGAAGCTGACACACAGACATGTTAAATAACCAAATTTTTAACTATTCTACATTAAATCTATTTTTGTGACAAGTGTTTCCTTTTTTCTTTCTTTTCCTTTCCTTTCTTTTTTTTCACCCCAACCCTTCTTTAGATCTTTGCTTTTTGATTTCTAAAAATATTTTTCCTCCTAAAGAAAAAAAAATCCACTCAAAAAAAAAAAAAAAAGAAAGAAAGAAAAGGAAAAGAAAAAAGTTTTGCCATTCCCATTAGTTGACTCTGAAAGTAGATTAGGGAGCTCATTTGGGAAGTCAAAATCTGAACATTCACTCTTTCTCTGTCTTTGCATCTCATCATCCCATCCTGAGCGAGGCAAGGGATGATTCTGGCCAGACAAGAGAGAGGTCACAAAACAAGTGAGAAAAAAAAGTCTATGACGATATTTCAAAATATCTTCAAAATAGGATCTAGTTAATGAGATTAAAAAAAAAAAAAGCCACAAAGCCAAGTGCAGAAAAGATATTGGTTCAGCTGGACAGTAGGAGCTGTTGGAAACAGGGACTCAGGTACAACCAGGATTCTGTCTGTCTGGCACTAAGCTGGGTGTGAGCCTCCTTCTCTCACCGTGGCCTGCATTCCTCTCCATGGTGACAGTCATGGCTTTCCGCAGTGCCTCAGGGTCATGTGTCATAACATTTTATCACCAGAAAGAGGTTGACTTCCCCCCGCCCCAAGTTGCAGTTTAAAATCAAAATTCTGAGAAAGGATTCTAATTGGCCCGGCTTGGGGCAAGTGCCACTCCTGGCCCAATCTACCATAACTGCACTTGGGCTCAAGGAGGTGATGGTAGATCCTAAAGAACCATCTGGTCAGAGTTGGAAAATTCTCATCTTCCTAGGAGGCAAGAGGCTGTTCCCAAATGACAGGGAGGAGGACCAGACAGATATCTGCATTGAGGGAATTTACTATTTGCTGAAGGGAACGAGGCATACAAGTTACTATAATATGTGCCCAAATTAAGTTCCATGTGAGTGATGTAGGTCAAGGTATAGGCAATACACGTGCTTGGTAGGAGGGAGTGAACAACAGAAAGGTATCGTTAGAACATAGATAATCTAATTTAGTCCGAGCCGGTAGTAACATCTTTAAATTTCTTAAATAGAAAGGGGAAACCACTCTCAAATTTAGCGTCGTTTCACTCGAGAATGCAAATGGAATGTAAAAGATCCACAGGAAGATGACCCAGAGGCTTGTAGGTACCTAGGAACTTGCCCACACAGGCTGGTGCCCTATATCTGACCCCATGAGATGGGAGCAGTCGGGACCATCCTGGAGTTGTAAACCTACAGACCTACAGTGTTTATAACTGCTTGTCTGTCCTATAGAACATAGATTCCTGCTAACTAAATATTGGGGTTAATCCTCATACTCTTTGTGTCAGGTGTCTCTCCCTTTTACCTATCCAGATTCATTCCCCAGGCTGATTTAATTGAACAATTATAATCAAAATACAGATACTATGTATTGAGCCCCAGGAGGCTGACCTAACTCAACTACAGGCACAGGCTGTAACCTTCCAGTTAGGTCTGGCCAATGGAAAACTTCAGTGGGAAGTCAGAGTAGGGGAGGAGTGTGAGCTAGGGTGTTTATTTTCCCCCACACCCTGAAGGTGGGTTCATCTCACGCTATTTGCTTCCACCAATGGAAGGGCTGCCCTCAAGTGATCCCTCTCCATGTGCCTCTTCTGGATCTAGCCAGAGTTCCCGTCTCAGATCCCTCAAGCCTGGGGTGGGATGGGGGTAACACCCTCAATTTCACTAGCCAAGGGATACTGCACTATCCTTTGGTCCTGCATCCTGCTCAGAACTTCCTAAGGAGTCTCTTTATTAAATCCTCCAGGAATTGTCCTACTTTTAGTGTGCCATAGATGTCTTTAGACCCTGATACAGTCATTAAAAATAAACACTTAAACGATACTGATGACTAGTAAAATAGAATTGAATATAATTCTTGGTCTCATTCCTTTATCCATATCAATTCAGGAAATACTGATGTGCCACTATATGCCAGGCTCTGGGCACACACACATGTCGTTCAGTGGCAGAGAGATGATGAGGTTAATACTCCCCGGAGGGACAGGGCAGATTCCTGGGATGCAAGAGAAAGAAGATCCATCTGAAGCCTCTGCTCTGAACATGGACTAAAAGTGGTTAAGAATATAAGCTCATGAGTCAGATAAAACAAGAAGGACCTCCCAGCTCTGTCACTGTGTGATTCTGGGCAAGTCACTCAATGTATTTAAGCCTCTGCTTTCCCATGTGTGAAAGGGAGAGAACAGTAAAATTCATCCCAATGATTTATTGGAAGATTACGTAAGGTAATAAATACATACTTATCACAGTACATGACATGTAGAAAATGCTCAATAAAAGTAGTTATTATCTGTACCGTGATTATTACCTATAAAATGTTTACTTCTGTTTAGATTCAGAAATCACACATTAAATATTTCTTCTGCCTTTAGCATTGTATTAGACTCTGAGGAGGACAAAATCTGATCTGGCTTACCATTTTACTGAGGAGAAAGGCAGAAATGCTTTGGCTATTGTCAGGTGGATTCCGAGCAGTGGGGGTCCAGAGAACCGGGATTCCTGAAGAGAAGGGATGATTTTTTTTTTTCACCTGAGGGGAGGAGGAAGGCTGCCTCCAGAAGAGGGCATTGGAGCTGGCCTTGGAACGTGCGTGGATATTTCTCAGACGAACGAGATAGGGAAGGCCATCCCGCTTAAAATGAGGAGTAAGAACAAAGGTCCACAAACATCCCTTAAAAGACAGATGAGGTTCATAGACTGGAACAGCAGGCACATAGAGAGCTATGGTGGGGGGCGAAGGGGCTAGAGGTGCTGGACCTCAGATTTTGCTAAGGGAAATGTCACAGCCAGATCTGGGTTTTGGAGCGCCCCCTCCAGTTGTAGTGTGGCATACATAGATGGCGGATATAAGAGCCGGGGGTCAGTTAGAAAGATGTTGAGACTTTAAAGAAAGTCATTAACACTGGAAACTGGAAGGGAGGATACTTTCAATATTAAACCTCAATGGTATTAAATATATACTCTTTAGGTAGCCTAGTAAATGGACGAATGTGTTGTCTTCCGCCCCTCTGCCAGAGAACCTGTGTGGAAACCTAATTAGGACCATTTTTTCCTTAAATAGAGGCCACCCAGAAGATGAAGTGTCTCTCCATGATTCAGTACTCTTTTGATTAGACTATGGGTGGGCAGATAGCATTTGAAATTACTTGGAAACTTCATCTGTATTTTCAGGTCCTACCAAACATTTTCCTGCGGTCATTGTCAATCATATCCTGAAAGATGTGTTAACTAACTATCTACAAGAAGAACAATATGAACCAGAGCTCTGTAGACAGATGACTAAAACAATTTCTGAGGTATATATGTGATTTGCCCGAAGTGTTAACTAGAATATTGCTAAGAGGACAACCTCTTACTTTTTGATGAAAGCAATTAATTTGCAGTAGCAGTAAAAATGCTTGTTTATATTTTATGAAAATATTTATTGGGTCATACTCTGTGTGTGTGTGTGTGTGTGTGTGTGTGTGTGTGTGTGTAAGAAGCCTTTGTCTAAAACAACCATTACGTGTATCATTTTGCATGTATTTTGTTTAAAAGATGTTTACAACTGCCCCATTTATTTCAAAATTTATTGCCAAGGATATATTTTAATGATCATTTTCTCTTGTTCAAGTTAGTTTCCTTGAGTGCCATCAAATATAGATATTGTGGTCTTTAAACACATTTCTCTTTTTATCAACTCAAGAGCTGGCCCTCCATTAAGTTTTCTTCACTTTCCTCTATATAACAAACTCTTTAATAAACATTCGTGGTTAGTCCTATTACAGGAGACTCCAAATATGTGCTCCCTTAATTACACATAAACAAGGTGATATAACTCTCACGCCAACATTCTTTGAAGGGAAGCCGTCTTAACGTAGATTTTCAAAGAATGTAACAAATCCTTTAAATCCTGTTCTCTGGATTACAGTTTTTCCATGTGTCTTAGAAAATGTAGACTTATTGCTGGTGCTATAATTTTGTCTCTAAATGTCCTATCTCAGGAGAACAGTGTGCTTAAAGGAAATCATAGTTGGGGGCGCCTGGGTGGCTCAGTCGGTTAAGCATCTGCCTTCAGCTCAGGTCATGAACCCAGGGTCCTGGGATCGAGTCCCACATCGGGCTCCCTGCCGAGCAGGGAGCCTGCTTCTCCCTCTGCCCCTTCCCCCCTGCTCACGCTCTTGCTTGCTCTCTCTCTCTCAAATGAATAAATTTTTAAAAATCTTTAAAAAAAATAAAGGAAATCATAGTTAAATTCCTACAACAGTTACTGAAAATATCTACAACACATCATGTGATTTTCTTCAATCCACCATATTTATGACAAAGATAAAGACTCCTAAGTTTCCATGTGGCTAAGTGAGGACCTTTTTTGTTGTTGTTCTTTCAATTTCTAGGTTATTAAAACCCAGGTCAAGGACCTGATGATTCCACGGTACAAGCTAATTGTGATTGTTCACATTGGACAACTGAAGAGTCAGAGCATTCTTATTGGAAGCAGATGCCTCTGGGATCCTAAAAGTGATACCTTTTCATCTTACGTTTTCAGAAATTCTTCTCTCTTTGCTCTTGCAAGTGTCTATGCTGTTTACTTCGAGTGATTGAAAAGAAGAAATCTAGTTCTTACTTTTTTTAATAAAAAAATAGGCCATATCCATATCTATGTACATGAAATCTTTACTACCCAAAAGTTTGAGAAAGAAACAACACTAATATTTCAAACAACTGGAATTTTTGGACGTTTTCATGCTCTTCTAAGAACTGAGGGAGGGAAGGGTAGCACAGGAAAGACTCTTGTTTATCCAGAGGAAGAACTAAGTCTTGATTCTGCTAGATTGTTATTTTTAGACATGGATTCTTATTTAATATTACTTTTGGTACTAAGTACTTTAATTGCTCTTTATAGAGAGAGTTAAAATTTCCTGTATTGTTTTTTGTAATGAAGAGAAGTTAAAAACAAACAAACAAACAAATATGATTACATCCCCTGACCAGTAAAGGGCAGAAGAATATTCAACATGGTATACACAAATGATAAATGTGAATGTGTCTCAGTGCTGTGTATAAAAGAATACTGGTTTTCACTTCGTACTTAATAAATTGAGCAGCATTCATTAACTGCAATTATTGTTACATGTACCTGACAGTTAAAACTGCTGAGGTAGAATTAATGATTTCAGAACAATTATTGTAGTCCCACAGGGCTGCTATAGTTAAAACTAGAAGCTCTTGTGGGTTGCCTGCACTTTACAAAACTGTGGGAGAACCGAATGGTGGCTCTCCAGTAATGGAGACTATAAAGCGAACAAAGGCTTTCAGGGCACTGCAGTAGACATTGCCGTATTAAATATACATGATGTTTAATAGTAAATGTATCTGTAACACTTAAAATCATGTATTGGAAAGAGACACTGCTTTTAAATATATGCTTCCCGATGTGCTTTTAAATAGGTTTTCCTTGGCTAACGAACTTTTTACACAAAATAGATAGCTGGCAGCTTAACAAATAAAACATGTGTTATTTACTATTTTGTTCCTATGAATTTAGTGCTAAAGTGACCCAGTGCAGCTTCGAATGGATGGCACTAAAATTTACAGGGCTGAAATAGCTTATTATTCTGCTGCTTAATGTAGCTTGGACTATGGATCATTTATTTTTACGGAGCTTTCAACGCTTTGCGTTTTTCCTGGATGGTAAGTGAACTGCCCAGAGGACATTTGTTAAAGGTCAAAGACAAATTTTACACATGTGGAGAAAATTAGCAATGCTATAGTCTTAAGGGAAAAAAAAATGATGTGTCATTCATATCATAAAGAATTTAGCAAATGGGAAAAGAGTCAATGCTTTATAGCTTTAAAATGTTTTGATGTTTTATTTTCCCCCAAAAGAACCTGTACTAAAAAAAATGTGTACTTTTAAAATCCCTTTCCTTCCACTTGTTCTGGCTTTTAAGGTAGCTTTTCAAAGTGAATTAGTCAATTTTCATTATTTTTTTCTGTTAGTGCCTTAGTGGGAATATGCCTGTGTAATAATTCATCACAACCAATATTGGCCCATCTCCGTAGGCCAGTTTTGAATCTGGATTAGGTCATAAGTACAGTAAGTAAATGAGCTGCATATTTTCATTACACATTTGTGAACATCTCCCCTCTTGGAGCAAGAGCAGGGGCAATCATATTGTAATTTTGCATGAGTAAATCAGAATGAAGAAAATTCCTTAGTACATAGAAAGTCCATTACAAAAACAGCTTTATTTTTTTAGAGTCCTAAAGCCTCATCCATGAGATAATTTCTTACCATCTGTCCTAGACTGTGTTAGGAATCAAAAACCTTAAAACATGATGGTAGTTAAAAAGCAAAAAAGGAAGCAGTTAAACAGCATATTGCCATGTACTGTAATTCAGTCAATGATGAATTCTAGCAATTATATAGCAGCATAAGAATATTCCATAAAAACCCACTAATTGCAACTAACTTGGAAGAGTGCTGGTTATCACAAAAAGTCTGATGATAGGAAGCTTTGATGGATGCATTAGCTAACACCCTGGAGGTAATCATGTAAAATACAAATGTATCAGGTCAACATGTTGTATACCTTAAACCATGTTGTCAATTGTATCTTGGTTTTAAAAATAAAACCTTTTTAAAAAAAGAAATGACACTGTAAATTTGAGGATATTGTTTTACTTTGAGACAGCCTGAACTTTCCTAGTATTTTGCCTTCCCAACAGGTGTTCCTAAAGTGACGTCCTTCTTCCCAGACCTGCCGTGCCCACCCCTACCACAGAGCCTTCACTCATGCTTTTCCCTACCCAGAACACCCCCTTCCACTTAAAGCACATTTCTTCACTTTTCAACATCAAACTCTGGTCTTGCCTTTTCTCTAAATCCTCCTCCATCCATTCCTTCCCTCCTCTTCTCTCTCTGCTTTCATCTCTCATAGTCAGGCTCCTGATCTCTAGGTAATTTGTGAATAATAGTTTTGTTTTCCTTACTAGACTGAAAACATCTTGAGTACATGGACCACATATCCTGACAGCACCGAACAATAAAACTGAACACGTTTTAACTTTTCAAGTGAGGTCACGGGCACTGATTGCCCTATGCTACCTAACTACCAACAGCAAAGATAATAGTAACACACAGTTCAACTCTAGAGGAACTGGGATCCTGTAGGGATAAGTACACAAGTGACCAAAGTACAGTCTAGAATATGTTTTCATAAGAAAAGTCCAGAATATCTTTATCTGCTTAAGGGAATCGGGGATGGCTTCATGAAGGAAGTGGCACTTACCTAGACTATGAAGTTGCTAAGTAGAATTTCAACAGACAGAGGAGTTCAGAGTGCATGAAGAAGTCTAGCCTGGATAAAACACAGTGTTCATGAAGATAAGGGGTTAGAACTAAGACTGGAAGGGTCCATGGATGGTAACCTGAATGTCTGGGCAAGAAAGCCACACTCAGATCATGGGTAGTCATTGAAGGCTTTTCATTCAGCTTGTTGGCTCATCGTGTAGGTGAAGTGACTCTTTAAGAAGATGAATCTGTCAGTAAAGAGCGGGAAGACCACCCAGGAGACGGGAGAGGTAATGAGAGGCGCAACTGTGTGAAATGGAAAGGAGAGGACAGTTGTATGGAACGGTTTAGGGACAGTCTTCATGACCAGGCAAAAAGGAAGGAGGAGTCCGAGGTGACAAAGCGGCTCTGGATGTTTGCAGTGTCAGGTCTGAGTCCTGCTGTCCTAGTCACTAGTTAGGTAAGTGACCTTAAATAAATAACATAACTCACTTAAGCCGAAGCTTCCTCATCTTCAAGCAAAGCAGTGATAATGCTGGTACCCACCTCACAGAGTTTTAGACTGAGGCAGACGGTGGGGGGGGGGGGGCAGCCATCGGAGCCAGCCCCGTGAAGCTGAACACTGACTCGAAGGGAGGGGCTTGGAGGTGCAGCCTTGCTTGCTAAAAACAAGCAGAAGTACATGTTTACTAAGCGCTTAACAGATGGAAAGCCCTCAGTCAATAGTAGCTCCTTCGACTATAGTTGAGCGTTCGAGTCTGGACAACTAAATCAGTGGTCCTGGTAGCAAAAATAAAGAAGTCAGCAAGGAAGAATTTGAGGACTAAAATACTAAGCTTGATTTTTCACTTGTTGAATTTTAGTTAATAATGGGACATTCAGATGGAAATAGCCTGAGGCGGCTGAAAAAATGGGACTAGAGCTGAGCTACATCAAGGTGAGAGATTTAGACTTGGCAGTCATCCAAATTGAAACCTAACATCTTCCTCCTGATTTATAAAATATTCATTAGCAGCGGCAGCAGCAAGTATAGTGAGTACTAAGAGCAAATTACTGAAAATTCAGTTAACTCTGGGAATGTCAGCAAGAAACTCTCCCCCAGAATCAATATGAAAATTTTCCCCCCAAGCTAAAATTAAATAAGGCCTCTATTTCTTTATATTTTTGTCTTAAAAAAATTTTTTTTTAAAGATTTTGTTTATTTGACAGAGAGATCACAAATACGCAGACAGGTAAGCAGGCAGAGGGAGAGGGAGAAACAGGCTCCCAAGGAGCCCGATGCAGGGCTCGATCCCAGGACCCTGGGATCATGCCCTGAGCCGAAGGCAGACGCTTAACCGACTGAGCCACCCAGGTGCCCCTAAAAAAGTTCTGTATGATCCATTTCTGTTGCCAGACATCATAAGAAATAAATATATCAGCATCTTGAATGGAAATATCAGTGCTGTTGTCTGTTGTCATTGTTAATAGAACAGCTTTAAAGAAAATGTATTAGGAGGCCCCTATAACAAAGTCCAGTAGATTATGTGCTGGGAAATTAAGCACTACTTCAGCTCATTGATTTTTTTTTTTAAATGTTGGGAATTATCCAGTATAGAGGGTGATTTAAAAAATAACAGTTGAGAAATTAGAGCTTTTAAATCTAGCATTTTAGAGAATGAACCCTTGCCTTGTTGGGACCATTACTTGACCTTTCTAGGTATTATCCAAAAAAATGCATTAAGAAAACTCAATATTAAATAGTTACTTATAATTTACTATGCTTTTTTATTCTCAAAATTCTTAAAGAAGTGACCTGCACCCACCATCTCTGCTGCTCCCACTTTTCCCTCCTGCTCTGTTTGCATGCCTACCACCACGATGTTTTCACAAACAGCGGAAGTGGTGCTCCAGGCCAAATCTGCCACGTGTTTCTTGGGCCCCATTCCACCTTAGCTCTCTTCTGAATTCATTTCTTTTGTGATGTAGTTGTTTTTTGTTTGAAGTCATTTTTTATTGTTGTTGTTTTGTTTTGTTTTATTGTGTTTTTTAAAGCACAGATTTGAAGACAAATACTCATTTTAGCCTCCAACCTGTCCTAACCGTGCAACTTTGGGCAAAGTGACCAATGTTCTGAGCCTGTTTTCTCAAAGGTAAAAATGATTATAATAATGATCACTACTTGTTATTGATCAGTGATCAATGACCACTGTTCATGTTCTTGCCCTGAAGACAGAGAGAGAGTATACGTGTAAAACGTCAAGCCCATCATAGACCTTTACTCTGGACATCCAATTTCTTCCTGTAGATCCTGTTTTCCTAAAGAATTAATCATATGTTTTAGCAATTTCTGCTCACCACCATAAAGTCATACCCTAGACTACTTGGTTCCTTTCGGTTCAAAGTTTTAATCGTCTGCTACTGCCATCTTTGAATGTCAAATAACTCCTCTTCAAGTCCACATTTCTTATAAAATGCTATTCATCTCCAAATTTAGCTTCTTTTTGCTAATCTCTGCCTGTTTTTATACTTCCAGTCAGATGTCTTGTCTCCACTTCAGTACTTTCTTAGTTTCTTTTAATGTTTTTACTTATTGCTACTTATTTTTTCCTGTCTTGTGTCCATTTGAACTTACATGTTCTCTTCCCTTCTTCACATGCATGAACACATACTAGAACACTACTATAAGGTTTACTGAGGCTTAAATATATGTTAAGTATCTGATTAAAGTTTCCTGTAATTTCTCCCCTGTTTCTTTCATCACAGTTTAACTATGGTACACAACATTTTCCCCCCCTTGTGCAGGACATAACTTGAAACTTGTGGTTCTCCACCCACCCACGAGGCTATTTCCCTACTTAGCAAGACAGGAAACCAGTATAACCAGTATGGGAAGCATTAAGCTTCACTTTCCATTTGTAATCAAAAAAGGAAAATTGTTGCTTCCCACAGACAGCGAGGATGGATCGTCTCACTGCCAAAGGAACAAAATATCCAGCCTGATTTGTTCAGGGGGTGCTGGGAAATCATTTTTAAAGTTCATATGAGAAATACTAAGCTTCAAGAGCCACTATTTCATTTTGAAACTAAGGAAAAATAAACTATATGTTGTTAGTTAATTATAAAAATACATTATATTTTTTCTTTAAGAAAATCTATTCTATATCAAGAACTTTACTTTGGTAGGAGAGCTATAAAATTAAAACCACAGCTAAGTTGCTTATTTGCATCCCAGTTCATAAGCACAAGTTAAAGCCTTCTGAGGACCCACTCTAGAGAGCTGGGTCGATGTGAGGGAAATTAGACAATTAGGAACAGTCCTTAAGCATAGGTTAGCAAACAGTAAGGGGCCAGATAGTAAATATTTTCAGCTTTGTTGACCACATGGTCTCCAACATAACTATTTAGCTCTGCCACTGAGGCACAAAAGCAGCTATGGATGGTAAGTAACCAAGTAAGTGTCACTGTGTTTCAATAAAAGTTTCTTTATGTAACTGAAAGTTCAATTTTATGTATTCCTCATGTATCATGAAGTTATTATTCTTTTTGACTTATTTCCAACTATTTAAAAAGTAAAAACCCTTCTAGCATGTGAGCCATACAAAATCAGATGGTAGGGCATATTCAGCCCAAGGGCCATAGTTTGACCACCTGGCTCCTAAAGGGTTCATCTTAGTGGAGGAAGAGAATTGGAATCATAATAAAGAAGTTGAGATTTTAATATATCTAGCAGAAAGTGGAAGTAAGCAGCAATACATAGAAAATGACAATAGCATTTCTAAATTAGTAAGTGAGAAAGGGGGATTAGTCATGCAAACAAAAAAATTAAAATGAATACTAAATTATATGGAATATAATCAAGTATATCATGTCACTCATTAAACATGAATTTGCTTCATTTTCCTATCAAATTGAATTAACAAAAGCCACAAATAAAAAACACATTCAGTTCTTCTGATATACAAAATATCGAATTAAAGAATTTTTTTCTATGATCAAATAGATTTATTCAGAGAATGCAGAAAAATTTCAACATAAGGAAGGTTACTATAGTAATTTTTCATCTTAACAAAAGAGAAAAATATATGATGAAGTTAAATAGGTATTTGATAAAATTGAGAAGCTATTTATAACAAAATAAGTTCTTAAGCTATATATAATAGAATAACACTCTTAAGATGACTAATATTATATACACATATATAATGTAAAGACTACTTTATTTATATTATTTATTTTTAAAAATATTTTAACCAGCAAACATCATACTGAGTAATGAAATGTTAAAGCTGTTTCCATTAAAATTAGGACTATGAAAGAAATGCCTAACATCATCACCATTATTAAGAATTCTTCTTGTAGTTACCTTCCCAGTGAGGCCTTCCCTAGCCACCCTGTCTAAAATTCACTCCCCCAACAAGCTTTTCAATCCCCCTTCCATACTTTCTTTTCTCAGTCATTATTTAATATTTCTCGTGCTTATGTTTGCCTTCCATAGAATAGACACTTTATTCATCTGTTTCATTCAACATTGGTATCCTTAGCATCCATAAAAATGCCTGGCATTAATCTCAATAACTAATTGTTGCATTATGAGTCATGTAATAAGAATGTGAAGCAATCAGCTTAAATACTGGAAGAGACAAAATTACCTTTTTATTAGTAGATAACAATATCATATATCTAGAAAGCCCAAGAAAGACTAATAAAGCAGCCACTAAAATTAGTAAAATAACTGGGCAAGGCTGCTGGAGGTAAAGATGAATATACAAAAAACAAGATTTTTCTTTGTACCATAACAAGCATTTAGAAACGAACGTGGGGGAAATTTCTCATTCACTGTGGCAAACAAAAATGGTAAATAAAAAAGGTAATATAAAAAGGTACAAGACCTCCTATCAAAATACCACCAGCATTTTTCACAGAGGTGGAACAAACAATTCTAAAATTTGTATGGAAGCAGAAAAGACCCTGAATAACCAAAGTAATGTTGATAAACAAAACCAAAGCTGGAGGCATCACAATTCCAGACTTCAAGCTGTATTACAAAGCTGTAATCATCAACACAGTATGGTACTGGCACAAAAACAGACACATTGATCAGTGGAACAGAATAGAGAACCCAGAAGTGGACCCTCAACTCTATGGTCAACTAATCTTTGACAAAGCAGGAAAGAATATCCAATGGAAAAAAGATAGTCTCTTCAACAAATGGTGTTGGGAAAACTGGACAGCCACATGTGTCCAGAAGAATGAAACTGGACCACTTTCGTACACAATACACAAAAATAAATTCAAAATGGATGGAAGACCTAAGTATGTGACAGGAATCCATCAAAATCCTAGAGGAGAACACAGGCAGCAACCTCTTAGACCTCGGGCACAGCAACTTCTTGCTAGACACGTCTCCAGAGGCAAGGGAAATAAAAGCAAAAATGAACTTTTGGGACTTCATCAAGATTAAAATCTTTTGCACAGCAAAGGAAACAATTAACAAAATGAAAAGGCAACCTACAGAATGGGAGACGATATTCGCAAATGGCATATCTGATAAAGGGCTAGTATCCAAAATCTATAAAGAACTTATCAAACTCCACCTAAAAAAACAAAAATCCAGTAAAAAAATGGGCAGAAGACATGAACAGATATTTCTCCAAAGAAGACATACCAGTGGCTTATAGACACATGAAGAAATGCTCAACATCACTCAGCATCAGGGAAATACAAATCAAAACCATAATGAGATACCACCTCACACCAGTCAAAACGGCTAAAATTAACGTCAGGAAATGACAGCTGCTGGCAGGGATGCGGAGAAAGGGGAACCCTCCTACACTGTTGGTGGGAATGCAAGCTGGTGCAGACACTCTGGAAAACAGTATGGAGATTCCTCAAAAAGTTAAAAATAGAGCTACCCTATGACCCAGCAATTGCACTACTTGGTATTTACCCCATAGATACAGAGGTAGTGAAAAGAAGGGGCACCTGTACCCCAATGTTCATAGCAGCAACATCTACAATAGCCAAACTGTGGAAGGAGCTGAGATGTCCTTCAACAGATGAATGGATAAAGAAGATGTGGTATGTATACACACACACACACACACACACACACACACACACACACACACACACACACTGGAATATTACTCAGCCATCAAAAAGAATGAAATCTTGCCATTCACAATGACATGGACGGAACTAGAGGGAATTATGCTAAGCAAAATAAGCCAGTCAGAGAAAGACAAATACCATATGATTTCACTCACATGTGGAATTTAAGAAACAAAACAAATGAACATAGGGAAAGGGAATTAAAAATAAAATAAGATAAAAACAGAGGGAGGCAAACCATAAGAGACTCTTAACTACAGGGAACAAACAGTGTTGCTGGAGGGAAGATGAGTGAGGGACACTTGATGTTATGAGCACTCGGTGTTATATGCAACTGACAAATCACTAAATTCTACTCCTGAAACTGATAATACACTATATGTTAACTAAATTGAATTTAAAGAAAAAAAATATATATTTTTAAGTACAAGACCTACATAATTAACATTACAAAAAAAGATATTAAAAGGAATAAAATACCTATGTTATTATAGTAACATTTTGGATTGGAATTCTTAATATGTTAGAATACAATATTTCCTGCATTAGTGCAAATGTAATGCCATTGAAATTGTAATTCCAATGAAATTTGGGGGGGAACAAAATAACACAATTATAAAATCCATATGGAAGAATCTATGTCTCATAATCGCCATAAAAAATCCCCCCAAAACCTAATCTATAATGACAGACAACTTTTCTTAAAAGATATTAAAACTTACCATAAAATTACTGCAATTCAAATAGCATGTGGCTAATTCAGAATAAATAGAGCAGTGAACAGAATAAAGGCCCTATAATAGTTCCAAATGTAATGAAAACAACATATGACTAAAGTGACATGAAATTTTCATGGGCAAAAGATGGCTAATTTAATAAATAATGCTGGAAAAATTTTCTGTCAATTTGGAAGAAGATGAAAATTAAATACCTCACATTATACAAAAATAAATGTAATATGGATTAAATTTAAATGCAAAGGTACAAAACAAAGTTATTGGAATAAAATTTAGCAGAATTCCTGTACAACCTTGCACTAAGGGAGATCTTCCTAAGCAAAGCAGAAAATACAGAAAATATAAAGGAAAAGATAGACATTGGCAAAGACATCCTAACTGAAGTCAAGACATACCAAAGACTAAGGGAAAATAATTTACTCAGATGAGAGTCAAAAAGGTAGTATCCTTGGGGCGCCTGGGTGGCTCAGTTGGTTAAGCACCTGCCTTCGGCTCAGGTCATGATCCCCGGGTCCTGGGATCAAGCCGCACATCGGGCTCCCTGCTCAGCGGGGGGCCTGCTTCTCCTTCTCCCTCTGCCTGCCGCTCCACCTGCTTATGCTCTCTCTCTCTGTGTCAAATAAATAAAATCTTTAAAAAAAGTTAGTATTTTTAATATAAAAAAGCTTTGAAAATTGATAATAAAAGTATTATAAATACATAAAAAATGGGCAAAGTACATAAACAGACTCATATACAGAATAGAAAATACAAATGTCCAATAAATATGAAAGGTGATCATAGTCATGATAATGCCAATAAAACCAAAAATGGTAGTCAATATTTCACCTTTAAGAATTCCAAATTTTTGCAAGCGTAATAACAGTATGGACAGATGAGGATATAGAGAAATAGGTACTCTCACACATTTCTAGTGAGAATATGAATTAATACAAACTTTTTAGATGGTAATCTCTCAGTATGTGTTTTTAAATTTAAAATACACATACCAGGATGTTCCTGGAATATCTCCAAGATATACTACATACAACCACAAGATGTAAGGTAGTATGTATAACCCCTTTTTGTGTAAAATAGTATGATGTACTCAGTAGGTATTGTATTAGGCCAACTACTACAAAAAATAAAATCAAACATAAAACAACTCAAAGGTTATTGCTTGCTAAGTTGCTAAGATTTTAAGGGCTAATCTTGGAATTGGCACATATCACTACTACTCACGTTTAATTGGCCAGAATTAGTCTCACAATCACATGTACCTGCAAAGGAGACAGAAATGTCATCCAGCTGTGTGCCCAAGAGGAAGAGGAGAAATTTTGGCGGACAGCTAAAAGTCTCTGCTATAGATAATAAATAGGGAGATAGGTAAGTAGATAGATAGATGATAGATACATAGACAGGGAGGAAGCTATCTAACTGTATTTGTAGCTACACTACATAAATTCAGTATAAACAGGATTTTTATTCCTGGTAGAAATTATAAGAAACCCTCAATAAGGGTTATACTATAATTATACTATAACTTAGAACCAAATGGAAGAGAATGAAACTTTTGTTTTATTTTATATTTCTCTGGACTGTTTGAATTTCCTAACTTGATACATATATTCCCCCCCCAAAAAAACTGGCTTATAGGATTTATTCAAGTGAAGAGAGTAGGTCCCGTTTTTCCTCTTTGTTTCTCTATGTACTTAAAATACATAGATACATTTTAAATAACTAATAAGTATATATCAAATAAATAGTAACTAATACAAATATACTGAAAAAAATAAACATACCTTTCCCGTAGAAAGTTGATAAGCTATCTCATTGAAATAAAAGTGACAATGTAAGGATACATAAACAAGGATGTTTAGTGCATCTTTATTTGTAATGGCAAATACTGCAAACAACTTGAATACCTATTGGTGAAATCTCAAAAAGTACATGTTATAGAACAGTAACTCTCAAACTTTTTGGTCTCAGTACTCTACACTCTTAAAAGTTATTAAGAACTTCAAAGGGTTTTTGTTTGTGTGGGTTGAATTTATCCATATTTATCATAATGGAATTTAAAACAGAAATTTAAACATATTTATTATCTCATTTAAAAATAATAAACCTACCTACCACATGTTAACACAATAGCATATTTTATGAAAAATGTCTATTTTCACAAAACAAAACACATAGTGAAAAGAATGGCATTGTTTTATATGTTTGCAAATCTCTAAAGACTGGCTTTATAGAATACAGCTCAATTCTCATATCAGCTTCTGCATTCAATCTGTTACTGTGTGTCATATTGATTGATATATATGAGGAAAGTCCAGCCTCACAGAAAATCCAGCCTCATAGAAAATCCAGATATTTGGTTGGAAAAGGGAAAATTATTTTAATAGATTATTTTAATTTCATTAATTTAAGATTATTTCAGTTTTATTTAATAAAATTATCTTTTCACATAATTTTGATATTCTTTTTTAATAGTATACCAAAACTCAACAAGTGGCTGTTTATTAAAGGTTAGTCGCAATGCAGAATCTGAAACCACATTAGTGAATTGTTGTACTGTTAGATTAAAATCTTTATTTTGCACTTGGAATGGATATTTTACCTATTTATGATTTTGTAATATCATGCATTGCTCATTTGGAAAATATTGGTTCACCGAGTTATGCTGATCTCCCAAATGTTGACACATTTCATTACACAATGAATACCAAAAAATAAAATTCATTAATATCACCGCTGATGCTCATGGTGATGGATAAAAGTTTTCCAAAATTGCTTGTAAGCTTGAATTTTATCATCAGCAACAAATATTGTCAATTGTTTTCCTTGAAGTGACAGGCTCACTTTGTTCATTTTCATATCTTTTTTCATTTAATTTCAAATATCCAAGTCTGAATAACTACAGTTTTTTAGTCTGTCTTTAAAAAAGAGAAAAGAAAAGTGCTTCCTGGAAAAATCAGCTAGTTTTAAGCTCACAACTCAATCACGTAAGTGCTTTACCATGAGACAACCAATACACTTCAGTATGTTCCAAAAGCGCTTCCTGCAGTCTTCCCATTTCACCACCCATCATACTGAAAAGGCATGTACTCAAGGACTGAGACTTAATATAATTAATTCTTATTGCCTCATCAATGGACATTCTTTCAGTGAGACCAAATAAAACAAACAAAAAAACAAAACAAAAAAACAAAAAAACAACAAACAAAAGAACCCAGGGTAGTTCCCCTTGTTATGGGAGTGTTGTTCTTGGTGGTGAAGAATACACTGACTACCAGTACAGTTTGATGTGACTGCCTTGATTCATGCTAAGCAGCCTAAATTTGAATCCAGTAACACCACCTCCTTAGCTGTGTGTGACTTAGGACGTTTACATAATTCCACTGAGCCTTAGTTTCTTTATCTGCAACACAGTGATAAAGTACTATCCACTCTCATAGGTTTCCTGCAACAAATACGTGAAGTAAATGTTTAAATGTCATGCACAATGCCTTGACACAGTTTAAGTGCCTAATACGTAGTAGATGAATTTCAAATACAGACTCCGGTAGTAATAAGGGCAACACCTCAGATGAACAGAGAATCTATTGTTACAGCCCCCTGGAGTGTTGACTGTCAAGAGTTACAAATGAAAACATAGTTTTGTGATTTCCTCACTTTGTCTTTCTATCTGTGAAGACATCCAATTGTGTCACAAGACTCAGCTATGTGGGTCTCAGTTTGACTTGTAGAATGAGAATACAATGTCCTTTTATCTCTGGGAAAGCAAAACCCAAAACAGACCAGACTATAGGAAAGAGCTTATTATGCAAACATTTTCTGGGTTTTAGCTGTTTGGGGACCTAACTGACACACATATGCCTCCAGCTATCGTCAAGGAGAAGGGCTGCATATTAGGAAACGTTTATCAAGCACTTTTTGAGAAAAGCACTTTGTTTAGATTCTTATACTTGACCATGAATCAGTGTTTAAGTTCTCAGTAATAATATACAGGAACCCAAAATTTAAGAGTGGAGAGTTATTTCTGGATGATGTGGTAACAGTTGATTTTTATTTTCTTTTTATGCTTGTTTTGTTTTGTTTTACATTTTCTTACCGTCAGCATAATCTGTTTACTGTTTTAAAGTTACTTTAAAATTTTTTTTAAAAGGAGAAAATCACAGTGAGCTTGGTTTATGGCATTTCTACTACAGTTTTGCACAGCATTTCAAATTTCAAAGGATTCGTTAAAATTTTAAAAGAACAGTGCATTCAACTTGGCAAAGGGAGAAAATAGACTTCATTGTGGTTTTCACCACTCACCCACAACTTTTAGGAAAGAAAGATTGCCTCGCCAAAAGCCATTGTTTTAATAACACAATATAAGCGCTGTAGTGAGAAGTAAAAACATGTTAACACGTGCTAAAGTTCCACCATCGTCGGGTATCGGCTCTGGTCTTAACAAAGAGCAGATAAATCAGGCATGGAACAACAGGCAGAGCAGCTGACTCTTTGTGAGTCTTGTGTTGACATCACCCAAAGCTTCTTTGAGCCCCAAAGCCCTTCAGGGGGCAGCTGTCCATCAGGAAGACTTTTCCTCCCCCGAGGAATCCACCTTCGGGAGGTTTGGCGCTGCGCCTTCCTCAGAAACAGGATCATTTGGGAGCTGGGGCTCGTTTCCTCACTCAGCTGTACAGAAGAGAAAAAACCATACTTCCTCCGAGGGCACTGACAAAGAAGGAAGGTAGCCGCCAAGTTCGACGCCTGGGTTTTTTAAAAGAAATTGAACACTACACATCATTTTCCTTAAATGTTGGTCTGGTTTCAGAAAGATTAGACATTCTGGGGAGAACTCAGTCATCTACAGCTTCCTGTTTTGGCGGAGGAGGCAACGTGAGAGCAGAGAGGAGGCATGACACAACCAGGGGCTGGGAGCCAACGAGTAGCCAAGTCAGGGCTTGCCTTGCGTTGTACTGGCCGCCTCTGCTCGTTAACCAGCTGCCTCCGAAGTATTCGTTACGTGTTATAAATAAAAAACAAACAAACAACAAATAACCCTGGGTATGTCCTGCGAAGCTGATCGTAAGGAAGGAAGTGGAGGTTTAAACCTCTAGGTCTGAAAACAAAAAGTAGTTCGCATTGTTATCCCAAACAAAGTCCTCCCTTAATTTAACTTGGTTCCAACTTATTTATCAGTACCTTGGCTTACTGGCAAGCACCAAGAAAACCTACATGAATGAACGCTCGTTAGTAAACCACTAATGGGTCGAAGAAATAATATATGAGAAAAAACTTTGTGAAAGATTATATACACTGTATTATGATGTCTGTGGTGGTAAAAAGAAAGCCTTGCGCAGACATCCATTTCACTGCCCTGTGTATTTCATAGATATTCCAAATATATTCTTTCTAGTGCATTTTGGCCTGCTGATGCAGAGATGGATAAATAATGGTAAGCTTGGTAAATTATGCTTACTCTCTGGAGATTAAAAACCTTTATTGTATCTGTTAACATCTAGTAACTATGAACCTTTCATTGTGGGAGTGGTAAGTTCATAATTTTTCAAGAAATTAGCCCACTAAAATATGAAAACTGTGGGTCATTTTCTAAAATGCTTTTGTTTACCAAAGTCATCTGAAACCACACTGGAATCTTCACAATTATATATGTGGTTGCAACATTTATTATGTAATCACATTTTCCTTTTTGAACTTTTTATTATAAAACTATTACACTCTATGATTAAAATAGAGTCTTAAATAAATTCTACCTCACACTTTCATATAGGATTAGCAGAAAATTCCAGTCAAACTCCTTGAATTGAAAAATGAAGAAATAAACTGTGAAGTCAGTCCCCTCCATATTTCTGAAACACACTAGGCTCATTCCTATCTTCAACATCCTGATCAAACAATTCCTACTGGATTCCCCCCAGAATTCCACTTCGCCTCGCTCCTCATAACTCCCCAAATCCTACACCACTGCCTCTATGATGCTATCATTTATGACACTGGTTCACCATCTTCCTTTTCCCACCTGAGACACAGTATAGAACAAAGAAAGACCTCAGCTCTTGAAGTCAGATGGACCTGGTTTGCTCCCTCACCTCACTACCTACTAGCTGGGTGAACAATTTTGTCCCCAGTAAAATGGTAAATGGGGGTAATATTACTTCACAGGAAGCTTAGCAGTAGACTGAATGAGATGTTGCACATAAAACCACCTGGCACTTAATAAGTGCTCAATAACAGTTTCCTTCCTTCCATCCTTATTTAGCACTCACCTGAATTCTAACTTATTATATTCGACAGTTATCCACATGTGAAATTATCCCTGCCACTTCAACATGTCCCTTAAAATCATGTGCTTCTCTCTAGTCCCCATAGCACCAGCCATAGATGGTGAGCTCATCGAAGTAGTTATGCAATCAAATGACTTCAAGCTGGAGACAAAGCAAACAAGGTCCTTATTTTCTGAAAGGTAGCAAGTTCACTTCTTTCCCAAGCCAAATTCAATTTATTTTGATAATTAACCCCTTAAACTGATACAGAAGTGGCTTAGAAGTCCAGAGAAACAGGTGCTAAAACGAGCCTGGAAAAAAGATAATAAATGAAGGAGTCACATGAGTTAATGGTACCTTGCTGACTTTGAGGGGTCCCTTCCGGGTGCCTTCTCCACCTGGAGCTAGCCCAGATGTAGATGTCTGCTTTTACTCTAGCCCACAGTGCTTCATAGACTCCTCATTCCTCACCTCTGAGATGGCAAGTAAGACAGGGAATAGAATTAAAGTCAAAAGGGAGCCCTTCATTTTGCTAAGGATTAAATCAAAATCTGATGTGAATATTGCCAAATTAAGTTTTGAAGTTACCATCACGCTCTTGTCCAATTTATACTAACTTTCCTGACATTTTACTGTCAGAACCTCAATTTAACAATATTTGTGAAGCACAAATGTTACACCGTGAAGTTTTGATAATGTGCTTTTATGATTATTGCTAGTTATTCAGTCACTTCTGAACACTGTCACATACCATTAACTGCATCCATGAGACAATAAACAGAATGCTCTCTTGGAAGATATCTAGAAAAACATGGGCTTTGGAAGTAGCCAAGTATGACTTTCAATGTCAGCCTTGTCACTTACTAAGTGACATGGGACAAATTTTAAACCCTTTAACCTTTGATAAACATATCTCTAGAAAAGGAAAACCTATCTCATAAGAGTGTTTGAGTATTGAAAGCAACACTTATCTCAAAGCCATGAGAAAGCCAACTTAAGAACTCACATTCTCGTGTTTGGGTTTGAATCTCCACTTAGAAGATCTAGAATCTTAACCAAGATATTTAACTGCCCCAAGAATCCTTCTCTGTAAAATTGTGATAGTAATTGACTCTTAAAGCTAATGAGATAAATTTTATCTTCTTCCCTCATCGTCGAGATGGACTAGAAAAGATAACTTTCCTTTAGAATATAGGAGAGTTTCTCTGACTAGAATCCTTCTTATTCTTCACCCTTTGACTTAGGCATGCATTTATCAATACACATTTTTATAATAGAAAGCTGGATACATCACCCTCAAAGAGCTAAATAGTGAAATTTCTCTTCTGGTAAACTTCCTAAAAGTACTAGTTCTTACAAAGCTCTTACCTAAACTGGGAATTCTGCAGTTTGAGATCTTAAAGAGTTGTTGACTCACATTTTAGCAAACTGAAAAATAATTTTTTTAAATTGATTCCTCTTCCTTGATCTCTGGTTGAAAAAAAAAATCCCTTCAGCCTGTGATCAAGATCATATCACCCATACTTCTTGTGATATTGCCATTTTTCTGTAAGGAAGCCAGAAAATGGAACAAAATAACCTATGCTCTGATTGAAAGCATTTCTGGCTCTGAAAAATAAACATATTATTTCAAAGAATTGTTGCTTTCTCAATCTCTCTGGCTGCAGTATGGGGAACTGGTTAAGGGGAGCAAGATTTGAAGCAGGAGAAACAAAAAATAAAAGGCTTTTGCAATAATTTAGATGAGATATGATGTGTTCTAAACTAAGATTATTGCAGAAAGGATGGAGCAAGTGGCAGTATTCAGAATATAGGAGGACTTGGTCCTGATTACGTATCAGGAATAAGGAAGCCAAAAAATGGTACTTAGGGCTCTGGCTTGCACAACTGGGAGGCTGGAGTAGAATCATTTGCTACGAAAAGGACCTAGGGGCAGGGATGGTTTTGACTGCAGAAAGAGCTACCTCATCTTTTCATAGGTGAAAATTGCAGGTGAATCTGTCATTTATCAACTCCAGACGGGCATCTGCATGACCAAGTCCTGCACACGCACAACATCAGCAATTATTTACCCATTGATTACCAACTTCTTTCTTCCTTTCTTTGGAGACTCATACTGCCCATCTTGATAATGCCAGGTTTAACATAGCACTCCAATAAAGCTGTGATCAGTGGCTATGGGCTGGGTTTCTGCACAAGCCAGGAGAGAAGTATTCAGTCAAGGGATGATCCCTGCCCTGGATGTCAGATACACTCTGATACCTCTGAATGCTGCTACCTCCCCGACTTGATCCCCTGGGGCTCAAAACTGACTCCTCTTCTGCCAGCTGTGAAGGCCTCATGGAAGGGCTTGCATTAATTGGGGATGCTAATGGGAAGCCAGTGGGACCTGAGCTCAGCCTGTCACCAAACGGAGGCAAACTAATCAGTTAGGTCAGTTACCCAGATAAAAAGCTAATGCCCATAATGAAAGCCTTAGCTGTGGAGCTTCAACTTCCAGAGCTTTATGTTTGCCATCTGTGAATTGAAAGAGTTGAACTGAATTACCTAAGGACTCCTTAGAATTTGAAATGCTAAGCCTTGTTATAATTGTCTGATCCCTCCCGACTCAAAACCTTTCCATGGCTCAACATTACCTGGAGAATAAAATCCAAACAGCCTGGCATTCAAGGCTCTTCACTCAGGCCCCCAAATATCACTGCTTCCACGTAACTAAAGGTCCAAACAGAGAAGATAATCAAAATGAAGATGAATCTTTCCATCTTTTGACCAATCTCTTAACTAGAGCACTTAATCCTTTTTATTGGAGGTTGACATGACTTCTTCTCATCTCGTCTGCAACTCAGTTTACTATCTGTGTGGCTTTGAACATGTAATTGTCTTCTCTGAGTTTAGTTTCTTCATCTGTGAGAAGATAATAATCTGCCTTTTATGTTGTGAAGATGGAATGAGGTAACATGAGTAAAGCACATAGCATCTTATCAGATGTTGAATAAACAACTCAATAAATTAACTGTGATATGCAAGAGATTAGAAATGCAATTTTTGGTTGCAACTAGCTACTGTGGAAGGCTGTTGATCTCGAAACTATCCATAAATTTGCACTTCCCTGGTCTTTTTCTTTCCTTTCTTTATTCTTTCCTTTCCTTCTTTGTTCCTTTCCTCTTTCCACAAATAAGTTCTAAAAGGCAGAACCTTAGAGTACTATTTCTGAAACTGTTTTCTTTAGGACATGAGTCTTTGAAAAAAGTCTTCGGGAAAAAATATCCTATGGTAATGGTCCCTTTTTTGGAGATTAATAAAGCATATTATATATAAGGGTTCAGAGAAGACTTATTGTTAAGAAACTTCTTTAATATATTTAATTCAAAGTTTCCCAAATTTATTTGACCCTAGAAAATCTTTCACCGAGAAATTGACTAACGTCTGAGTTAGTCATGAATTTCTAAAGGGATATATTTCTAGTTCTATTCTTTTCAGGCACATGTTTTTTCTATTTTCCTGTTCTTTAAAGTTGGATGGGGCCATGTGACATATTTTGCCACATAAAAGATGAGTGGAAGTAACATATGTCACTTGCACCTGGCATTTAAGGATTGGTTCATGATTCCCCAGTTCTCCCTCTCTCCCACCTTGATGACCAAAAGCATTCTTGATAGATTCTGGTCTCCGAGTCAGGACAATATAGAGCAGGACTACCTGCTCACCTGTAATGAACATAAAATGTAAATGAGAAATAAATTCTCATCATTTAAAACCACTGAGATTTGGGATGCCTGGATGGCTCAGTTGGTTATGAGTCTGCCTTCCACTTGGGTCATGATCCCAGGGTCCTGGGCTGAGCAGGGAACCTTCTCCCTCTCCCTCTGCTGCTCCCCCTGCTTATGCTTATTCTCTCCCAATCTCTGTGTCAAATAAATAAATAATTTTTTAAAAATAAACCCACTGAGATTTGGTGATTATTGGTTATGACAACATAATCTGACTTATCCTGACTAGTATAATTAAAGTTATTTACATCTTATAGATGTAGAGAATGTCTATATGATTCAAGTTTTTAAATCAAAGCAAAGTAAGATCAGTTATTTGGCCTTAACTGGAATTAATTGCCATGGGCTCAATATGATTGATAATAGGAAGGTCCACAATTAACAGGAACCAAAATTCCAAATTAACAACCAAACAATGGATTGAGTAAACATGTATTTCATCTATAAATTGCTTATGAAGGAACTATGGCCACAAAAACACCTAATACACTGGTTAGAGCAGGTTGGCATGAGTTATAAGTATTGACTATGGCATTCAGATTTGGGAAATCAGATCTCCATTCTGCCATTTAATATCTAGGTGTCCTTAGGAAATACTTAATGTCTCTGAATCTCAGTTTCTTCATTTGTAAAAATGGAGATAATAATACTGACTTCATTAGGGTGGTTGTCAGGATTAAATTATACAGAGTACCTTCAGAGTCTCTAGCACAAAGGGAACTTTCAATAGAATGTTCATTCATGGTAATGAAGAGAATTATAATTCTACCAAATATTACACTGTGTCAGAGTGGCCTTGGTGTTAGAATGCTAGAGTTTTAATACTGGTCCTGCAGTTTCCAGCTAAGAGAGCTTGAGAAAGTAGTTTAAGCTATAATCTGATTTTCTAATTTGATTATAGAAATTATCTATATCTATATCATGGAAAAATATCACAGGACAAATGAAGCAATGTTAATTATAGCACAGATAAATTATAAAGTATACCACATATAGTTATTTTACGATAATGATGATTATAAGATCACTCTATAAATTTGTTATCAAACATTAATTTATTTTTATTCATACTTCTCGAGGGTGTTTTCATCATAGGGCACCACTATTCATCCAGCTATTCCTGGGAGTCTTTCATAACTCCTC
Source organism: Zalophus californianus (assembly GCF_009762305.2). Lineage (NCBI taxonomy): Eukaryota > Metazoa > Chordata > Mammalia > Carnivora > Otariidae > Zalophus > Zalophus californianus. The sequence goes on from NC_045598.1 coordinate 54,829,916, forward strand.
ATTCTCCCTCTCTCTTCCCTGATTAAAACCTCCTTCATGCACACACATCTATTAAATCAACAAGTCTCATAGGTTCTACCTCTAACTTTCTCTGTGATCCACCCATTCCTCTCTATCCTCTCTGCCATGATCTCAACTCTCACTTAGAGATTGCAACAGTCTTTCAGCTGGTCTGTATCTTTCATTAAGCCATTGTCCACACTGCTGCCGGAATGATCTTTATAAACATGTGCTTATATTATTACCCATTTTGAAAACTCTTCAATGGCTTTGCATTTTTCTCAAGAAAAAGTCCAAATTTCCTTACCATGGCCTACAAGACCTTTCATGATGGGCCTGTGTTTACTTGTACAGGCCCTCAAACTCTCAGTGGTCTAGCTCTACTGAAAACCTCATCATTTTGGGGAAGTCCATGCTCTCCCTCTCTCTCTCTAGGCCTTTGTATCTGCTGCTTTCTTCACCTGAAACACCCTTTTTTGCCCCTCTTTAAAAACTAGTTAACTTCTACTCCACAAATATCTGTAGAATGGGTATTGAAATATCACTTATTTAGAAAACCTTCTGCATAACTTTACAGATAAAACTTTCTTACTACTCACTTTAGTAATTTTTTAAGTGCTATATCAGTAAGAATTTAAATGAGCACCTAAAAATGTTCTCAATCATCTTAGAAGACAGTGATTGATATTTAAAGCTTCATTTCTTATGGACAAAGAAACTCTTTTTATGTTTTGTCATTATTTTGGGTTTTTAGAAATTTAAAAGCTTAATAAATAAATTTTAAAAGCTCAATAAGTAACTGAAATATATAATAATTCAAAAAATTCAATAAAATTATTATCAGTGAGTTATGATGTAAGATCCCTAAAATATCCTGGGATACTTTTTCCTTCCTGATATGATAGTGTCATATCTTTTAATAGTTGACTTATTCAAAGAAATACAAACATGGTGAGAGTACGTTTTTCATGAGTTGTTCTGGATGCTACACAAATGTGTCATCAATTTAGAAAAAGCAGTGCTTATTTTGATAAGATCATAACAATGGTTTATATGTTCCAACTTAATGGACATGTTCTGCTTTCTATTTAACCTAGGAATTAGTTTATGTAAACTGTTAGCCTTTTAGTTTTATCACCCACTGAGTATGCCAACCCAAGCAAATGAAGGCTAATAGTCTAGTAAATGTTCTATGGATTTGAGGGTAGACTTGAACATTGCAGTAAATGCTGAAAAAAACAGACACAAAGCCCAAATAGAACAAATGAGATCATTTGCACAATCTGTGTCTCCCAAAGGAGGAGCAGGGTCTTGCAAGGACCTAGCCAGCTGCAAAGGGCAAAGAGGTTCTCGGACCAAGAAGCGGGAATGTGGTCTGGGATAATCAGAATGACAACTACCATTTTTGAGTACCTACTTTGTGCCAGGCATTGTGTTAAGTGCTTTATAGTGGAGATAAACTGCACCAGTCAGTGGGAATGCAATCTCAAAAGTAGCAGTAATATTCACCTAAAGAAAATCATCATAAATTTGTTTTCAGTTTTTGTCTTGAGGTGGAAAATTGATTTTATATTGTTATAGAGGAAAGAAAACTATGACCTATGTTTAGCTGATTTTCAAGGCTGATTTTATGCTCTGTTTGATTTTATGTTCAAATCAAATGTTTTACCCTCTATGATGTTAAAATGTTTTACCCTCTGTGATATTAAGATATCTTGTTAGGATATTAAGGAAATCATACTTAAAATACTAGATCGTATTTTAATATGGGGTATGCATGAAGCCAACACTTCTCCCATTAATTCGATCACGCATTCATTCAACAAATATTTGTTGCAATAACCCCTCTGTGGAGATAGTGTTCTAGGTGTTGGAGATACAGTGGAGAACAAAACACATAGTCCCTACCCTCAGAGAGCTTACAGTCTAGGGGAGGAGGCAGATACTAAGCAAATAATCACACCAATATTTAGCACAACAGGTGAGAATCTCAATTCAGAAACTTGGGTGTCCAAGAAATGTATATTCTATAATTCAGTTTCTAGCCCTAAGTCTTCATTCCACCCTGCTGGCAGAAACAAACGATATACACACAAAGTTAATAACTGTCTCTCTCAGATTTGGCTTCCTTCCCTTTCCCAGGATGTAATTCTAGCATCTTACTCTCTGACAAGGCCCTTCTATCATCAAATTGTTGCTTTTTGGTAGGTCATTAATCATTCTCAGCTGCCTGGCTTTTTTGGTTCCAGTTGTCTTTGCTGCTTCTACACATCACTCATTACATGGAGAATGGTTTTTCTGAGGCTGACTGTGTTCCTTCCTAGGCCTTTCTGCTTCCCGAAGAATGTTATTTAGAAGCAGGACATAGGTCCTCTCTGCTCTATGGATTCATTAGGACTCTCTCTTTTCCTCATTCCCCACCTCTTCCAGCCCCACAGAAACTTCACATTTCCCTTCTTGTTTAAGGTACTTGGAGTAAATTTAGACTGGCTGGGGGGCAGGTCCTGTAGAAGGGAGCTCAGACAGGGCTCCCTTGAGGAGATGAGATATTAACTGAGATCTGAAGTGGGGGGAGTGAAGAGTTAACATGTTGAAGGGGAGGGAGGGATGGGAAGGAGAGTGTTCCTAACCAAAGGGATACATGTGGCAAGGTCTGATGGCAGGAGAAAACTGAAAAACTAAATTACAAGCATTATCATTTGGGGACAAAGCCTAATTATAGAAGAATATACACTCTTGTGCTTTGTTTATGAGACCTCAACAAACTATATAGACATTAACCATTTACCGCACAATAGTGAAAAATGTTTAAGAACTTCTCAAAGCTTTGGGCTTGAGTTTAAGCCTGACCAGTTACCAGATGTATGGTCTTTGGTAAGTTACATCACCTATTTAAGCCTTAATTATATTACCTGGAAAATAGAGATTATAATAATATTACAACTACTTTCCCTATCTGTCTCATAGGATTGCTGAAGGATATAATGAGATAATGGATGTGAAAGTGTCCTACAACTGTAAAGAACTTTAACATGTACATTATTACAAGTGTGTTGTTGATTACTAAATCTATTCACAGTACAATTCAACATTTTCTTTTAGGGAGACTTTTACTGAGACAAAATGACAAATACTAAGGGTCCAACTTCTCATTTGTAATTGTATGTAACTACATAGAGGTGAACCAAATGAACACACTATGATACACAGTTATATCATGAATATAATATTCCTTCCCTACAACAGTTGCAAGAGCAGCTAACAACTTACTCACAGACAACAATAATGTAAGTTCTATATGAAAGATGCCTGGTAGAGAATAACCAAATAAAGCAAAGAATACCCAGCACAAAATAGGAGTTTAAAGTCAGGCCAGTCCCTACTCCCTCTTTAGGCCCCTAATTAGTCCATTAGGGGTGTATGTGTGTGTGTGTGTGTTTGAAGGGTAAAATGAGATGGCTAACTGCTAAGCAGAACTCTCATTCAATTCTTAAAATTCTATCATTGGGGAAATGCATATTAAACATATTAAAACAACAATGAGATACTACTACACATCTATTAGAATAGCCAAAATTTGGAATACTGACAATACCAAAGCAGGTAAGGATATGGAAAAATAGAGCTCTCATACATTGATGGAGGGAATGAAAAATTGTGTATAGCCACTTTGGAAGGTAATTTGGGGTTTTTATCTTTTTGCAAAACAACATACTATACAATCCAATAATCATGCTTCTCAGTATTAACCAAAGGAGTTGAAAACTTATGCCCACACAAAATCCTGCACACAGATGTTTATAGCAACTTTATTTATAATTGCTAAAATTTGGAAACAACCAAGATGTCCTTTGGTAAGTGAATGATAAACTGTGGTATATCCAGACAATGGAAAATCATTCAGCAATAAAAAGGAATAAGCTATAAAGCTATGAACAGACATGGAAGAACCTTAAATTCATATTACTAAGTGAAAGGAGCCAATCTGAAAAGGCTATATACACTATGATTCCAATTATAAGATATTCTGTTAAAGATAAGACCATTGAGACAGGAAAAGATCTGTGATTGCTGGATTGGGGAGTGAGGGAAAGAATAGAGCACAGAGGATTTTTAGGGCAGAGAAAATGCTCTATATAATACTATAATTTGGATATAGGTTATTATACATTTGTCCAAACCCATAGAATATACAACACTAAGGGTGAACCATTATGTAAACTATGGACTTTGGGTAGTTAGGATGTGTCAATGCAGGCTCATTGATTGTAACAAATGTACCACTTTGGTGAGTGTTTTTGATAATGGGAGAGGCTATGCATTGGTGGGGGAAGGAGTATATGGGAAATCTCTTATACCTTTTTTTGATTTTGTTATAAACCTAAAACAGCCAAAAAAATCCTAAATTTTTAAAAGTATTTTATTGGAAATAGAGTTTACTAGTGAGAATCCAAAGCCAGCCCAGAAAGCCAGCAAAATAATTCCTTCTGTAACACCAAGGTGAAAGATCGTAAAATAAAAATTGATGCTAATCTAAAAGCATGGGAGAGTCTATAAGATCAGGAGTGAGAAGGGTAAAATGGAATAGGTCCAGTGCTTCAGGATCAGTTGCCCAGGGTCTAAGAATAATAAAATAGTTTTATTTTTCATTTAGATTTGATGAGCAGTGACAGTAGAATATGTGAAAATTTTTGAAAGTCAAAAATACATAATAAAAAGAAACATTTTTTCGATTAAATCAAGTTTTTATTTTGTTACACAGAGTGTTATGGAAAGTCCAACCTTTCAGAAAGACAAAGAGATAAACCACAATGATTTATAACAGCAGAAAATCTATAATTCTTACTACCTGATCTAAGCTCTCAATCCACCTGAGAATCACCTTACTTTTGTTTAAAGGATGGCTCCAAAGAAATGGAGATTGTGAAGAAGTGGATACTTATAAAAGGCAGTTTCTACTGTTGCACAGATTCCACTCTTAGTTTTACACATACTCTTTTTCCAGAGAGTTTAGTGAGTTTCAAATGCCTTCTCCTCTCCTCTCCACTTAGAATGCTTTACAAAACAGGCCATACTGTCCTATGGCCTCAGGTAACAAAACGCAGGACTTGTTCTAACAGCATGGCATAGGCTGTTAGCAAGCTGTTTGGGGGAGTTGCTACCTCCCACTCCTCCTGTATCCACAAGCTAGCTCTAGAACCCTTCATAAGATAATATCCTGATGCCAACTATAGAGCGAGGACTTTATACTTTCTCTCTGAGCCCACTTAAGTCGGGGCTTAAAACCCAGAGCAGATTTTGGGCAGGCAGAGGAGGGTGCCCCCATGTGTCCCAGACTAACTCTTCTCACTGAATTGGGAGTGTGATGCCTGGTGGCTAAACAATGCAAATTTGATATTTTCTGTCATGTCTTTTGCTTGTCAAATAGTCTAATAAAGTTTCATAACTTCAGCTCTCAAATCTAAGAGGATAAAATTCTGATTTAAAGTTGGGTGTGAGAATCCAATATTCTCCTAACACTAACACATGCGGTAATTCATAAACTCTGGAAAATAGATCTTGGAAAGCCGAAGATTTAAAAGTCTATGGAACTTCATCTTGTAAAGATTTTTGGTCTAAGTAATTCTAATAATTTCCAAGCTTTGCTTCTAATGGAATAATAATTTTCTAACCTATTTGAATATTTTATAAGTACACATATGTAGTTATATGTACTTGGAATATGACTAAAAATATTAAGAAAATCCCAACAGAACTCTTATAATTAGCCTAGATCTCAAACTAATCATATATCTCTGAAATAAAAGTTTATTAAATTTGTTAAGTTAAAATAGAGGTTATACAACAAATATCATTTTCTAACATCAAAATCCCAGCTTACTGCACAGAAATTGGATGACTGGACATTAAACACTCTTTCTTTTTCTTTAAACATCAACAAGAGAAAATATTAGTAATGATGAATTATCCTTGTTGGTTTGACTTGGGTCCAAGCAAAGTATCTATTATATCTCCCTGAAAAGAAAAAATCAAACAATTACAATGCAATAAAATATAAATTAAAAGGTAAAGTTGCCTTTAAAATGCCATTTAAAATTTATAAATTAGTGATACATATAAAGGGCATCCAGTAAGATTGTAAAAAGTAAACAAACCAAAGTAAATTTAAATAGTAACAGTTACTTCCTAGTATAAATCTGCTTTTTCCTATGAAAGACGCTTTTAATGGAGTTTGATAAACAATTTTATAAGGATTCTGTTAAGGGATCATTTTTTGAATTTTATTTTATTATGTTATGTTAGTCACCATACATTACATCATTAGTTTTTGATGCAGTGTTCCATGATTCATTGTTTGCGTATAACACCCAGTGCTCCATGCAATATGTGCCCTCCTTAATACCCATCACTGGGCTAACCCATCCCCCACCCCCCTCCCCTCTAAAACCCTCAGGTTGTTTCTCAGAGTCCATTGTCTCTCATGGTTCGTCTCCCCCTCCGATTTCCCACCTTCATTTTTCCCTTCCTACCATCTTTTTTTTTTTTTTTTAACATATAATGTATTACTTGTTTCAGAGGTACAGGTCTGTGACTCATCAGTCTTACACAATACACAGCGCTCACCATAGCACATACCCTCCCCAATGTCCATCACCCAGCCACCGCATCCCTCCCACCTCCCACCACTCCAGCAACCCTGTTTGTTTTCCTGAGATTAAGAGTCTCTTATGGTTTGTCTCCCTCTCTGGTTTTATCTTGTTTCATTTTTTCCTCCCTTCCCCTATGATCCTCTGTCTTGTTTCTCAAATTCCTCATATCAGTGAGATCATATGATACTTGTCTTTCTCTGATTGACTTATTTCACTTAGCATAATACCCTCTAGTTCCATCCACATCATTGCAAACGGCAAGATTTTGGGGGTTTCTTGATGACTGCATAATATTCCATTGTATATATATACTACATCTTCTTTATCCATTCATCTGTTGATGGACATCTAGGCTCTTTCCATAGTTTGGCTATTGTAGACATTGCTGCTATAAACATTGGGGTGCAGGTGCCCCTTCAGATCACTACATTTGTATCTTTGGGATAAATACCCAGTAGTGCAATTGCTGGGTTGTACAGTAGCTCTATTTTCAACTTTTTGAGGAACCTCCATACTGTTTTCCAGAGTGGCTGCACCAGCTTGTAGTCCCACCAACAGTGTAGGAGGGTTCCCCTTTCTCCGCATCCTCGCTAACATCTGTTGTTTCCTGACTTGTTAATTTTAGCCATTCTGACTGGTGTGAGGTGGTATCTCGTTGAGGTTTTGATTTGTATTTCCCTGATGCTGAGTGATGTTGAACACTTTTTCATATGTCTCTTGGCCATTTGGATGTTGTTAAGGGATCATTTTGACAGCTCCTGTTTAGCCTTATTATCTAAACCTCAGTTTTCTCATCTGTAAAACAGCTTGTGATATTAATGGTATCTTAAACTCTTTCCTGACCTACAGTGCTTGATTTAGAGAGAGTTAAATATCTGAATTTCAATATTTTATAGTTAATTTAATAATAATGATCTTTGTACCAAAGTGGTAAAATAATAATTTGTAAGAGGATGAAACCAAAGACGGAAGATGAGTTTTTAAGAAAGATATTGTGAAAAGATGGAATCGGAAGCAGAAGACCAGAGTTTTCTCTACTACACAGTGAAGGTGATCTTAAGAAAATCACTGATATCTGGGAATCTTAGTTTCCTTGAATGTATAATAGAAATATTAACAACCACTTCTAAAAATTATTATAAGAGTTGAATGAACTAAAATACGTAAAAGTGTTTTACAAACTCTAAAGAGTTATAAACACCTGAGATGGTACTACATAAGTCAGTTCTGCCTTTTAGCCTCTACTAAGGATGACATTCCCCATCCTTCAAGTCTTGACACAAAATCAGTTGCCAAGCTTCTCCTCAAACCCATCTCTTTCTAGTTCAGTCTCTCACTTGGACTAACACAGTTCACTACTGTAATCTGTTCACTATTGTATCCTTAGCACCTAAAACAGATCCTGTCACGTAGTACATACTCTGTAGATATCTGTTGAATGAATGAACTGTCTTTATGTAAATACCCAAACTACAGAGAAAAAGAGGGCAAACATTTATATACTGAAACATAAGAACAGAAATAGTATCCAGGAGTGATTCTCCACAGGCTACCTCCAGAGAAAAAAGTTGCTTTGTGCAATGCCCCCATTGAAATTAGCTTCTGCCAAGTATTTAAACTATAATTCTGTTCAATTCAAGACTTAGACCCAGCAACCAATCACAACCCACCAGAAGAGGAGGTGGTACTTCAACAAACAATAATGCTAATGTGGTGGTAAATCCTGCTGACAACCAGCTACATCACAAAGTTATCACTGCAAAGCTTGGACCCTATACTCCTGATCATGCCAGGCATCAGGCTGTTGTTACCCCTAGCCACAAACCCTGAGTTGGTAGGACAGGAGTGTTCTACTATGTCATATCACAAAAATATTCTGGTCCTTGAACACATCAGGGAGGTGCCAGAGTTTCAGAAATCATTTTGCTTAAAACATCCACAACCCAAGGATCAAAGTTCTTCCCCAGCAGTGCGAGGCCACAGAGGATGATGGGCAATGTAGAAACAAGAGGGAGTCATGGTCCTATACCTATACCATGGTCCCTGATATACCTCAGTGGGTTTCCACCAATGGACCCTGATCTGCACACCTGGTGCATGTGTTATCTGGTACTTGGCCTTTGTAAAACCAATATTCCTGTGAAAGTTCCCTTTGTACCCATCCTTAATCCTATTCTTCCCTCATCTTTCCCTTCCCAGAGGCAGCCTTTATTATAAATTTGGTGTACATCTTTCCTATAGAATGAAAACATAAGCCTTCCAAAATTTTGATTCACCCTTGGTTAAAATTAATGGAGAAATTATAGGACACAATGTTACTTGATAAGATACCTTGATAGGAAATAATGGTTTGACATTAATTACTTTAAAACTTCAAATTACTATTTGATTATAATTCTTCTCTGAAAAGTTCAGAGTTGTATCAGGTAAACTTGTGTTTGGCTGTAAGTAATACAAAACCTGATTAATAGGTTTTTGTTGAATCTCCCTGAAAAATAACTCTGAACCTTTAAAATATAATGACCAAAAGCATGAAAAACATATTTGTATTAGGAAACTGTATTTATTGTTAATGTATGGAACATATTTGTTACAAGGAAATTTTGCTTACCAGTATTAAAATCATTAACATACATACAACACACATACACACACACACTATTTGTCAAAAATGTTCAGACTCTCAGCTTAGCCTTCTGCTTTCAGAGCATACTGCTCAAAATAAAAGATGTTTCTAATGTATATATATAACACATGTTTATCCATCCAACAGTCGATGGACATTAGGGCTGTTTCCATAATTTGGCTGTTGTAGATAATGCTCCTATAAACCTCTGGGTGCATGTATTCCTTTGAATTAGTGTTTCTGTATTCTTTGGGATACATCTAGTAGTGCAACTGCCAGATCGTAGGGTACTTCTATATTTAACTTTTTGAGGAGCCTCCATACTGTTTTCCAGAGTTGCACCAGTTTGCATTAAAAAGAATGAAATCTTGCCATTTGCAACGATATGGATGGAGGTAGAGATTATTATGCTAAGCGAAGTAAGTCAGTCAGAGAAAGACAAATACCATATGATTTCACTTGTGTGAAATTTAAGAAACAAAACAAATGAGCATAGGGAAAAAGAGAGAGAGAGAGGCAATCCAAGAAACAGACTCTTAATTATAGAAAACAATGGTTACTAGAAGGGAGGTGGGTGGGGGTGATGGTTTAAATGGGTGATGGGGATTAAGGCATGTATTTGTGATGAGCACCGGGTCATGTATGGAAGTGTTGAATCACTAAATTCTATACCTGAAACTAATATTACACTGTATGTTAACTAACTGGAATTTAAATAAAAACTTTAAGGTAGTTAGGAAAATCTCCTTAAATGTCCACAGTCAATATGCATGTCAGCCAGTTAAGAAAATACTCTCCAAAACTATTTGGAATACTTCATTTGTTTCTTAATTGGGAAAACCTATTTTTACCCTGAGAAGAATAATAATTGTATATAGAAAATATGCAGCAAATCAAGCAGATAATTTTAATATTCTTTGTATTAAGGAACTTGTATATATTTGGCATTTTAAATATTCATTATTTATAAGAGAATTTGCCATTATTAGATTGTCTCACAAATAAATTTGTGATTCTAATTTAAATGTGTAATTGGGTAATTGACTTAGACTTGTGATTGTAGATTGAAATATTATTAATTTGTAAAAAGCACTGGCACATTTAAGAAAATTTAAGATTCATCATATTCAACATTTATTTATTTATTTTTAATTTTATCTTTTTTTATTATGTTATGTTAATCACCATACATTACATCATTAGTTTTTGATATAGTGTTCCATGATTCATTGTTTGCATATAACACCCAGTGCTCCATTCAGTACGTGCCCTCTTTAATACCCATCACCAGGCTAACCCATCTCCCCACACCCCTCCCCTCTAGAACCCTCAGTTTGTTTCTCAGAGTCCATAGTCTCTCATGGTTCGTCTCCCCCTCCGATTCCCCCCCTTCATTTTTCCCTTCCTGCTATCTTCTTCTTCTTTTTAACATATAATGTATTATTTGTTTCAGAGGTACAGGTCTGTGATCCAACAGTCTTACACAATTCACAATGCTCACCATAGCACATACCCTCCCCAATGTCTATCACCCAGAAAACTTCCAAACTTGTTTTATGAGACCGCCATTACCTTGATCCCCAAACCAGACAAAGACCCCATCAAAAAGGAGAATTACAGACCAATATCCTTGATGAACATGGATGCATATTCAACATTTAAAATTTATTAAATTAATAAGAATTCCTTAAGTATCAGATTTGCTTGCCCATAAGACAATTGAAGTACTTAAAAATCTATATTAAATTTATAAATTAAACTTAAAGGATTTAAAGGAACTTAATTGTTGCAAAAGTTTATTAAAAGTATGTATTAAAATTTGCTGGACTTATAAACAGAATAATAAAATATATTATCTAAATGTAAGAGCTTAAGATGAACTAAGATTCTAAAAATTTTATAAAATATTTGAATGTGAACATTTTAAGCAAAAGTAGACTGAGTAATCATCTCCATGTCCAAAAGAAATATTAAAGACAAAGGAAAAAAACGAAAGGAAAAAAACCTCACATTACTGCCTCATACATGTCTCCTAATACACGTGTGCAAGACATTCTCTGTGGTATCATTGGCTTGTATGGTATTTGAATTTTCACTTTTATTGAATTGCTCTGCAAAGAGGCTATGCTCTCTCTCTCAAATAAATAAATAAATCTTTAAAAGATAAAATAAAAATTTTAAAAACCGAAAAGTTGAAAAGCTATCTTAAAAATAATGGGCATCTAGTGATACTGATGGCTTGTCAAAGTTTTACAACAAAGTTTTCATATTTGAAGATCAGAGTAAGGGAACAGGATAACACTACAGAAACAAAAAAACAAATGCATATTTCGGGAACATTGGATAATATCTAAAATATTATCATTTCTTGTAAAAGTCTTTGAATATTTGCAGTAAACTTCTTCAGCTATATTCAACAATTATTAAATCCCAACAGTATACTAGGCACAACTTAAAGTTATCCCACATAACATTTATAATTATTATGCTACAACATTATTGTTTTCACTTTACAGAGTAAAAACACAAGGGTCGAAGAAAATAAGCCTAATAGACACCATGCTTAGTAGGTAGCAACTCTTGAGACTTACGTTCTTCCTATTGCACTACACTTAAGATATTTAAGAAATGTAAACTCCTTGTATGATACAAAATTGCATAAAATCACATAGAATAACATAAACTTTTGACTTTTGAATCTTACCCGGCCAGAATCCAAAGGAGAGGGCATATTTCTTAGTTCATACACAGCAACCTGTCCATCACTGTCACCCACTAGAAGGCAATCTGTTTGTTTGGCAAAGAGAACAGTTGTGAACTTGATTCCAGGGTTAGCAACATTCACAATGAGAGGATCCAAACTGTAATAAAACACTTTCTTTGTAAATTCAGTTGTTGTTATTACATTCTTTTTCTATACAGATTAAGAAAATTCAGATATTTTCTGTGATTTCATGTGACAAAAACAAAACAAAATAAGCTTCTTAAGTTTCCAAAATCAAAATAACGGCTTCTCAACTCCATAATCAATCAAACTTTCATTTCTTCAGTGAACTAATTTCAAATAAATAAACTCAAGAAGTTCACAATTAAGATGTGCACTCACAAGTTTAAGCTCCTGTGCTGGTTAACTTTATGTATTAACTTGGCTGGGCTATGGTACTCAGTTGTTTGGACAACACCCCTCTACACTTTGCTGTGAGGGTGCTTTGTTTAGATGAATTGACATTTAGAACAGTAGAATTTGAATAAAGCAGCTTACACTTACCCTCCATAATGTTGGCAAACCTTATTCAATTCGATGAAGACCTTAAGAGAAAAGACTGAGGTCCCTGAAGTGGAATAAAACTGCCTCCAATCTGCCTTTAGACTCCTGACTGCAGCATGGACTTCTGATGGAAATTCTAGCCAGCCAGCCTGTAGCACAGACTTGGCACTTGCCAGGCCTCACAGTCATGTGAGCCAATTCCTTAAAATAAATCTCTTTCTCTCTTTTTATTGCTTCTGTGTCTCTGGAGAACCCTGACTAATACAACTTCTTAAGTAGTAATGCCTTTTAATAGAAGGATATTTTGATCCAAATGAACCTCTGGAACATAAAAGAATACTTTGAACAAGAACTTTTTCTATTCCCCATCGTCCAGAGCAATCTACTGATGCCCCACAAAACAACAGAAGCAGTGACTTGCATACTTCTGAAGAAATGTCCTGAGAACCACAGTTCTACCAAGAAAATTAAAATCACAAGTGGGATGAGTTAAATAATCATTTTATACATTAGTCATCTCATACTCAAATATAAATTGCTTTGTGATATAATCCTTGGTTTGGGGATCAAACTGTTTTATAGTATAAGCCATGACAAAATTTTAGAGTTACTAAATTATTAACTTCTAGGGGAAAAAATGCCATTAAAAATAAACCCATTGAATTTTCTGTCACTTATTTTAAGCAAGAATGTATTTCCCTGATTCTTCTGCTAGTAACTAGCATAAAAATCTACAGTATTTTCCAACTGAAGAAGTAAAATCATTAAACACTTTATTCCTGTACTATACAAATTTCCATTTTAAAATGAAAGATGAGTCTAGAGGACACTCTAATAACTTTGGTGTAAAACCTTAAATTAAAAATTTTAATTAAATGCATGGCCCTGGGCGCCTGGGTGGTTCAGTTGATTAAGCATCTGCCTTTGGCTCAGGTCATGATCCCGGAGTCCTGGGATCAGGCCTGCATCGAAGTTCCTTGCTCAGCGGAGAGTCTGGTTCTCCCTCTGCCCTTCACGCTGCTTGTGCTCTCTCTCTCACTCACTCTCTCTCTCTCTCTCTCTCTCAAATAAATAAATAAATAAATCTTTAAAAAGAGAGATTCTTAAAAAAATAAAAATAAAAATATGTGCATGGCCTTTTGAATATGTTTTAAAACAAGGTAAGAGAATACGTAAATATTGTAAAAAATAATTATTTTGTTCCCTTTATCTTATTGCAGAAAATCTTCAGTTAAAAACAAACAAATGCCTCTCTGCATTCTTCTATAAATTAGGCAATGAAAATTCAAGGTAGCTATGATAACTCATATCAGCCTGTAAAAGTTTGAGATGGATAAGATGACCTATTTTCATTTAAATATTTTTAAAAACACATATGGTCTAAGTAACTAAAATGAATATAGCATCCTGGCATATATCTTTTACTCGTAGAGGACTCTCACAGCGTAAACTATTACTTGTTTTAAAGTAACTACAATTCCCTCTAACCAATACCAAATCTATCAGGTATCATTTAGTTTAAACTGCTTCTATGAGAAGTATCACCAAGAAAAACATTAACACTTACGTGCTGACATGAAGGTCCCAAATCTCCACTCTGCTCTCATTTGCAGCTGCAAATATATAGGAGGATTTTGGAGACCAGGCAACATCATAAACAACATAAGTGGTTGGATAAAAGCTCAAAAATGGTGTGGTGTTCTCCTGTTGCCATATAATAACACCCCAATCTGCAGAACAGCTTAAGAACACATCATGACAAAATGGATTCCATGCTATTTTATACACTGGGCCCTAGAATTAGAAAAATAAATTAAAATACATAGATAAATAATATTGAACATCTTATATTTTTAAACCTGACCAACAAATTAAAAATGCTAAGCTTTCTAGAAGATTTATGCACCATGCATTATTGTATATTATTTTAGCTGAGAGTAAGGTCATAAATAGGATCTTCCCTAAATTATGCCATATGGAAACATAAAAATACAGCTGTTACAATACTAACTAAATATCAATACATGCTATACTTAATTACTTTAAAAGTATAAGGATTATTTTTTAAAAATGAGGGAGAAAATGAAGAAAACATAGATGAAACAATCACAAAGAATACAGAAAATAAGTATATGCCAGACACATTTTTACTTTGGGATCAGCATGTTATCATAAGCAAAGTCTCTTAGAAACAAATGAAAATTGTAACTTCCACAACTTGCAAGAAGAAATCAAGAATATCTAAAAGCCAGGGGTGCCTGGTGGCTCAGTCAATTAAATATCCGACTCCTGACTTCAGCTCAGGTCATGATCTCATGGTCATGAGATTGAGGCCTGTGTGGGGCTCCATGCTGAGCGTGGAGCCTGCTTAAGATTCTCTCACTCCCTCTCCGTCTGCCCCTCCCAACCCTCCAGATCGCATATATGCATTCTCTCTCTCTCTCTCTCTCTCAAAAAAAAAAACAAAAAACTATCTAGAAGCCAAATAAGATGCCCCACATGTTATTGATGTTTCCATACAAGAAAGCACTTAATTCAAGCTGGTAATGTTAACTCTGAAGTTATAAATCTATTGCATGTTAAAAGTACTGTGTTTAAACACAGTATTAAATATTTTTTTCAGAAATATTAAAAGATAAATTTTCCATACCTACTATAATTAAACTAACCTTATGTCCTCTGTAGGTATCAAGGTATTGTTCATTATACGAACAAGAGCATTTGTGAATATGACCTTCTTCAGTGCCAGCCAAATAGATATTTGTATCCTACAACACAAAAAATTAAAATGTATTGGCTTGTTACACATTAGTAAATGTGCTAAATAGAAAATGAGATCCCTCAAGAGCTATTAAAATCAATTCTAGAACCCAAACTAGAAATTCTATCTTGATCATGGTTTTTTGTTGTCTTTTGCTTTCTGTTATGATTTTATAATAATTAAACTATCTGAAGGACTACTATGCAAAGAAAATACAGATTTGTTCTTTGCTGGAATAGAGGGAAGAACTTAGATCTTATCTAGAAATTAAATGGACAAGCACTGGCTTAAAATGAGGAAGAAAATTTCCAATATTTAAAGTTACCTAATAATGGAACTAATAATGGAATCCAGGGGAATAGTAAGTGTTCTTTTCATTAGAACTAGTCAAAGAGAAGAGAGATGACTTAACAGTATTTATGTATATAATGCTGAAGAAATGACTCTGGCTTGGAATGAAAGATTGAAATAAATGGGTTTTTAACACTAAATGTATGCACTAAATAGAGATTTTAAGTGTATTTCCTACACTGAAGTCATAGTCAAAAGTTCTGAAAGTCAGACTTTATGTCCTGGCTATGTAAAGTCAGTATCACCTGGAAACATTTTAGAGATGCAAAATCTCAGGCCCTACCCCAGACCTACTGAATCAGAATCTGCATTTTAACAAGATTCCCAAGTAATTTGTATGCACATTAAAATTTGAGACACACTGCTCTAGCATGTACCAGTACTTAAGAATGCAACTACTAGATCATGGAATATAAGTAGTTTTTTTTTTTAATCTTATTTATTTTTATTTATTTATTTATTCATTCATTCATTCATTCATTCATTCATTCATGAGAGACAGAGAGAGAAAGAGAGAGAGAGGCAGAGGGAGAAGCAGGCTCCCAAGGAGCAGGGAGCCTGATGCGGGACTCGATCCCAGGATCCTGGGATCATGACCTGAGCCGAAGGCAGACGCTTAACCATCTGAGCCACCCAGGCGCCCTGGAATATAGGTAGTTTTAAATAACACAATAAAGTATATTTTTTCCCCAAACTAGTATTACCAATTTATATTCAGCAGTATATAGAAGTTCCCTTTGATCCACATTCTCATCAACAGTTGGGTTACATTAGAAATCTTAAATTTTGCCATTGTATGAGGTATAAAATTATACCTAATGGTTTTAGGTCCCATTTTTATGAATATTAATAAGGTTGAGCACATTTTTATGTTTACTGGCCATTTTATTTCCTCTTCTGTTCATGTCTCTTAACTGTTTTACTCATAATATTTTTTATATTCATTTATAAAGAAGTTCTTTATATATTCTATATATGACTATATATTATCTTTATATATCTATATTATATATTCTATTACATATGCTTGTCTATTATAAATGTTGCAAATATCTTCTCCAAGTGTACGGTTTACCTTTTTACTTTCTTAGTATTTGACAGAGAGAGAGAGAGCTAGCAAGAGAGGGAACACAAGCAGGGGGAGTGGGAGAGGGAGAAGCAGGCTCCCCACTGAGCAGGGAGCCCAAAGTGGGGCTTGATCTCAGGACCCTGGCATCATGACCTGAGCCGAAGGCAGACGCTTAACGACTGAGCCACCCAGGCACCCCTCTTTGGTGTCTTTTGATAAACAGAAGTTCTCCTTTTAATGTAGCTGGTCTTATAACTTTTTTATATATTAGCATTTTTTTGTGCTTTGTTTAAGAAATTTTTCATATTTTGAGGTAATAGAAATGTTTTCCTACATCTTCTTCTAGAAGTTTTTTGTGTATGATGGGGTAGGTATCTAATTCCATTGTTATATGATTATTGATGTAATGATTATTCCAACACCATTTATATGTAGGTTATCTTTCTCTAGAGATCAAGGTCACTGTCTAGAGTTGTTTGTGTCAGTCTATAAAATCTGAGATTTCCATTCTAGAGATTTATTAGGGAGTTCTCTTAGGAACAATCTCTTTGAAAGGAACAGAAATGGGCAGAGATTTAAGTTGAACTATGATGCAGTTGCAACAGAGGGCTCAGCCCAAACTCCAAGAAGTTCTGAAGTTGAGATAGCCCTTCAGAGTCCTACCTCCAGGCAAGGAAGCCAGACATGTTATACCACCATCCTCCACCATCACCAATAAAGTAGTGAAGCAAAATGATAGACTCAAACCAAACCATATCAAAATCAAACTAAATGTAAATGGTCTAAACATCACAATTATAAAGGCAGACATTGTAAGATTAGATAAAAAAGCAAGACCCAACTATAAGCGACCAACAAGAAATGTACTTTAAATATAGAGACATACGCAGGTTAAATGTAAAAGGATGGAAAATGATTTAGGAAACAAAACAAACAAACATGGCAAGGGGGTTTGGCGGGGAATGAGAGGAAGACCAAGAAATAGACTCTTAACTATAGAAAGCAAACTGATAGTTACCAGAGGGGAGATGGGTAGGTGGATGGGTTAAATAGTTGATGGGTATTAAGGAAGGCACTAGTTGTGATGAACACCAGGTGTTGTATGTAAGTGCTGAATCACTAAATTCTACACCTGAAACTAATATCACACTGTACATTAACAGGAATTTAAATAAAAACTTAATTTAAAAAAAGATATATCATGCTAACACTAGTTAAAAGAAAGCGGGGTGCCTACATTAATATCAGATTAAGTTGATTTCAGAGTAAGTAATATTACCGGTTATAAACAAGGCCACTTTACAATGATAAGAAAGTTGATTAATCAACAGAACATAACAATCCTACACATTTATATATCTAAAACAAAGCATCAAGCTAAAAACTGATAGAATTACAAGGAAAAAATAAACAAATCCACAGTTATGGCCAGAGACTTCAGTACCTCTCTCTTAATAATTGATGGAAGAAAATCAGCAAGGGTATGGTCAACTCGAACAACACTTTCAACCACTCTAACCTGATTGTCATTCATAGAACATTCTACCCAACAGCAGCAGAATATATATTTTTCTGAAGTGCATAGTGAAATTTACATGTAAATATCACATTCTGGACTTTAAAACAAATCTCAATAAATTCAAAAGGATTCAGTATAAAAAGTTCATTCTCTGATAATGATGGAATTGAATTAGAAATCAATAACAGAAAGATCCTTGGAAAAGTACCAAATATTTAAAAACTAAATAGCATGCTTCTCAATAATCCACCCATCAAAAAAGAAATCAAAGGAGAAATTAGAAAGTATTCTGAATAGAACGAAAATGAAAATACAACATATTAGAGTTTGTGGGATGCTGCCAAAGCAGTATTTAGAGAAAAATTATAACACAAATGCCTCTATCATAAAAGAAGAAAAGTCACAAATCAATGATCCCAGCTTCCACTTTAAGAAGCCAGAAAAAGAAGAGCAAATAAAACCGAAGTAGAAGAATGAAAATAAAAGATCAAATTAGAAATCCATTATATAGAAAACAGAAAACCAATAGTGACAGAGAAATCAAAAGCTGGTTCTTTGAGATCAATAACATTGATAAATTTCTAACCAGACTAAAAAAAAGAGAAAGAAGAGACAAGACACAAATTACTAATAGTAGGAATTAAAGAAGTGATAGCACTACATATTTTATAACTATTAAAGGATACTAAGGAAATATTACTATGCCACTAAATTTAATAACTTAGATGAAATAAATTCCTTGAAAGACACAAATTACCAAAGTTCACTCAAGAAGAAATAGATAATAATATAATAATAACCCTATATCGATTAAAAATTTTAATTTCTAGTTGAAAGTTAAAAATCCTCCCCCCCAAAAAAACTCTAGGTCCAGATGGTTTATTAATTCCATCAAACATGTAATGAATAAATAATGTTAATTGTATGTAAATTCTTTCAAAAAAGTAAAAAGGGAACACTTTTCAACTAATTCTACAGGATTATCCTAATACCAAAACCAGACAAAGACATTACCAGAAGAGAAAACTATGGATGAATACCCCTTACAAACAAAGATGAAAAATCTTAAACAAAATTTTAGCATACCAAACCCAACAGTAGATTAAAAGTATAAATCATGATCAAATGGGATTTATTTCAGAAACAAAAATTTAAAAATTCATGTAATTCATCATGTTAACAAACTTAGAAAGAAAAACCATATAATCATCTCCACTGATGTAGAAAAAGTATTTGACAAAAACCTAACATCCATCCCTGATAAAAGTCTCAACAAATGGTAATGTAATGGGATCTCTTCAACGTGACTGCATCTACAAAAAAACCACAGCTTACATCATACTTAATAGGAAAAGGACTGAATACTTTCTCCCTAAGATCAGAAACAAGAGAGGGATGTTTTCACCACTTCTATTCATCATTGTGCTGGAAGTTCAAGCCACTATAATCAGGAAAGAAAAATAAATAAAAGGTAACCAGATAAGAAAGGAAGAAGTAAAACTATTTACAAACTACATTATCTCAAATTCTTTACACCAAGGACATTTCTAGGACACCAGACACCAGAAAAGGATTTCTCAATCCAACACCATTGATATTTTGGGTCACCTAATAATACTACTACTACTACTAATAATAATAAATATTATTATCGTTATCTGTCTCCTCCTTCTTCTTCTTCCCCATCTCCTTCTTTTTTCTTCCCCTTCTCTTTCTCCTTCCTCTTCTCCTTCACCTTCCCTTTCCTTTTTTCCTTCTCCTTCTTCTGTGCAGAGGAAGACAGTACTCGTCTTGTGCATTGTAGGATGTTTAGCAGCATCCCTGGTCTTTGCATTCCTTCCCATGTCCCACCTCTTAGAGCTGAAACAACCAAAACTATCTCAAGACATTGTGAAATGTACCCTCGTGATGAGAAATGCCCCTCCCTGCCAACATTGAGAACCACTGTTCTAGAGTCCAGGTGAAATGTGAATTACAAGAACTTGAGAATGAAAGCAGTTAAGAATACAACTACAGTGGTAAAAGTGAAACATAATAAAGGCTTGAACTGCATTAGCAATGAGTAGGCTTGGACTGAAAAGAGTAGGAAAATAAGACTTAAATATCATTTGGATGATAGGGTAGAATAGAGTAGGAGCTCAAGTTTTGGTTTGCATAATTAGGTGGATGATGGTGTCACTAAAAAGATGGTCATGTTACATATAACAGAAAACACATAGGATATGTTTCCTTAGATGTCTGTCATAGTTGCTGAATTTACTGACTCCAAAGAACTTCCAGATAAAAAGAATGAGAAAAAGTAGAACTTCACTAATTGTGCTTTGATTTGATTCTGGTCTTGATAAGCATGAACTTAACTGGTCTTCCTGATCCTCAGAATCATGAGAGTTACCACTCATATTGACACAGAGGACTGTGTAGTAGATTTGGTTTCTATCAATATGACAAAGTAGCAGAACACCCAAGAGGAGCAAGGAGGGGCATTCAAGTTAAACATGAAGTTGTAAAGAGAATCCTTCCACAGTTCCTCAGAAATACAGACCTTTCCTCCAGAAAGCAGATAAAGACATGGTACAGCCAACTAGAAGGGGCCGCTCTACCTTAGTTTGGCAACTATGTCTATATTTGTTTTATTTTTACTTACAAGGCACAATATTTATTAACATGCTAAAACTTTGCCTTGCTTTATATCTTAATACACTTCAATTACTGGAAGTTGTTATATGCAATAGTACATAATGGATTGAGATAATTTACCTTAGGATGAAAAGCAAAACACATTCCAGGAGCCTGTCGAGATATCAGAGCTTCACCTTTTTTTTCCTTTTCCCCTCCCTTTTTGCTGCTGCTCGCAGTAGTTCGCCTCAAACGCATCAAATCTTTATTTAAAGAAAAAAAATGTATCTTATTTACCACATGAAAGAGTATTGTATATATAATGTGTGTCCCATACAAAGAAGAGTATGATTTCTGCCATCTTTTGCATGTGATTAGGTTAAAATTAGCAAATACCAGAACAAGATGCTTAGAAAAACAATGACAAAGCCCAGTTTTTTTTCTTATGTAGCTAAACCAAAATTGGCCACCTCTTACACATGACTCACTAGAAACCTTAAGGCAACACATAACAAGAGAAAGATAATTGATTGCTAAATATATATGCATGTATATATTCTTTTTACCATGACAGTCTAGTCCTTTCCGTATAACCCATTTGGAGATTCTTCCATCTGCTGATACAGAAACGAGTATTTCTCTTTTGTCATCACCTGTTGTCCCTCGATCTTGTTCTATCCATTGTAGTTGCCATACAGGTGCCAAATGTTTTTGAGGTGATTCACTAAAATGGGGAAAAGCACTAAATATAGAATCATTGTCATAATTTTTAAAAGGACATGAGTCTCAGTCATAAGGACAGCTCCCTGGAGCACTGTGACCTACTTATAGAATGATGCCTTTATTATTCAAAATTGGACTTTTACTTTAAGTATTTCAAAAAATGGGGAAAATAATCATTTTGTCATGTATTTTTTGTTTTTCTCATTTCTTACAAAAGGAAAATTTCACTGCCTTTAATTATATTAACTGCCATAACAGAAATACAAAAGAAAATATTTTCTTTCTTTTCAGAATATATTTTCCTTACTCTATTCATTTACTTTTTCCTAGATAAGTTATGTAAATTTATTTTGGACACATTGAGTATAAGTATCTTTACCTTTATAAGGATTTTTTTCATAGCTTAAATGAATAAATTATTTAAGTCTTATTTAAATAAACAATTACCTCACCTTTCTTTCTATGTTTCAGGTTTGCCCATTGGCTTGGGTCTCGATATGGCCAGATTTAACATTTTTCTGAAGAATTAAAATCGCTTCTCAGATTACTGACTGCTTTCCTATCAGAATAATGGGTTGCTCTGTTCATAGTACTGACTCCCTTGATTTTTTTTATGCAAATCTTCCAAAGCAATAGTTCTGACTCTTTTAAAAATCATATAGTTTTGATTATTTGGTAAAAGTTATAGACCATCTTCCCAGAAACAAGCACAAAGGCCCATGCTTATAAAACCATGCAAATAATTTCCAAGTTAAGCTTAAGGACCCTGCTTTATGCCTATTTTCAGCTCTAGCTAAGTTTATTCAAACACTAATATAAATATACTACTTCATTTTTGCCCCAGTGGTATCTGATCTATTACAAAAACCTAACATATTCAATATTTTTCACTTTTCACTTTTTTATTTTCTCAATACACTTACTCATTCATTCATTTATTTTTAATCAAATACTTACTATAATCCTACTACATGCCTGATATTATGTGACAGGCCAGGGATACAAAAATAAGACTTAATCCTTGACTTCAAATTGCTTACAGCTCTTCAGGAAGATATATATGTAAACAATATATATACAGTATAATAACTGCTATGATAACTAATACAAATGCACAGAAGAATGGAATGGGAAGGTTATGTGGCAGGGGTGACACCAAAGTAATAAAGGGTACAAACTTTCAGTTACAAGATGAATAAGTTCTAGAGATATAATATACAGTATGATGATCATAGTTAATAATACTGTGCTATATACTTGGGAAATTTGCTAAGAGAGTAGATCTTAACTGTTCTCACCACATACACAAAAAGGTAACCATGTGAGGTGACAGATGTATTAATCAATTTGATTGTAGTAAACATTCCACAATGTATACATATATTAAATAATTACATTGTACCCCTTAAAAAATCACATTGTGTGACCTAAATGTATACAATTTTTATTTGTCAATTATACCTCAATAAAGCTGGGGAAATTTAAAAAATTTTTTTAAAAGAATAAGCATAAACTGTCAAGGAAGGTTGGTGAGGTGGACAGAGAACATGCAGATTTTAGAATAAGAACATTCCAGCTAGAGAGAAAATATGAGGAATTTTTAAATGTCTGAAAAAATAATGGTATCACTCTCAGTAACAACATAAACTTTCACTCAAAACTAAAAACATTAAATTTTTACTTTTCCCTAAAAAAGCACATATTATATATTTACCTAATTCTTGGATTCTCACCTACTATCCAGAACCGGAACATTGCTGTTGCTCTGCACATTATAAATGGCAATGGTGCCATTGTGATAGCCAACTGCTAAAAGATTAGGTGCTCCAATTGAGAAATCCACAGCAGTCACTCCATATGGACTCTGATAAATGCGTTCTGGCCACTGAATAAAAAAATTGTATTACATTTTAAACTGGTTTTGCAGGCCATAAAAGAGTATAATGGTGGCTGAATGGTGGATTGTCTGGTGACAGGGGAAACGTAAGAGCTAGTCTACATTCAGTTACTCTTCTCCTCCTAACTTCTAGTATAGATGAGAACAAAAGGTCAATTAGTCATTTCCTTTACTTTGGTGCATCCTCAGAGTGCAATAATTTTAAGAAATACAGCATGGCCTTCTCCAATAAGTATCATATTTTGTTAATCTTTCAGCAGGATTTGTATGATCATCATAGATCACCTTCATTAAGAAACAAATAATGGGCTCCAAACAAATTAGCTAGCAATGTTCCTATCTTCCAGCATCTGTGTCAGATGCTTGGATTATCTAGACATTTCAAAACAGTGGATAGAAGAAGCTCGAAAAAAACTCTCTAAGGTAGTCTTTTCCTCAACTTTGTGAAGAGTTTTATTGTTTTGTTTTGTTTAAAGTCTAATCTAACTCCTTTCCTGCTTCTAATAATCTATGTGGAAAAGAAGGTAACTTACTGATTATGGATCTTATATCAGTCCTTCCACATGTTTAAAATTGCTTCTTCCTTCCTTTCTTTTACTCTATATAAACCCAGCTTCCTAATAGACTGGGGCTATTTATAAAAGCTCTAATCATTTTTTCCCCCTCTGACCCTTTTTTTAAGTTTTCTACTTCACATTTCAGTTATTAATTAAAACTAATGTAAAGCTGCAAAGTAACATATTGACTACAACTGTTTGACAAAAAACACGATTGATTCTTATTCTTGAAAAATTCATGCTAATAACATGGTCATATTCATCTATTTCATGTATTCAGGAGAGCAGAAATCTATCTTATAAGGCGATGATTTATTCATACGTTAAGAAACAGCCCAGTATTAAATGAAACATAATTTTCAAAGGACTCTCATTTGCAAATTTATTCTTCATTTTGATAAAAAATAATGGTTCAATTCTGGATCATCAGATCTAACAACACATAGTAAATGCTCAATAAATATTTATTAAATGAATTTACCCTACACATCAACAAAAACAAATTTTAATTCTTACAGATTTAAACCAGAGAAAATAAAGTCTTCCTTGGTCACTTTTTTGACTTTAATTATCACATAAAACTAGGTACTTTATGAGAATTATGTCAATATTTAATTGAATAAAAATGGGTTTGTTCCTATTTGGTTACCATAGGATTCTTTATTGACCAGCAGCAAGCCAATCCTCTTTTTTGCTCTTTAAATCCAAAGTGCCCATAGCCAACAGCCAAAAGATCCTGAAAACCAGCAAAGTATGTTTAAAATAAGAGAAGATGGCATAAAAATATTGGGAAATATATAAAGATGCATATTAATGAACTGTGTTAAAAACAGCAATAAGACATTTCTATTGAGAAAAAAGTACCAGTCTACCATCTATTTTTACTTTACACCTCCATCTTCCAAAACAAAATAATAATCATCATATTTTCAGACTAATGAATATCTAAAAAAAAACCAATTGCTAAAAAGTTCTTTTATATATTGAGATAATCTTCCAAGATTATATTACTGCATTATAATGTTTTGTGGGTTTTTGAGAATGACCTAATTATTTCAAATATAAAGACAGGGTGCCATGAACTGAATTGTGTCTCTTTTCTTAAAATTCATGTGTTGCAGTCTTAATCACCAATATCATTATTTTGAGGATAGAGCTTTCAGGAGGTAACCAGGGTTAAATGAGGTCATAAGGGTCATAATCTTAATCCAATGGGATTGGTGGATATAAAAAGAGGAAGAGACACGAGAGCTCTCTCTTTCCACCATGTGAGAGCACAGCAAGAAGGTGGCCATCTGCAAGCCAGGAAGAGAGCCTTCACCCAGAACCAAATCAGCCAGCACCTTGATCCTAAACTTCCTGGCCTCCAGAACTACAAGATAATACATTTCTGTTTTTTAACCCAGCCAGTCTAGGTATTTTGTTATGGTACCCCAAACTGATTAATAAAGCAGGTCATTTCAAGAAATGCTTATAGACAAAAATTTAATAACTGACCAAACCCAGCCTCTTCTTTGTAATCAGAATACCTTTATCAAAAATATATTATATTTTTTGCCACAATCCTATTTTCAAGCCAACATCATCTCTCTATAATTTCCTCTGTCTTAAACCACTCTTCACCACTATTCCTTTTACCCTGACATGGAAAAGCTTTTATTAATCTCTTCTAGACTCAGCATAGGCACCACTTCCTCTCAGAAGCATTCATGAGCCTCTCTTATGTATTCCCACAGCACTATTTATTTTCCTTATTAAAGCACATAGAGACCATTATACAGGCAGGGTCTATGTATGACTAAATTGCTACTGCAACTCTAGTGCCTTATCAGAGTTCCTGGCACAGAGTGAATGTTCAATAAGTATTTGTAGAATGAATTAATAAATATGATAGATGCTGTTTGTCATATTTTTTAGCTTCACTAAAAATTATTTAACTTTAATCTCAATAGCAATATATTAACTTTTAAAATGCTAGTATATTTAGTTTCTAAAAATGATTTATCTGTCTTTATTACACAGTTATTATTGATTATTAAATCTCACTTATCTAACAAGATGTTTCCAAATATAGTTTTATAAAGGCCAATCCATACTAAAATGTATTTTATGTTATTAAAAAATAATGTGCATAACTTAAATAATGTTTACACAGGTTTCCATAAAAATGATTACAGAACTTCTGTTTTTTAAATAACCATAACAATGAGCATATTTGCATATAACACCTTATAAGGTGTGGCAGTAAAATAATAAGGCTAATTCTTAAACATACATAGTACAATGCAGTTTAAACAAATTAGTTTTGACCACTTAAAAATACACTAAATGTGCTATTGTGAGCACTGTGAATTGTGTAAGACTGTTGAATCACAGACCTGTACCTCTGAAACAAATAATACATTATATGTTAAAAAAAAAAAAGAAGAAGAAGAAGAAGATAGCAGAAAGGGAAAAATGAAGGGGGTGGAAATCGGAGGGAGAGATGAACCATGAGAGACTATGGACTCTGAGAAACAAACAGAGTTTTAGAGGGGAGGGGGGTGGGGGGATGGGTTAGCCTGGGGTGGGTATTAAAGAGGGCATTACTGCACAGAGCACTGGGTGTTATATGCTAACAATGAATCATGGAACACTACATCAAAAACTAATGATGTAATGTATGGTGATTAACATAACATAATAAAAAAATACACTAAATATCCATTCCAAAGATATTGTCATTATACAAAAAGTTTTGGGAATCCCTAATTGAGAATCATGTCTTGAGAAGCAGTTTATAAACCCCAGGAGAAAATAAGTCTCGTTACTCTATAATCATCTCTTTTTTTTTTATTAAAGAGAAGAGTGGGGAGGGACAGAAAGAGACTCTTTAAGCAGGCTCCATGCCCAGCGTGGAGCCTGACTCAGGGCTCAGTCTCACAGCCCTGAGATCAAGACGTGGGCCAAAATCAAGAGTCAGACACTTAACCAACTGAGCCACCCAGTGGCCCCTATAATCATCTCTTTTTTAAAAGCAAACATACCATTCCTACCTTAATGATTCATATAATTTGCCTCAAGATGATTTTTGGTGGCAGTGCAGTTGAGAGCAAGAACCCTGGAGCCAGATGTTTGGGTTTGAATTCCAGCTGTTTCACTTACTAGTTGTGTAACTTTGGGCATTTAACAGATGTGTAACTTTGGGCAAGTTATTTATCCTTTTTGTACTTCAGTTTCCTCATCAACATATTGGGTAAAATAGTACCTAACTCAAGAGTTGTTGTGTTAATACAAGTAAAGTGCTAGCAATAGCACCTGGGATATAGTAAGTGCTATTTAAATATTTGCTATTATTGGTAGTAATAGTTAATTTTAGGAACCTCAAAATTATTTTGCACATTTTCAGAGTCACTAGATTAAGTATATACTTCTGAATATGATTAAGAAAAATATAAATTTTGGTATTCTATGGTAAAATAATCTTCGACAAAGCAGGAAAAAACATCCACTGGAAAAAAGACAGTCTCTTCAATAAATGGTGCTGGGAAAATCGGACAGCTATATACAGAAGAATGAAACTCGGCCATTCTCTTACACCATACACAAAGATAAACTCAAAATGGATGAAAGACCTCAATGTGAGACAGGAATCCATCAAAATCCTAGAGAACATAGGCAGTAACCTCTTCGACATAGGCCACAGCAACTTCTTTCAAGACATGTCTCCAAAGGCAAGGGAAACAAAAGCAAAAATGAACTTTTGGGACTTCATCAAGATAAAAAGCTTCTGCACAGCAAAGGAAACAATCAACAAAACAAAGAGGCAATCCACAGAATGGGAAAAGATATTTGCAAATGACACTACAGATAAAAGGCTAATATCCAAGATCTATAAAGAACTCAAACTCAACACCCAAAAAACAAATAATCAAGTCAAAAAATAGGCAGAAGACACGAACAGACACTTCTCTAAAGAAGACATACAAATGGCTAACAGACACATGAAAAAATGTTCATTATCATTAGCCATCAGGGAAATTCAAATCAAAACCACATTGAGATACCACCTTACACCAGTTAGAATGGCAAGAATTGACAAGGCAAGAAACAACAAATGTTGGAGAAGTTGTGGAGAAAGGGGAACCCTCTTACACTGTTGGTGGGAATGCAAGTTGGTACAGCCACTTTGGAAAACAGTGTGGAGGTTCCTCAAAAAGTTAAAAATAGAGCTACCCTATGACCCAGCAATTGCACTACTAGGTGTTTACCCCAAAGACACAGATGTAGTGAAAAGAAGGGCCACGTGACCCCAATGTTCATAGCAGCAATGTCCACAATAGCCAAACTGTGGAAAGAGCCAAGATGCCCTTCAACAGATAAATGGATAAAGATGATGTGGTCCATATATACAATGGAATATTACTCAGCCATCAGAAAGGATGAATACCCAACTTTTACATCAACATGGATGGGACTGGAGGAGATTATGCTAAGTGAAATAAGTCAAGCAGAGAAGGTCAATTATCATATGATTTCACTTATTTGTAGAACATTAGGAATAGCATAGAGGACATTAGGAGAAGGAAGGGAAAAATGAAGGGGGGAAATCGGAGGGGGAGACGAATGGACTCTGAGAAACAAACTGTGGGTTCTAGAGGGGAGGGGGGTGGGGGGATGGGTTAGCTCGGTGATGGGTATTAAGGAGGGCATGTACTGCATGGAGCACTGGCTGTTATACACAAACAATGAATCATGGAACACTACATCAAAAACTAATGATGTACTGTATGGTGACTAATATAATTAAAAAACAAAAAAAATTATATAGACATATTGTTAAAGAAAGTATATTAAAAGCAAAATTAATTTAAAAATTGGGTACATGAGTTTGATATATCTGAAATCAATTATATATTATCTTCTGGTTTAATTTTCAGTATCTGATATGGATTCAGAGAATACCATGTCCCAAGTACATCTCTTAAAATAAAAATACGATGTTTTCATATTAAAGGAGAAAAAAAATTATTTTATAACTATTTTTATTTTCCACTTTTTGAAACATGACCTTGTTGTAAAGGGATGTTAAAACTCTGGTTTATGTCAATTAAAATCCCTTGTCTAAAATCTGAGAAAAAAAAATCTTCATTAGTACTTGATAGTCACCTTTACATGATAAAGATAGAATTTTTAAAATGTTCAATAACTTACAGGATTTGTTTTATTCCAGGCAAGGCTGCTCACATTAAGACCTTTGGTTAAGTCACAGGAAAAGGACCAAAGTCGTTCCAAATTGGCTGGTATTGTTGACTGTTCTGTACCTATTTCTCTTTCTTCTTCCTCTTCCTTCTTAACCTCTTCCTCTGTCTCTTGTTCAAGTTTTTCACCTTCTAAAAAGTCTTCAGGTTCTTCAGGTTCTGGTTCTAAAATTAAAACACAAAAAGAGTTTATTGTCCTCTATACCTGCAGGAGCCCACCAAAGGCTCCAAACAGCATCTCTATGAGACACTTCAAGCACCACTGAATCTGCTGGAACATAGGGCCCAAGTGACAGGGCATTGTGAATGACTGCCTGGACCTGTTATAGAATCCTCCGTTGTTCTGGGCCCCACTCAAAGCTAGCACCTTTTCAGTTCACTCGTAAATGAGCTGGAATAATACGTCCAAAGGTGGACTATGTTGCCTCCAAGGAACAAAGAAGTCTACTAGGCATTGTAACTTTTTTTGGTTCTAAGAGGGGCCAGATGAAGCAACTTATCCTTCACCTCGGTAGGTATATCTTGATATACCCCATACCACCAGACCCTTGGAAATTTCACTGAGGTGGAAAGCCCCTAAAAATTTTTATCAGATTTATTTCTCACCCTTGGGCATGCTAATGCCTTACCAATAAGTCTACTTCTTGTTCACCAGTTCCAATCAGCATAATATCATCAATGTAATGGACCAATGTGATATTTTGTTGAAGGAAAAAGTACCTGCAGACTAAATTATGACATAAAGCTGAAGAGTTGACACAACTCCAAGGTAGGGCAGTGAAGGTGTATTGCTGGCCTGGCTAGCTGAAAGCAAGCGGTTTCCAGTGGTTTTTATCAACAGGTATTGGGGGGAAAAAGGCATTTTCTGTGTCAATAGTTACATACCAGTTACCAGGGGATGTGTTAATTTGCTCTGGCAATGAAACAACATCTGGAACAGCAACTGCAATTGGAGTCAACACTTGGTGAAGTTCACAATAATCCACCATTATTTCCCAAGATCCTGTGTTTTCTATGCAGGCAAAATGATTAGTTGAATGGGGGATATGATGGGAGTCAATACTCCTGCATCTTTCAAGTCCTTGATGGTAGCATTAATCTCTACAATCCCTCCAGAATTGTGGTATTGCTTTGGTTTACTATTTTCATAGGTAGAGGTAGGCCTAGTGGCTTCTATTTAGCCATTTCCTACCATAATAGCCCTCATTCCACAGGTCAAGGGTAAACACAGGGATTCTGCTGGTTGCTAAATATTTCTATTCCAAAGTATACATTCTGTAACAGGGGAAATAACTACAGGATGGGTTCAGTGACCCACTAGACCCACTAGAAGATGGACTTGAGCTAAAATTCCATTGATTACCTGACCTTTCTAAGTCCTTATCTGGCTAGTAGACCACAGTGATGTTTTGGGTCTTGTGAAGTTAGTGTCTGTTCAAA
Organism: Zalophus californianus; assembly: GCF_009762305.2. Lineage (NCBI taxonomy): Eukaryota > Metazoa > Chordata > Mammalia > Carnivora > Otariidae > Zalophus > Zalophus californianus. The sequence continues at coordinate 54,860,633 of NC_045598.1, forward strand.
GCTAGTGTCCAGTAATCCTTGAAATTTCTGATTGTTTCCTTTCCCCCAATGCATATCACCCTGATTAAAGACTATAGGTCCCTCTGGGGAAAGCTGAGAGAAATATTAACAGTATATATTTTCAACAGTATAGTGGGATATCTCCCCTTTATTCAAGGAATTCTGGGTCTGAAAACTGACTCAATTATAGCAATTGCTTAAAGGGCTATGATTTTGCTTTGGTATTTCAAGTTATACTTCTGCTCACTTGACTCTTCTGTTTATATAGATCATATAAGAATTTAGGAGAAGACCGCCTTTTATGGGCTGAACTGTGTCTCCCTAAAATTCATATATTGAAGCCCTAATCCCCAGTACCTTAGAGTGTAATGGAGACAAAGGCTTTAAAGAAGTGATGAAGTTAAAACAAGGTCATTACTTTGGGTCCTAATCAAATATGACTGCTATCTTTATAAGAAAAGGAATTTTAGACACATCAAGAGACACAAGGGATGCACATACACAGAGAAAAAAACCATGTAAAGAGACTCCAAGAGGATAGCCATCTGCAAGCCAAGAAGAGAGGCCTCAGAGGAAACCAACTCTGTTCACACCTCAGTTGTGGGCTTCCAGCCTCCAGAATTATGAGAAAGTAAATTTCTGTTGTTTAAGCCACCCAGTTTGTGGTATTTTGTTATGGCAGCCCTATTAAACCAATACAGCACCTACCTATTTCTCTTCTAGGGACACGATGATCAACTAGCCAATACCATGGGTTTCTGTGAGTCAGACTATTCTGATTTCTGCTAAATCCACCCTAACATCTGATAAATCCACCCTAACATTCCAATCTCCCTAAGCCTTTGGATACCTTTCTCTATAGTGTCCCAAAGTAGTTTTGACATTTCAACTTCATTTAGTGGAAACCACATTTTGGTCTAATATTAGCAAACAAGGAAGGAAGGAAGGAAAGAGAGAGAGAGAGAGAAAGAAATAAAGAGAAAGGAAGGAAGGGAGGGAGGGACGGAGGAAAGAAAGGAAGAAAAGGAAGAAAAGGGAGAAAAGGAAGGAAGGAAGGAAGGAAGGAAGGAAAGAAGGAAGGAAGGAAAGAAGGAAGGAAGGAAGGAAGGAAGAAAGGAAGGAAGGAAGGAAGGAAGGAAGGAAGGAAGGAAGGAAGGAAGGAAGGGCCAAACTGAACTAATTAGAGCCATTTCTAATCCCCTGAGCTACAACACTGAGTCCAGAATCTCTGCTTAGTGGACCCATATCAGTAAATTTGGCCTGATGTAACTTTATATTCCTTCCATTATTACCCTACACCCTTAATATCTATTCCCACATTATAATCCCTATTCCCAGGTTTCTGCCTGTATAAATTGGAAAAATCAGCAGTCAGTTCTCCAAGAAGTCATAACAACTCAAAAATGTATATAGACCTAACAAAATACATGAAACAAAAAACAATAGATCTGAAAAGAGAAATAAACAAATCCACAATTATAGTTCAGATTTCAACACTCCTATCTTAATAACTGATAGAATAGGTAGGCAGAAAATCAGTAAGTATACAGATAAACTGAACATCACTATTAACCATCTTGACCTAATGACATTTATAGAACATTACATCCCAAAACACCAGAATACATATTCTTCCCAAGTGTCATAGCAAATTCTTTAAGATAGACCATATTATGGATCATAAACAAACAAAAAAACCTTAACAAATCTAAAAGAATAGAAATCAAAGTATATTCCCAGACCATAATGGAATTAAATAAGAAATTAATAACAGAACTATAGCTAGAAAATCCCAAAATATGTGGATATTAAGCACCACATTTATAAATAACACATGGGTCAATGAAGACGTCTCAAAAGAAATTTTAAAAATATTTAATGAAATGAAAATACAACATATCAAAGTATTATAAGAGTCAGCTAAAGCAGTGCTTAGAAGGCATATTTTAGGAAAGAAGAAAATTAAATATATATTTTACATGTGATCCACCTATTTACTCCTAGGTATTGACCCAAGAGAGAGGAAAGCAAATGTCCAAGCAAAGACTTGTATACAAATATTCATGCCAACCTTATTTGTAATGGTCCCAAACTGGAAATAAATATTAATCAACAGGTGAAAGAATAAACACAGTGCATGATATTCATACAATGGAATAACCATCAGTAATAAAAAGAAATGAACTACTGATACATACTACATTAGTGAACCTGAAAAGAATTTTGCTGAGTGAAAAGAAGCCAGATAAATAAGAGTGCATAATGTATGATTACATTTATATAAAATTCTAGGAAATACAAACTAATCTATATAGGGATATAAAGCAAATCAGTGGTTTCTTAAGGATGAGGGAGGGGCAAGGAGGAACAGGAAGGAAGGATTCTAAAGGACATGAAGAAAAATTTGAGGGTGATGAATACATTCATTACCATTATACATCATTTTATATATCAACAATTGTGGTGGTATGTTAAAGTTTATTAAATTGTATACTTTAAATATGTGCCATTTATTGTATGTCACTTACACCTCAATAGCTGTTAAGAAATAACAGTGGTATGGCAAAAAAAAAAAAAAAAGAAATAACAGTGGTATATCACTCTTTAAATGAACCCAAGATAATATAAATACTGCAGCACTTTTTAATTGTGAGAAAATTCATTGATATGCATAGATTTTAGCTGTATAGTTTAATGAATTTTGATAAATAGACACACCAATGTAACCAACACACCAGTCAAGATAGAGAACATATCCATCAACCAAAAAAGTTTCCTCATGCTACTTTCCAGTTAAGGTCAACCCACCACAGCCAAGCACTGGTTTGATTTCTATCACCTCAGATTAGTCTTGTTTGTGATAACATATCACATAAATGGGTTTGTTGGTATGTATTCTTTTGTGTCTGGCTTCTTTCACACAAAAATGTTTTTGAGGTCCATCAAGGTGTATGTAAGTAGTTCATTTTTATTGCTGAATTATGCTCCATCATTTGTTTATGCATTGACCTGTTGATGGATATCTGGGCTGTTTCCCAGTTTGGGGCTATTATGAATAAATTGCTATGAGCATTCTTACATAAGCTTTTTTTGCAGACATATGTTTTCTTGGGTGAATACCCAGGGACAGGATTATTGGATAATTGGGTGGATCTATACTTAACATTTTAAGAAACTTCCCAGCAGACTTCCAACATGGTTGCACAATTTTATACTCCCACAACAATATATAAAAAAACCCAGTTACTCCATATTCTTGCTTGGTGTTGTCAGTCTTTTTAATTTTAGCCATCCCAACTAGTGTATAGTGGCATTTTGTTATGGTTTCAACTTGTATTTCCTTGACAACAAATTATGTTTGGTACCTTTTAAGGTATCTATTTATCATTCATGTATATTTTTAGTGAAATTTCTGTTCAAATCTTTTGCCTACTTTTTATTAGACTGTCTATGTTTTTTATAGGTTGTATGTGTCTTTTACATATTCCTAATTTATGTCTTTGGACAGATGTATATTGTAAACACATTCTTCTAGACTGTTATTGCATTTTTTTCCCTTAACAGTGTTATTCAAAGAGCAGACATTTTAACTACCGTGAAAGCCTTATCAATTTTTTTCTTTCATGTCTTGGGATTTTTATGTATTAAATAATCTTTTCTTATGCTAAGATCACAAACATTTTCTCTTTTGTCTTCTTCTAGAACTTTTTAGCTTTAATTTTTATATTTAAATCTATAGCCTATTCTGAGTTAATTTATATGTATGATATGACATGGGGGTTGAGGTTCATTTTTTCCTCCCTCATATGGATGTCCAATTGTTTCAGCACCATTTATGAAAAGATCAGTCTTTTCAAATTAATTCACCTTGGCATATTTGTCAAAAATCAAGTGACTATATAGGTCTGTGTTTATTTCTGGACTCACACACTACTCTATCCCAGCCATCTGTATGTCTGCCCTTTGACAAATACCACATTTCCTACATTACTGTAGCTTTATAGCAAATTGCTTGTGATCAGATAGGGTAAGTCCTTCGATTTTATTCTTTTGTTTCAAAATTAAATTTGTTATTCTAGTTCGTTTTCCTTGCCATATAAAATTTGTGATTTTGACAATTTAATTATCTTTAAAAAATTTTTAAATAGTAAGAAATGTCTCTTACTTTCACTCACATTTTCCAATTCTAGCACTCCATTAGTTTGTGTAGATCCTAATTTCTGTTATTTTTTATCAGTCTGAAGGACTTCCTTTAACATTTCTTGCAATGCTTGTCTGCTGGCAATGAATTCTCTAAGCTTTTGTTTGTCAGAACATGCTTTTATTTCACCTCGATTTCTGGATATTTTCTCTAGGTGTAGAATATTTTAGCACAGTAAAAATGTCATTGCATTGTCTTCTGGCTTCTGATGAGAAATAAGGTCATTATTAGCTTTATTCCCCAAATGTCATGTATTTTCTCTGGCAACTTTTAAGATTTTTTGACATATTAGTTATGATGTGCCTCAATGTGGTTTTCATTGTGTTTATCTTGTTTAGGTTTCATTGAGCTTCTAATAATTGGTTTAAGATTTTTTTCAAGTATGGAAAATTTTCAGCTACCCTTTCTTCAAATATTTTTCTGCTTCTCCTCCTCTCTTTTCCACTACTACAATCCCAATTTCATGTATGTTAAGTCATATGACCTTGCAACACAGGTCACTAAGGCTCTTTTCTCTTTTCTTTTTTTCAAGCCTTATTTCTCTCTGTACTTCAATTTGGAATGTTCCTATTGCTTTGTCTTTAAGCTCACTGATACTGATCTTCTGCAGTTTTTAGTATTCTGATAAGACCATCCAGTGAACTTTTCATTTCAAGTATTATATTTTTCAATTCTAGAAGTTCCATTTAGTTCTGTATGTAGTTTTCATTGTTTTACTGATTATATTCTTATTTCCCTTTAAATCCTTAAGTATATGTTAATAGCTTTTTCTTTAACAGAATTTTTTTGAGGAGTTTTAGGTTCACAGAAAAAATTGAACTTAGAGAAAGTTCCTCTACAATCAAACCCAGATATATGCACAGCCTCCCTCAAAATCATTGTCCTGCACCAGTGATACATTTGTTATAATCAGTGAACCCACAATGACAAATCGTTATCACCCAAACTCTATAGTTTACATTAGGGTTCACTCCTGCTGTGCACATTCTAAGCGTTTGTACAAATGTACAATGACATGTACTCACCATTATAGTATCATAGAGAGTAGTTTCACTGCTCTAAAGATCTTATGTGCTCTGCCCATTCATTCCTCCCAGCCCTCAATTCCCCGGCAACCAATGGTCTTTTTACTGTCTCCATATTTTTGTCTTTTCCAGAATGTCATACATTTGGAACCATACCATATAATTGCCTTTTTAGACTGGCTTCTTTCATTTAGTAATATGCATTTAAGTTTTCTCCACATCCATTCATGGCTTGAAAATTCATTTCTTTTTTGTGCTGAATAATATTGCATTGTCCGGATATGCAATGATTTATTTATCCATTCACCTACTGAAGGAGATCTTGGTTACTTCCACATTTTGGCAATTATCAATAAAACTGCTGTAACCATTTGTGTGCAGGTTTTTGTGAGTATATAAGTACTCAGCCACATTGGGTAAATACTAAGGAGTGTGATTATTGACCATATGGTAACAGTATGTTTAGTTTTGTAAGAAACTGCCAAATTGTCTTCCAAAGTGGCTAAACCATTCATTGTGCAATCCCACAAGCATTGAATGAGAGTTCTTGTTCCATATCTTTGCCAGTATTGGTTGTGTCAGTGTTTTGGATTTTCACCATTCTAATAGGTGTGTAGTGGTATCTCATTGTTGTTTTAGTTTACAATTCCCTAATGAGATATGATGTTGAGCATCTTTTTATATGCTCATTTGCCATGTATATATTTTTTTTGGGGGGGAAGTGTCTGTTAAGGTCTTTTGCCCATTTTTTGATCATGTTGTTTTTTATTATTGAGTTTTAAGAAATATTTGTATGTTTTGGATGAGTCCTTTAATAGATATATCTTTTGTAAATATTTTCTCCAGTCTGTGACTTAACTTCTCATTCTCCTAACAATGCCTTTTACAGAGGAGAAGTTTATCATGCCTTTGGTGTTAAATCTCCAAAGTCATTGCCATACTCTAAGATCATTTAGATTTTCTCCTATGTTGACTTCTAGGAGTTCTGTAGTTTTGCATCTTACATTGAAGTCTATGACCTATTTTGGGTTAATTTTTGTGAATAATATAAGGTCCGTGTCTGGATTCTTTATTTTGCATGTAAATGACCAGTTGCTTCAGTACCATTGGTTGAAAAGACTACCTTTTCTCCATTGTATTGCCTTTCCTCTTTTGCCAAAGATCAGTTGACTATAATTATGTGGATCTATTTGGGGGCTCTTTATTCTGTTCTGCTGATCTATGTGTCTATTCTTTTGCAGGTACCACACTGCCTTGACTACTATAGCTTTATAAGTCTTGAAGTCAGATAGTGTGGGTCCTCCAGCTGTGTTCTTCTCCTTCAATATTGTGTTGGCCATCCTGGGTATCCTGGACAAAATTCAACACCCATTTATCTTTGAAAATGGTTAGAAAACTAGAAAGAGAGGGAAATTTCCTCAAACCAACAAAAGGCATCTACAAAAAATTATACCTAACATCATATTTAATGACAAAATATTGAATACTTTTTCTTAAGTTTAGGAATAAGACAAAGATATTTGTAATCTTGGGGCAGACAAAGATATCTTAGAGAAGACATGGAAAACATTAACTACAAAAGAAAAAACTGATAGATACAACTTCATTAAAATTAAAAACTTCTGCTATCAAAAGAAAAATATATTGGTAAGTCACTGACTTAGACTTAATAGTTGTAATACATGTATCTTTCAAAGAGCTTGTTCCAGAATATATAAAAATAAGCTCCTATAACTTGATTTTAAAAAAGAAAAGATAATTCAATAAAATGGCAAAGGACTTGACCAAACATTACATAAAAGAAGAAATGTAAGTGGCCAAAAAAAGCACATGAATAAGTATTCAACATGATTAGTCTTTAGGACAACATTAAAAGGACTGCCACATCAGCTGTTATCAAGAATGTAGAGCAACTGGTAATCTTGTACATTGCTTGTGGCAGTGTAAGATGGGACAAGTACTTTGGAAAGGTATTTTGCAATTCTAAAAAAATTAAACATGCATCTTTCCAATGACCCAAGATTCCACTTCTAGGTATTTTCCCAAGAGAAATTAAAACATATGCCCACAAAAAGACACAAAAATGACCATAGCAGCTTTATCATAAAAACCCCAAACTGGAAACAGTCCAGGTGTCCATCAACAGGTGGAATGAATATTCAAATAATTATGATATATTCATAAAATGGAACAGTACTCAGGGGAAAAAATGAACCACTTATCACACATCAGCCTTGATGAATCTCAAAAACACTATGTTGAGTGAAAGAAGCCAGACAGAAAAGAATAAAAGTGGCCCTGGAACAACACAAGTTTGAACTGCGTGGGTCCACTTATATGTAGGATTTTTTTTAAAGAGTTAACAGCAAAAGCCACAGGCATTTATTTACAACTGTCCACCCCACTCTCTAAAGATGGAATGGAAGGCAACTGGCACAGAGGCAGCACTTGCTACATGAGTGCCTGGGGAGCATACTGAGGGAAGGTCTGCAGGTTGCCATAAGTGAGGATAGGATGGCCAGGTGGTGCATCAAGGGCTAGCAAGCAGAAAGTTAAGCTAAAGCAGAACACACTCAGAGGGCAGTGATGGCATTGTGCAGGGAGCCCCATGTCCCCCAGAGTCCTCCAGCCACTTGCCTCCAGAGTTGCTTCAGGGGAGCCATGGACCTTGGTCCTGTTGCCGGCCTAGTGCAGATTCTGGTGGCTGTGTCTGTAATCTGCAACCAGCGCAGGCTTCAGGTCAGAATTAAACAAAAGCCTTATCTGAATTACCAGAAACCCCAGCATTATGAAATCTATTTGGGAACTGGCTGCCCTGTAACTGGAGGGATGTTGGATTTCTTTGAGTTCCTTTATCTCTCTTCTTGTGGAATCAGAATTGAAGAGTGCCCATGGGGTACTCTCATCGAAAGTTCAATTATTTATGTGCCGGCAAATTTAAATATGTATGACTGGTTACCTCCCGATATCCTGATATATTCAAAGAAAGTCTGTATTCACCTTTGTGCAAAAAGAGAAAAAGAATAACGGTAGTAAACGTGGGGCAACAGTCCAAGGGCCAGTGGGATAGGAAAAGTCAACATCACCTCAAATGGAAAATGTGGGGACTCATCCACAAGTGTCTTTTGGGGCAGGAATGAACCTATACATTCTGCATGGTGAGGTAACCTTGCTGACCTTGGCATGGTGACTGTCTGAGGATTGCACTGCCTGGAAGAAGCTGGATTGGTGCCCATGGATATCATCTTTTACCAATTCATAAATGATATTTTTAAATGAAGAACTTGCTCCAATGTCTATATTAATGAACTCTTTAGGTAGGGGGGAAAGGAGCTTCCCTAGATTTTAAATTTGTAATAAAGGCATTTTAAAAAGAAAAAAAAAGAGAGAGAGAGAGAGAAGTGTACTCCTGTTTGGCTGCAGCTGAAATGGCCACCTCAGGTGGTACACCTGGTATACAATTCCAGGCAGTGGTAAAGCTCTATTTTGCCTCTAGACTGCTTTTACCACCCATAGGCCCACCCAGCAGCTGCTGTTGAGCTGAGGCCACCAGACTGCCGAAGTTTGTCATTCTGGGACCAGCCCTTCCTGCTGCCCCTGGCCCAGGCTCGAGTATATACAAAACTGTAAATGTATTTTCTTTTCCTTATGATTTTCTTAATAACATTTTCTTTTCTATAGGTTGCTTTATTGTAAGAATATAGTACATAATACATATAACCTACAAAATTTGTGTTAACTGACTGTTTATGCTCTTGGTAAGGCTTCTGGTCAATAGTAGGCTGTTAGTAGATAAGTTTTGGGGGAATCAAAAGTTATACTTGGAGTTTCAACTGTGCCAGGGTCATCATCCCTAAGCCCTGCCTTGTTCAGGGATCAAAGGTACTTACCAAATGAGCCCACTTACATGATATACCAAAACAATTCATCTATGATGAGAAATATCAGATTAAATGCCCGTTTATGGGGGGTAAGGTTTAACTGGAAAATAGCACAAGGAAAATCTTAGGGTTTGTAATTTATTCTAGGCAATGGGAAGTTACTGAAGGTTTTTTAACAGTTAAGTGCCACCATGTTCAAAGCCATGTATAGGATACATCAGCACACCAGGAGAGTAGAGTGGAAAGAGAATTGGAATGAGATCAAAAGAACTTGTTTGAATGCCTAGCTTTGTCATGGACTAAACTTGGAAAGTTTCTATGTGCTTCCTCTTCATTCAAAAATTGAAAGGTTGAGTTAATCCCTAAAATCTTTCAAAATATTCTGTGAACGTATGAGATGGGATTTGTAGCAATAAGAACAGGAAGAATGCCCTTGCAATAAAATTAAGGAAAGGTAATAAGCACCAGAACCTGGAAGGTGTCAATGGCAATGGAGAGGGGCTTTAAATATGAGAAAATAATTCAATGCAGGGGCAAGAGAGAGAAAACAGTCACAGAAGCTTCTGAAGATTTTAATTTAAGGAACTACCTCTTTTTGTGGGCTCTAAAGTTTGAACTCTAGTGTTACTTGGATGTTTAATGCTAAAAGCTGTATAAATGTGTCTTGATAAGTGATAACCCAGTCTGGAGGTTACCTTTAGAAATAACAACTCCATTTAATTCTTTTAATTATTTGAGCTTATCAAAATGTGAATTTTTTAAAAGATTTATTTATTTGTCAGAGAGAGAGAGAGACGGTGCTTGAGTACAAGCAGAGGGAGAAGCAGGCAGAGGGAGAAGCAGGCTTCCTGCTGAACAAAGAGCCCAATGTGGGACTTGATCCCAGGACCCTGGGATCATGAGCTGAAGACAGACATTTAACTGCCTGAGCCACCTGGACATTCCCAAATGTGATTTTTAAAAATACCTTTTAAAATAGGAAGCTGACGATAAGCTGCAAGTTTTGGCTGAAATAAATTTTCCATTAGAACTCGTTCCATAAAAAATAAATCCTGACGAAACTTGTCAGATTTCATTATTGACTCTGAGTGATCTTCTTCATCATCATAGATTTTAGTGAGAATTACATTTTCTATATCCATTAAAGAACTAGCTTCACTATCTGTAAAATACAAACATGATGCAATGATAAAATAATTTAAATAGTATTAGATGATTCATGTATTCTAAGTATTATAAAAATCACATTTTTCAGTATTATTTGTTCTCTTCCAATATTCAACAACTTCAATGACACTTATTGAATATCTTTTATGTACCAAGCACAAGGAAGATTTACATATATTATCTCATTTTGGAATTCTTAACCATTCAAAAATGTACTGTTTATCAGAAGATAAGCAATGATAACCTCATTATCAAGCAATGATATAGGTAATTTATATCTCTGTACATTGTTATTCAAATTGAAATAAGATTATTAGTCTTCAGATAGAGGTCTGATTTGATTATTGTTTTTTAGGATTGCTACACCACTGTGTTAATTTTTTTTTTTGATGCTAAAATAAGCTACCAAAAACTTAAGTGGATTAAAACCATGCACATTTATTATTTTGGAGTTTAGTAGGTTAGAGGTCTGACCCAGGTCTCACTGGGCTAAAACCAAAAAGTTAATTAGGATTATGTTCTTTCTAGAGGCTCTAGAGAATTCATTTCCTTATTTTTTTCAACTTCTGGGGGCCACCCACACCCTTCTTGAAAGGCAACATCATCACATCTCTCCAACCTTCTTCTGTTATTACATCTCTCTATGACCACAGCTCAGAAAGGTCTCTACTTTTAAGTACCCATATGTTTAGACTGGGTTCTCCCATTCTACTAACAGAAACTACAACAAAGGCTCTTGGCCACATTTTCCCCTCATTCTTTCTGCCTCCCGACCAACCTAGGTGCTTCTCTGTGTAGCCCACAGCATACAACGTCTCCTCCTCTTGAGATCTGTGAGTATAACAAGCTATCTTTTCAATGGCAGTAGTGTCCTAATCTGTTGACCTGGCCATATGCCTAAATAATAATAAAATCCACATTAAAAAAAATCATCTACAAGAAACCCAATTTAAATGTAAAGACACAGATAGATTAAAGGTAAAGAGATAGAGCAATATATACTGTTAACACTAATCAAAAGAAGACGAAGTAGCTATATTTAATTTCAGACAAAGTAGACTTCAGAGCAAGGAAAATTATCAGAAATAAAGAGGAGAATTGCAGAATAATAAAGAAGTCAATTCTCCAAGAAGACATAGCAATCCTAATCATTTATACAGTGGAAAACAAGACTACAAAATATTTAAGGCAAAAACTGATAGAACTGCAAGGAGAATTAGACACATCCACTGTTATAATTGGAGACTAACACTATTTTTTTAACTTTATTTTTTAAGATCTTATTTATTTAAGAGAGAGAGAGTATGAGCAGGGCGAAGGGCAGAGGGAGAGGAGAAGCAAGACTCCCCACTGAGCAGGGACCAACCCCCCCCCCAATGTGGGACTTGATCCTAGGACTCCGGGATCATGACCCGAGCTGAAGGCAAACGCTCAACTGATTGAGCCACCCAGGCATCCCAAACACTATTTTAATAGAATACATATTTTTCTCAAGCTCACTTGGAATACTCGCCAAGCTAGACCACATTCTGGGCCACAAAGCACATTTCAACATACTTAAAAGAATAGAAATCATACAAAATATGCTCTCAGACCACAGTGGAATTAAACTAGAATTCAACAAAAGGATAGCTGGATAATCCCAAAATATTTAGAAATTTAAAAAAATAATAGGTCATTGTTTGTTATATGCAAACAAATCATGGAACACTACATCAAAAACTAATGATGTAATGTATGGTGATTAACATAACATAATAATAAAAAAATAAATAAAATAAAATAAAATATAGAATATCATTCTGCTTTCAAAAAAAATAGGTCAAAGAAGAAGTCTCAAATGAAATTTTAAAATATTTAAACTAAATTAAAATCAAAATATAACTTATCAAAATGCGTGAGATGCAGCAAAAAGAATGCTTAGGGGGAAATTTACAGCATTGAATGCATATATTAGAAAAGAAGAACGATCTAAAAATTAGTAATCTAAGCTTCCATCTCAGGACACTAGAGTAAGAAGAGCAACATAAGCCTAAAGCTAGCAGGAAACAAATATATATATATCAATTAAAGCATAAATCAGTGAAATTGAAAACAGGAAATCATCAGAAACAAGGAAATTAAAAGTTGTTTCTTTGAAAAGATCAATAAAATTCACAATCATCAGCCACGTTACCCAAGAAAAAAAATAGAACATATAAATTGCCAGTATGATCAATAATAGAGGTGTCATCACTACTGACCCCATAGACCAAAGGAATAATAAGGAAAAACTGTGCATAACTCTATGCCCACAGATTTGATTACTTAAGTGAAATGGAACAATTCCTTGAAAGAAATAAACTGCCTAAACTCACACAAAGTGAAATAGATCATCTGAATAGGCCTATCTCTATTAAAGAAATTGAATCAATAATTAGTAAATTTCCAAAATCGAAAATAGGCCCAGATGGTCTTACTGGTGAATTATATCAAACATTTAGGACATGTTTATACAATCCATTTCAGAAAATAAGTAGGGGGAACACTTCCCAATTCATTTTGTTAGGCTGGCATTACTCTAACACCAAAACAAGATGAAGACATTACAAAAAAGGAGAATTACAGAACAATATTGCTTATGAAAACAACACAAAAATCCTCAACAAAATACTAGCAAATCAAATCTAAGAGTGGATAAGAAGAATTATATACTCCAGCAAAGTAGGGTTGGTTCCAGGTATACAAAGTCAGTGCAACACACAAAAATCAATTAACGTAACCCATCCCCATCAATAGGCTAAAGAAGGAAAATCACATTAGATTCAAAAAACTCTTTAGACAAAATCTAACACCCATTATGATAAAAAGTCCCAGGAAACTGGAACACCTGGATGACCGAGTTGATTAGGCATCTGATTCCATTTGGGCTCTGGTCGTGATCTCAGGGTCATTATCTCAAGGTCCCCAGATTGAGCCCCGAGTAAGGCTCTGTGCTCAATAGGGTGTCTGCCTCTCTCCTTCTCCCTCTGCCTCTCCCCCTACTCACATGCATGCTCTCCCTCTCTCTCTCTCTCTCTAAAATAAATAAATCAAGCTTAAAAAAAAAAACTCCCAGGAAACTAAGAATAGAAGTGAATTTCCTCAACTTGATTTTTAAAAAATCTATGAAAAACCTACAACGAACATATTTAATGGTGAAAACCTGAAAATTTCCCCACTAAGTTAAGGAACAAGGTTAGGATGTCCCCTCTCACCACCTTTATTCAACATCATACTAGATGTCCTAGCTAATATAATAATTCAAGGAAAAGAAATAAAAGTTATACAAATTGGAAGGAAAAAAACTTTCTAGATGACATAGTTGTTTATGTAGAAAATCCCAAAAAAATTGTCAAAAAAATAAAATTCTCCAACTAATAAGCAATTATAGCAAGGTCACAGTATACAAGATTAATATACAAAAGTCAATGGCTTTCCTCTAATGAATAATTAGAAATTGAAATAAAAATCATACTACTATTCATATTAGCACTAAAAGTTAAATGCTTAAGGTATAAATCTAACAAAACATGTACAAGATCTACATAAGGAAACTACAATACTCTTATGAAAGAAATCAAAGAAGACCCAAACAAATAAATTTTCATGGATAGGAAGTCTCCATATTGTTAAGAAGCCAATGCTTTCCAATTTGATCTATAGATTCAATGCAATCCCGATCAAAATCCCACCAAGTTATTTTATGGATGTTGACAGACTGATTCTCAAGTTTATATGGAGAGTCAAAAGACCAAGAATAGCTGACACAATACTGAAGAAGAACAAAGATTGACACTACCCAATTTTAAGAATTACTATAAAGCTCCAGTTAACAAAGACAATGTGATATTGGTGAACGAATGGACAAATTGATCAGTGGAACAGAATAGAGAGCTCAGAAATAGACCCACACAAATATAGTCAACTGATATTTGACAAAGGAGCAAGAAAATTCAAGGAAGTCTTTTCAACAAATGAACTGGACATCCATATGTCAAAAAAATGTAGACATAGAATTTATGACTTTCATAAATTTATTTACAAAATTTAACTGAAATGAAACTTAGACCTAAATATAAAATGCAAAACTATAAATTTTTGTAAGACAACATAGGAGAAAATCTAGGTAGCCTTGGTTTGGTGATAAATTTTTGGATACAATACCAAAAACACAATCTGAAAGAGAAAAAAATGTTAAGTTGGACTTTATTAAAATTGAAAATTTCTAGTTTGTGAAGGATTGTTAAGAAAATGAAAAGACAAGTCCCAAACTGGGAGAAAATTTTGCAAAATATTTATCTGAAAAAGGACTTACTTTATAATTCAAAAAACTAAACAATAAGAAAATAGTTCTGGTCTCCCCTATCCCCTTAATTGGCTATAATACTAAAAAAAAAGTATATTTTTATTTAGAATTACAGTTCTTGAATATGGTTTTATTATCCATTTTGCTTTTAAAAACACACCCATATACACAAGAAATAAAAAATCCACAAATTGAGACAATTTTCTTTTAGGACCTTCCACTTAACACTTTTTCTGTGTGTCAATGGCCTTAATAGAGGTGGAGTACGTATATCCAATTTTGAAGTCCCAATGTAATTTTCAGTCTAAGATTGATGTTTTTCCTAGCAATTTTTGGTAGGAAAAATTTAAGCTTCTAAAAGCAAAACTGCTATATGGACATTAACATTTAAGCAAAAAAAATGTTTCTTTAATAATAACTAATAATTCATTCTTTCCCTTCATTGTTCTCCGAGAAAATAAACTGGTGTTCATTATAAACAACTTTAAGGAAAACATGGCTATAGTGTACATGACTGTAAATATAATTTTTAAGAACTAAAGAATATAGGTAACATATTTAAAGTTTCATTTTTTTGAAATATTAAACTTAAGATCCAATGATAGACCAAAATATTAGGTGGCAAGTCCTGTTGATCCAGAGTCTCTGAAGGAAATGTAGTCAGTTATAAATAAGGTAATTATTTTCTAAAAATTATCAATTCTCTTTAAACTTGATTTTTCAAAAATATTTCCTGATTTACTATTTTTAAATATTACATTTGTCTTTGAGTAAAAATGGGTGAGAATAGAAATATTTTAATTTATTTTATGACAATTTGCCAAAACTTTACCAAAACTTGCCAGGGCATAGTTATTCTGAAATTAGGACTACCCTTATATGTAGTGATATCATTTTATAAGAAAAATGACTCAGAAGTTCAGAATAGGGAGAGTAAAACTGTATAACTGTATAACCACAAAACAATCAGAAATGGAACTTCATAAATTTCTTATAACTGGACTTTTTAAAAATTCTTCCATATTACTAAGTATATTTGGAAAGCTAAAATTTTGTGTTGACTTTAATTAAAGCATTTAATCTCAAAACTTAGAATACTAAAAGATAAAGCTGTAATGCAGCATTTCTCAACCTTGGTAGTATTACATTTTGGCCAGGCAGTTTCTAGTTTCTTGTTGTGGGGGCTGTTCTGTGTACCAAAGGATTTTTAGTAGTATCCTTGGCATTGACCCAAAAGATGTCCTCATAGTCATGAGAACCAAAAATGTCTCCAGATATTGCCAAATGTCCCCGGAGGGAGGTAAAATCATCCCTAATTAAAAGCCATGGTTGTTAATTTATCTCCATTTTAAGTTGTCATAAAGTTAGCATACATTCTTTTTCTTAGAAATTGTACAGTCTACAGAAAGAAAAAGAGAGAGAAAATTATGGAACCCCCACATTCCCATATATATGAAAGAGAACTTAAGAGCAAGTAAAAAAGCAACAAAGGAAGATAGAATCTTTGAAACTCTTGACAGGTATCCAAGGAAAATTAAATTTTTTAGTTCAGAGTCCAAGATGATGTGAAAGAGTAACAATGCTATTTCTGAGTAAAAGTTGTAGTTTTATGTTCCACCAGAAAGTAAGTATTGTAACTGCTAAGAAAGAATTTATTTACAATGGTATGTGAAAACATCATTTTAAAAAAACTGAGAGTGCTTGCTTAGGCAGCAATATAGTAATACTGGAATGGTACAGAAAAGATTAGCACAGCTCCTGTGCAAGGATGACATGTAAAGTCATGAAACATTCCGTTTAAAAAGAAAACTGAAATAAATGAAATCTTACTTTTGTCTATAGTACTCCCTGGTACTCTTTGCTCTTGATCTTTAGAAGGTACAATTGTTTTACTACTTGATTCAAGCATAGATTGTTTTGCTGGTAAACATGAAAGCTCCATAGCATTATAAGAATCATACAAATCCCAAGTACTGGACATTACACCTAAATAAAGAGACAGAAAGGTAAAAATTATTTTGAATCAAATTCTAATAGTTTAGCTTATATATAACTAGTTACAACAAAATCTAAGGTAAGAACATCTGCTTAAGAAAAGAATACTATTTTTTTACAATGGCAAGAAGTAAAGATGAACAAGAAATAAATCATGAGGACAGGTTGAGATCCTTAGCTATCACACTTTTTGCGTCTACGTATACATTAGTGTTTTAATGATAACTCCAGATTATCTCACCATCCTTTCTGATCCCCACACCTGTCTTCCCTCTATCCCAACCTGATGGTGCATAATCTCATCCGTCTGTCAGCATAGGTCTTGCTTGATATGGACCTGGACAACCGTGTCGCAATAAATTATTTAGTGTTCTTTTACTTATGGTTAACATGTTTATATTCTATAGAACTTTTAATTTATAATCATCTAATTCCGTTTTTATCACAAAAAATCTCCTATATATTTATGTGGAAAGATTATACTTGTTGGGAAATTGGTAGACTCTGTTCTCAAGAAACTTGTAGAGTAATATGGTTATTATCTTCCCTTTTAAAAATTTTTGTTTACATTGGCTATGATTTTTTTCTAATGAGTAAATATAGGAATGATCTCCAAACAAAAATTGGAAATGTTATTTATCTCGAAATTAAAAAAAGTTCCAACCGTTTTCATTACTGATATAACAATGAAAGGTTCATGTAGCCATTACTTTATCAGTGACCATTTAATAAAATATTCCTATGTGCTAAACTTGCAAAAGTTTAAAGTACAGTGAATAATTCTTTTCTCTGAAAATGAAAACAAGACCTAGATATAATAAATGCAACTACTTCATTATTGTAACCTTTATTTTCACCAAATAAAATGAAGGAGCTCTGGATTTCACAATGTTTTCAGTTAGTAAGAATGTTAACTCACATTTCATAATAACATTTCTACTTTATTGAACTTATCTTAATAATCTAACAAAGTTATACACAGAATACCTCATCTATTTTGCTGATTTGAAAAAGGTACAATTTCCATGTTCATAAAGTAAAAGAACATAAAAAAATATGTCTTTGAATATTGAATTACCTAACCTTCTTTTTCTTCCTTTAACTGAAAGTTTAGTAATTTGAGTATATAGAGATATATCGCTACATCGTCAGCAACAATTGCTACATAAATAAAGGTATGTGTTATAAATGAACAATATAAAATGTTAGGGTGATTTAAAGTTGTTTCTTGTTTGAAGATAAATAACATTGGTAATTTTTTTTAAGATTTTATTTATTTATTTGACAGAGAGAGACACAGCGAGAGAGGGAACACAAGCAGGGGGAGTGGGAGAGGGATAAGCAGGCTCCTTGCGGAGCGGGGAGCCTGATGCAAGGCTTGATCCCAGGATGCTGGGATCATGACCTGAGCCAAAGCAGACGCTTAACGACTGAGCCACCCAGGCGCCCCAACATTGGTAATTTTAGTTTGGGTACCATCATGACATCTATATATTTGAATAAATTAACCTAAGAAATAAAAAATCTCAAACCATATGCCATAATACCATGTACAAAATGAAACAATAAATAATAGTGATTGTTTTTTGTTCCTTTTGGGGGGGTGGAGTTTTTTTAAGTTTTTATTTAAATTCCAGTTAGTTAACATACCGTGTAATATTAGCTTCAAGTGTACAATAATTCAACACTTCCATACAATACCTGGTGCTCATCACAAAAAGTGCATTCCTTAACCCCCATCACCTATTTAACCCATTCTCCCACACATCTCCCCTCTGATAATCATCAGTTTGTTCTCCATAGTTGGGTCTGTTTCTTGAAAAAAAAAAATTGAATGATTGTGACTTTCCAATTTTAAACTGCTATATTCTACTAAAGAAAGTTTTTGGGTTTGTTTTTTTTTTTTTGACTTTCCAGTTTTATACTGCTATATTCTACTAAAGAAAGTTTTTTTTTTTAAGATTTTATTTATTTGACACAGAGAGAGACAGCCAGAGAGAGAACACAAGCAGGGGGAGCAGGAGAGGGAGAAGCAGGTTTCCGGTAGAGCAGGGAGCCGTACAAGGGACTTGATCCCAGGACCACAGGATCATGACCTGAGCTGAAGGCAGACACTTAACCATCTGAGCCACTGAGGCACCCCACCTACTAAAGAAAGTTTTAACTAGTATCAGAAAAAAGTATTCCCAACTGTACCTGTGTTTTGAGCATTTCTGAGTCTACGATATATCTAAATAGTTTTTACCCATTTTAAAATACTGTTTCTATCTACTAGTTTAATTCAGACTATAAAAAGAGAACAATTAGCCATATAACATAGAAAAATAATTTTACTTTTTAGCTGAGTAAAAAGATATGCTCACTATTAAAAAAGAAGAAAAAAGATAAATATGACTTGTATTTCCATCACCCAGAGATAATAACTGCTAACATTTTGGTGTACATCCTTCCAGATTCACATACAAACAAACACGTGTGTATTTTTTTAATAAAAATGAGCTCATATCACATGTTTTTATAAAAAATATTTTATTATAGCATAATATACATAGAAAACAAGCTGGCTTTATGAAGTCTACAGTTGTAGGATTTAACTATATTTTTAGAAGTTACCCGGGAATACTAGTACATTTATTGAATTATCCATTTATTTGAAATGCCACTTTTATCATAAGTTACCATATGTATACTGTTAGATGGAAAATTTTTTCGTCACTTTCTATGAATCTTTACAGGGAACTTCAACTAAATTAACACCTTGGCCTCTCTATGTCCCTCATTCACTCATTACCAGAGAAAAAGTGACTAAACCTATAGGAGAGTTTAGGAGAAGGAATTGCTCTCAGCCACTTTTGGATTCTTTTGTTAGGTCTGTTCAATGGCAGAAAGCATGCTTTCTGTTCTGTTCTCACTCCTAAAAAAAGGAGGTCTTGCTTGTCTAGCTGTGCCAGTTATGGCTGGTAAGGTCTACTCTGGAAGGAAGAAATGGCAAGTCCACTGAGCTGCAGATTTGAAGCTATATTTTTTTAATTATCTTTATCAGTAATAAAGATAATATGTGATTTCCATCTCTCTGACTTCTGAATCTCTTTCAATTTCATCCCAAATCAGGCAAAGAAGACATGTGCTTTTTTTTACTGATCCATAAGACTTTATTTTTTTAATAAATGGTTTACTGATATTACATTACAAAGAATGACAAAATTGTATCATCTGTATTTCTAGATTTATGGCCACCCCATAGAAAGAATCTTTGGAATAGAAAAAAAGTTTTTAAGAATTTGTTTTCCCATAATCATAAAGCTGTCATACTCAGTCTGGGCACAGCTGGTGCAACATTTTCCTCAATCCACAGGCTCCATTCTCTTTACCAACTATTTATAATATGCTTGAGTCACTTACAGGAGAAAAACACTGTCAGCATCAATATTTAGCAGCATTTCATTTTTTTTTTGTCCTGAATAAAAAGCTAAACTATTCTTTTAGTGCAGTAATTTCATATGGTCTTATTACTTCTATACACAAGATATGATCCTTTAATATTTAATTGGTTAGTATTGAAATTTTTAATATAAACTTTCATTATTTTAAATAAAATTTTTCTGTGAAATACATATCATTCACAGAAGAGTGTATAACACATATATGTGTAGTATAAAG
This sequence comes from Zalophus californianus, assembly GCF_009762305.2. Classification (NCBI taxonomy): domain Eukaryota; kingdom Metazoa; phylum Chordata; class Mammalia; order Carnivora; family Otariidae; genus Zalophus; species Zalophus californianus. The sequence continues at coordinate 54,880,889 of NC_045598.1, forward strand.
AATTACTACCATATACTCACCAGCGAGGATAAGAAATAGAACATCTTCAGGTGCTTAGAAGCCCTGAACACTCTTCTCTCTAGCCCTCTTCCTTCTAGCTACCTCCAACAGGAGCACAACCACTTTCCCTAACTTTTGGATAGGTCATTCTCTTGCTTTGTTTTAAGGTTTTTCTCCTATGGTAGATGCTGTTGGTGCCCCGCCCATATCTGCTATACTTTACCTCTTACTAGCCAACCTCCAACTGCCAGCATCTATACTGCTTTGCTTAAGGCCATCTTTGACCACCAAGGTCATTTTGATGTCCACAAATTTGGCTAGAAGTGCCAAGAACTAATAAGCCCATCAACTTCAAACAATGATTGAGAAAGCTGGAGCATGATAAAATAACTCTGACTCCCAAAATTCTCTAGCAGTATTGAATTCCAGTTACCCAAAGAGGTAATTTGTTAGATAGCATAACCTTTCCTGGCTGCCTACCCTTTCTTGTTTCACTTACTTACTCCCCTACCAATGTTTCTTAGGATTACCTCCAAAATAAACTATGTGCACTCAGAACCTTTTTTAAGAGGTTTCTTCTTGGAAAACTTGTGAAGTTCAGAATCCACAGACATGGAAGGCTCTCTGATATATGCATAGCTACACAATATATTGTCTAGTTTTAAAAAATTGGATAGCAAACACTACCACAGATGCATAAAAAAAAGAACAAAATGACCACTCTTAGATGAGGACTCTCAGGAGAAGATCATCAGAACAGTCTGGGTCATACTCTGACTTCAGCTTCTCTGAGAGTTTATACTATACTAATGAAGAAATCACATGGCGAGACCACAAATATGTCCTTGGAAACACAGAACTTAATCCACTGAAACGTATGGTCAGGTAAGTGGGCTGCTCTCTATTTTCTGTTCACCATGGCTTCTCTGCTGCTCTCAGGGTAAAACAGAACATGTCTGTGCAGTGAAGTGAGTTTCCTCAACTTATCTAAGAAGGCCACTGGAAAGGAGAGCAGAACTACATTAACAATGGTAAAGGCAAGCTAGATATGAAAAAGAATTGGCAGATTCAGCTGAGCATCCTGTACTCAAGAAGTTGGGACTTGGTTTTCAGTTTCATAGAACGGAATTTGGAGGTTACCATTCTGTCCCAAGAACAAGTGAAAAATTAAACAGTCTGAAAAATCAACAACTTAACTTTGGATCTGAAAGAGAGGTAAGAACATAGGGTAAACCATTGCCCCCAAGACTGGGGAGATGGACATGTTAATACAGGGAGTCATGGCTTATTGGAGCAGACTTAGGAGTGGAAACCACTGTGGGAACCAGTGCCAGGGTAGGAAACCTAAACTATACTTGATGAATTGCTGGAGGCTCACTGTCTGTCTCACAAGTCTGAGAGTTAAAAACTCCATAGGGACCCAATCATAGGGAAGTCCCCAATTTTGTGAGCTTTATCTCCAGGAGCTTGACCAAATTCCCAGAACGGCCAAAAAACAAAAACAAAAACAAAACAACAACAACAAAAACCCCTTGTGGTTCTGGCAGGGGAGGGGAAAAGGAACCATTTTGGAATATGCTAGAGTACTCTGTTCTTAACGAGGACTGCCTTCAAGAGAAACTAATTAACCAGAGGACAACCTGCTGGGGTATTATCAGACTATAATTGACCTGGGGGAAAGGAAATACCAAATACCAGCAACTTTGAGCCATTCTGTCCCACCTAAGGGGGGGGCAGAAGAAAAATACTTGTGAAGTTCAGAATCCAGAGACATAGGCACACTAAAAGACTGAGACCAAATCAAAGGACTATTGAATGCTTGCCTCCTCTACACATTACCACCACATTAATATGAATGGTTATTATCAAAAACACAATAAATAACAAGTGTTGGGGAGGATGTGGAGAAAAGGAAAATCTTATGCACTGTTGGTGGGAATGTAAATTATTGCAGCCACTATAGAAACCAGCATGGAAGTTCCTCAAAAAATAAAAATATAATTATCATATGATCCAGCAATCCTGCTTCTGGGTATTTATCTGAAGAAAACAAAAACACTGACTCAGAAAGATACCTGTACCCTATGTTGATTGTAGTATTATTTATATAGCCAAGATATGGAAGCAACTTAAATGACACTTGATAGAAAAATGGACAAAATGTCTCTCTCTCTCTCTCTCTCTCTCTCTCTCTCTCTCTCTCTCACACACACACACACACACAAATATTATTCAACCATAAAAAAGAAGGAAATCTTGCCAACTTGTAACAACAGGGATGGGCTTTGAAGGCATTATGCTAACTGAAATAAGTCAAACCAGAAAAGGCAAATATCATATGATCTCACTTACACATGAAATCTAAAAAACAAGCAAAAACAAAGAAAGAAAAAATCCCAAGTTCATGAATACAGAGAACAGATTGATGACTGCCTGAGGTCAGGGAATGGAGGGTGGGTGAAATGAGTTAAAAATTACAAACTTCCAGTTCTAAAATAAATAAGTCATGGTGATGTAAAGTACAGCATAGTGGCTATAGTTAATAATACTATATTGTGTCTGTTAGCCATTTGTATGTCTTCTTTTGAGAAGTGTCTGTTCATGTCTTCTGCCCATTTTTTGACTTGATTATTTGTTTTTGGGTGTTGAGTTTGAGAAGTTCTTTATAGATTTTGGAAATCAGCACTTTGTCTGTAGTGTCATTTGCAAATATCTTCTCACATTCTGTGGGTTGCCTCTTTGCTTTGTTGACTGTTTCCTTTGCTGTGCAGAAGCTTTTTATCTTGATGAAGTCCCAAAAGTTCATTTTTGCTTTTGTTTCACTAGCCTTTGGAGATGTATCTTGAAAGAAGTTGCTGTGGCCAATGTCAAAGAGGTTACTGCCTATGTTCTTCTCTAGGATTTTGATGGATTCCTGTCTCACATTGAGGTCTTTCATCCATTTTGAGTGTTCATCATCATTAGCCATCAGGGAAATTCAAATCAAAACCACATTGATTTGTTTAAAATAAAAAAAGAAAGAAAAAAAGAAGATACTAGGAATGGAAAAATGAAGGGGGGAAATCGGAGAGGGAGATGAACCATGAGAGACTATGGACTCTGAGAAACAAACTGAGGGTTCTAGAGGAGAGGGGGTAGGGGGATGGGTTAGCCTGGTGATGGGTATTAAAGAGGGCACGTTTGAATGGAGCACTGGATGTTATACACAAACAGTGAATCATGGAACACTACATCAAAAACTAATGATGTAATGTATGGTGATTAACATAACATAATAAAAAAAAAACACATTGAGATATCACCTTACACCAGTTGGAATAGCAAAAATTGACAAGGCAAGAAACAACGAATGTTGGAGAGGTTGTGGAGAAAGGGGAATCCTCTTACACTGTTGGTGAGAATATAAGTTGGTACAGCCACTTTGGAAAACAGTGTGGAGGTTCCTCAAAAAATTAAAAATAGAGCCACCCTATGACCCAGCAATTGCACTACTGGGTATTTACTCCAAGGACACAGATGTAGTGAAAAGAAGGGCCATATGGACCTCAATGTTCATAGCAGCAATGTCCACAATAGCCAAACTGTGGAAAGAGCTGAGATGCCCTTCAACAGACAAATGGATAAAGAAGATGTGGTCCACATATACAAGGGAAGATTACTCAGCCATCAGAAAGGATGAATACCCAACTTTTAAATCAACATGGATGGGACTGGAGGAGATTATGCTAAGTGAAATAAGTCAAGAGAGAAAGACGATTATCATATGGTTTCACTTACTTGTGGAACATAAGGAATAGCATGGAGGACATTAGGAGAAGGAAGGGAAAAATGAAGGGGGGTGGATCAGAGGGGGGACGAACCATGATAGACTATGGACTCTGAGAAACAAACTGGGGGTTTTAGAGGGGTGGGGGTGGGGGGATGGGTTAGCCTGGTGATGGGTATTAAGGAGGGCACGTACTGCATGGAGCGCTGGGTGTTATATGAAAACAATGAATCATGGATCACTACATCAAAAACTAATGATGCATTGTATGGTGACTAACATAATAAAATAAAATAAAATTAAAAAAAAATACTGTATTGTATATTTTAAAGTTGCTAAGAGAATAGATCTTAAAAGTTCTTAATACCAAAAAAAAAAAAGTGTTATATAATAGTGGGGACTTCCCTATGATGGATGCCCCTGGAGTTTTTAACTCTCAGACTTGTTCACAGTGAGCCTCTAGCAATACATCAGTTACAGTTCAGGTTTCCTACCCTAGACTTTTGTAGTGATCATTTCACAATATATACAAATATCTATTTTATATGCCTGAAACTAATATAATGTTACATGTCAATTATATCTCAATTAAAAATTTAATTTAATTTAAAAGAATTAGAGCAAGAAATCAGTGAAATTCAAAACAGGAAGCTAATAGAGAAAATCAGTGAAACAAGAAACTGTTTTTTTTTTAAAGATCAATAAAATCAATAAACATCTAGGGCGCCTGGGTGGCTCAGTCATTAAACATCTGCCTTCGGCTCAGGTCATGATCCTAGGGTCCTGGGATTGAGTCCCACATTGGGCTCCCTGCTGGGCGGGAAGCCTGCTTTTCCCTTTCCCACTCTCCCTGCTTGTGTTCCCTCTCTCGCTGTCTCTCTCTCTCTGTTAAAAAATAAATAAAATCTTAAAAAAAAAATCAATAAACCTCTAGCCGGAATAACTAAGAAAAAAGGGATTAATATCATAAATGAAAGAGGGGACATCACTACAGATCCCATGGACATTAAAAGGATAACAAAGGAATACTATGAACAATTATATGCCCACAAATGAAATTCAGGATTAATTCCTTGAAAGATGCAATCTTCCAAAACTTACACAAAAAGAAATAATCTGAATAGGCCTATATCAATTAAAGAAATTGAATTTAAAAAAAAGAAAGGGAATCAATAATAACTTTCCAAAACAGAAAATACCAGGCTCAGATGGATTCACTGCTAAATTCTATCAGTAATTTAAGGAAAAAATTATACAAATATTCTACAATCTCTGTCAGAAGATAGAAACAGAGGGAATACTTTCTAGCTCATTCTTTGAGGCCAACATTGAATACCCAAAAGTAGACAAAAACATTACCAAAAAAAACCCCCAAAAAACCCAGCAGACAGATAACTCTCAAAGAACACAGATGCAAAATCTTCAATAAAATATTAGCAAATCAAATCCAACAATGTATAAAAAGAATTATACACCAAACCAAGTGGAATTTATCCCAGGTATGCACAAGTAGTTCAACATTCAAAAATTAACTATGTAATCTATCACAGCAATAGTCTAGAGAAGAAAAATACATGACCATATCAATAAATTCAGAAAAAATCATTTGACAAAATCTAATACCCATTCATGATAAAAACTTTCAGTAAACTAGGAATAGAAGGGAACTTCCACAACTTGATCAAAACATCTACAAAAAAATCTACAGCTAGCATACTTAATGGTGAGAAACTAGAAGCCTTCTCACTAAGATCAGGAATAAGGTAAGGATATCCCCTCTTACCACTCCTTTTCAACATCATATTGGAAGTCCAGGTTAATGCAATAAGACAAGAAAAGGAAACAAAATACAGATTGGGAAGGAAGAAATAAAACTGTCTTTGTTTACAGATGACATGTTAGTATATATAGAAAATACGAAAGAATGGACAAAAACTCCTAGAATTAATAAGTGATTAAAGAGAGGTTGTAGGATACAAGATAAATACATGAAAGCCAATACAAAATTCCTTTCCTAAATGCTGGCAATGAACAAATGGAATTTGAAATTCAAAATAACAATTTACATTATTGTCCCATAAATGAAACAGCTAGCTATAAATCTAACAAAATATGTACAAAATCTATATGAGAAAAACCACGTACCTTTAATGTACAAAATCATTCATGTAATGGAGAAACATTCTATGTTCATGTTTAGGAAGACTCAATATTGTCAAAATGTCAGTTATTCCCAAATTGGTCTATAGATCAATGCAATTTCAATTAAAATCCAAGCAAGTTATCTTGTGAATATAAACAATCTGATTCTAAGTTTACATGGAGAGACAAAAGACACAGAATAGCCAATAAATATTGAAGAAGAACAAAGTTGGAGGACTAACACTACCCAACTTGAAGACTTACTATAAAACTACAACATTCAAGACAATATGATATTGGTGAACAAATAGACAAATAGTTCAATGGACTAGAATAGAGGCCAGAGATAGACCCACATCATATAGTCAATTGATCTTTGATAAAGAAGCAAATACAATGGAACAAAGATAAGTCTTTTCAACAAGTGGTGCTGGAACAACAGGACATTCACATGTGAAAAAGAATCTAGACACAGATCTTATATCCTTCACAAAAATTAACTCAAAATTGATTATAGACCTAAAAGTAAAAAGTGAAACTATGAAAATCCTAGAGGATAACATAGAAGAATATTCAGATGACCTTGTGTATAATGATGGCTTTTTAGATACAAGATGAAAGGTATGATTGCTAAAGCAAAAACTGATAAGCTGAACTTCATTAAAATTAAAAATGTATGTTCTGTGAAAGGCAATATCAAGAGAATAACAAGACCAGCCACATACTGGAAGAAAACATTTGCTAAAGCTACATTTGATAAAGTACTGTTGTCCAAAATATACATGTATTTCTTGAAACTCAACAAGAAGAAAAAATAACCTAATTTAAAATGGGCCAAGGAGCTTAAAAGACACTTCATCAAAGACATACAGATAGCAAATATTATATGAAAATATGCTCCACATCATATGTCATCATGGAAATACAAATTAAAACAACAATGAGATGTCACTGCACACCTTTTAGAATGGTCAAACTCTGGAACATTGACAACACAAAATGTTGGTGAGGACATGGAGCAACAGGAACCCTCCATTATTGCTGACAGGAATGCAAAATGGCACAACCACTTTGGAAGAAACTTTGGCTGTTCCTTACAAAATGAAAAACACTGTTACCATATGATTCAGCAATATGTTCTTTGGTGTTTACCCAAAGAAATTGAAAGCTTATTATGTCTACACAAAAACTTGCACACAGATGTTTGTATCAACTTTATTGATAATTGCCAAAACTTTCTAGCAATCAAGATACCCTTTGGTAGGTGAATAGATTAGATTTTTTCCTCTCCAGAGAGAAACTTCTGACATCTTTTAGAGTAGAAGAGAGGAATTTGCTCAAAGCACGTATCTGTGCTTAATTCCTTTTTGTGACTGAATAACATTTCATTGAATGTATTTTACACATTATGTTTATCCATTCATCCACTTAGGGAAATCTTGGTTGTTTCTACTTTTTGATTATGATAAATACTTCTGCCATGAATATGTGTGTACCTGTATTTGATTACCTGTTTTCAATTCTCTGGGATATATGTTATATATAATTATCATATGACCCAGCAATTCTGTATACCTAGGAATGGAATTGCTGGGTCATATGATAATTCTATTTAATTGTTTGAGGAACTACCAAACTGGTTTTCATGGCAGCTGTACCATTTTGCTTTCCCACTGGCTGTGTATGATGGCTCCAATTTCTCAACATCCTTGTTAACCCTTGTTATTTTCCATTTTTAATCATAGTCATCTTAATTGGTGAGAAATGGTAACTCATGGTTTTGACTTGCATTTCTGTAGTGATTAATGATGTTGAACACTTTCATGTGCTTGTTGGCAATATGTATATATTCTTTGAAGAAATGTCTATTTAAGTCCGATGCCCATTTTTTAATTGGGTTGCTTGTCTCTTTGTTCTTGGATTATAAGTATTCCTTATATATTCTGGATACTGGAACTTTACGAGAGATAGGATTTGCAAATATTTCCCCCATTATATAGGTCATCCTTTCACTTTTTTGATAATGTTCTTTTATGTACAAAAGGTTTTTTGATGAAGGCCAATTTATCCATTTTTTTCTTTTGTTCTTTCTGCTTTCATGTCATATCTTATCAATGGACAAGAATCCATTGTAAAAGTAAAGGGCAAAAATATTTACCTCAGTGTTTTCTTCTAAGAGTTTTATCATTTTAGCTCTTATATTTATGTTATCTTCCCAATCTGATTGGGTTCCATTTTGAGTTAATTTTTGTAGATGGTATGAAGTATGAGTACAACTTTATTCTTTTCGTGTGGCTATCCAGTTGTCCCAACGCCATTTTTGAAAAGACTATTTTTCCTCCATTTAATGGTCTTAACACCTTTATCAAAAATCAGTTGACCATATATGTGAGAGTTTATTTCTGGGCTCTCTATTCTATTCTTTTGTTCTATATACCTATCTTTATGCTAGTACAACCCTATTTTGATCACTGTAAATTTATAGCAAGTTTTCAAAACAGGAAGTGTGAAAAGAAGTTTGTTTTTTTTCAAGATTGTTTTGGCTATTTGGAGGGTCCTTTGATATCCATAGAATGATTTATTTTTCTATTTCTGCAAAACATCTTTGGGGGTTTTGATATGTATTGTGTTGAATCTGTAGATTGGTTTGAGGATTTACATCTTAACCTTATGTCATTTAAACCATAAATACAGGATATCTTTTCACTTACTTAGGACTTCTTTAATTTCTTTCAGCAATGTTTTGTAGTTATCAGTATACAAGTCTTTGTCCTTTTTGGTCAGATTTATCCCTAGGTATTTTATTATTCAAGATGCTATTGTAAGTGCAAATATTTTCTTAATTGCCTTTTTGAATTGTTCATTGATAGTATATAAAAATGCAACTGAATTTTGTGTGTTGATTTTGTATTCTGAAACTTACTGAACATACGTATTAGCTCTAATAGTTTTTGTGTGAATTCTTTAGGATTTTCTATACTTAAAATCATGTCAACTGTGAATAAAGATACTTTTATTTCTTCCTTTCTGACTTAATGTCTTCTACTTCTTTTTCTTGCCTAATTGCTTACACTAAAAGTTTCAGTACAATGTTGAATAGAAGTCGAGAAAGCAGTCTGGATAGAATAGATTTTATCTATTTTATCTATTTTATCCTTGTCTTGTTATTGATCTTATGGGGAAAGCTTCCAGTTTTTCACCATTGAGTACAACACTAGCTGTGGGGTTTTATAAAGCCATTTATCAGATTGGGAAGATTCTCTTCTATTCCTAATTTGTTGAGTATTTTTATCATGAGACTATGTGTATTACACTGATTGACATATATGTTGACTCACCCTTGCATCATTAGGATAAACACACCCGATCATATGGTATAATCCATTTAATGTGGAGCTGATTCAGTGTACTAGTATTTTATTGAGGATTTTTGCATCCATATTCATAAGGAATACTGGTATTAGTTTTCTTTTCTTCGATGTCTCTGTCTGGCTTTGGTATCAGAGTAATGCTGGCCTCATGATTTTTAAGTGTTCTCTTCCATTTTTTGGAAAATTATTTTTTGAAGGGTTGGTGTTGCTTCTCCTTTAAATGACTGGTAGAATTTACTAGAGAAACCATTTGGTCTTGGAATTTTCTTTTCTTTTTTTTTTAAGATTTTATTTATTTATTTGAGAGAGAGAGTGAGAGAGAGAGAGAGCACAAGTGAGGTGAAGGGCAGAGAGAGAGCAAGGGACAAGCCGGGAGCCCAATGCAGGGCTCAATCCCAGGACCCTGAGATCATGATCTGAACCAAAGTCAGCCAGCCACTTAACTGACTGAGCCACCCAGGTGCTCCTGGGATTTTCTTTCTTAGGAAGTTTTGATTATTAATCCAGTCTCTTTACTTATTATAGCTCTGTTCAGATTTTGTATTTCTTTTTGAGTCAGTTTTCACAAGTTGTGAGTTTCTAGGAATGTGTCCATTTCATTTAGTTATCTAATTTATTGACATACGGATGTTCATTTTTTTTTTATAATCTATTTTATTTCTGTAAGGTCAGTAGTAATGTCCCCACTTCCATTTCTCATTTAGTAATTTGAATCTTCTGTTTTTTCTTAGTCTAACAAAAATTTTGGCAGTTTTGTTGATCGTTTCAAAGTACGAACTTTTAGTTTCATTGATTTTTCTCTGTTTCTTTTAGTTTCATTGATTTTTCTGTTTATTCTCATTTTGCTTATCTCCACTCTAATTTTTATTATTTTCTTCCCTATGCTGGCTTTTGGTTTAGTTTTATCTTCTTTATCTCATTTCTTAAGGTGTGAAGTTATTGATTTGAGATTTTTATTTTTTATTGAAGTATAGTTGATACATAATGCTACATTAGTTTCAAGTGGAGATCTTCCTTTTTAATGTATCTACAGCTATAAATTTCTCTTTAAGCACTACTTCCACTATATCCTATAAGTTTTGCTATGTTGTATTTTCATTCCCACTCATCTCAAAATATTTTCTAATTTCCCTGTGCTTTCATCTTTGACCCAATGGTTGTTTAAGAGTGTGTTGCTTAATATCCAAATATTTTTAAATTTTCCAGTTTTCCTTTTATTATACATTATGAGTGTCATTACATTGTGACAGAAAAGATTTCAATTTTTAAAATTTTATTACCTCTTGTTTTGTGGCCTGACATAATGGTGTATTTTGGAGAGATTTCCATGTGAACTTGAGAAAAAAATATGTATTCTACTGTTTGGGGATGGTGTGTTCTGTGTATGTACGTTATATCTAGTTTGTATTATTATTCAAGTCCCCTATTTTCTTATTGACAATCTTTCTGGTTGTTCAGTCCATTATTGACAGTGGGGTAATGAAGTCTCAACTCTTATTGTAGACCTGTCTATTTCTTCCTTCAATCCTGTCAATTTTTGCTTCATATTATTTGGAGGCTCTCTTGTTAAGTACATATGTTTATAATTGTTATATCTTCTTTATGGATTGAATCTTTTATCAATATATAATGTTCTTTGGCCCTTGTAACAATTTTATATAAAGTCTACTATGTCTGATATTGGTAAAGCTATCTCAGCTTTCTTTGGTTGCTACATACAACCTTTCACTTTACATATTTTGTCTGTGGATCTAAAGTGAGTCTTTTGTTAGATAGCATATACTTGGATCATGTTTAGTTTTTTTTTAATCCATCCTATCAATAACTGTGTTTCAATTGGAGAGTTTAATCCATTTATTTAAAGTAATTATTGTTCAGGAAGGACTTCTGCCATTTTTCTTTGTCTTCCTCATGTCTTATGTCTTTGTTCCTCAATTCTCCCATAACTGTCTTCTTTTGTGTTTACTTGATTTTTTAATAGTGTTCTGCTTTGATTCCTTTCTAATTTTCTTTTTTGCAATTTTTAAGTTATTTTCTTGGTGGTTGCCTTGGAAATTACAAGTAATTTCCTAAAATTTTAACAATCTATTGTGAATTAATAGTACCTTACTTCAGTAGTATACAGGAGCTCCTATAAAGCTCCATCACACCCACTTTATGTTGATGTCACAAATTACATCTTTGTACACTGTGTGCCTATTAGTATAGATTTATAATTATTGTTTTATGTATTTATTTAAATTATATTGCAAAACAAATAGAGGAGAGATAAACCAAAATTACAATACTGGCTTTTGTATTTACCTATGTAGTTACCTTTACCAGTGTTTTTTGTTTCTTCGTATGTCTTCAAGTTACTCTCTGGTGTCCTTTCATTTTTGCCTGAAGGACTCCCTTTAGCATTTCTCATAAGGCTGTTCTTCTAGTGCTGAATCACCTTAGCTTTTGTTATCTGGGAATATCTTAATTTCTCCTTCATGGGAATATATTTAATTTTATTTAATTTCTCCATCATGAGAATTATTTGAAGGATATAGAATTATTGGTTGACAGTTTTCTCTTTCATCTCTTTAAGTATGGTATCCCACTGACCTCTGGACTCCATGGTTTCTGCTGAGAAATCTGTGTAATCCTATTGAGGATTCCTTGTACGTGATGAGTCACTTTTCTTTTGCTGCTTTCAAGATTCCCTTTCAACACTTAATTATAATGTGCCTGAGTGTAGATATCTTTGTTTATCCTTTTTGGAGTTTGTTGAGCATCTTAGACATGCAGATTCATGACGTTTATCAAATTTTGGAAGTTTTTTGGCCATTATTTCCTCAAATATTTTTTTCCTCTTTATCTCTGTTTTTCTTCTACCATCCTGAAATTCCCTTTATGTGTATGTTGGTTTGCTTGGTGGAGCCACATAGGTCCTCTGAGCTGTGTTCATTTTTCTTTATTCTTCTTTCTGCTCCTCAGACTGGATTATTTTAATTGTCCTGTCTTTTAAGAATTGCTGATTCTTTCTTCTGCCTGCTCAAATTTGCTATTGATAACTCTAATGAGTTTTTCCATTTCAATTATTGTACTTTTAATCTCCAGAATTTGTTTGGTTTCTTTTTATAATTCCTATCTCTTTATTCATATTCTTTATTTGTGTGTACATCATTCTGGTTTGCTTTAGCTCTTTGCCCATAGTTTCCTTTAGCCTTATCAGAATATTTAATACAATTGATATAGTTTTTGGCTAATAAATACAAAGTCTGTACTTCCACAGTGAGAGTTTCTGTTAATTTCTTATTTAAGCGGGCTATACTTTCTTACTTCTTTCTATCCTTTGTAATTTTTTTTTTGAGAACTGAACATTTTGAATATAATAATGTGGTAACTCTGGAAATCAGATTCTTCTTGGTCCTTGGGTTTCGTTTTTGTAGTTTGCTGTGAGTCCTAGTTGTTTGTTCGCTTAGTGATGTTTCTAAACTATTTTTATAAAGACTTTATTCTTTGTCATGTATCATCTTAGAAGTGTTTGCTTTTTGGCTTTTGGTCAGCAAGTGTCCTGACAGATATTTCCTTGAACATCGGAATTCCTCCCCGCATCAGAAAAAAAGGAGAGCAAAGAGAAAAGGAAAAAAAAGGTGTGTGGGGGGGAAACTCCCAGTCTTCGCAGATTGAGTCTGTGTTAAGGTATTCCTTTAATGCTTAGCCAGCCTGTTTACAACTATGCCTTAGTCTTCACTTCCTGCTTGTACTGAGCCTAGAGATCAGCCAGAGGTGAGAGATTAGGATATTTTCAAGTCTTTTCTGAGCATGCATCCTGCCCTAGGCATGCACATGACTTTCTAAATTTCCTTGTATATGCAAGCCTTTTTCAATATCTTAATTTCCCAAAGAAACTCCCTCCCTAGCTTTTTCTCTCAGGTTTTTAGTGTGTTCTTATTTGACTCCATTGTATTCTCTTGACTCTAAGAGAGATGAGTTGTTCATTTGCCTTTCAATATTTGTGGAGAATGCAGTATGCACAGCTGTTTTACCACCTGAGAGAGTGCTGAATTAAAAAAAATAATAATAAGACAAGTGCTCTGTGTCAGTCCTTCAGGTAGCTCCCAGACAGGTTGAAACAGAGAAACCAACTCTGTTAAGAATAAAGTTTGCTCTGCCCCCTCTGGAACCAGAGGCCAGGGTCTCAAACTGGGAAGGCAGACTGCTGTCTTTAAGATCATCACCACGTTGGGAAGGGAAGTATGGCAAGAGTGAGTAAAGATGCCATAAAGCTTTCCTACTAATCATAAGTTGCCCTTTTCTTGATTTAGTACTTGCTTAGAAGTTTGTCTATTTTAATCTTTCAAAAGAACTAGCTTATAATTTTGCTGAACAACAAAGGTCATTAAAATTAAAAACTTTCTTCTAATTACCTTTTTGGCCCTACTTCGCAGATTGTTGGCCATGCAGGGTTGTTAAACATTGAAAGACAATAAGTGTAGTAAAGAATACAACCTCTAGAACCAGACTGTCTGAGGGTATTACTGTGTGCCATACTTGCTGAGTGACCTTAGCAAGTTGGCTAACTTCTCTTTGCTTGTTTCTTCCTCCAAAATGGAGAGTAACAATAGCACCTACCTCGTAGGGTTGTTGTGAGGATTAAACCAGTTAATATATGTGAAAGGTCTTGAATAGTACCTGGCACATTTTAAATGTAATTAGTTGTGGTTGATACTCTTTGTGAAATAGTAAGCAGACAGTTTCTCTAAATGTTTCATAAACATTCAAAGAGTACAAAATTCTATGATAGAGTTTTTATAAAAATCAAAATTGATAATTATGTTATCTAAATCTTTTATATGTATATTTATTACTCGTTATTTATCAAATTCTAAAAGCTGTAGATTACAGTACCCAGCTACTATTGTGATTTGGCCAATGTATTTCTATCTTTGCTTTATATGTTTCAACATTCATTTGTTAATTGACAGACTCAAAGAATGTATATTAAAATATGGTCATTTATCAAGCAGAATAAAATATGAATTACCTTTGTCTTCCTTTACGATTTTGTCACATTGAACCTCTTTGTTCTTTGGAGCTCCATTAATAGTCTGCATCATCCTTTCAACATATAAGTCATTGCCTAATCTATTTCTACAAAGGGTCTCATAATTCTTGTTTCTCCGACTACAAAAAAAGTATAATCAACTCATTAATAAAAATTATTACCACAGATATTACCTCTTTATATTATGTTTTCTCTTTAAAATTACCTTCTTTTATGTGGATTGCACCAAACATTAAGTGAGAGTTCAAAAAACTCTTTAGGGAAAGACTGCACTGAATTACCTCCGAAGGACTCTATTTACTGTACCTCCCAGCATCCCTACTACTTTCAGTGCCCACCAACAATACGCTAGCACTATCTCCAGATAGGTTTTATGAACTATGCTATAAACACTGAAAACTATACATTTCCCTTAAGGTACCACCTTGTGTCATCCTGTAGGTATTATTTTCATAATTATTTAATTCTGAGTATTTCTTAAATTTCTATTATGATTTCTTCTTTGATTCATGAGGAACTTAGAAAATGTGCTTTTTAACTTCCAAATGTGTGTGTAAATATTATCTATGTTTTCCTTGAGATTTATGTTATTAATTTTTAACTTAATTCTATTTATGGCCAGAGAATTTAGTTTGTATGGTACTATTTCTTTGAAATTTTTGAAACCTTGCTTCATGGTCTTGTGCATGGATGATTTTTTTTTTAATTTTTTTATTGTTATGTTAATCACCATATATTACATCATTAGTTTTTGATGCAGTGTTCCATGATTCATTGTTTGTTCATAACACCCAGTGCTCCATGCAGAACGTGCCCTCCTCAATACCCATCACCAGGCTAACCCATCCCCCTACCCCCCTCCCCTCTAGAACCCTCAGTTTGTTTTTCAGAGTCCATCATCTCTCATGGTTCGTCTCCCCCTCTGACATACTCCCCTTTTCTTCCTCTCCTGTTATCTTCTTCTTTTTCTTTTTTCTTAAAATATGTTGCGTTATTTGTTTCAGAAGTACAGATCTGTGATTCAACAGTCTTGCACAATTCACAGCGCTCACCGTAGCACATACACTCCCCAATGTCTATCACCCAACCACCCCATCCCTCCCACCCCCAACCACTCCAGTAACACTCAGTTTCCTGAGATTAAGAATTCCTCATATCAGTGAGGTCATGTGACACATGTCTTTCTCTGATTGACTTATTTCACTCAGCATAACACCCTCCAGTTCCATCCACGTCGTTGCAAATGGCAAGATCTCATTCCTTTTGATGGCTGCATAATATTCCATTGTGTATATATACCACTTCTTCTTTATCCATTCATCTGTCGATGGGCATCTTGGCTCTTTCCGCAGTTTGGCTATTGTGGACATTGCTGCTATAAACATTGGGGTACACGTACCCCTTTGGGTCCCTACATTTGTATCTTTGTGGTAAATACCCAGTAGTGCAATTGCTGGATTGAACGGTAGCTCTAATTTCAACTGTTTGAGGAACCTCCATACTGTTTTCCAGAGTGGTTGCACCAGCTTGCATTCCCACCAACGGTGTAGGAGGGTTCCCCTTTCTCCACATCCCCGCCAACATCTGTCGTTCCCTGACTTGTTAATTTTAGCCATTCTGACGGGTGTGAGGTGGTATCTCATTGAGGTTTTGATTTGGATTTCCCTGATGCCGAGCGATGTTGAGCACTTTTTCATGTGCCTGTTGGCCATTTGGATGCCTTCTTTGGAGAAATGTCTGTTCATGTCTTCTGACATTTCTTGATTGGATTATTTGTTCTTTGGGTGTTGAGTTTCATAAGTTCTTTATAGATTTTGGATACTAGCCCTTTATCTGATATGTCATTTGCAAATATTTTCTCCCATTCTGTCGGTTGTCTTTTGGTTTTGTGGACTGTTTCTTTTGCTGTGCAAAAGCTTTTTATCTTGATGAAATCCCAATAGTTCATTTTTGCCCTGGATTCCCGTGCCTTTGGCGATGTTTCTAGGAAGAACTTGCTGCGGCTAAGGTCGAAAAGGTTGCTACCTGTGTTCTCCTTTAGGATTTGGATGGACTCCTGTCTCACGTTTAGGTCTTTCAACCATTTGGAGTCTATTTTTGTGTGTGGTGTAAGGAAATGGTCCAGTTTCATTCTTCTGCATGTGGCTGTCCAATTTTCCCAACACCATTTGTTGAAGAGACTGTCTTTTGCCATTGGACATTCTTTCCTGCTTTGTCAAACATAAGTTGACCCTAGAGTTGAGGGTCCATTTCTGGGCTCTCGATTCTGTTCCATTGATCTATGTATCTGTTTTTGTGCCAGTACCATACTGTCTTGATGATGACAGCTTTGTAATAGAGCTGGAAGTCCGGAATTGTGATGCCGCCAGCTTTGCTTTTCTTTTTCAAGATTCCTCTGGCTATTCGGGGTCTCTTCTGGTTCCATACAAATTTTAGGATTATTTGTTCCATTTCTTTGAAAAAAGTGGATGGTATTTTGATGGGGATTGCATTGAATGTGTAGATTGCTCTCGGTAGCATTGACATCTTCACAATGTTGGTTCTCCCAATCCATGAGCATGGAACGTTTTTCCATTTCTTTGTGTCTTCTTCAGTTTCTTTCATGAGTATTTTATAGTTTTCTGAGTACAGATCCTTTGCCTCTTTGGTTAAATTTATTCCTAGGTATCTAATGGTTTTGGGTGCAATTGTAAATGGGATCGACTCCTTGATTTGGCTCTCTTCTGTCTTGTTGTTGGTGTATAGGAATGCCACTGATTTCTGTGCATTGATTTTATATCCTGCTACTTTACTGAATTCCTGTATGAGTTCTAGCAGTTTTGGGGTGGAGTCTTTTGGGTTTTCCACATACAGTATCATATCATCTGCAAAGAGTGAGAGTTTGACTTCCTCTTTGCCGATTTGGATGCCTTTGATTTCTTTTTGTTGTCTGATTGCTGTGGCTAGGACTTCTAATACTATGTTGAATAGCAGTGGTGAGAGTGGACATCCCTGCCGCGTTCCTGACCTTAGGGGAAAAGCTCTCAGCCTTTCCCCATTGAGAATGATATTCATTGTAGGTTTTTCATAGATGGCTTTTATGATATTGAGGTATGTACCCTCTAACCCTATACTCTGAAGAGTTTTGATCAAGAAAGGATGCTGTACTTTGTCAAATGCTTTTTTTGCATCTATTGAGAGGATCATATGATTCTTGTTCTTTCTTTTGTTAATGTATTGTATCACGTTGATTGATTTGCGGATGTTGAACCAGGCTTGCAGCCCAGGGATAAATCCCACTTGGTCGAGGTGAATAATCCTTTTAATGTACTGTAGGATCCTATTGGTTAGTATTTTGGTGAGAATTTTTGCATCCATGTTCATCAAGGATATTGGCCTGTAATTCTCTTTTTTGATGGGGTCTTTGTCTGGTTTTGGGATCAAGGTAATGCTGGCCTCATAAAATGAGTTTGGAAGTTTTCCTTCCATTTCTATTTTTTGGAACAGTTTCAGGAGAATAGGTATTAATTCTTCTTGAAATGTCTGATAGAATTCCCCTGGGAAGCCATCTGGCCCTGGGCTTTTGTTTCTTGGGAGATTTTTGATGACTGTTTCAATTTCCTTAGTGGTTATAGGTCTGTTCAGGTTTTCTATTTCTTCCTGGTTCAATTTTGGTAGTTGATACATCTCTAGGAATGCACCCATTTCTTCCAGGTTATCTAATTTGCTGGCATAGAGTTGCTCATAATATGCTCTTATAATTGTTTGTATTTCTTTGGTGTTGGTTGTGATCTCTCCTCTTTCATTCATGATTTTGTTGATTTGGGTCATTTCTCTTTTCTTTTTGATCAGTCTGGCCAGGGGTTTATCAATCTTGTTAATTCTTTCAAAGAACCAGCTCCTAGTCTCGTTGATCTGTTCTACTGTTCTTTTGGTTTCTAGTTCATTGATTTCTGCTCTGATCTTTATGATTTCTCTTCTCCTGCTGGGTTTAGGCTTTATTTGCTGTTCTTTCTCCAGCTCCTTTAGGTGTAGGATTAGGTTGTGTATTTGAGACCTTTCTTGTTTCTTGAGAAAGGCTTGTATTGCTATATACTTTCCTCTCAGGACTGCCTTTGCTGTATCCCAAAGATTTTGAACAGTTGTGTTTTCATTTTCATTGGTTTCCATGAATTTTTTTAATTCTTCTTTAATTTCTTGGTTGACCCATTCATTCTTTAGTAGGATGCTCTTTAGCCTCCATGTATTTGAGTTCTTTCCGACTTTCCTCTTGTGGTTGAGTTCTAGTTTCAAAGCATTGTGGTCTGAAAATATGCAGGGAATGATCCCAATCTTTTGGTACCGATTGAGACCTGATTTGTGACCTAGGATGTGATCAATTCTGGAGAATGTTCCATGGGCATTAGAGAAGAATGTGTATTCCGTTGCTTTGGGATGGAATGTTCTGAATATGTCTGTGAAGTCCATTTGGTCCAGTGTGTCATTTAAAGTCTTTATTTCCTTGTTGATCTTTTGCTTAGATGATCTGTCCATTTCAGTCAGGGGGGTGTTAAAGTCCCCCACTATTATTGTATTGTTGTCAATGTGTTTCTTTGCTTTTGTTATTAATTGCCTTATATAATTGGCTGCTCCCATGTTCGGGGCATAGATATTTACAATTGTTAGATCTTCTTGTTGGATAGACCCTTTAAGTAGGATATAGTGTCCTTCCTCATCTCTTATTACAGTCTTTGTTTTAAAATCTAGTTTGTCTGATATAAGGATTGCCACCCCAGCTTTCTTTTGGTGTCCATTAGCATGGTAAATGGTTTTCCACCCCCTCACTTTCAATGTGGGGGTGTCTTTGGGTCTAAAATGAGTCTCTTGCAGACAGCATATTGATGGGTCTTGTTTTTTAATCCAATCTGATAGCCTGTGTCTTTTGATTGGGGCATTTAGCCCATTTACATTCAGGGTAACTATTGAAAGGTATGAATTTAGTGCCATTGTATTATCTGTAAGGTGACTGTTAACTGTATGTTGTCTGTGTTCCTTTCTGATCTTTGCTGCTTTTAGGTTCTCTCTTTGCTTAGAGGACCCCTCTCAATATTTCTTGGAGGGCTGGTTTCGTGTTTGCAAATTCCTTTAGTTTTTGTTTGTTCTGGAAGCTTTTGATCTCTCCTTCTATTTTCAATGATAGCCTAGCTGGATATAGTATTCTTGGCTGCATATTTTTCTCATTTAGTGCTCTGAAGATATCTTGCCAGTCCTTTCTTGCCTGCCAGGTCTCTGTGGATAGGTCTGTTGCCAATCTAATGTTTCTACCATTGTAGGTTACATAGCTCTTCTCCCGAGCTGCTTTCAGGATTTTCTCTTTGTCTCTGAGACTCGTAAGTTTTATTATTAGATGTCGGGGTGTTGACCTATTATTATTGATTTTGAGAGGGTTCTCTGTGCCTCCTGGATTTTAATGCCTGTTTCCTTCCTCACATTAGGGAAGTTCTCTGCTATAATTTGCTCCAATATACCTTCTGCCCCTCTCTCTCTCTCTTCTTCTTCTGGGATCCCAATTATTCTAATGTTGTTTCGTCTTATCGAATCACTTATCTCTCGAATTCTGCCCTCGTGATCCTGTAGTTGTTTCTCTCTCTTTTTCTCAGCCTCTTTATTTTCCATCATTTGGTCTTCTATATCGCTGATTCTCTCTTCTGCCTCATTTATCCTAGCATTTAGTGCCCCCATTTTTGATTGCACCTCATCAATAGCCTTTTTGATTTCGATTTGGTTAGATTTTAGTTCTTTTATTTCTCCAGAAAGGGTTTCTCTAATAACTTCCACGCTTTTTTCAAGCCCAGCTAGTATCTTTAAAGTCATGATTCTGAACTCTAGGTCCGACATCGTACTAATGTCCGTATTGAGTAGGTCCGTGGCTGACGGTACTACCTCTTGTTCTTTTTGCTGAGGTGATTTCTTTCGTCTTGTCATTTTGTCCAGAGGAGAATAGATGAATGAGAGAACAAAATGCTAACAGGTTTACAACGTCCCCAGCAAATATACTGTATACAAATCAGAAAAGACCTGAAACCAGGGGAAAAGAAAGGGAAAGAAAGAAAAAAGAAAGAGGAAAAAAAAAGAAAAAAAAGATAAAAACAAAAACAAAACAATACAAAAAAAGCAGAATATGATCAAATTTGATCAGGCTAGTGCATAGATCAGTGCCACACACTAGATTTTGGGCGTATTTTGGTCTGTTAGAAAAAAGTGCCTCCTAAAATTTTAAAGGAAGAAAGACATATATGTACAAAATAAGGGTTGATACAATGAAGGGATGGAAGATGACTGTAAAGATGAAAATTATAAAAGATTTTATAAAAGGACTTGGTAAGATAAGTTGTTTGAAAAAAGAAAGAAGATTTAAGAAAAAAAAAAAGGAAAAAGGGAGAGAATGTGATCAGGCAGAAGACTAGAACAAAGCCATACACTAGTGATTTAGGGTATATTTTGATCTGTTAGAAGAAACTGTACCTCAAAATTTTAAAGAGAGAACAACATATATATATATGCCAAAAATAAGGGTAACTACTATGAAGGGATAAAATATGACTCTAAAAATGAAAAATAAAAAATGTTTTTTTTTTTAAAAAAAGGGATTGATAAGATGTTGGTTGAAAAAGGGAAAAAGAAAAATAAAAAAAAAACAGTCAACAAAAATTAACTTTGATGAAATAATGAATCATGGTAAAAAAAAAAAAAAAGCCATGACTCTATGTGCAGTATTCCCCTTAGCGCTGGAGTTCTCTCCTTCTCCTTGATCGGTAAACTTGGTCTTGGCTTGCTGGCTGTTTGTGCTGATCTTCTGGGGGAGGGGCCTGTTGCTGTGGTTTCCAAATGTCTTTGCCGGAGGCGGAATTGCCCCGCCCTGTCGGTCCGGGCTAAGGAAGCTGCTCCGGTTTGCTCTCAGGAGCTTTTGTTCCCTGCAAGCTCTCGGTACAGCCTTGGAGGACCAGGGCAGAAATGGTGGCCTCCCAATCTCCACCCGGAGGAGCCGAGAACTCGGGGCCCCGCTCCTCAGTGCACCCCCAGAGAAAAGCAGTCACTTCCGTGTCCCCGGTCTCCGGCCGCACTCCGTGCTCACCCAGCCTGTGATCGGGCGTTGCTATCTCTGGCACCCGACCCCGCGCGGAGTCTCCAAACCCAGCAGATCCCTGCAGTGCGTTCCCGCACCGCTCCTCCCTGGGAAGGAAGGGGAGTCTCCCCGGATCTGCCGCCTGCTGGGTCCCTGCTGGAGGAGCCGTGCCCCGACTGGGCCGCAGATCACAGTTTATGGCCACCCCGAGCTGAGAGCCCGCGACTCTGCTCCGTCTCTGTAGCCGGCTTCCCCGCTCTGATACCTGGGAGCTCTGGCGCACTCAGGCACCCCCGGTCTCTCTGTGACCCCAAGGGTCCTGAGACCACACTGTCCCGGGAGGATTCCACCCCCCGCTTAGCCACTGCAGCGATGTCCCTCCGCCAAGCCAACTTCTAAAAGGTCCGATTTTGTGCTCCGTGGCTCTATCACTTGCCAGAAGCGGCCGGCGGAGGCCCCTCCCCCGCCGTCTATCCTCCCGAATATCACCTCGGATTCACTTCTCCACACGCCCTACCTTCCAGTAAGTGGTCGCTTCTCTGTTCAGAGAGTTGTTGCTACTCTCCTGTTCGATCTCCTGTTGAGTTCGTAGGTGTTCAGAATGGTTTGATCCCCATTCAGCTGAATTCCTGAGACCAGACGAAATCTAGGTCTCCTACTCCTCCGCCATCTTGCTCCGCCTGGATGATTTTTATAAATGTTCCGTGTGTGCTTGAAAAGAGTGTATGTTCTCTAATTGTTGAATGAAGAGTTGTGATCATTAAATGTTTTTGGTTCAAATTTTCTGTATCTATGTGAATTTTTTGTCTGGTTGACATACAGTAATTAACAGAGGCATGTTTAAATCTACTTTAATAGGATACTTAACAAATTTTAAATTTTTGCTTCATATATGTTGAGGTTATTTTATTAGGGATATTCAAGATTAGAATTATTTTTACCTTCCTGTCATTATGAAGTAAACTTCTTTGTCCCTAATAATGCAATTGGTTTAATTGTTTCTCTGTGGATGATATGTTTTTTCTTTCTTTTTTTCTTCTGTTTTTAAAATCTTTTAACATTTGATATCCTGGAGTACCAGTACAATGCACAACTTCTTTTTTTGGATATTTTTAAAAATTTATTCCTGTTTCTGTGACATGATGTCTTTTAAGAGCTTCGGAAAGTCCTTACCCCCTCTTTTTGAATAGTTCCTCTCCTCCATTCTTCCTACTTTGACTTTTTGAAACTAACCAGATGCATGTTGGACCTTTATTCTATTGTCGATGTCTTTTTTTAACTTCTCTTTCATACTTTATATCATATTTTTCTCTCCAAGGTTTATTTTGTATAGTTTATCCGATCTATGTTTCAAGTTATTAAATCTCTGTTCAATTATGCCTTAAATTTAACATTTACTTTTTAGTTTCAACAGTTATATAAGCATACTTTATTTTACAGTTCTTTTTAGATGTTTTTGCAAATATGAGTCATCATTTTGATAGTTTCTTAGTGAGGTGTTAGCTTTATCTTCTGTTTAAATATTTCACATATATTTTATATTCTATATCTCATAATATAGCCCTACTAAAATCTCGTTATCCACAGTCCTCACGATGTAGATCTAGGGTTTGTTATTTCTTTTAATTCTCATTCATAATGGCTTCTTTATTGGTTTGGTTTATTTTTACCAAACTCAATCTGAGGGAATCTTAAGAGCCTAAATGGGATATGATTTCCTCCAGAGAAAATTCATGTTGGCTTATGATAGTAGCTATGAGACCTGGGATCACTTGAGATAACTGAAATCCTTTTAAGGGTCTTTGATTAATACAAAAATATCTCTTTCCGTCCTCTCAATTGTGGGGGACCAAGACTTAATGAACTCTAGATTCATGTGCTAATTTTAACATTTGCTTCCAGCATCTTTCCCTCTCTGATTTCAGATCATTTATTTATCCATTTGTTATTCTTTCCTTTCCTTTTTTTGGTGTTAAGAGTTTCCCTTTATGTCTTATGGGTTTCAAAGTATGTTATTCAGGATCTACTTGTACTATATTCTATAGTCCAAAATAATTCTAGGTTAATATTTGGATAAGAATAATGCCCTAAAAATATTTTAATGATGGATTTTTTAGTACTATGAGTCATATTCAAATTATATTTGAATCTAAATAATCTGAATAACTATCAATACTCTATTTATAGTAGCTAAATTAATTTCAGACAGAGTAGACTTCAGAGCAAGGCAAATTATCAGAGATAAAGAGGGACATTACAAAATGATAAAGGGGTCAATTCTCCCAAAAAGACATAACAATCCTTAATGTGTATGTGTTTAACAACAAAGCTTCAAAATACACAAGGCAAAAATTAATGATCTATTTAAACTAATTAATAAGGACAAATGGAAAATCTGTTCTAATATAGTAAACTCAGTTATTTTCCCATTACATATTTTCCTTCTTAAGTGTTTAATATAAAAAGTCAGACCTTTCTTTTTAAACTGGAAATAATTTATATATGCATAAAAGAAAATAATCATTAAAATCTATATTGAGACTTGGAAGCTTCCTTTATTTCTTTTATTATTTGACTTAGTAGTTTGACTACTTTTTAAAGAATAAGGTAAAGCTATGGGTTCTTCCTCTAGGAAAAAAGTACATACAACATAAATACTTTACATATCATTTCATAGGGCACACATATAACTTTACACGTAATTTCGCCAAGCACATATGCCACCAGTATTTATCCAGGAATCCCTAAAAACAGAAACAAGGACAAGAACCTCTGAATTAGCACTTAAATTACAGAAACAAATAGACAATTGAGCCATACATACATGACCTTCTCAGCTTCTTCAGATTCCACAGAAACCATGACTGTTGGTAGGTTAAAAAATCTCAGTGTTTCCGACTCTGTGAGTGTTATCTCTATAGTCTTTTGTAGGTCTTCTTTTGTTACAATTTTCTCAGGTGTTGCCCTCACAACTCGTAAGTCTAAAATAGATGACTTAATAAAAATCATTGACTAATTGCTATTTTTAATTTTCATTTTACCAAAATATCGTGATGGGTCATACATTGTGACTTTATGTGGTCAAAGAACAGACTGTGTTGTGGGATGTATTCAATCCCTCTGATGCAGGGGGAGATTATGATAGTAATCCAATCCTCCCCTCTCCCTCTGATAGGATGATCCTCCCTGCTGCTGCAGACACTGCTGATTGCCTAAGTTTTCATTGCTAAGGTTTTTTCCCTTCCCTTGCTCTTTCCATTAAGAAAATCAAGTGTTTAGCTTTCCTAGCCTCTCTTTAAGCTAGAGTTGACCATGTGACAGAGTTCTGGCCAATAAGATAACAGCAGAAATACATAGGAAAGAAGAAGGCTCCTGGGGAAACTTTTACTTTCCTGAAAAATAAGGGTGATAGGACTGAAGCTACTGCCTTTCTCTCTCTTTCTGCCTTTAACATGGATATAATACCCACAGCTGGGGCAGATATTTAGACCATGGAGCAAAAAGCAAGAAGCAAGAAGTAAGAAGAAAAGTTTTAAGGAAAGAGAATAGCAGAGCTGTCAGTCCAGAGTCTGAGAGTCAAGCCACAAAATCAAATCCAAAATAGTTGATTGTTTAAGCTAATGGTAGTTGGGTATTCTCTTCCTTGTTGTCAGAGCATTCCTGTTACATATCTTAACACCAAAGATGCTATCAAGCACTTTTCCAACCTTATGAATACTTTCATCAATCCTTCATTATCATCTCAGAGGAAGAGGCACCGTTACTGCACTCCAAGGTGAATGTTCCTCTGGTAAGTACCCATTTCTTCCAGCACTTTTGATCATCCATTATTTTATATTCTTTTATCTTCATTTTCATAATCCTTTTTTTTATTAAAAGATTTTATTTATTTATTTGACAGAGAGAGACACAGTGAGAGAAGGAACACAAGCAGGGAGAGTGGGAGAGGGAGAATCAGGCTTCCCGCCGAGCAAGGAGCCTGGTGTGGGGCTCGATCCCAGGAACCTGGGATCACGACCCGAGCTGAAGGCAGATGCCTAATGACTGAGCCACCCAGGCGCCCCCATTTTCATAATCCTTTACTTCATGTTTTATGCTCTGCCTGGAAGGAGCCACTCTTATTTTTTTTCTCCTGACAAATTACTAATCATCTTTAAAAACCCAGTTCAAAAGTCTGTAATGTTCTCTATGAATTCTTTTTTTTTTCCACCTCAAAGATGTTAATCTTCACTTTCAAAGTGCTCCCATAACATTCTGCATATGTCTTATTAGGGCACTGATCACAACGTATCAGAAGAAGTTGCCTCCTGAGTTAAAAGCAGAGCACTTCTAAAACAGGGTCTGTCTCTCCTGAGGCTGGTGGTGCAAGAGAGTCACCTTGGGAAATTTAAAGCTACCCTGGTAGTTCTCAGTAGCTACTCCTCAGGCCAGCATTTGAGAATCATTACCATAGTTCTTTTACCTCAAGTACCTGACAAATAATAAGCATAGTTGCTAATGCTATGAAATAATGGGCTGTTACTGAAATAAATTATATTATTTTCATTACCTGTAAAACTAGTCAGTTTTTCCCGTTTATAGGATGGTTCTTCTAGGTCTTCTGCTATTGATTCAGTAGTAGATACACTTGATTTAGAAACTGTACTGCTTCCTAAAACCGACCTTTAATAATGAAAAACAACATTATTCTTTTATTTAGATGTTCTTATGGGTAATTAAATATATAAATAAAAACATTATCATATTGAGAAATCAAATATAATCATGTAAAAAACTGATAAAAAGAAACTTCTTTAAACAGAGTTGTTTTGTAGTGTTCCTTAAATAAAAAGTCATTATAAATATATTTTAGAGATAAAACATGTCAAACCTATGTCTAAAGTCCTTCAATGGATTCCTAATATATTTAGAATAAAAAGCTAAAATACAGTCTACCTATCCAGTTTCTTCTTCTTCATTATCACTCTTCCCCTTCCCCATTTTTCCTCAATCTTTCAGTTCTCTCTTATTTTATTAGAGCTTTGGCCTGGAACTTCCTTTCATTTTTCACCCATTTTCTGCTCGTCATTCAAATCCCATCTTAAATGTGATTTATTCAATTTTATAAAGGTCCTCTCAAGATTTAATTAAAAGAAAATCTATATACTGGTTGGGAAATCAATAAATTGAAGAATACAAAAATAGTTTCTTTAAACATATGAACTTAATATTACTTCATGATATTATATACCTTTTTGCCTTTTCTATTTATAAGTCCAACTGTCCTCCAAAAGGATAGATTTGGTTTAGTGGAATATTCTTTGTTTTATAGAGCACTCCTATGACTACTTTATGCAAATTTGGAGGCAGACTCTCGAACAGCATATTTTCTCTTAAAATTTTGTGCTTAGTTAACATCTGGAAATTTTAATTTGTCAGATTGAAAATTACACACTCAAATATTTCCCCATATCTTTAGATTATTTTAGGACATCCTGTTTTATTATTGCAAAGACTCTGAACTTCTCCACTGTAAGCATTAATAAAATTTCAGTAATGTGTCTACATAATACATGCATAACATTTCATTTACAAAAAAATTATGAAACAGAAGAGAAATCAAACCGTAGAAGAACAGGGATTTGCATGGAAGAATGGAGTTGGGAGGGGGGGCAGTCACAGAGAAGGAAAGCTACTTCTTCCCATAAACTGCAACATAAAAGAAACTGAAGAAATGTGTCTGTGGGTGTGTGATGCTAGCCTCACCTTTTGGTTCCTCAGGAAATCTTGAGGAAAATCTACATATTTTTCTCACAAATGTTTTGGTGTGTCAGGGAACTCTTAAGTCATGTAAAGCTCTATATCTAACTAAAACATGAGGGGAACATAGAGATGGCTAGTACACTAATGTAGAGTGGAGTTGGGAGTCTGAAGACAACTGACATCAAAGTTATATATATGCAACTTAAATGAAAAGACAGTACATATGATATAAAAAAGAACAATAGAATAGTATACTTTACCTTGTAAACAGCCCTAACATACTAGGATTTATTGTATTCTGATACAGGCTATAGGAAGATATATATTCTGATGCATATGATCCTTCTTGTGATGTCAATAATTTATTTGGCTTTGCTGCACCCATATATGGGTCTTGATGGTAAAGAGGTCGGGGAGTAACATCAACTCCAAGTGTATTAATTACCTGTGGAAAATGGTTATTTAAAATGAAATAAGTAAAAAAAAAATGAGGTTTCTGAATAATAGGTCCTAGAAAACAGAAATAAAAGCAGTAGAAAAAAAGAAATACAGTGTTTCTAGGATGGAATAAACAAGAAAAGTTGAATGAAAGATTTTATGCTTAAAAATTTCTTTTTTTTTAAAGATTTTATTTATTTATTCATCAGAGACAGAGAGAGAGGCAGAGGGAGAGGCAGGCTCCCAAGGAGCAGGGAGCCCGATGCGGGACTCGATCCCAGGACCCCGGGATCATGACCTGAGCTGAAGGCAGACGTGCAACCATCTGAGCCACCCAGGCGCCCCCTGCTTAAAAATTTCTTAACTAGGCACACTTTTTAAAAACGTCTTATTCATGTTTTTACCTATATGCAAGTAATACATATTAATTTCAGGGAAATTCAGAAAGGTAGAAAGATAATTCATCCAGATTGTTAATATTTTTGTATGTTTAATTTTTTATGTATAAGCTTTAAAAAACCCACTATTATTCATCCAACATTTTATTAGTAAACATTTCCCAGTTTTCACATATTGTTATTTTTGCCTAATTCTTAATCTTTTCAATTATGAAATTTAACATACAGAAATACAGCTCTTACATTCAAGTTTTTAATCCATTTTGAGTTAATTTTTGTGTATGGTGTAAGTTAGTGGTTCAGTTTCATTCTTTTGTATGTGGCTGTCCAGTTTTCCTAACTCTACTTATTGAAGATACTGTTTTTCCCCAGTGTGTATGCTGCTCTTTAATTGTAAATTAACTGACCATATCCGTGTAGGTTTATTTCTGGGCTCTCTATTCAGTTCCATTGATCTTTGTTTCTATTTTTGATGTATGTGTTTATGTACAAATACCATACTGTTTTAATTACTAAAGCTCTGTAATACAATTTGAAATCAGAGAGGGTGATGTCTCCAGCTTTATTCTTTTCTAAGATTGCTTTAGCTATTAGCTCAGGGTCTTTTGCTGGCCCATACAAATTTTAAGATTATTCTATTCTGTGAAAAAAGGCCATTGAAGTTTTGATAGGGTTTGCACTGGCTCTGTACATTGCTTTGGCTAGTGTGGACATTTTAACAATATTGACTGTTCCAATCAATAAGCATGGAATATCTTTTTATGTATTTGTATCTTCAATTTCTTTCATTAATATCTTGTAATGTTCAGTATACAGATCTTTTACCTCCTTTGTTAAATTTATTTCTAGGTATTTTATTTATTTAGATGCAATTGTAAATGGGATCATTTTTTAAATTTCTCTTTCTGAGCACTGGATATTAATGTATAGAAATGCAACAGATTTCTGTATATTAATTTTGTATCCAGCAAATTTACTGAATTTATTTATTATTCTGATAGTTGTTTGGTGGCCTTTTTAGGACTTTCTATATATAATATCATGTCATCTACAAATAGTGACAGCTTTACTTCTTCCTTTCCAACTTGGATACCTTTCATCTCTTTTTCTTGATTTATTACTTTATCTAGGACCTACAATACTATGTGAAATAAAAGTGGCAAGAGTGGACATCCTTGTCTTTATCTTGATCTTAGAGGAAAAGTTTTCAGCTTTTCACCATTGAGTACATATATGGCCTAATTATGTTGAGGTACATTCTCTCTATACCTGCTTTGCAGAGTTTTTAACATAAATGGATGTTGAATTTTGTCAAATGCTTTTTCTGCATCTATTGAGATGATCATATGATTTTTATCCTTCATTTTGTTAATGTGGTGTATCACATTGATTGATTTGTGAGTACTAAACCACCCTTGCAATCCCTGGAATACGTCCTATTTGATCATGATCTATAATCCTTTTAATATATTGTTGAATTTGGTTTACCAATATTTGGTTTAGGGTTTTCTATCTATGTTCATCGTAGACATTGGTGTATAATTTTCTTTCCTTGTGGTGTCCTTGTATGGTTTTGGTATCGGGTAATGCTGGCCTCATAAAATGAATTTGGAAGAGCTTCCCCCTCTTCCTTTATTGGAAAAGTTTGAGAAGAATTGATATTAATTCTTCTTTGAATGTTTGGTATAATTCACCACTGAAACTGGTTCTAGAATTTTGTTTGTTGGGAGGTTTTTGACTACTGACTCACTCTCCTTAATAGTAATCAGACTGTTCAGATTTTCTGTTTCATCAAATTCAGTCTTGATATGTTGTTCATTTCTAATGATTTGTACATTTCTTCTAGGTTGTCCAATTTGTTGGCATATATTTGTTCATGATATTCTCTTATGATCCTTTGTTATTTCTGTGGTATCAGTTGTAACATCTCTTTTGTTTCTGATTTTATTTGAACCTAATTTTGTTTATTTGAATCCCCTCTCTTTTTTTCTTGGTGAATATAGTTAAAGATTTGTCAATTTTGTTTATCTTTTCAAAAAACCAGCTTTTAGTTTCACTGATCTTCCTTATTATCTTTTCAGTCCCTATTTCATTTGTTTCTGCTCTAATCTGTTTATTTCTTTCCTCCTACTAACTCTGGGCTTCATTTGTTCTTTTTCTAGTCCTTTGAAGCATAAAATTAAGTTGTTTGAGACTCTTTTTGTTTCCTGAGGTAGGTATTTAACTCTATGACCTTCCCTTTTAGAACTGCTTTTGCTGCATCCCGCAAATTTTGGTATATTTCCACTTTCATCTGTCTCAAGGTATTTTTTTATTTCTCTTTTGATTTCTTGACACATTAGTTATTCAGTAGCATATTGCTTAATTTCCACATATTTTTGAATTTCCAGTTTTCTTTGTATAATTAATGTCTAGGTTCCTAACATTGTGGCTGGAAAAGATGCATGATATGATTTAAATTCTCTTCAATTAATTAAAACTCATTTTGTGGCCTAACATATGAGCTATCCTGGAAAATGTTCCATGTGTACTCGAGAAGAATCTGTATTCTGTTGCTTTGGGTTAGTATCACCCTTTCTGAGGCTCCATTCATTTTTCCTCATTCTTTTTTTCCACTCTGTTTTTGGCTTGTATAATCTCTATAGATCTGTCCTCAAGTTGGCTAATTCTTCCTTCTGTCAGTTAAAATCTATTATTTAGTTCCTCTAGTGAATGTTTAAAGTTTTGATTACTGTGCTTTTCAACTCCAGAATTTCCATTTGGTTCTTCTTTATAATTTTTTTGGTAAAACCCAGAAACTGCATTTTATTTAATTAATTTTAATTGAGCTATAACTGACACATAAGATTGTATCCACTTTAGGTGTACTACATAATGATTTGATATATGTATATATTACAGACTGATTACAATAATAAGTTTATTTAAAATCCATCACCTCAGGGGCGCCTGGGTGGCTCAGTCAGTTAAGCATCCGACTCTTGGTTTTGGCTCATGTCATGATCTCATGGGTTATGAGATCAAGCCCCATATGGGGCTCTGTGCCCAGCAGGAAGTCTGCTTGGGGATTTTCTCCCTTTGCCCCTCTTCCACTCACTTGCTCTCTCTTTCTCTAAAATAAATAATAGATCTTTAAAAAAATAAATTATTGTTTTATTTTATTTATTTATTTGAGAGAGAGAGAGACAGCAAGAGAGGGAACACAAGCAGGGGGAGTAGGAGAGGGAGAAGCAGGCTTCCCGTGGATCAGGGAGCCTGATGCAGGGCTTGATCCCAGGACCCCGGGATTATGACCCAAGCCAAAGGCAGACACCAAATGACTGATCCACCCAGGCGCCCCTTAAAAAAATTAATTAATTAAAATCCATCACCTCACATAGTTACAAAATTATTTTTTGTTATGATGAGAACTTTTTTTTTTAAGATTTTATTTGTTTATTTTAGAGAGAGAGAGCATGAGGGGAGAGGCAGAGGGAGAAGAGAATCCTAAGCAGACTCCAGGCTGAGTGGGGAGTCTGATGTGGGTCCCTGACCATGACCCGAGCCAAAACCAAGAGTCGGACGCCCAAGCAACTGTGCCACCCAGACGCCCCATGATAGAACTTTTAAAATCAATTTTCTTAGGAACTTTCAAATATACAATACAGTATTTTTTCAAGTTTTTATTTAAATTCCAGTTAGTTAACATACATTGTAATATTAGCTTCACGTGAACAATATAGTGATTCAACACTTCAAGGCAACACCTGGTGCTCATTACAAGTACACTACTTAATCCCCATCACCTATTTAATCCATCCCTCCACCTACCTCCCCTCTGGTAATCATCAGTTTGTTCTCTATAGTTCAGAGTCTGTTTCTTGGGTTGCCACTCTCTTCTTTCCCCCTTTATTCATTTGTTTTGTTTCTTAAATTCCACATATGAGTGAAATCATATGGTATTTGTCTTTCACTGACTGACTTATTTCACTTAGCATAATACTCTGTAGCTCTATACATGTTGTTGCAAATGGCTAGATTTCACTCTCCTTGTCGCTGAGTAATATTCCACTGTATATATATACCACATCTTCTTTATCCATTCATCTGTCGATGGATACTTGGGCTGTCTCCATAATTTAGCTATTATAGATAATGCTGCTATAAACATCGGGGTTCATGTATTCCTTCAAATTAGTATTCTTGTATTCTTTGGGTAAATACCTAATAGTGCAATTGCTGGATTGTAGGGTAGCTCTATTTTTAACTTTTTGAGGAAGCTCTATACTGTTTTCCAGAGTTGCTGCTCCAGTTTGCATTTCCAACAGGACAAGAGAATTCCCCTTTCTCCACATCCTTGCCAACAATAGTTGTTCCTTATGTTGTTAATTTTAGCTATTCTGACAGGTGTGAGGTGATATTGTAGCTTTGATTTGTATTTCCCTGATGATCAGTGATGTTGAGCCTCTTTATCGATATTTTCTGAATTGGATGTGACAGTCATCATACCTCTTTTTACTTCTTTAATCATGGTCTCTTTAGTTCTATGAAGATATTTATAATGATTTCTTTTAAATCTTTTTTTGTTAAATCTGACATGTTTCTTCCCACGGTTTCTATTGCCTGTCTTTTTTCTTGAGTATGGGTCATATTTTTCTATTTCTTTGTATGCCCTATGTTTTGTTGGAAACTGGAGAGTTTGATAACATATTGTAGCAACCCTAGGTATGGATATCTTCCTCCTTTCTAAAACTTGTAATTTCTATTTGCTTGTTTGTTTAGTGATTACCTAGATTACTTTTGTGAGATCTACTTCCCCATAATGGGTTGAATTGTGTTCTCCCAAAGAAGATATGTTGAAGTCCTAACCCCCAGTACCTCAGATTGTGGAAATAGGGTCTTTGCTGACTTAAGTTAAGATGAAATCATTAGGGTGAGAACCCTAATCCAGTATGACTGATGTCTTTATAAAAAGGGGGAAATGTGGACATAGATACACATAGAGGTAAGACATCATAAAATACACAGGGAGAACACAATGTGAAGACAGAGGATTGCAGTGATAGATCTACAAGCCAAGAAATGTCTAGGACTACCAGAGCCGGAAGCGAAACAAATCCTTCCTTATCATATTCAGAGGGTGCATATCTACACTAACACCTTGATTTCAGACTTCTGTCCTCCAGAATTGTGAGACAATGAACTTCTATTGTTTTAAGTCTTACAGTTTGTAGTACTTTGCTAATGTAGTTGTAGAAAACTAATATGCCCCCTCCCAACACCCCCACACAATATTAACCCTCTGATGTTGCTTCTCAGGGATAAGCAGCTTTGGGTATCCCCACAGCCATCCTGGGATGACAATGGTACGGTTAGGGCTCTCTACTACTCTTGACTACACTCAGCTGTTAAAACTTCCCTAATTACCGGCTGATTGCTCTAGTTTTCAACAATGCCCTGGGGCACAGATTCTCTAAACCAAATAATTGTGGCTGCTTCCAGAGACTAACTTCTGAGGTCAATGTTTGGTATTCTCATTCCAAAATGCTCCTCCCAGCTGCCTTAGCCCCACATTCCCAGTTAACTAGCTAGCCTACAGTCTAGGGTGTATCTTCATTGAACTAATTATCTTTTTTAAAAATCCATGAATCTAACTCAATTCCCTTTCACCAAAACCTCCACTGTATTTGAGTGTACTCTTAGGTTCAAACTTCCCCATGCTCTGTCGCAAATGAAGTTAGTTCCTTTTGGAAGACATTAGGAGCTATTTGTTTTACAGCTTGCATCTCCCCCTAGATAAAATCTCTGCACCATGGGAGTGGAAACAATGGGAAGCTTCCCTATGAGTGACAACCTCATTCTAGATGTTGAATGCTCCATAGAGGGGGCAGAGCAGTAACCTGAGATATTCTCAGCTTGCTTCTCCTGACATGGAACCATTACCTCATGATCCAGGGCAGGACCTCTGTATTCTCAGTGTGCCACACTCAAGGTAGAGTTCATCAGTAGGGATTAGGCAGAAGAAAGGAGTCCATACTTCTCAACTGTACTCACCCAGGACTTAGCCTCCGCAACAGGCATTTGGGGGCAGGATGAGAAATGCTGAAGTTCTGCTTTGGGGAAAGAAAGCCCTACATGTGGGAGTTAAGGGGAAAGGGAGCCCTGTGCTCTTGGCTGCAAACAGTCTAGAGTAGAATGTATGCCTTGTTAAGCTGGGAAGGAAGAAGTGGTGGTCTTGGCTCAAATACCACAACTTTCTTACTAAATTGTCATAGATTTTCTTAAATGATTCTTCATTTACTGTTTGCCCTTAGGTCTATTCCCTGAGTCATTAAATCATTGTTTTTAAAAAATAACTGTTACCAGTTTCACTTGAGCTGGGCATTGGAGATCTTCATGCCATCATGCTGGAAAAGTTGAACTAATTATCTTTTTAAAAAATTGTAGGAAATACACAATGCAGAAAATTTATCATCTTAACCATTTTTAAGTACTTTCACATTAACTACTTTGACATTGTTGTGCAACCATCACCACCATGCATCTCCAGAACCACTTTCATCTCATAAAACTGAAACTGTACCTATTAAAAAAATAACTTCCCTCTAATAACCTTTCTTGGGATCCATCATTCTACTTTCTGTCTCTGAATTTGACTACTCTACATATCTCATCTAAGTGGAATCATTCACTTTTGATTCACTTATTTGCCCTTTTGTGACTGGTTTATTTCAATTAGCATAATATCTTCAAGGTTCATCCATATTGTAGCATGTGTTAGAATTTCGTTTCTTTTTAAAGCTAAAAATTTTCTACTATGTTTGTGTATACATATATATCAAATTTTGTTTATTCATTCATCTGCTGATGGAAATTTGGGTTGCTTCCACCTTTTAGCTATTGTGAATAATGCTGCTCTGAACATAGGTGTACAAATATCTGTTCAAGTTTCTGTTTTCAATTCTTTTGGGTATAGACCAAGAGGCAGAATTACTGGGTCATGGGTAAGTCTAGTTTTAACTTTTTGAGGAATCACAATACTGTTTTCCATAGTGGCTACACCATTATACATTCTTAGCAACAGTGCACAAAGTTTCCAAATTCTCTATATCTTCACCAACATTTGTTATAATCCATTATTGTGTTTTTAGCTATCCTAATGGGCCTTAGTTGTTATCTCATTGTAGTTCTGATCTCCATTTCCCTAATGATTAGTAATGTTGAGCACTTTTTCATGTGCTGTTGGCTATTTGTATATCTTTTGGAAAAATATCAAGTTCTTTGTCCATTTTTTATTGGACCACATATTTATTTATTGCTGAGTTGTAGAAGTTCTTTGTATAGTCTGAATATTAACCCCTTATCATATATATGATTTTTAAATATATTTTCCTCATTCCATAGGTTGCTTTTTACTGTGTTGTTGTGTCCTTTGATGCACAGAAGTTTCTAATGTTTGATGTAGCTCATTATACCCATTTTCTTCTGTTGCTGTATGGTGCTTTTGGTGTTATATTTAAGAAATTATTGCCAAATCCCGTGTCAAAAAGTTTTTCCCTTACGTTTTCTTCTTCTTCTTTTTAATAGATTTTATTTATTTGAGAGAGAGAGACAGAGAGCACTCACAGGAGCACACGTGAGGCATGGGAGAAGAACAGAGGGGGAGGGAGAGGGACAAGCAGTCTGCGCTAAGCATGGAGCCAGACTTGGGGCTCTATCCCAGGACCCTGAGATCATGACTTGAGCCAAAACCAAGAGTTGGACACTTAACCAACTGAGCCACTCAGACACCCCTCTTCTAAGAGTTTTATAGTTTTAGCTGTAAGGGCTTGATACATTTGGAGTTATTTTTGTATATAAGGGTCCTACATCATTCTTTTGCATGTAGATATCCAGTTTTTCCAACACCTTTGTTGAAAAGACTGTCCTTTCCTCATTGCATAGAATTGGCATCCTTGTTGAAAACCATTTGAACTTATATGTAAGGGGTTATTTCTGGGCACTCTAGTCTATTCCATTGGTCCATATATCTGTCTTTATGCTAGTAGTGCACTGTGTTGATTCCTACAGCTTCATAGTAAGTGTTGAAATCAGGACGTGTGAAACCTTCACCTTTGTGGTTCTTTTTCAAGATTGTTTTGACTATTTGGGGTCTCTTAATTTTCCATATCCATTTTAGGATGGATTTTTTTATTTCCATAAGAAATGTAATTGGGATTTTGATAGGGATTGCTTTGAATCTGTATCTTGTTTTGGGTAGTACTGACATCCTAAGAAATATTCCAGTGTATAAACAAGGGATGTTTTCCCATTTATTATCGTCTTCTTTCATTTCTTTCAGCAATTTTTGTAGTTATCAGTGTACAAGTCTTTCACTTCCTTAGTTAAGTTTATTCCTAAGTATTTTATTCTTTTTGATATTATTGTAAATAGAAATCTTTATTCTTAATTTTCTTTTTGGATGGATAGAATCCAAAACATTGTTGCTAGTGTATAGCAACACAGCTGATTTTTGTGTGTTAATTTTCTATACTACAACTTTGCTGAAGTGATTAGTTCTAAGTTGTTGTTGTTGTTGTTTTTCTTAAATGTGGCATCTTTGGGGTTTTCTACATATAAGATCATGTCATCTGTGAACTGAGATTTACTTTTTCCTTTCCATTTTGGATGATTTTTCTTTCTTCTTCTTCACTAATTGCTCTGGCTAGGAAACCCACTTCTCTCCTGAGAAGTTGCAAAAGTGGGCATCTTTGTGTTGTTCCTGATCTGAGGGGAAAAGCTTTCAGTCTTTCATCTCTGAGTCTGATGTTAACTGTAGTTTTTTCAGAATGCCCTGAGGAAATCCTTTCTCTTTCAGATTAGCTAAATGGTTTAAAAAAATTTTTTTTAATAATGAATGGATATTAATTTTTTTCAAATGCTTTTTCTTTATCTGTTCTGATGATCTCATAGATTCTCCCCTCCCAGTCTATTAATATGCCAAGTAATATTGATTTTTAAATGTTGGAACAACCTTGCATGCATTATCTTCAGTTGGTCATGATGCACTATCCCTTCTACATATTGTAATACCATATAATATGTATGTATTGTATGTATAACATATACATAATACATATAATATATACACAGTAATATATGATTGTTATGGACTGAATGTTTGTGTACACCCAAAATTCATGTTGGTCCCCTAATTCCAATATGATGGTATTGGAAGGTAGAACCTTTGCAAAGTAATTAGGTCATAAAGGTGGAGACCTCATGAATGGGATTAGTGAGTGCCCTCTGAAAAGAGGCCAGAGAGTTAGTTAAATATCTTTCCACCATGTGATACATTGAGAATACATTGAGGATATATTGAGAAGTTAGCAGTCTGCAACCTGGAAGAGGGTCCTCACCAGAACTCAACCATGTTAGCATTCTAATCTTGGGCTTCCAGTCCCAGAATTGTGAGAAATAAATTTGTTTATAAGCCATCCAGCCAACAGTATTTGTTCTAACAGCCTGAGTTGACTCAGATAATGGTACATGTAATATATATGCAAATATATAGTATTCATTTATTAAAATTATATTGGCTTGTTTTCATTTTTTGGCTATTATAAACAAAGATGCTATAAAAATTTGTGTACTAGTCTTTGTATAAACATATACTTTATTTTCTCTTGAGTAGATACCTAGAAATGGAATGTCTGGGTGGTATAGTAGGTATATATTTAACATTGAATAAACTGCCAAAGGGTTTTTCATTTTCCATTCCTACCAGCAGTGTATGAAAATTCTGGTTCCTCCACATTCTTGCCCACATTTGGTATGATCAGTCTTTTAATTTTAGCCATTCTAATAGGTGTTCAGCAGTATCTCAGGGTTTCAATTTACATTTCCCTAATGACTAATGCTGATCATCTTTTGATGTGCTCATTTGCTATCTGTATATGTACTTTGTTGAAGTATTTATTCCAATGTTTTGTTCATGGGGCGCCTTGGTGGCTCAATTGGTTAAGCATCTGCCTTTGGCTCAGGCCATGATCTCAGGGTCCTGGGATTGAGCCTCGAGTTGGGGGGTGGGGGGTGGTCTCTGCTCAGCAGGGTAGTCAGCTTCTCCCTCTGTGCTCATTCTCTCTCTCAAGTAAATAAATAAAATCTTTAAAAATGTTTTGCTCGTTTTAAAAATTAGGTCATTTTAATATTGTTTTGAGAATTGTTTATATATTTTGGATACAAGTACTTTATCAGATATATGCTTTATAAATAATTTTTCCCCCTGTATGGCTTCTTTTTTCATTCTTTTAGCAATGTCTTTCAAAGACCAGAAGAAGCTTTCATTTTGATGGAGTCCAATTTACCAATTTTATCTTTAATGGACTGTGTTTTTTTGTGTCATATCTAAAAATATCATTGCCTAGCCCATTCAGATTTATGTATTACATACTTGTCTGTATATATATTATACTTTGATTAAAAGTTTTAAAAATTCAATTCTTAGTTTTCTAATGAGATAACTAATTTTGTGACAATTTATTTTATATTTTCTAGGGTACACTACAAAGAAGAATGGATGTTCACTTTACTATCTATATTATAGCTAGGTTAGTTATTATTAATACCATAATCAACTAGTTCTTAAGGTCATGAGTAGACTTTCCTCACTCCACTCTAATGTTCTCATGATTAGTAATGAATTATAGGAGCCAACAGCCAATATTGTGCTTTAAGATATGTTATGTGGTAAAGACTTAACAAAATCAATATATCGATATTAGAAGTGAGTTGGTTATTTCAAAGCAGTATATTTTCTACCTTTAACATTTCAGTCAAGTTCTTTATGGTGCCATTTTCAAATAAACTCAGAATTCTAAAGAACATTACCTGTATGACTGTCCTTGGGGTAGAAATATTCATTTTTTCTGTTTTTATCTCAGGTAAAACTGTCAAGGTTTTTGACATAGCCATTCTGCTTTGGTTTACACCAACATATCCTTTTGTTTGACCTCCTTTTACTGTGTTAGTAAAGCTAATAGATTTCTTTGGCTGTGGGCCAACGCTCCTATATCAGGAAAAGAAAACATAATACAAAGGATCCATGATTGAAGGAAAATTAACCAACAATAAAAAAGCAGACTTTCATTTAGAAACATGGAAACAATCTGAACATATAAACAAGAAAAAATAATAGCTACCTGAGAGCTCATCATGTGTAAACAGAGTTCTAGAATGTTTACATGCATTCTGTCACTTTTTCCTTGCAATCTTTAAGAGGCTGCTATAAATATCATTTTATATAAAATCACAGAGGCTTAAGAGGGAAATATTCCTCCTAGAGTTGAAATTTGAAGCCAGCCAGTCCAATCCAAAGTCTGCACTGATTTCTCTAGGTCTTAGTTTCCTTATCTGTAAGATGGGGATATTAAATAGTACCCTATTCATAGATTATTATGAGGATAAATGGATTAATTTGTATATTATGGTTAGGAAGTCCCTGGCACATAGTAAGCATAAGTGAGTGTACGGTACAGCTAATAGGCAGAACGAAGCATGAGCATTGTGTTCCTGCCTGAACAATTACATAATAATTTTTAATAAGAAGATAAAATCAAAATGTTTGCATCCTGGAGGAAAAAAATACAATTTTACTTTTGTACACTCTGCAAATTCCTAAACACAAAAACCTACCTTATCATTTCTTTGTTCTAGTACTCTGATCATACTATGGATTTCTATAAAACAAGGATGATCTTCCTTTAGATTATAAAAAGGAAATCTGTTTCCAAAGAAAACATTTTGTCTTTTATTATTTTTAAATTTTTATTTTAAGTAGACTCCACACCTAACATGAGGCTTGAACTCATGACCCTGAGATTAAGAGTTGCATGCTCTGCTGACTGAGCCAGCCAGGCGCCCCAAACCCCCAAAGAAAATATTTTAAATGGTACTTTTACTTTTCAAATCATAAAAGACCAGACAAGAATGAAATATTTTTAAATGACAATCAATCCACTTTTCACATTTTATTTTTCTTCATAGCATTTATTACGACTTGACACTTTGTTCCTGTTGTCCATTCCTTTACTAGAATGTAAGCATCTTCAGGGCAAGAACTTTTGTCTTATTAATTGCTACATTCCTAGAACCCACAACAGTACCCAGTATACTGTGGTCACTAAAAAAGTATTGTTTAAATAAATGAATTTCATTCATGTGGTATTTCCAATTTATATTCTTTTAAAGTATGTTACTCTCTCCTCCCTCCTTCAATGTCTAAATGACTTTATCTTCAACATCTCTAAGAAAATAAGATCAATCAGGTAAAAACTCCTTAAATTATTTCTCCATTGTCATTACATTTTTCTTCTATATCCTACAAACTCATCTAAATTTATCGTTCTTTCTTCTTTCAGTAAAAGACTTGCCATTCCTATCTAAGGCTAATCTTTCTACCTGTGCTCTAAAACCTGTTGGTTGTACTTTCTCAGGGACTTCTGTCCATCAATATTTCCCTATCTGCTACATATTATTTCCTATCTTTTCCCCTGGAGCATATAATTATGCTCCAGTCATCCCCTTAACTTAAAAATCCTTCCTTTATGCCTTCCTCTATGTGTTACTTTATCTACCCTTCCTTTCATAGCTCAACTCTTTAAATATTAGTCAATACTACTACTTCCTTATTCCTCTTATCTGACCCATAATTCACTACAATCTAGTTTTACCTCCCCTCTCCTACCACATAGAGACTACTTTCATTAAAATCACCTAGTCCTTCAACTTGTCAAATCTAAGGGACTCTTTTCAGTACTTATCTTTGTAGCATCTGACAGTTGACACCTCCCTCTTCTGTGACACCACCATCTCTTATTCTTCAACCTCTTTGGGACCTCTAACCATCTGACCCTTCCATTTTCTATTAGTACCTTTTAGGTTTCTCTTCTTTCTCTATTTAATCCAGAATCCACAATTCATCAACTGAATCACTCTTTTACCATTACCTTCAACTTGTATTTTCTCTCTCCTTGACATTTTACCCTCCTATTCTTAAAAAACTAGTCCTCCCATTCTATTTTTCCTTTATTAGCTTCCTCCTTTGAAGATTACACTTAGGCTCAAACCTCAGTTATTTGTTTGTTCTCTCTCTCTCTCCACACATACAACACACACTATCCCTAAGTAAAGTAACAAAACCTATGGTTTCAATGACTACTTATATTCCACCTCCTTATGGCAGTCTGCCATCAACACCACCACCTCCTTTCTCCCTTTCCCTGAAGATTTTATATCCTAAATGACTCTCTCTCTCTCTCGAATACTACTTCTGGCATAATTCCTGAGTATTTCAATATCCATTAAGGTAATCCTTCTAATACTATGGCTTCTTAGCAACTTGAACCTTTCTCACATACATAATCTTGTCCTCCTTGCTATGTCAGCTACTTATTCCCGTGGTCATACATTTGATCTTGTCCTTAACAAGGTCAACTGTCACTTCCTATTTTTTCAGCTTATATGCCCTCTTTTTTTTTTATAATGAATTTTCTTGGATAGCTTACGCTCTCTCGCTCTCTCTCTCTCTCTTTTTTTTTTTTTTTTTGAGAGACAGAGAACCCATGCAAGTGGGAGGTGGGGCGGGGGGAGGGAGGAAGGGGCAAAGGAAGAGGGAGAGAGAGAGAATCTTAAGCAGGCTCCACGATCAGTGCAAAGCCTGATGTGGGGCTCGATCTCACAACCCTGAGATCATGACCTGAGCTGAAATCAAGAGTTGGACGCTTGACTGAGCCACCCAGGCGCCCCTACACCCTCTTAATACCTAATTTCAAACAGCTCTATTCAACTCCCTTCAACTCCATTATCACCTTCAAGCCCTTGATTCTATCATATTTTACTGCTTCACCCACTCCTCTCATGCAATCTCTCTCTCCTGAGCTTAAGGTTAATAAATATAATCCACAGTTGATTAGGCATATCTTTGAGATACTGCAAGTTCAGATCAGGCTACCACAATAAAGCAAATATCACAATAAAGTGAGTAAAATGAATGTTTTGGTTTCCCGGTGCATATGAAATTGTGTTTACACTATACTGTACTCTATTAAATATGCAATAACATTATGTCTAAAAATACAATGTACATACCCTAATTAAAAAATACTTCATTGCTAAAAAATGCTAACCATCATCTGAACTTTCAGCGAGTCATAATCACTGATCACAGTTCACTATAACAAATATAATAATAAAAACGTTTGAAATATTGCAAGAATTACTAAAATGTGACAGAGCCACAAAGTGAGCAAACGCTATTTGAAAAATGGTGCCGGAAGACTAGCTGGACACAGGGTTGCCACAAACCTTCAATTTGTAAAAAACACGGTATCAACAAAGTGCCATGAAGAGAAGTACAATAAAATGAGGTATGCCTGTATTATATATAATCCTTACTTACACTCTCATCATCCTTTTACTTTTTTAAATTCACTGTACTTGGCTGGCAAAACCAAAACTTTGATCAATTCCAATTACTTCTTACCTTTGAGCCTACACCTGTATATTAACCACATTTCTATCTTCTGTAAACTTGATGCCTTACCATTTGCCACACACGTTTAGGCCCAACATATCTTGTTCTGGACAAACTGATATGCTCAAGTCAATGTGTCTTGGTTTCCTGCCTCCCTTGTCACCCCCCCTCCCCTCCCAGGGGCACAATTTCCCAATGCAAACCAGTCTATCCCCAACTGCCTCCCTTGTCAGGCCCTCACACTCTGGCCCACTATATACCTTCCCTCATCACCCTATAACCAGGTACCAGACAATTAAGGATGGCCCCTATGTTCCAGAACCTACTGAAATTATTCAAACTAGCCAATCTTAAGCCTGCTTGCCATGCCTCACCTGTACCTTCCCACCAAAACCATGAAAAAGAAAGGCCCACAGTTCTTCCCTTTCCCTCTGCCTGATGACTGACCCCAGTGCTTCTCCATGTAGCCCCCTGTGGCATTGCCTACCCTCTCCTCTTGGTAACCATGAGTAATAGACTATTTTTTTCAATGGCAATCATCTGCTGATCTGTTGATCCTACTCTACTTCAAATTTTCTATTAATATGCTATATTTTAATTCAACCTGTACAGCTAAATGAAGCTGGAGAAAAAACATCCAACCATGATGCCAGGTCTCATTTTAAATTATGGATCATTAACTTAAAGTGTCTTTAATGCGCCAGCAATTATACTGTATTTTCTTGGTTCACTTTTTACTATACCTTCTAAGGTCACTATTTCATATTTCTCTCTTCTTGAATATCAACATCTACTCCCATCTTTATTTTCAGGTGATTAAATGAGAAAACTGAGCTAATCAAGTAACTTTCAAATATTCCTACTGTCACAACTATGCACCTGATTATATCTATACCTACATCCTCTATTTCTCTCTCATTACTCTGGTTGAATTACTTATGATTCCAGCTTAGGTCAATTCCTCTCCTCATGTACTAGATTCAATTCCTTTCTGCCTATACAAGGACATTGCTCTAGTAATTCTCTCATGCTTTTCTTGCTCTACTGCATTATTCCTTTTAGCAGGTAAACATGCTATTATTTCTCCTATCTTAAAGAATTTCTTTTGATTCTGTCTACCTCTCCAGCTACCATCCATTCATCTTTCCTTTAACTATAGCAACTACTTTGAAAGAACTGTCTGTACTTATTGTTTCTAATTTCCCTCTGTATATACTCTCTTGAACCTGATCCAGTCAAGTTTTAGCCCTTATCATTCCACCAAAAGAATTCTTACCAAGGTCTAGTTGCCTCTACAA
The DNA here is from genome assembly GCF_009762305.2 of Zalophus californianus. Taxonomy (NCBI): domain Eukaryota; kingdom Metazoa; phylum Chordata; class Mammalia; order Carnivora; family Otariidae; genus Zalophus; species Zalophus californianus. The sequence continues at coordinate 54,924,657 of NC_045598.1, forward strand.
TATTAATTGCCAATGTTCTCATCTTACTTATCCGCAGAATTTACCCAGCTGCTTTTTTTTTTTTTTTTTTTAACTTGGATTGTAGGATACTTCCCTTATCTGGTTTTCTTCCTACTTTTTCTGCAATGTTCATCCTTGCACATCTTCTGTCTACACTCATAGACTAGGTGAACTCATCCAATGCATGATTTAAATACCATCTATTTGACTCCCAAATATTTATCTCTACCTTTCCTCTGAACCCTAGGCCCATATACCCACCTGCCTACTTGACATCTCTGACTCAAAATTAGCATGCCCAAAACTGAGCTCCTGACAATCTCACCCTTACCTTGTCCAGCAAACCTACTCTTCTAGCGGTCTTCCCCCACTTTTGTTAAAAGTAATGTTATTCTTTCAGTTGCTTGGGTGAGAAAACTTCAAAATATATCCTGAATCCAGCTATTTTGTTATCACCCTTGTTGCCACCATCCTCATACAAATAACTATCCTATCTCTCTTGGATTGTTGCAGCAGCCTTCTAACTCTTCTTGCTTAACCTCAATCCCCTGAAATCTATTCTCCACATGGCAGCCAAGAATGATCCTTTAAAACACAAGTTAGATCATATCACTACTCTGCTTAAAATCCTCCATTTGTTTACCATCTCATTCATAGTAAAAGTCTAAGTCTTTACTATGACCTAAAAAGTTCTACATGCATTGTTAGATCTCTGACTTCATGTTCAGTACTCTTTCCCTTGTATACTTTGCTCTTGTCACACTGGCATCCTTTATATTGCCAGGTGTATTTTCCTATTGTAGCCTTTGCCCTTGCTGTCCCCTTTGCCTGAAATGCTCTTCCCAATAAATGTACATGTTTAGCATCCTTTCTTCAGGTCTTTACATAAAACCACCTTCTTAGTGTGGCCTTCCCTGACTCCCCTATCTAAAAATGTCAAACACTCCTCTCAAATATTTCATAAGCCCTTGCTTTATTTTTCTCATTAGGACTTACTTACTAACAAACATAATGTATCTTTTACTTAAATATCTTATGAATTAGTTTTCTCTCCTCCACTTAGAATTTAAGTTTCATGAGGGTAAGGATTTGGGGCTGTTTTGTTCCCTGCTGTATCCCTAATGCCTACAATAGTACTAAACATACAGTAGCTGCTTAATGAGTATTTGTTGAATAAATAATCCCTAAATCATTATATCTATCTCAAAACATGCAATCTTCATATTCAGGTGTTTACCAGCCTACTGGGTGGCTCCAGCTAAACGTCTATAAGACATCTCAAAGTGAATAGATACACAATGAAATATCACATTTACTATAAACCAGTTCTTCCTTTTTTACTCTCTATAGGACCCAATTAGAAATGAATTAGTGAATGATGTTTCATTTATCAATTAGGTAGTTACTGGGATCTCTTGAGAGAGCATTATCAGTGAACTCTCCCACATCTTCGCACTGTAAGTTCTATGGGAAGGAACCATGTTTATCATGTCAACAGTTACAGCTCTAGCTCTTAGCACTCTGTCTGACAGAGTAGGAAATCCGAAAATACAGACCATTTTTTGAAAGAAATTGAAAGACATGCCTGTAGCCAATTATGTGAGAAATTTATGGTACATCTCTAACTGTATTAGAAAATATATGTTTTCAAAAGAGGAAAATTAGAGAAGGTTTGAGATTTCAGGTGGTAACCACTTTGAAAACCACTACACCTGAAAACAGAGTCATCATACAAGTGGTCATGTAAAGGTGTATGTACATTATTGAGTTTTCCAAAGCAGGGACCTAATTTGTTTTGACTCCTGTATCTTCATTATCTAGGGCAATAACTGAAAAATATAAGGCATTCAATTGGTATCTATAGAAAGAACTCCTGATAATCACTTCCATGAAAATAGGGGCAAATGACATTAAAAACATGCTATACGTACAGAAATCTCACTATGAAATAAATAATCACAAGAGGAAAAGTAGGTGTGGCTTGTGAAAGTTTCTGTATTAGTCCCTTATTTTAGTGGGAAGATGGTAATTCCAATGTAAACCAAATAAATTTCTTCCATTCATTCGAGTTATTTATAAAACACTTCCTGTACATAAGGCCCTGTGCTATACACTGGCAGGGATACAATATGAATCAGATATGAACCCTAAGGAGCTTATAGTCTAATAAAAGAGCTAAAACACATACATGATTATAATGGAAGCACAAAATTTTATTTGCCGCGAAAGAGTAAAGTGACCTGAACCATGCTTCTGAAAAATTTAGCTAAAAATTTCAGTATGCAGAAACATACTAAAAGTAAGACCATTAATTAGATGCTATGGGAATAGTCCCAGATGAGAAGTAATCAAGGCTTAACATGGGGTGGCAGATGTAGAAATAAAACAAATACAAAATATACCTCTGTTCAGCATGTTTATTTATTTTTTGCATTTTGATGCTTTGACATCAAAGAACTTGCTGACCCTGGAGGGACTGCTCCTCCCAAGGCTAATCAATTCCTAAACATAGTAAGGGATTCACCTGCCAGTGCCCTTTCGTATGCAAATCAACCAATCCAGAGCCTAAACCCTTAACCAACTCCTTTTATTGGGCTCTCTCAGAGATCTCACTTTCTGGGCCATTACCCACCTGCCCTAATCACCCCTGGAACAGGAACCAGACAACTAGATACTCCTACGACCAGAGCCTTTTGAAATTATCCAAACGAGCCAATTCTAAACCTGCTTATTCTGCTTTGTCTGTTCCTCCCACAGAAACCACAATAAAGGTGCTTGCCCATGTTTTCCTCCAGCTTGTTCTACCTCCTGACTGGCCCTTCTGCTTTCCCAGCTGACCTCCTGTGTATAGTGTGGCATGCTATGCCTCCTGTTCCTATGGATCCATGAGTATTTAGAAAAGCTTCTCCCCTCATAACAGTCATTTCCATGTCTATAAAACATATCTCAAGTACCCTTAAAAGATAGCAGACACAGAACTGATAGGACTTACATAACAATGCCACTTAAACCTTAAATTTAAAGAACTTCCACCTATATTTTCTAATTCAATTCTTAAAATAACTTGTAAGATACTTAATAGTCATATTTTACAAGTAAGAAAGCTTAAACTCAAAAGTCAATTTAAATGCTCAAACTCGTCCAATAATTCACAGGCTATTAATCTGTTTGTACATTAAAGTTAATAATAGTATGTATCTTGTAAAGTTAAGGTGATGATTAAATTAGTCCTTACTTCTAAGTAAAGTTAGAAGTAAGTTAAATTGTAGACACGTTCATGTTAGGTATCAGTGGTATCTTGGTGGAGCTATCTGGTGGCAGTTGAAAATGCAAGAGTAAAGTAAATTTGAAGGAACAGAAGTGAGAGCTAGAGATTCAGATTTGAGAATTTTTGCATGGAGATGATAATAAATGAACAGAGTCCCCAAATAAAAACCTAAAGGCACAAAGAGAAGGTAACAGAGCCAAAGGAAGAAATTGGAGATAGTAAAAGAAATCAGAAAAGAGGCATTGACTTTTGACTTGTGACTTTTGAAACCTTGTGGTCACTCATTATTGACCTTTGAATAGTTTCTGTAGAAGTAGAGACAACAGACTGCAAGGGTTAAAGAGTGAACATAGACGTTTCTGGTCCAACAGGTAAAGACCACAAAAGTCACTAATCTTATTTTTATCACAAGAAAAAGGCTTAGCAAACTGAAAATCAACACGTCTTTTTAGATCCATCAGATCAGTTTATAGACAAACCACTAGCCAGAAAAGCTGGACAAGCAGGAGAAAACAGAGAATCACAACTTACAGACACTCCGAATGGGGCCAGGGAATGGTAGGAAAACTTAAAGGGTAATTGACTAATTGCAGGAGACTGAGTGTAAACTGATTTGAAAGATAAAATCTCCCAGGGCCCAGCCTCATAGAGGCCTACCAAGACACTCATCAGGCTCTCAGGAAGAAGATCAAAGAAAAGCGCCCTCATAATTCCAGCAGGGGGATAGGCATGACCATTCTAAAATATACCCAGAATGTTCGGTTTTTCTTAACAAAGGTCTACTCTCAAGGAAAATTATTTTAGCAGAGCCTCATCAACATGTGGGAAGGGAAATACACAACTCCAAGTCCCTCTAGACCTCTTGTTTCACCCAAGGAAAAAAATCTGAGAAACACTTATGAAGGTCACAGCCCAGGGTAAAAGTCCGACTAAAAGACTAAGACTTAATTACAGGATTATGGAACACTTCTCCTACCAACATCTTACCACCACACCACCAGGTCTCCAGTACAATAACAGGGGATTGAAATGGGAAGAACTACAAAGCTCAGACTCCATGACGGAGTCTCTAGGGGAACCTAAAAAAAAGAGACAAAAACGAGGACACTAGAGGAAATTGAAGCCTCATAAACCTACTGCTACAGCAAACACAGCCTAATCCCTAGCCAGATAAACACAAAACCTCACACTAAGGGCTTATTTACCTCAGTTCATATTACCTGATGCAACATGTTCAGCTTTCAACAGAAAATTACAAAGCATATCAATGGGCAAAAAAGAAGTCTGAAGAAACAAAGCAAGCATTAGAGCAGACTAAGATTGGCAGAAATTTTGAAATTGTCAAGATTGGGAAATAAAATAATTGTGAGTAATATCGTAAGGACTCTAATGGAAAAAAGGTGGACAGATAACATGAAAACTCTAAGAAAGAATCAAAAGGAAATGAATGAACATGTAAATAAGTAGAACAGAGGAACTATTAAGTAGAATAGAGTGGTGGTTTTTACCACAAGGGGAGATTGTTAAGCTAGTGGGAAAGATCTAATACAGGAAAAATTAGAGAAAGTGGAAAATTGATAAATACATGTTTTATGGAATCCTTTCTGAGATCAGCATTAAGTCTTAAAAGGAGGAAGATGAGAAATAACATATTAGGTCAAATCAATGGTTGTAAACATTTAAGTCTGTGAAATTTTGCTTTAACTGGTTAACATGGCTATCTCAAAATATGAAGGTTATACTACTTCCCATCTCCCACCTGATTCTTTCTTCAATAGGTAGTCTCTTAGGAATTTGTCATTATTTAAGAAATTCCCAAGAGAATTCAGGAATTCAACTTAATTTTACTTTGAGATTTCCATATCTACAAGTAAAAACAAAAACCAGACAGGATGCACAGTAACCAATATCACTGAAGTACATCATTCATTCGTTCAGTCAGCAAATATTGAGTGCCTTCTTCATTCAAGGCAATAGCAGTGAACAAAACAAAAATGCCCCATGGAGTACCATAGTTTGGGTGAAGATGCACTGATGAACATATATATTATACATCGGGTAGGGATAAGTTTTATGGATAAGCTGAAACCAAGGTTGAGGAACTGGAAGTGCTGGGAATTAGAAGTATTATTATTTTATGAGGGGTGGTTAGAGAAGGACTTTTTTTTTTTTTTTTAAAGATTTTATTTATTTATTTGAGAGAGAGAGAATGAGAGATAGAGAGCACGAGAGGGAAGAGGGTCAGAGGGAGAAGCAGACTCCCTGCTGAGCAGGGAGCCTGATGCGGGACTCGATCCCGGGACTCCAGGATCATGACCTGAGCCGAAGGCAGTCGCTTAACCAACTGAGCCACCCAGGCGCCCCGAGAAGGACTTTTTGATAAGATGACATCTAAAGGAAATAAGTGAGTCATGACACTATCTGGGGGTACCATATTCCAAAGAACAGCAAATACAAAAAAACAAAAAAACAAAAACAAAAAACTCTGCAAATGCGTAGGCCTTAAAGTGGGAAAATAATGTGCCTGATATTGTTGTGGAACAATGAGCCAAAGGGAAGAGTCCAAGGTGAGATCCTGTGGGACTCTGTAATGATGTGAAATTTTAGTCTGAGTGAAATGGGAAAAACTGGAGGGTTTTGAGAAAAGCACAGTGACTACCATGTGTAGGGTGTTAGTAAGACCATCCAGGGGGTTACTGTAATGTTACAGGGACTTCTATTAGAGCGGTAGTTTCCATTTATTTTGCAGGTAGAAATGACAGAATCTGCTGATGGAGTGGGGCATTAGTGATGGAGTGGGGCATTAGAGAAGTCAAGGGAAACTCCAAGGTTTTTTTACTGGGTAACTGGAAGAGCAGAAATTGTCATTTACTGAAATGACAAAGACTGCAGAGTAGATAAGAGGGGGAAATTAGTTTAGTTTTGCATACGAATTTTGAGATGTCTATTGACTTCTAAGTGCAGATGTTGATTTTATTAAAGTCTGGTTTCTGGAAGAGGTGCTGGCTAGAGATATAAACTTGTGAATCATCAGCGTATAGGTGATTTTTAAAGGCATAAGGCAATAGTGAAGAAAAGGGGTTTAAAAACTGACCCCAGCAACACTCCAATATTTAGATATGGGAAAGAAGAAAAAGTACCAGCAAAGTATTTTGAAAAGAAGTAGCTATAAAACAAGGAGAGAACTAGGGAGGAGTGGTGTCCCAGAAACCAAATGAAGTGATTCAAAATTCGAGATGTGGAAGGGTTAAGAAGAAACTGAGAAATGGCCATTGCATTTCGATGGACGCCTACTGCTGACCTTCACAAAAACTATTTTGTGGAGTGGTAGAATGGAAAAAAGACGCTGAGAACCATATTCAAGAAAGAATGTATGGTTCTCTCCCAAGAATTTTCAAGTTCTGTTAAAGAAAGATTAGCTCAGCTGGAGAATGGAGGAGAGATGTTGAAGGTCTGAGAAGAGAGAACAAAAGTGGTCTGGAAGTGTGGGAGAGTGGATTAATGAGGAATCTTTAATGCAATTTCTGGGCATTACTAAGGGACCATTTGTTATAAGCAAAAAAAGTCCACAGAGCTGTGTGCTCTTCTCCAGCCTCTCGTTCAAGTGTTGCAGAAACGGCAGAACGTCGCGAGCAGTAATGGGTTTTAAGCCACGATGGCATGAGGAGGCAGAATAAACTTCGACTACAGAGCATACATAGTCAAGTTCAGTCTGGTGGCTCACTGAACCTGAGGACTGAAACGGGCAACAAGCATGATGCAGCTGACCGGAAAAACAACTCCAGAGTGTTAAGGAGGAAGAGCGGCTCTAAACAAAGCCGATCTTTTCCCGTAGAGCAAACACAGCAGTTTGGGGGTTGAAAAAGTCTGTACTAGGCCAAGTTAGGGGACATTGCCGCATGAGAGCTTCGAGGGCTGGCTGAACCCAGACGCAGAGAGAGACAGGATCTATAAGGGCTTCCTCCAGGACCCAGGAGGGACTAGGTTTTAGCGCCGGAACTTACAACCAGAGGTTCTGCTGCTTGCGGCTGTTTACTGGAGAGACAGGCATGGTGGCGACAGGCTTTGGAGTGATCGGCCACCCCCTTCCCTAGCTGCTTCTGGCGTCCCTGTACCCCAACCCCCGGCGTTAGCGGCTCCGGCTGAGGCTCGGGAATGTTTGCCGGGCGTCATGGAGACGGAGGAGCCCGGGCTCAACAAGCGGCCCCGCGGTTGGCTGGCGGCTGGAGACCGAGGAGGAGGGCGGAGGCGGAGGGGAGGGCAGAGGGTTGGTGGAGCAAAAGGAAGCTCCGGACGACGACTAGAAAAAGGAGGCGGGCGGCCAGGGCCCCAGGCCCCTCCCAGGTTCTGAGTCTCCCCGGCTGCAGGCGGATGGATGAGGCTCCTTCAGGCGGTGGCGGCAGCAGTGAAGGTGGCGGCGGCAGCAGCGGCAGCGGCTGTAAGTGCAGCCTCCATAAACCATCTCTCCTCTCCTAGTCCTGATTGGGATGAGGGGCTCCTAGAGTGTCCTCAGTCCCCTTTCTCTCCTTCCCCTCCCCCACGGTAGAGCACCGCCCGGAAGACCCTTAACTTCCGGGGAGGGGCTGCAAGAGAACGCGCCCGGCCCGCTTTCCCCTCCCGGAGAGCGCCGGCCACCCCCCAAGGCGCATGCGCAGCCGACCTCCACCGCGCACCCCCTCCCACCCCGGTCTTTTGCTTTGGCGGTGGCGGCGGCGCGGATCTTCCCTGGCGTCGCGGCGCGCCGGGAATCCGCTGCGGTGTGAGTTAGTCTCGCCCAGTTCGCTTCCGCACCTTTCTCCTTTCGGCCCCGGAATCCGGTCGGGGTGGGGCTAAGCTGACCATCCCCCTGTGGCTCCGCCTCTTTTTCCCTGTAGATCTGGGTTCGGTCCCAGCCCTCCGGAGGCTCCTGCTCGCACCGCAGTCCCGTGGTGAGCGGGGTCCTGGGCGAGCCGGCTCTTTTCGGAGGGAGTGAGGGAGGGAAGAGAGACTGGAAGAGGGCATTAATATGAAGGAACTAGGTCCTCCCGGTCCTTGTGAAGATCTCTGGGGACAGATGCCTCCCCCTCCTTGAAATGGCCTTGTTCTTGCAGCTTTTCGTGGAAAGATCTCTGGCTTGGAGCCCATCTCTGGTCCCCGTTTGCTATGTGACCTTGGGCGAGTCACTACCCTTCTCTGGGCCCCTGTTAGCCCTAAAGCTTCCTCCAACGCTAAAACTCTTAATTTTGCAGAAAAGCTTATGCAGTTACAAGACTGGCCCGTCTACTGAGGCCGCTTTGCCCAGATGACGTGGAGTTGACCGAAACTTCTTTCTTCAATCATGGATGGAATGAGGCGACCTATGTATTGGGTCGTTTTTATTATTTTACCATCGGTTTCAAATTGCATGTCTCAAGGCTCATTAATGTTTTCCTAAAATTGTCATGGGATCCTTGTCCTAATTCCTGGCCATCTTTTTTAAAATTAGAGACAGGCTGAGAATTAGAGACATGGTGAGCTTGTGGTATCATCATCTCTGGTCTCGTAACTACTGAGGCTCTCTTTCCTTTGATCCAGATGGTGTGGTGGCTCGATTCTCCCAGTGCCTGGCTGAGTTTCGGACGTGGTTAAGAACCAACTGGTTGAGGTTCAATGCAGACAAGACGGATGTGATGCTGGTAGGCAGGGGCACACTTGGAGATTAAGGGAGGGAAAATCCAAACTCCCTCAAGTAATATAAATATTACATTACTCTTTCTGTATATTCCAGTGTTTGAGAACTGATGATGGGCCAATAATGTCCAGAGTTGGGTGAGATAAAAATAACCTGTCAACAGTATTAGGACTATAAAAATAAGTTTGTTATAGTCTGATAAAATGGGGCCACTCGATAAAACTCTTCATGTAAAAATTATGAAAAAAACCAAACTGTTTGAAGAACCAAAAGGCTATGTAAGTGTTTTGGGGTGACATTAATAATAAAAACCAAACTAACAAAAAGATGATGCTGATTCTTGCATAGATGTGGGGCTTCCGAATGTAATGCATTACTGCTTTGTAACCTGCATTTTGCCTACTAAAGTAAAGGTAAATCTCAATTTATCAAAAACATCCTTTTTAAGTTTTTTGATATTTAGGTATTTTCAACCAAATTAGTAGATATTCATCAATTTTTACCTGCACATCATGTGTAGGTTGACACTTTGAAATAAAAATACCAAATAATCTCAAAAGGGGCTCATGGACTCCGAAAATAGCTGGGTAGAGAATTTGTTTTTATGGTTTCGAATGTGCTGCATTAATCTGTTTCATTCAAACAGCCCTAGAGTCTAAATTGTTAAAATATTTTCTTGGAGCATTTTGAGAGGTTCCTGAATTGCATAACATTTTGTTTATGTAGTATAGGTATATAGTACTTATATTCGAGTCAGGTATTGGTACTGAATAAAAGGTTATATTTCTTAGGTATATGTAAATTACCAGACTTTTACTTTTTGGTTAGTTTAAGGTACTGGTTGAAGTAAAATTGTGACCTTAAAATGCTTTTCTTAAAAGCAAAATAACTGAGGGTGTGTGTGTGTGTGTGTGTGTGTGTGTGTGTGTGTATGTATGTATGTATGTATGTTTATTATAGCCTCTATAAAAATGTTTAATAACTTTTTAATGGAGTATTTAGTAAATTACTTAAAAATAATTTCCCAATATAACAGCAGTTTTGAGAAGCTTAAATGTGGTGAAAGTTAATGTTAGTTTGCTTGAAAATAAGGAAGCATTTAGATAGGGAATGGGAGCTCAAGAGGCATTTATTCAGGCTTTGTATAGTGATTTTTTTGTTTTGGGACATTAGCCACAAACCTCACATAAAATTGGAATTAACTACACTTTTTAGTTTAACTTTAGATATTTTACTATACAATTCTAACAATACCATTTTGGAGATCACATTAATAAATACTATAAACTGTAATGATTTTAAACATTTTATAGGTATTGGTGAATTTTCTCATACCTTTAACTCTGTCATGTCTTGTTTTTAGGTTTTCTAGTATCAGTAGGCATTAAAGATTTATATTTTGTTAACCCAAGTATAAATAATGATTGCACTTAAATACAAAGAAGACATCTGTTGAATTAATCCAAAGTGCTAAAAAACTCAGGGAAATGGATGGAAGTAACAAGGAGATAGATTCTGGTTTAATAAAAAGGGGAATGTTCCAAACATACAGCTTTTTCTGAAAAGAGCAGCCTCTTCATCAGACAGTAAGTCATTGGAGGTGTTTTAGCATAGGCAGAAAAGCCTGGTAGTGGGGACACATAATGAGGGATTCCTACCTAGACAGGGTAGAAATTGACTAAAAGACCTCTAAGGACCCATCTAACACTAAGATTCTGTGGCTAATGAATAGTTAATTTTTTACATATTTGATACTGAACAGGTAAGCAAGAGTTTTTGAGAAAGACTGCTTTCCTTAAAGTGGCTCCTAAAATTTTGAAAGACAAGTATATCATGAGAATAAAATGGGAATAAAACCATACTGAATTCATTAGTAATGTGTTACTAATGACTTACAATATTGGAACTATTTCTCTTTATTTTCATAATATCTGAACGTAAAAAAAAGCACTGAGCCCACATTTATTAAAAAAAGGAGGAAAAAATGTAGAGGGAATTTTTCCCCCAAATGATAATGCCACTTAAAATTAGTAAAAATGATACACAATATTAATAAACTTAAAAGTCATTTATCAATAAGAGGGATACACATTCAAGTTATGTCCCAGATTTGATTTTCTTGACAACTTCAGAATTCATTCAGTAGCTTAAGGGACCACGATCCCCAACTTTTTAATCACAATTGGGATTTTTTGTTGAGGTTTACCTGAAGAATCAAAGAGTAAATGGGATTAAGCAAGCAAGTTATTCCTGTACCTTGCATTTTGACAACACTTTAATTTTCTTTTTGTGAACTAGCTAAATTTCATGTATTAGCTTTGGTAGTTAAATGGAAAATCCTCCTTTATCCCCACGGTATTGTGAAGCCTGAGTTTCTACCTCTAGGCCCCTTATTCTGTCTTTACCCACCCCAGGTCTATGCACATCAATTGTTCTTTGCCTTCAGCTATTTTCCATCAAGCACCTCAAAGTCAAAACTAAGCACAAGCTGACTTTTCAGAAAATGATTTTTGAGTCCAAAGGACTAAGGTAATTCAATAGGGTAACTCTATGTACCTATACTAAAATACTTATTCCCCCAAGAAATCCTGAAAAACACTTTTATAGTATAAGTATTCTAAAAAAATAAAATGAAAATACTGTACAGTACAGTTAATGGTAAAAATTGTTTGTAGATTTGGGAACCTTAAAGTTTTCCTTTCTCTTCTTTCCCTTGCTTTTCTTTCAGTAGAAAATGTGCATCAGATGTTTATGTTTAATTGGTTTACAGACTGTCTGTGGACTCTTTTCCTGTCAAATTACCAGGTAATGTCCTTTCACTTAGCAGCTACTTCATATACCTATAAATGCACAAATTATTCATGCACAAATTATTGGACAAAAGAATTTCAAACTAATGTTGAATCTTTGGAAAAAGGAAACTGCTTAATAGAGTCTAGAATTTTAAGGGAATACAAATAATTTAAGAAAACAGCCCATATTGCATTGTAAGTTAAGTATTAAAGAAAAATTGTATATGTGCACATTTATGCAGTATATTGTAGGGCCGGCATTACATTATTTGGAAGGAATGACTTTTTATATTTGACTGGTTGATTTGGGTAATCATTTTTGAAATTGCATTAAGAACCCTTGAACATTTTGGGGGAAAATGGTCTTTTTGAAATTAAGATTTTTAAACTCCTGGTTTAGTAAAATATGTTACTGCATGTTTTAATATCACCTTTGCAATACCAGTATCTGCCTTAGTAATGGAAGGGAAACATGTTTGTTATTTTGCAGTCATTGGCTGGGCAGTCATTAGCATTGGCATCAAGGCCAATTGGTAGTTCTAGGCCAATATTTTAAAATAAACTTTCAAATTGCTGGCATTTCAGGCATTGCAAATAAGTAGGTTTTCCCTCTATGGAGTCAATTCAGAGATCCATCAAATAGCAGCTTTTTAGTATTTCGCATTCTGGAATTTTCTCTAGTTGTGCAAAATTCAAACGTTGCACAATTACGTTGCTCCTGGCATCTCAGGAAGTGTGTGGGGGAAAAGCAAATGAGATGTGAGGATGGCAGACTACCTTTTCACAGTCCCTTTTCTTAATCTCTGCTCTGACCTCTAAGATTTGGGGATGTGGGATTTTACATTTCCTGTCAGGAATCAACCGAGAGAGAGAGGAAGAGAGAAAGAGAGAAAGAGAAATACTTGTCAAGAGACAGCCGCTTTCAAAGCGCGCCACTTTGCGCTGTTGCCGTTGTTGCATCACAGCAACATCCGTTTTCCAGCAAATGCACTTCAAAAAAGGCCTACATGTAAAATATAACGTATCTTTTCCCCTGCGATGTGAATGCTGGACGCAGCTTTTTTGGCACTTTTCCTTGACCTCTCTGGTCCCCTTAGGGCCCTCTCCAAGCTGGAGTCGCGGATCCGCTAGCGCAGGGGAGGCGCCCCGCGCTGAGATGCCCACCTCCCCCCTCAAAACCCACCTTGACTCCGCCCCCTCCGCGCTCCTCCCGGGGAAGGCTGCCGCGGGGTTGCGCGCGCGCGCCCCTCCTGCCGCGCGCGCGCGCGCCGGCCTTTTCCTTCCAGTCCTGCTCAGCCGGGCCGCCGCGAGGGGGCGGAGTGGGGTGTGGTGGGCGCGCTCGGGCGGCTCCTGCGCGTTCCCGCCGAGGCAGCAGCGGCGGCGGGAGCGGCAGAGACGGCGGCGGCGGCTGGAGTCCCGTTGCCGAGTCTCACATCCGGGTTCTGGCCGTGACCCAGCTGCGGCCGCCGCGGAGATGTGACCCGTCAGTACGGCAAATATGGCGGAGGTAAGGGAGCGAGCTCCCCCTCCCCGTCCCGGAGCCGGGCGCCCCCGGGCCCTGGCCGGGGAGGAGTGGAGTGGGCCTGGCTAGGAGAGGCCCAGCCCTGCTGGCGCCACTGCCCACCTGTTGTCCGGAACAGGCCGCGCTCTGGGCGGGAGCTTTCCCTGGAACTTAGTTGGGATGGGTTCGTGGGGAGGAGGAAGCGGAGGCGTAGTAGGACTTCGGGGGCAGTTTGAAGGGTCGAGTGCTGCGTAGTAGTGCGTGCGGAAAGGGGTGAGGGGGAGTGGGCGCCCGCGGGGCAGGGGCGTCGGTGGCGCAACTTCGCCGGCCGGTGCTAGGGGCCAAGAGAGGAGCTACTGCTTCCTCTTCTTGCGAAGTTTCTTCCCTCCCTCACCGAGATGCTGTTGCGCCCTTCCGCGTCACCCCCACCCGTTTGCTACTGACATCCAGTCTGTGTTAATGGGGAAAACGTAAGGCAGAATGGCCTTTAACTCTCGTTTTCCTGATGGTGTTGATGAGCGTGGAGAAGTAAACCTGGCCTTTCGCAGGCCGGCCGTTTAGGTTGGGGGACTCTCCCTCTATCTCTGGAACAGTTCCATTCCTTCTCAGGGTAGAACCTCTTTTTCTCTCTTCACATTTCAGAAGAGTTGCTTTCTACCTTTCCCTCTCTTCACTTTCCAGGCATTCCCTCCACCCCTTTCATGTTAAGGCTATCTATTATTGTCTTTCTCTTATTAATATTTTTTTTTTACCCTTGTGGGGAAAAAAACGAGTTCCCCCCAATAAACGAGTTACCAAAGCCCCCTTTCTTCGGTGATAATTGTTTTATGTTTTTGGGCTTCAAATCGTGGCGAACTACCACTCTTAATGATTGTTTCGAACTTAGTGTTGTGCCACTGGAGATTTAAATTTTTGTTTCTGATTTAAACCTTTACACATTCGATTTTTTTAATACTTTTTTCCCCCTTACCTTCGGAAGAATTCCGTTATTCTTCACCCCCTAGAGTTGAAGAAGTGATAGTATTTGGGGTTTTAATCTACTTTGAGTCAGAGCCTCACTAAATGATTGTTAAGGCATTTCCTTGTATGAATTCCCATTTTCATGGTCTCGGAGACACCCCAAAACAGATTCAGGAATAGTTTTGTTTTTTTTTTAACCATCCAGCCCCCAATTTTTGTGTTATTTGATAAATGAAGTCAGTGGTGAATTATTTGGTAATACCATATTATCTCCTTTTTAAACCTTGGGATACAGAAACGTGTAGATTATGGAAAAATATTAATTTCGACGCTTTTTATGTCCTGGTTGAGTAGAGGGACTTAAAAGTTAGCCTTTTGTGCAGTTGCTTTTAGGGTGCTCCTTCTTTCCTTATAGAAACTGACTTTATATTAATGTAGTGGAGTATTTGCTATTAAAGGAGCAGATTTCACTATAGCAGGACTCTTTGCTGCCAGTAATCTTTTTAAGACATTTACTACTTTTGATTTAAAACTAAATTTAGATCTTAGGTTTATTTCCATTTCTTTTGTTCTTTGTGGTTAAAGAATTGTATTTCAAGGCACATAAGTTGGAGAAAACATAGTACTTTGTATTTCACTTAAATGTGACTGGATTCATTCCACTGGGCTGAAACAGTTTTAGTCCTGGTAAGATTTTAAGTGTTTCTTTTTCCATATGTAAGAGGGGGAAGGGGTCGTATGTGGCTGAATTTACCTACTTTTTGTTAAATAGTGTTCAGTGGATTCCCCTTTCAGTGAATGTCTATTAGATAAGCAGCAGTGACGGTTTCTTCCATGGTGGTGTTGCTCACAATGGTTTGAGCTTTAAGTTCTGTAGTCATATTTTAAGGCAAGCTATTATAGAAGGAAAATAACTTAGAGTTTGCAAATACAGTAAAATTTAAGTTTAAGAAACTTCACCCATAAATTTTAACTGCTGGCACACTGAAAACTTAGTATGTAAGTAGAAGTATATTAATATTTTTTTTTTTGTTTTAGAAGCTAAAGATGATTGCATTAATGTAAGAGAGGAAAAGCAATATTTTGAGTCACTAATCATTTCCTAATATTTTGAAGGGTTTGTTTTAGTTTTCTTAAAAATTGGATCAGTTGGAGAATGGAATGCTCATGTTAAGTAGGAACACATGGATGGTTCAATTTCAAGAAGAGAAAACCTGAACTTTGTTTTCAGTGCATTTATTTAGTGACCTGAAATCTTAAAAAAAAAATTTGTCTTTTATAACTTCAGTTGCTTGTAGATGGTTTTATTTTTAGTGAATTTGGAGGAAGAATGGGGGATCCTTCTTCATTCATCTGTGTCCTGCAAAAAATCTAAAGCAAGTGAAAAAATGAAAAGTAAAATTTGTATTTTTCTGATCTCAATATTTTAGTAATCAGGATGATTTTAGAGACTAATCATTTTTAAAAATTATGTGGAGAAATGCTTGGTGTATAGAGGGCTTTTATTTGCTATTGTGTGAGCTCTCAGGAGATTTGTTCATGATGCCAATATAAAGTATGCGGTAAAATAAATGTGCTATTGTACTTTTGGTTAAGTAGACTTGAACGTTGAAGCTAACTGGTGAAATAACAGAAAATGCAGAACAACAATATACATTTATTTGATAAATCTGAGGGGAAAGCAGGTTATTGAGGAAGTATGTCTCTGGAGAAAAATGCAGATATTATGCTTCTGGGTGTTTTTATTGTTGTTATTTTTTCCATAGGAGAATGACCCTGACCTTGTTTTTCCAGAGAAATGTTTACTTCCTGAATACAAATTGATTTAGATGTAAATAGAATATATTGATTTTTCATACTTGATCTGATCATCTTAGGCAGTCCATAGTAGGAAGTATGTATTTAATGGTTCCTCAAATCGTGGTAACATTAACAACATATTTAATGTGATTAAAAGAAATGGTACATACTCCCTTTCTTAATAGTTTTTAGTAATATTTCTCATTACTTATTATCTCTTAGAATTATTTATCAACCTTCCAAAAGGAGGTTCTCCTAGTTACACTTAAGGAAGGAAATTACAGGGTAGTTGCAGTTTTACAAAGGCATTGAGAAAGGAAGAAATCGTTGATCCTTTGGGTTTTATAAGGAATGTGGTGTAGGGACCTTTGGGAATGAACAATTTGTTATTTCAGAGTTTGTAAACACAGAAGGGACTGCTCCAGGAAAAAAAAAAATCCACAACATGGTGCAAGACGTATCTTTTCACCTAGGCCATATTGCTGTTATATAAAGAAAAGAAAATTTAATGAACTTGCTTTTCTGTATTAGTTTTAAGTATTTAATCATTTCCAAAAATTATATACATAATCTGTTTAATTGCATCTATTGCATCTGTTCATTTATTTCTCTTGAAAACAGACTGCTTGCTTAGTGGTTTTTTAGTGTATTTGAATTTCATTTTTTAAGGAAATAGGATCATCTTGACTGCTATTCTTGATAGTGTTAATTTCAATTGTAAACAAAACTTGTTTCACTGTGATGGATTTAGGCTTTAAATAATTCTCTGTAGTGGTAATGAATTTTTTTTTTAATATTTATTCTTGATGAACACCAATGTATGAGAATCTAATAAAGTTTAATTCAGAAGGAGTAATAAAGTGCTTGATAAGGTAGGAAAGGTTAGCTGGAGGAAATATAGAAGTGGATTACTTTTAGAGAATTTTTGAACTGAAGACTCATCAGTTTCTCAAATCAGAAATAAAACACTGCCATTGAAGCAAGTAACTGATTAGTAAAAGTAGAAAAATAATCATCTATATAGAAATTTCTTGCTTGGTGCTAACTTGAGTCCCTGTATATTTCAGTGTTTATTTGCAAATGTTTTCAAAATTCATTGCAGTGATTAAGCTGTTCAGGTACCAGTCATCACTTGGGACCCATTCTGTTTGACTTATTCTATGGCTTATAAGAATGACTTAAAATTATGTTTGTGTAGATAGGAAATTCATAAAGTAGCACCTCCCAGAAAGCTTTTTGCAAATTGAGATAATTTTTTTCCAAAAGTCCTAGATTAAAAAAAAAATTTAGAAGAGGCTGTTAAACATATCCCATCCCTTTAGCTAAGTATTCCTTAGTAGTATGTCTTTTGAGCAAATCATAATAGTAAAGAAGTTAGATCTCAAAGGAAATTGAACTAGAAGAAGTGTAAATCTTTCTATCTTAGGGAAAATGAAACTGAGCAGAGTTAATGCAGTTTGTCCTAGGTTGTGCATTTAGGCTGTGGCACAATTAAGAGTGGGACCCAGGCTTCTGAATTCCTAGTGCTTAATAATAGCAGTTCATCCCCTGAATTATTATTACTGTAGTCAGTTTGCTAGTTTTACCACCAAGATTTTCTTAATCTTTTTTATGCTCCAGTATTCCTCAGGGGAAAGAAGAGACTTAGTTTTGTATGGAGGAAGAGAAATGGTGAGCACAGTTCCCCTGTCTTCCCCACCTGGAGGAGGGCCTCTAACTCCTTCCTGGCTTCTATCCCCATAACTGTGAGAATCTCTTATTTAGTGTCTAAATTACTAGGCAGGTGATGATAACAAAGAAATGGTGATGGAATTGGTTTGAGGGGAGAAATTAGTTCAGACAGGTATGTTCATTGAAAATATGCTTTTGATTGCCTGGAATATAGGAGTCTAATGATTACTTCATGTTTTTACTACCTTATTTTTTTTTTAATAATGATAATCTAGATTACCATGTTCTAGAAAAATACAAAAGAGAAACATTTGAACAGATCTGAGGCATTGAATTTGTTACAACTATTAGCAACTTCATCAACTAAATCATATATATGGGTAAGGGTATAAAAGTTAACAGTTTCATTTTTTAATTTGATTTAGCTTACTCATACTCTGTGTGACTGTCTGGTGTTATGTTTTCCATCTCAGATAATTATGTATGTACCTAAAAGAAAACTAGGTTATTTTTCTAAATTACGCACTTGTTAAAAAAATAGCAAGTACTAAGTTTTCTTAAAAATCTAGAAGTAGAGGAAGAAAATGAAAATTAATAATTTCACAAGATAATCTCTACTAACTTTCTTTAAAAAAACAAAACAAAACAGTAATGCTAACAAGTGGTTGGAAAATTCCAACAGGGTAGAAAGGTATGAATGAAAAAACCTCTCCCCTACCCATTTCCTAGAGGTATTTACTGTTAACAGATTCTTGTATATACTTTTGGAGAAAAAAATTTTCATGTGTATTCTAGCCCAGTTTACCCCCCTT
Source organism: Zalophus californianus (assembly GCF_009762305.2). Classification (NCBI taxonomy): domain Eukaryota; kingdom Metazoa; phylum Chordata; class Mammalia; order Carnivora; family Otariidae; genus Zalophus; species Zalophus californianus. The sequence continues at coordinate 54,943,111 of NC_045598.1, forward strand.
TTTACGAGAAGACTGTTAAATGGAATAATTACTGGAGTTTTATTGGCTTAAAAAAACCCTAAATGTTCAAAGAGCCATTTCTTTTAAGCTCCTAATGTTTTTTTGTTTTGCCCTGCAAATCATTTCGAAAGTTTATTAAAAAGGAAAAACAGCACTGTAAGGCTACTTTGTGGATGGCGAACCTGGAACCAGATGAAGATAGTCATCATTGCTGTAGCCTTGGACAGATATTGTGCTTAAACTTGGGAAATAAAGCATAATTGCATGACATAAAAGTGGATTGATACTTTAAAATATTGATTTGCTCTGTAATAATTTGTGTGGTGGTTAAATCCATTTTGAGCTAGAAATGTGTAGCTCTCTGCCCAAAAGATCTAGAAACCCTTTTTATAGTTACATTACTCTGTCACCCTGCTCTCCAGCTTCCTGTTAGAGGAATAGAATTAAAAAGTAGCACTGTTTTAACTCTATTGTGGCAAAGTAACTTTTAAGTAAAGATAGTGGTGTGACGCTTGAAAATCTATTAATACTGAATACTGTCAAATAAAAGACGACTATAACATATAGTCAAGAACCATTCTAAGCATTAGAAGGAAAAAAAATAGGACCCTTGGAAAAGTGTGCTTCAAAAGAACCTAAGTTATCATGTATAATCTAGAATGTCATACCTAGTACAATAACATAATGTGGACAGTTTTCAAAATGGAGTTTTAATACTTTATAAGAAATTTGTCTTAGATGCCTAGCTTTTGAAAATTAGGCACTTCCCTCGTTTTATTTTGTTTTTTTCTTGACTCTCTGCCCCATTACTCAGCAGAAAGAGGGAAAATACAGATCTTTGTCAACTTATGATGGGGCTGTGTCCTGATAAGCCTATCATAAGTTGAAAGTATCATTAAGTCAAAAAGGCATTTACTATACCTAACCTACTGAAAGAACATCTTAGCTTAGGCTAGCTTATCCCAGACATGCTCAGAATACTTAATTAGCCTACACTTGGGTAGAATCCTCTAACACAAAGCCTATTTTATAATAAAATGTTGAATATCTCATGTAATTTATTGAATACTAGACTAAAAGTGAACAACAGAAAAGTTGTATGGGTACACAGTGGTTATAAGTGTATTGGTTGTTGTTTACCCTCGTGATTGCATGCCTGACTGGGAGTTGCAGCTTGCTGCCACTGCCCAGCATCACAAGATAGTATCATACCACATATTGCTAGCCCAGGAAAAAAAATCAAAATTTGAAGTTCAGTTTCTACTGAACGAACACCTATTGCTTTTGCACTGTCGTAAAGTTGAAAAATCATTAAGTTGAGCCATCATTGTTGGGGGCTATTTGTACTAGAATAACCCTATCTTTGCTAATGCTTTGGGCCTTCCAGCATCTCTGACTTCTAATGGGCATGAAATAGCTCTGAATGAATAGGAAAGGTTTTAATTATGAAGTGTATGTCATTTGAAACATTTAGTTTTTGTTATTTATAGAAGTTTGTGTTTGTAGATGACTTGTTTATAATTATAAATTAACTGAATTTAGATAAAATGTAGCTGCAAATTGTCAAGTGGTAATATTACTGAAATAAGTTGCTAGCTAGCAATTTTATCTTTAAATTTTCTAAGTGCTTATAGTTAAATATATAAGGAGTAGACTGCTACAGTAGAAGCAGCATTTTAATTGGGAGTGTTTGTAATTTTTCCATCAGATAACTTGACTTTAGCTTGAAGCTTACTAATTCTGTGATAATTTAAAAATATGTTGTTTGTGAGTAAAGTTAACCTAATGTACTGTTTGGTGCTTAATAACATTTTACTTTTTCCTTTTGCTTTCTTAAAATATAACTTTTACTTAAAATAATGTCTTAAAGTGTTTTGGCCTCCCTTCTCCCACACATTTTAAGCCAGAGACCAGCTTGATAGCAAACCTTGTGTGTAATTTCCTCTGTCTTGATTGGAGAAAATATTTTAGAAAGTTCGAAGATCTAAAATCAGATCTCTTAAACTACATATTTTGTGAGACCCATATTTGCCTTTAAAATCTGAATTCCTTATTGTTGTCTTTGTTTCTAGATTCAGGAATGTTTGGAATTTTTTAATGTTTAAATATAATGTCAGAGAAAGGATTATATGGAAGGTTTTAGTTTGTCTTGGACAATTCAGACATTAGAACTTACTGTGGTTTTTGGTGTCATGCTTGTCTTTGAATAATTCCTCTAAATTTTGTAAAGAATTACTACACAAAGATGATAATTTTTCTTCTTTTCTCCCCCTCCCCCAGCCATCTGTTGAGTCTTCGAGTCCAGGTAAGTATTTTCTATATATTCTATAATTTCTATTTGACTAACATTTGTCCTATTAGTTATAAAAAGGCTAGAGGAGTTAGACTATCATCTGACTTGCTTTTCTTCTGAATGCTTCTTTTCTCTGGGGAAAAAGAAATGGATGAAATATTTGACTGCCCATGAAAGTACAGGTGAGGCTGCTGTGAGTTCAACCTCATGACTATTTGTGGGTTCACTTTTTTTATGAATTACTATGTGTATTTCTTACAGGTTTTAATTGCTATTTGATTTCAAGTATATATGAAGTGTATTTTTTCAAAAGAGTCACTAAGAAATATTTGCTTGTGTAGGAAACTCAAAGTATTTGAGAAAAAAATTAATGCATTTAGTGAGGGAGAAAAAATAATATAAGAACATTAAAAAATGAATAATGTCGTAAATCAAGGTTATGTTTAGATGCACACCATATAGCTTTGGAGTTTCGTATTCTCTTACAAATACAGTACAGATTCATTTTTTCTTAACTTAGAGGTTGCAAACATGGGGTATTTGAACCATATCTGGGCCACACATGTTTTTTGTTTGGCCAGTGTAGTGATCTTAAAAATTAGAATGTTTTTTATATAAAATCTGTATTTAGGCTTCTTGTGATTAGTCAGAGTTCTAGCACTACTTAAAGTATAACATTCCTGTATAGCAACAATTGGTTGGAGCTGAAGAGCAGTCAGGAAAGAGTCTAGTCTTTGCCTCGGTGTCCAGGGACTTCAAGAGAGAGGACTGCCTTCTATAATGGAGTACGTGAATTAAGGAACAGCTCAGTATAGCATAAGAGTCAGAAAGGGAGCTCTCTGAGATAGGGTAGTGTTTTATTTGAAAACATCTCATATATATTGAATATTTAGGTATGATGTATTACTGAATTTTCCAGATTATTGAAGCAGTCTTTCTATGTTGTAAGTTTTAGAAAGAATGTTTGTAAAAATGCTTAATATATGCCTTTTGTAATGGTTTGGGGTCATTTTCAGGAACATAAATCACTGTACTCTGTGTAGTACAATGTATCAAGTAGGAGCTAGACTAGAATACCTCCAGATCCCTTCTAAATGGTTAGTGTGCTCCCAGCTGACTGTGAGTTTTGTCATATTTATTTCAGCTGAGATGTCTTACTCTTTCTAATATGCTTGGAAGTAAAGTATATTAGGCTTTGTGACATTTCTGTAACTCAAGGATTTTTTTAACTTCCTAGTTTATAAATATGTTCTGGATGGTTGAGGTTGGAAGTAATCTGACCTCAGATAAATAGTAGATTATTGTATCCTTTTTAGGACATGGAATTGTTCCCAATATTTTTTTTTTCCTTTCAAACACAGACATCTTTTCATCAAAAAAATAGGTTCTAGTTTTTGTTAATGTTGTCCCACTGCAAATAGACTGAGTTTTAGATATATGTATTTTTAAGATTTATTTATTTGACAGAGAAAGAGAGAGGGATCACAAGTAGGCAGAGTGGCAGGCAGAGGGAGAGGGAGAAGCAGGACCCTGCTGAGCAGAGAGCCCAGTGCAGGGGCTCGATCCCAGGTCCTGATCCTGGGATCGTGACCTGAGCCGAAGGCAGACGCTTAACTGACTGAGCTACCCAGGCGCCCAGAGATATTTTTCTGTGAATTTTTGAGACATTCATCAGGTAATATATAGGCACAAAAAAAGTAATTACTTCAAACGTGATATTAATAAATAGCTTTCTCATTTTCCATTGCATTTGAATCGGCTTAGGCTGAACTTGAATACTGGAGTTTGAAGAATAAAATATCTTTGATGGCCTTTACTACTTGCTGAATGCTTATACAAATAGATTGATTTTTTTATTTTGTTTTGTTTTTGTTTTCAGACTAAGGAAAATCTTTTGAAGTAGTGTTTGTAATATCAGGCTTCTGCCCAAAGAGAATATATATTGTTCTTATAAGTAATACTAATTGTAGGCAGTTAACAAAAGTTGGTGGAAAAAGAGTAAGAATAGAGGCTTCTGTGTAAAAAAAATTTTTGGTCCACTGGTAAAAAGCTGTGGCCTTTGTAACATCTGTACTTTGGAATTGATGTTACTAATAATAATCACATGACCCAGGCTCAGTGGTTTATCTCTAGACTTTACCAGTGTAAACCTGTAGAGGCACAATACAGGGTTTTACCTGTAAGACTTGTAGCCAATAGAGGGGGGGAAATTTAGGGAAGGGAAGGAAATAAAATGATTAAATGAGTGCATATGATATGTTATAAACAGTTTATCTTTTGACTCTTTGAAAGATGTAAGATACCTTTTAGTAATTTTGCAGTAAGATGTAATTTTTTGACCAAACTGATCTTCGCCTTAACTCTGAAGCAAAATATTTATTTACACAAAGCACCAGATTCCCTACCTCTAATAATTTATTTAGGGATTTTTACCTTTAGGAGACAGCCTAACAGTGGGCCTAGTAATTAACAGAAAGGAATAGGATGGTTAATTGGTTTCAACAAGTAAAAAAGGAGTCAGATGAAACCAAGAAGTCAGATTAAGGCAAGAAAAGAAGTGAAATTGAAAGTTAGTAGAAAACAGTGCGGTGTATATGTGGAGAAAGGATTGGAGTGAGAAGGGGAAAAAGGTTTACCTACCCTTTGGTATTTCATGTAGTGCAAGGGTGAGGTGGCAAAGCTTTGAATATAATTGTAAATGACAAAAAATTGGAGGCTTTAAGTAAGTAATAGAACACTCATAACTTGATGCTGTGTATTCATGTGAGTTTTGTTTTGTTATTTTAGTTAGTGAAAGTATAAGTAGTTAGGAATTAAGCATAATTAGTTTTTTATAATATTTGCATTCAATAGGAATTATATTATGATTAGGTTAATAGTATATTCAGGGTGGTGGTGTGAGGTGGTTTTAGGATCTTCCTGCCTACAAAGGAGAAGAAAAATACAGCAGCATTTATAGGAATACATGATTATTGACTAATTGTCTTAGAAGATTGCTGGGTGAACTGAAAAGTTTTGGGAACATTTTTCATTAAAAACTCAAGAAGAAGGGATAATGATTGGGACAAAACTGCAACTAAATCAAGGGTTCTCAAACTGCTCTCCTTGTGTCCAGTCCCTCAACCAGTACTAAGATGCCCTAATAAAATTATGCCATGCCATATCTTTCCAAAGAAATTGATAGTATATATAATATGAAATATATTTTTATTTTTAAATCATTCTAAAACGTTGATAGTTTTTTAACTCATTTGTGTTATGAGGTGATACCTGATTTAGAAATATCTAGTTATTTTATATTTAATATCAGTATTGTGTTCTTCAAAGAGCAGAATGACTTCTTTAGTGCTTCACCACCTGACCTGGCTTGCAGTTCACACATCTTAGTAAAAATAGGTTCTCTTCAGGGCCCCTGGGTGGCTCAGTCGGTTAAGCCTCCAACTCTTGATCTCAGCTCGTCTTGATCTCAGGGTTGTGAGTTCAAGCCCTGTGTTGGGCTCCACGCTGGGTGTGGAGCCTACTTAAAATTTTTTTTTTTTTTTTTAAGAAAAATAGGTTCTCTTCAAGTATTCTTTGAGGCAAGATACCTATTGTCTCTGAGGCTGGGGCTTGCAGGAGGTTTGAAGTACAGTAAAAGCACAGGCATTGGAATTAGCAGACCCAGGATTTAAATTCCATCCTTGCCACCTACTGGCTCTGTGGGTTTAAACATGCTGCTTAAACTCTCTGAGCCTCAAGTTTTTGTTTTTGTTCATAGGATTGTTTGAAGATTAAATGAGATATAATGTATATGGCGTACTTGAGCCATAGTATTAGACACACAATAAGTACTCAAAAAGTGGTGTTTACACTCAAAATTGAGGGAGATGACAGGAACCCTGAGCCTTGGGCACCCCATTATCCCTGGTAGTCTGTTTTTTAAGAAATCAACCTTTAACTCTGTTTTACTTACTGGTCCTCTTACTGGACTGAAGGAAGGGTATATTGATGTAATATATTGTTAATTAATGATATTAATCTTACTATAACAACATTTAACAGTTTAAATTGATTTAAAAATTGCTAATTAAGTTTTTAAATGTTAAATAACTCACTTATTAGTAAAAAATGCTTTTGCAAACTTAAGTCCAGGTTTGGCAATAGCCAAATGTGGGGATAGTTTACAGAATGTATATGCCGAGTGCTTGCAATCTAGTATTACAGGCTTGACCCTATTGAGTACAGCAGTATTCCCCAGCCACCAGGCTAAAAATAGATTAGCTTACACATCAGTTACCTATTGGAGTATTTTTAATGACTTTCATAAGAGTTCTATATGCAGTTTTTTAAAAATTTTGCTTTATATTCTATATCAGAGTTATTTCAGACTGAAATCAACTAAGAACAGCTACCTGTATGTTAAAATATATTTTGGGGGAAGAGCTAATAGAATAATATTTGAGTGCAGCTGTATTTTCATTAGACTGTTCAGATGACTTTGTATTTCACATGACTATGTATTCTCATGGGCCATAAGGGTTCATGCTCATTGGGTCTATTAAATATCAAATGATTAAGAATTGTGATTTTTCCCACACAAATGATCGTTCTGTTTTTGATATGACCCTTTATTCTTTGCAACTGAAATTTCATGTTTAGATGACAGTACTTTTTAAAAGCTACATAATTTTTTAAAGCTATACTCTCCTCCGACCATCCCATACTAGTTGCAGTTTTAACTGAATAGAGGTGAAACAGGGCAAAAAATAATCCCTTAGAAAAGAGAGGTTTTGCAGGAGGTTGGTGATGAGTGTAAGGGCAAGAATTTTAGAAAACAAATAAGGCTTGATATGCATAGCTTTTCCCTGATACTTTTATTTGACTTCTGTCCAGCTTCATATAACATACACATTAAATTAATATTAATAACACTTAATTTGGTTTACCAAACTTTTTAAAATATTCTTTACCAGGAGGTTCAGCAACATCAGATGACCATGAATTTGATCCATCAGCTGACATGCTGGTTCATGATTTTGATGATGAACGAACATTAGAAGAGGAAGAAATGATGGAAGGAGAAACAAACTTCAGTTCTGAAATAGAGGATCTTGCAAGGGTAAATAAACACTAAGAGCTAGAGGATGAAGTAGTTGTGGCTTTTTTGCGGAGAGTAGTCATGGCTTTTTTGCAGAGAGAGGAAATACTTGAAATTTTGGGTCTCTACCTTTGTTTTGGGGGAAAAGTGGTGTTGTATATAATTGATACTGAAAAATTTTATGTGGTCGTAGGTGCGATATTTAAAGTTTGAAATGAAAGGCTTTTTTTTTTTTTAAATAACTATTTGGAATAGAATTAAAATAGTTACTTTAGTAAAATATCACAGGTATCCAGTCACAGATGGGCTATATAAAGGGGGTGCTTGGGTGGCTCAGTCAGTTAAGTGTCCTACTCTTGATTTCAGCTCAGGGTTGTGAGATCAAGTCAGGTTGTTGGGCTCTGCACTGGGTGTGGAGCCTGCTTAAGATTCTCTCTCCCTCTGCCCCTCCACCCTTTTCCTGTTCTCTAAAAAAAAGTATGCTGAATTTCCTCATACATACCTTTGTCCTCCCCCACTTGCTGACCTTTTACTTAATACCCTTTCAGAGCCAGAATTTCTTAATAGTGGTTATCATCTTCCTCATTTCCCATTTATTCTATAAAATACTCTAGATAGTCTCTGCCCTTTCCTGTCAAGATGACCAATGATTTTATTGTTTTATGTATCAGTCACTTTTCTCTCTACTTTATTGTCAGCCATATTCAACAGTTAACACTCCCTTCTTTTATTTGAATTCTGGAGTACCCCACTGTCCAGTTTTTCCTATCTGTTTCTATTCAGTGCCCTTTGCAGACTCATCTTCCTTCACCCAAGGTTTAAATTTGGAATTCCCCAATTCTCTGTTTTGGACTTTTCTTCTGTCTGTAAATTAGTGCTCCTCAAAATGTAGTATGAAGGTCAGCTGCTTCAGAATCGCTCATGGACTTAAGAAATGCAGATTCCTATACCTCTCCCCAGGCATACTGAATTAGAATCTCCGGAATATATACATACACACCAAATTTGAAAATTATTAATTAGGTGATCTGATCTCATCTATTCCCAGGGTATCAGTATTCTTTATTTTTCTAGCACTGTCATATTTCTTGTCTCCAGTTTTGTTTATCTAACCTTCCCTGCTTGACATTTCTGCTTGGATATCTCAATAGATATCTTTAAATTTTAAATGTCCTAAGGACGCCTGGATGACTCAGGTGGTTAACACCACCTGAGTGGTTAAAACCACCTGAGTGTGTATGAATGTATACATACACACCATACATTTGGTGTGTATGTATATATTCCGAAAAACCGAACCTTTTTCGGCTCAGGTCATGATCTCAGGGTCCTGGGTCCAACTCCACATCAGGCTCTGTGCTCAGTGAGGAGTTGGCTTGAATATTCTCTCTCTCTGCCCCACCCCCGGCTCGTGTGTTTGTGTGTGTGCGCGTGCACGCGCTTTCTCTCGCTAACATAAATAAATAAAAATCTTTTAAAAAAATTCTTTAAAAATAGGGACGCCTGGGTGGCTCAGTCCTTAAGCGTCTGCCTTCGGCTCAGGTCATGATCCCAGGGTCCTGGGATGGAGCCCTGCATCAGGCTCCCTGCTCGGCGGGAAACCTGCTTTTCCCTCTCCCACTCCCCCTGCTTCTGTCTCTCTGTCAAAAATAAATAAAATCTTTTTTAAAAAATTCTTTAAAAATAAAGTTTAAATGTCCAAAGCAGAACTGTTGATTGATGTTCTTCCTCCATCTGTTCCTTCTCTGTCTTCAGCTTAATAAAAAATGGCACTATATTGTACCTTGTTGCCTAAGTCAGAAATCAGGGAGTCCTCTTCCTTCATTCCCAGTACTCAATCCCAAATAAGCTTCTCATTTTTACCCACAAAGATACCTCTTATCTGACTGTTGTTCCATCTCTGCTGCCACTCTCTAGCCCAGGTCACCGTTTCTAGCCTAGACTATTTATAGTAACTTCCTAACTAGATTCTCCTCATTTCCTCTTTTACCACTCTTCCCTCTAGGATATTTCTATAGTAGCCATGATGGTCTTTTTCAAAATACAAATCCATTTGTGTCAGCCTTTTATTTAAAATTGCTTCAGTGGTTTCCTGTTACACAAGAAGAAAATCCAGATTCCTTGACTTGGCCAGCAAGGCCACCTGCGTGATAGGGTCCTTCATCCATGTATTATAGTGCCTCTGTCATGCTCTTAAATAGCCACATCAGCTGCTTCTGTTCTTAGATGTGCTTTTTCTTTCTGCTTCAAGACTTTTCAGCTCATTCCTGCTCCTTGATATGTGCTTTGAGACTGACTCTTATCCTCTTAAGTCTGGGCTTAATGTTGCCTCCTCAGAATGACCTTAACCTGTCTCCTAATTAGCTTTTTTTTTAAACCATTATACCCCATTCAATGCTTTCTTATAACTAACACAATTTGTAATTACATGTTTGTCTAATTTATTATCTGTATCCTCCTTTAGTTCTGACGGGAGGGACAGTTTTTGTTTTATTCACCAGTGCATTTCCTGGTATTTTGCAAGAGTGGTCAAACATTTTGAATGAATGAATGGATAAATCAATCTGGTATGCTCTAATTTAAAATGTCCTACATAAATGATCTGCACTCCATGATAAAAACATAAATAAATAAGACATCGTGTCAGTCTTTAAGCATTTGGAGTACATAATATCGTGGAAAAATGAATTGTACTTTTGTAGTAATAAAGACTAATCTGTGTTTCAGAATTTTAGTTTGGAACTTTTTAAAGTGTACATTTAAAGAGTTAGAAAAGGAATCCTATTAATATCTAGTCATATCTTGTCAGATGGTCCCGTTTTGGATCTTTTAGTAATTAAAGCTGGCTTATAATGCCTAAGCAATTCAATATTTTATTAAGCCAAAAAACAGAATTGGTTTTAGGGGCAATGATGTATAGCTGTTATAAAAGCTTTTCAAGAATGAGTTAAAAGCACATGAAGAGCCTGGAGTCAAAACTATTCTTTAGAAGAGGCTGGAAAGTCATTCAGAAGACTGGTATAATTTTGAATGATTCAGAACCTAGGTGAACATCGAAAGAAACAATCATAGTCACTTCATATATTCATTAAGTGGAAAGGCAGTTATTTGCCTATATTTCATAGAAATTTCTATTGCTTTAGATATATTTTCATTTCTGAATAACCCATCCATGGGATAACATTTAAAGGAGGAAAATGTTATATTTTCCATTTTCTCACATTCTACATTACTCAAATAGTTGAGTAAGTAGTTACTTAGGAGATAATCAGTACAGGTTATGTAGTAGAATGATTATTGTTTTCTTCTGTTTTGGAAAATAGGCTATTACATTTAATTAGTACAAAATCGCTAATAGACTTTGCTAAAAGTTTGGATGTGTATTGTCTTTTACTGTTTCTACTTTATTCTCTGCCTCCTTCAGTCTTTTACAGCCTCCCCAAATTTGCTTTCAAATGACCCTTCTTAGGGAAGAAAAAGTAGAATTATTTGTAGAGGATATAGAAAGAAAGAGACAGGGAACCAATCTTTTATCATTCTCTTCATCCAGGCAGTCTTACACCTTCTCAGATGCTTCTAGCTTTTCCCAGAATAATTAAGGCTTAGGTTTAAGTTGCGCAAAATCACCAATGCTTTCGTAACCTGCTGCTAAGCTAGTTCAGGGCCAGTATAATTATAAACTCTTTAGGAATGAACCAAACTAAATTCTTTTTTTTAATTTAAAAAATGAAGATTTTCTCATATTGATTACTGATTTTCTTTTATAGAAACGAAACATTACAGCTCTGTCAAGAATCAGTTAGTTGGTTTTTACCTGGCATGTTATATGCAGTGAACTTTTGATGTAATTATGTCAGAATTCTGACAGTTGATTCATTCAGGAGTTATCAACTGCATGGTCTGTAGTTTTAAGTTCATAGAAAAGTAGCTTTCCATAGAAAATGCTTTGATGTTTGTTATTACATTTCAGTACAGTTCAAATATAGGCATAAAGCTTAATATTGTAAAAGGTGCTTATATAAGTTTACCATTTAAATGTTTTAGTAGAATTAGATACACAGGTTAGAATTTATTGTGGTGATCTTAGAGAGTGTCAGAATCATTCCCATAGTAGATAGACTTTTTGCTAGAAATAGCAATATGTAGGCTGGTTTAACTGTTTTTCAGATGTATTCTTAAAATTCCTAGTCTTGCTTTGAATGGCACAATTGTAGCGGTCTATTTGGGAGAAGAGGGATCAGGATCAGCTGAGCGTCTGCCTTCGGCTCAGGTCATGGTCCGGGTCCTGGGATCGAGCCCCGCATCGGGCTCCCTGCTCCGCGGGGAGCCTGCTTCTCCCTCCGCCACTCCCCCTGCTTGTGTTCCTGCTCTCTCTCTCTCTCTCTCTCTGTCAAATAAATAAATAAAATCTTTAAAAAAAATCACATAATAATATACTTAATATTCACTTTGAAGTGCTAGACACATACCATCTGATGAATCTTCAGAACTAGAAAATAAAAATTAAAATGTGAGAGCTTGAGTATTTTTTGAAGTATACACACAAGAATTATATTGAATAAAAAGAAACCCGAGTGTGGGGATTATAAAGAAACGTTCAGTGCCTCCATCCCTTTATAGTTTATCTTATAGTGAAACCCCAACCCCAAGAGGTTGGTTACCTCAGGAACTGTCTCTGTAGTCCAATCTGGATATAGTCCCCTGGACCATCCTGGCTAGAAATCAGTCTCTTTCCTTCTTCCTCCCCTTTGCTTTGTAAGCATTTATTGGTAAGTCATTTGTGGTACAAGGTAGAAGAAGAGTACTGCGTCCATCCACCAAATGGCCCTTGAATAGCCAGTATCTGCTGTCACCTGCAGTCATTTCTAAATGACTAATCTGATAGGAGGCAGAGGGACACCTCTCCAACCTTCAAATAATACTGAAGTTATTTGCTAACTTTACCATATTGTTTTAAAGTTAAAGGACAGATTTAACTTCAGATAAAATGTCTTTTAAAAACTCTATTCTTTTCACCGCCAGCTAGCCTCCCTTTAGGTTATGCAGGCAGGATTGCTCCTGTTTTTGTTATAGTGCTTAGTTAACTTATTTCTTAAAGCATGGTATGCAAGTATAGTCCACATTCCTGTGTTTTTATTCATTTTGTGCTATGTCCATATCTTCCTTTATATATCTTACAGTCTATCAACCCAGTACATCTTACTTCACATTCCATCAGGATGAGGTACACTTAACCTAGGGTCAGGTTTCAAGGAAGGCAGTATATAGCATATATATGTAAAGATATTATAAAGCATTTAGTCACACTGTGTGGCCAAAACTCAACTGCAAGTGTGTGACTTTGGACAAGTTACTTAACGTCTTTAAGCTTCAGTTTTATCATATAAACATTTAATACAGTATCCTACATGATAATCACTCAGTAAATCCTAGTAGTTATATCATTCATAAAATTCTCAAAGAAATTTATAACTCCCAAACTGTGAAGATCTACTCTACTTGACCCATAATTTTCTCTTTCACTTTGTTTCCCTGATTTCTATACTCTTAACCTTTGTATGAATGGTAATAAGACATTGCTACTTTATTGTGATGTTTCAGTTTAACTTGAGGAAAGCCCCTTACTTAGTACCTTGTAGAACACAGACTTTGACAATAAAAGTTAATGAGAGATTATCTGGAACAGGTGATTGACAGGCCCTAATATAATGTATTGTCAGCCATGTTTTATTTCGCTTTTAGTCTTTTTTCAGAGGGAAATGACAAGGAACATTTGTTTTATAGGATGTCATTACTGTTTATTTCAGAATATTTAGGGGCAAATAATAGAAATCCATCTTGAACTAACTTAGGCAAAATGGGGAATTTAATGCTCATGTAATTTTATTAAGAGCAGGGAGATATCTAGGCCTTAAGGACTCAAGTGCCACCAGAAGATATTTTCTGTTTCTGCTGTTCTACATGGTGGCATCCTTTTTCAGACCAACTTTCTTTATATGCTGTCAGTTTCCAGGTCTCCAAGATGTACTGCTTTAGATAGTTTATGTTTCTTCAGCTGCTCTTGGTACAGATTTGGAAACAAACTATGTCCAGGCTTGGGTCATGTGCCCATTCCAAACCTACGGCCAGGGAATGTAGTGATTCCAATTGGATCAGATGCCATATAGTCCAGAAGGTGAGCTCTCAATCAAAATACATGCTTGGAATGAAGGAAGCATTTCCTGGAAGAAGATGAATATAGAAGTTGAAAGAGAAAGGATTGGGGGGTGGGGCAGGCAATGATGAATTACCCTTACAAAATACTTGTTAAATCTTTTGTACTTCCGTTAGTGCATAGTAGGGACACAATAAATGCTACCTGAATTTGAAACTGAGGATTCCTTGGCAAAATTGACTTTGGTTTACTGTACTTACAGCTGTGTTTACTGCAAGATCTTTATATACTTTAGGTCAAGTAAGATACTTTTCATACTAATGTCAAACTCTCTTGTATTCCTCAGTGGGTCTTGATTGTTCATTACTAACTTGTTGCTTTCTAACTTGGTGTATTAGGTGACAGAGGTTAAGTTAAAAGTTAATACCTAAGCAAAAGCATAAAACCACTATATACTCTTTGTTTTTAAAATCAATCAAGCATTTTCTTAATGGAATAGGCAAGGATATTTTGTTTACACATAATAGAACCCACCTAAAATTAACTTTGAAGTTTCTTAGAACTTTATTGTTTTTAATTTTGGGGGGTTTTTTGTTTTTAATTTTTTTTTTTTTAGAACTTTTTTTAGAAGTCCTATGAATGTGTATCTGGGCACAAGGAGTGTGTGGAATAGAGATTCGGTGTCACCAGGACCTCTTGATCATTCTTTACTCATGGTCATTTTCTTCAGGGTCTCTTTAGTTTTTTTCTTTACCACATCCACTAATTTAGTTTAGGTTCTAATTATACTACACGTGAATGATAGCAGGGGATTCCATCCTAGCTCTGTCTCTGGCAAACTAAATCTTTCCCTGCCAAAGTCCCTCTTGAACATTTTGCTTTGTGTATAATTTTCCCTAAGCCCTTCCAGTGTCAATCACTGCTCAACAGTTACTCTGAAATGGAGTCAAAAGTAGAGTATAACACCTCCTACTAGAAACTAAGTAAAACTAGAGAAAATAGGTAAAAATACCAGGTCTACCTTTTTTTATTTTAGTTTCTACAGATATCTTATGCTCTAATCAGAGTAACCTGGGTATTCATTTTTGTTTCTATACTTGTGCAGTAGTCATTTGCTCTGATTTAAGTGACTTTTCTTTATCTGCCAGTTCTGTTACTGTTTCTTCACATTCAATCAGATCTCCTCCGAATGTACTGTGATTAGCCATTTTGACTCTCCTCTGTTCTCTGCTTAGCCAATTTTAGAAGTGTTGTTAAATTTTTCTTTGAGAAATGAATTGTTGCAAGGTGAGTCACATTTCTTTTTTTTTTTTGAAAGAGAACTTTTATTATTTTTATGTACAGAAAACTCAACACTTAGCCAGTTTGATGGCCAGTTCTTTAGCCTCTGCCTTTTCTAGCTTGGTGATATAAACCACCAGCTTTGCACCCAGGATGTTGCCTCCCCAGTGAGGGCGGATATCATCATATCCGTCACTGTAATTTGTCCTGATAGCTTCCACCGGCTTAGCCAGAGCTTGTTTGTCTTCTGAGTTAATCTGTGCGAAGGCAACGTTGGTGCAGGTCTTCTTGTGGACCAGATGGCTCAGCCTGGCCTTCTTGATAATACAGTAGGGAACCCCTATCTTACAACATAGGGCAGGGAGGAAGACAGCCAGCCTAGTGGGATCCACAGCGTGTGCAGTCACTACCAGCTGAGCCTTCTAAGATGGTGACAGTATTAACCCCTGCTGGAGGGACAGGTGATTTCTTAATAGGGACATCCCCTTTGCCAGCAGCTTTCTTCTCAGCCTGGGCCAACAATCACTGCTTTTTTTTGTCTTTGGTCTCTGTTTGTGGGCCAGCTTAAGCAGGTGAGTAGCTGTTTGGTGGTCCAAAGGCTGGGTGAACTGGTTAATCCCAGGAGGCAGTTTCAGATGTTTATAGAGAATAGCCCTTTGCTGCTGCAGTTGGGTGTAGCGGGGCCATTTGACAAAGCAGGTGGGGTCCCTTTGGGGCTGGATATCCTGTCCAATACGAGAATTTTTGGGCCTTTTCTCAAATGGGATTGACCACCTTCTTGGCTTCCTGCTTCTTCATGACAGCAGGGAAGTTGGGGCCACCTTCTTCCCCCTTAGCCTTCTTTCCTTTTCACATCTTGGATGGCTGGAGGAGAGCTAAAATGAGTCATACTTTTTAAATGCTTATCTAGGAGGAAAAAATACTGACCTAACCATGAATATGAGATATTCCATATTCCCGAAAGTGATTTAAAAAAAAAAATTCCTTTCCATGCAGTTAGTATGTCACCTATCCTTTTGACACATAACTGAGCTAGGTGTCAGGTGTTAGTGATTAGCTTTATTAAAGATAATGATCAAGCTTTATTACCTCCCATTGGAAAGGAAATTTGCAGGTATCTTGTATTGTGAGATAAGTGGTTCTCAAGGTAGTCCCATACCAAGAGCATCAGTATGGCCTGGCTTATAGAAAATATGCAGATACTCTGCCTCTACCTCTGCCCTACTATAGTAGAAACTTTGGGGTGGGGCCCAGCACTCTGTTTGGCTAAGCCCTCAAGGTGATTGTTGCCCTTGAATATGACAGACCAAAGGTAGAGAGCCTGAGGACATTTGATTGATAATATACCTATTTTGCATAATCTTTCAAAATATCAGTTAACTCACTCATAAAAGTTAGAGGTAATAGCAACCTATATTAAGGAAGTTGAGGGAGAGCACGAGAGGGGAATGAGGGGCAGAGGGAGAAGCAGACTCCCCGGTGAGCAAGGAGCCCCACATGGGGCTCGATCCCAGGACTCCGGGATCATGACCTGAGCCAGAGGCAGACGCTGAACCGATTGAGCCACCCAGGTGCCCAATTAAGGAAGTTTTAAAGATGAGATAAATATGAAGTACTTCATGAATTCTTTAGGTCCATGTAAATGTTAGTTGCAAACTTATGCTGAAGGTTTTCTTTGGTTTGGCCCTTATTCATACTGGTGACTTCCGTGGTTCTTGTTTATAGTAGTGACTGTCATTGTTAAACCTTCGAGTTTGTGGTGCAGAATTAGTTCATGGGAAATACGAGCTGGGATTAAGTCTAGGTATTAAAAAAAAAAAATCTCTGTCAGGGCATGATGTTTCCTTCTGCTTAGTTTTCTTAAAGGTAGTAAATACTCCCACTGGTACTTTTAAAGATCTTTTGAGATTGCATAATATTCTTATTCTACTTTTGTTCAGAAAAGAGAGAGAATAAGATAGTGGAATCAAAGTACTTACCACAAATGCCTGGTACATAGAAGACACTTTATGGCAGCTATTTGTTATCAGTGTATAAACAACCAGCCTTTTCTATATCTTTCTCTTACTCTACTTTCTTGATCTTGAAGTTCTGTTTTAGTTCTTAAATCCTGATTTTCTAATGCCAAATTTCTGTCTCCTGTACCAGGTCCTTGGTACATGGACCAGATATCTGCATGGACTAGTTTCTTGAACACCTCAAGCACTGTTTGTGTTACTGCACTTAAGAGAAACACAATAGGAGATGTCAGTTAAGTGTGCCCGCTGCTCTCAGCTAGAGTGGTAGCACCTTACCTGATAGAGTTAGCACTTTCAGGTTGTGGCTGCTGTACGTCATCAGTCAGGGCTCTCCAAATTGACTTCTCTTTCAGAAACAGATTCACAGACTGATTTATAACTAGAGTATCCATTTACAATGGGAAATACAAGTGTTAAACAGCATTTTCTTCCTACCTCTTTCTATAAGAAAATTTTTTCAAATTATAAACATTATTTGCTTCTCATACACAAATTCTGAGTGATGGGAGTTAGTTGTAGGATCTAAGTGCCTAGTGTCATCAGGTTATATCATCCAATCTGATATATCCATCTCTACTAGAACAATGTTTTTAACACATGGGCGACTTATTTCTGTCCATGAATAATGCTACAAGACTGCTGGAGAAATACAAAACAGGTCTTGTTTCATGATTGCCCTTCTTGTAGGTTCTAAACTGCCTTAAATTTTTCTCAAAAGAGAGGTGGGGTAGAGGGTTGTAGAAGGAGGGCATGTGTGAATGTGTGTAGTACATTCAGGTGATTTGGATTAAATTTTCTTTTTATAGTCAGAATGCTCTCCCAATTTCCCTGATACTTTATATCACTTGATTACTAGTTAGAGTGAATACCTTCTATAGAAAACTTGATTCATTTCATTGCATATGGATATTTCTTCATTTCATCCTTAGAGGGTGTATTTTTTTTTATGGAGTTAGGGGTGATTCCTGGCTGAGGCAGTATGATGTACTGATGAGTATGGGCTTTTAGAATTAGACTTGAAATCTGGTTCTACTATTTGTAATTTGTATGATTTGGGGAGAGATTGCTTAATCTCTGAGCTTCAGTTTCCTCATCTGTGAGTTGGAGGTTATATAACAGTTTTGTAAAATAGATAGCAAAGAATTGCATGACAGGATTTTATGTATAATTTTAGGTTATCCTAGAAAAGAACATATGGCTAATGGAATCCAGTGTTATTCCTGTATATCATTACTGTTTTCTTTTAATGTGTTTGGATTGGGCTGTGAATTTCACCTCCATTTTTGAATTTGTTAACTTAGTTTCCAGTCTCTTTTCTAATTATTTTTCCCACTTCCAAATTATGTATGGTACTCTTAAGTGTGTGCATCTATTCATAGTGTTAACTGCCAGTGTACATTTATTGAATTGATTGCACAGAACAGTTCTACACCACTGTCATTTTTTTATTATACTTAAAGGTTTTGTTGTTAGCGATTAGAATTGGTGAGTCTCTTACAGAAATTCTTGAAAGACTAGGATTTTCCTGGGTTTCAGAGTTGTTTTCGTTCACCTTTTATGATTTGAGAAGTCTTGATACAGTTCTAAGGATATTCCCTATGAATGAAGGTGTGAATTACAGGAATATGAAATATCCATTTATTCAGAAATTAACTTTTTATTTGGTCTGTTTAGGAAGGAGACATGCCAATTCATGAACTTCTCAGTCTTTATGGTTATGATAGTACTATTCGACTACCTGAAGAAGATGAGGAGGAGGAAGAAGAGGAAGAAGAAGGAGAAGATGATGAAGATGCTGATAATGATGATAACAGTGGCTGTAGTGGGGAAAATAAAGTAAGGTTATACACATTTATTAAGATTGTAGTCTTTTTTCTTGTTGAAGTAGTAACTTATTAATATTGGAAGTCCCCTATAATCTGAAAAGTGATAGTTTTATCTGTGTCATTCCAGATTTCTTTTCAGGGCCTCTTCTAAATAAATTTGTACCAACTTAAAAAAAATACTATTTTTAAGTATTAAAGGCTAATTGGTAGTTCTGTATTCAATTTTCTTATTTTGTTTTGAAATAATTTGATATAGAGAGAGGTTCAAAGATAGCATAGAGTTCCTATGTACTTTTTAGCCAACTTTTCCTGTTTACATCTCATGTAACCATGGTGTGTTTATCAAAAGTAAGAATTGACACTGGTACCATACTATTAAACTGTAGACAATTCAGATTTCGCCAGTTTTTCTATTAATGTCCTTTTTTCTGTTCCAGGTTCCAATCCAGAACACCGTGCTGCATTTAGTGTATTTATTTTAGTCTTCTCGTTGTATTTGGAATACTGTAACCTTTCATCTGCAATAATTTTCCTTACATCTTAAAGAAATTTAATGTATTATTTTGCAGGAAGAGAATATAAAGGACTCATCAGGTCAAGAGGATGAAACTCAGTCTTCCAATGATGATCCGTCACAATCTGTTGCTTCTCAAGATGCCCAAGAAATAATCCGCCCACGTCGATGTAAATATTTTGATACTAGTAAGTGTCATGGTTGCTATTGTTTGGATAATTTTTACTATTTAATATATGATGTAAAATGCCGTTTCTTTTTCACTTGTCTGTTTGGATTCATTTACTCTGAAATCTGGCTGAACAGTAATGGGTTTTGTTCTAGGTTAGTTCATTTAGCAGTGCTAAAGCCCCACTGTCCATGAGTAGATTGCAGAGATTGTTGTGTCCCTATACTCCTTGATTTTGAATGTGTTCCTTTTTTTCTCTTTCTTCTTTTGTTTTTAACCATATATCCCCATGTTTACTTTGGGGTGGAGACTTGACATCAGTATGAGGCAAAGTTGAGTCCCGGATGTCAGGAGGTTATCTTAGGACAAGGAGAAGGGGCTATGGGCATGCTTTGAGAGCTTGGTATAACCTGGGTGGAGTCTTAGGCTCATTCTCTCAGGTAAGGAATCCAGGGCCTTGCTTGTACATAGGCTGCAACCATATAGTTGACTTTGAGTCTTAAACTTCTGCAGAGACAGCTAGTGTTTGTTAGCAGGGCCTGGTAAGGCTGTGGGGAGCTCTATAAGCAAGGTATCAGGCCAACATTTCCAAGGGGCTTTATTGGCTCCATAAAATTGCTCTGAGTTTCTTAAAACTGTCTAATCATATCTAAGTCTGTGCATGTGTCTCTTAAGGATGACATTCCAGGGGCACTTGACTGGCTCAGTTGGTAGAGAGCACGACTCGAACTTGGGGTTGTGAGTTTGAGCCCCATGTTGGGTGTAGAGATTACTTAAATAACATCTGTGTCCACTAAAAAGTCAATCGATTTGTTCCCCAAAGTTAACATTTTTAGGTCTAATGCAGTGCCCAAGAAAAGAAGAAATAAGAATACCTCCATGGGCTCAATTACAAATGGAGTGGCAGGCTCCTGTGGGGAAAAACGTGTTCCTTTTTTTCCCCCAATACTTCCTTAATTTGTCTCATAGTCATCTTTTTTATTTCTTCTAGTCTTCTCAGTTTTCATTTTCTACTTTCTTTCCCTCTTAGCCGTTTTTATCTATTTCATAAGTATTGCTTTCTCTAATCAGTGGCTCCCAGTTCTCAAGAAGTGGTTTCCTCTTGAGGTGAGAACATGTTATACACAGAAAGAACTCTCCTAATTTTACTACAGATTGTGATCTTGTCAGAGATGTGCAGTAGTTGAGACAACATTTAATGTATGTACCTTGAATATTTGCATGCTTTATCTGCTCCATGATGTTTCATGTAAGCAGGAATCATTACTCTGGATGACTGTTCTTTGATAAGAAAAAGGCAACCATTAGTGTTACTGGTTTAAGCTTGGGTCTGAATTTCTGTGCTTTAAAAGAAAGAAAAACATTTGAAGAACAATAACCTCTCATGAAATGGAGCAGTGTAATAACTGATGAAACATGGCTATTGCTTCATGTGAATGATTCCTGATACATATTTAGTTTAGAAGTGAATGTAGCGCTAATGATACTTTATTGTGACTTTTGATCAAAGATATGGTCCAGTTGAAAAGCCTATCAGTGTAAGGAGAGATTGGTTGCTGAAACTATTGTATTAATATTAAGTTTGGGGAAAGCCTGGTATTTTTCCTTTTTCTTCTTAGGTCAATTGCCAAAGTTTGTTTAAAAGTGGGATGCTGGGGTGCCTGGGTGGCTCAGTCGGTTAAGCGTCTGCCTTCGGCTCAGGTCATGATCCCAGGGTCCTGGGATTGAGCCCCACGTCGGGCTCCTTGCTCAGCGGGGAGCCTGCTTCTCCCTCTCCCACTCCCCCTGCTCGTGTTGCTTCTCTCTCTGTCAAATAAATAAATAAAATCTTTAAAAAAATAATAATAAAAAAAAAAGTGGGATGCTAAGTGACTGCATCTTTTTTTTTTTTTTTTAAGATTTTATTTATTAGAGAGAGCATGAGCAGGGGGGAGAGGTAGAGGAAGGAGAAGCAGTCTCCCCACTGAGCAGGGAAGCCTGATACGGGGCTCGATCCCAAACCCTGAGATCATGACCTGAGCTGAAGGCAGATGCTTAACTGACTGAGCCACCCAGGCGCCCCTAAGTGACTGAATCTTAAAACAGTATTTATTTCATACTTTTGATCTGCTATTTTAGTTATGATGTATGCACAGAAGCTGTAGATATACTTCCTATCTTAACTTTTCCATAGGAAGATTTAATTTTTATATGTAATGTTACCCTTTTGAACTTTGTATTCCATTTTACAGTTGAGAAGATGCTGACAGTGTAATCGTTTTCAAATTTCCTACCCCTTTATGTAAATACATTTTTTACTCCAAAATGTAAACAAATGGCACCTTGCCTGCTCTTGAATAAATCAGAGGTTGGGGAGGATGGAGGTCTTCTTACATAGCCTCCCTTCACACTCTCTCTAAAGTGTTGCTACAAAGTTCTCAGAGTCTCACGGAGCATTGATTGGAAACCAGTTTTTGTTTTTTGTCCAAATTCTTATTTTATTAGGGAGGAAAGAATTAGGTTTAGGAACCTAATATCTTGACCCGCTAATTCAATTTTTTTCTTAAATTTTTGTGGGAAATCATTTACTGAGAATACAGTTTCCTAAAATAAAAATTGTCCCAGAAGGCTTATGGGTTTTTTGTTTTGCTTTGTTTTAAACTGATAGGGTATTATTTGATCAGAAATATCTTGGTCCTGTTTTTGCAGATACTTTTAGGTATACTTAAATGTTTGATGGTAGATGTAAAAATAATGTACAGATATAGAGATGTGGACAGGATAAACAGTCATTTTGTAATATTATTGTCTTATTTATTGTAGATAGCGAAATAGAAGAAGAATCTGAAGAAGATGAAGATTATATTCCATCAGAAGACTGGAAAAAGGTAGTTAGAGTCATATTTTCCCAAAGTTTAGGTAAATTAATATTAAAAAGCAAGTATGATTATTACTTTACTAGCTATATATTGATAAAGTTGAGGTAAGCCCTTTTGTGACATTTAAATGTTTGGTAGATGTTCAGATTTCCCCTTAATACATTGAGGTAAGAAAAAATACTGTTTTTTTATAAAATAATGATACAGAAGGAATTTGACTTTTTTGAGCAAATCAGTCTCAAACCAATAACAGAAATTGAAATTTTGAACTAGTGCTAATTTAGATTTTTGTTGCACTGGAAAAAGTATCACAAGTAAATTCTTTTACATATTCAGGAAAGCAGTTGAGGCTTTGGTTCTGTTAAGTAGATTTTGTTTAATAATTTAGATTATAAGTTTTTCCATCCCATATTAATGTAGATATTTACAACTCAAAATATATTGGGTGAAGAGACAGATTTGAGCTTTTCTATTACTATGCATAATAAGTTAATTTCTAAAATGAATCTAAAGATTATATATTGACATGTTTTTGATTATAAAATTGTATAAGTGTACAACTTAGTTATACAGTTAAGTAGAATTAATTTTAAGCTGTTGCAAAGCAGATGAACGTACTAGAGAAATGTGTCAAATGTCATGTAGAATTTATTAGAACAAATCATTTATATAGAAGGAATATCATTCTTAATTGAGATAGCTCACTCAAATTTTTTTTTCTTTTGCTGTTCTTTTCCTTGGTCTGTTTTTTTTTTTTTTAATATTTTATTTATTCATTTGAGACACAGAGAGAGAGAGATAGCATGAGCAGGGGGAGAAGCATGCTCCCCGCTGAGTCAGGAGCCCAATGTGGGGCTTGATCCCAGGACCTGGGATTATGACCTGAGCCAAAGGCAGACGCTCAACCATCTGAGCCACACAGGTGCCCCGTCCTTGGTCTGATTTTAAATTTAGTGCATAAATAATCATTTCTCTGGAAGCAGAATAGCTTTAATCATCAAATTGAGTGGACTCTCTGCACTTTTTATGCCATGATTGTTTAATTAGTTAATAGTTTTGAGTCTTCACAATGGCTTTTTTGTTGTTGTTGGTGGTGGTGGTGGTTTAAAGTGTTTTGGTTTGGGAGACACCTGGGTGGCTCCGTCAGTTCAGCGTCTGTCTTCAGGTCATGATCCCAGGGTCCTGGGATCGAGTCCCGCATCGGGCTCCTTGCTTAGCCTGCCACTCCCCCGTTTGTGCTCTCCCTCTCTCTCTCTCTCACAAATAAATAAAATCTTTAAAAAAAAAAAATTTTTTTTTTGGTTTGTGATGTCTGGGGCAAACTTAAAAAAGAGCTGACACCCTTGCTAATTAAAATAAGAGAATATCTCATAGAGTTTCCATTGGAATAATGAAGTATTCGAATGAACTCGGACTGGGCTACCCAAGGATTGTGGGCTTTTGCCAGAATTGATCCATTTCTGGATTTCCAAGGAGATGTTTAGAAGAGAGAGACATCTTAGTATATTATGCTAAGTGAAATAAGTCAGAGAAAGACAATTATATGATCTGACTGATATGTGGAATTTAAGAAACAAAACAGAGGAGCATTGGGGAAGAGAGGAAACAATAAAACAAGATGAAGTCAGGGAGGGAGACAAACCAAAAGAGATTTTTAATCATAAGAAACAAACTGAGGGTTGCTGGAGGGAAGGAAGGTGAGGGGATGGGGTAACTAGGTGATGAATATTAAGGAGGGCACGTGATAAAATGAGCATGTTATATGCAGCTCACGAATCACTGACCTCTACCTCTGAAACCGGTAATACATTATATGTTAATTAATTGAATTTAAATTTTTAAAAATATGTATAGACAAAAAAGAGACATCTCTCTGTGTTAGAATGGTAAAGGAAGGTGTGGGTTAGAGTGGTAAGGAGGGAAGGTTAGCTCAGTGCAGTGTGTGTTAATTTGAGTGAATGATGAATGAATGATGAGGCTAAAGACTAAAAACAAGGATCACAGAGTTATCCACTATTTATGCCCATTTGGGCAAGCGTTCTTTACGCCAGTTTTTTTCTGATTCCTACACCATGCAGAAATTAGGAAAAAAGCTAAAAACCTTAGAAGTTACCTTCAACTGTTACTTTCTAACCATATATTCAAGTTTATATACCTTTTAAGCTGTTCTCATAAACTTTCTCTTCAACTTAAATTGTTTTTGTGTCTGAAGTGTACAAGAGAATATTGGAGTAAGTGTTGAATTATTATTTTTAATGAACAGAAGCTCAGAGGAGGGAGAACATGGGGGACTATTCCCTTCCCAGGAAAATTATGTAATAAAACAGGCCACAGTAAATCCAGACTGTTTGTTTTAGTATGATTTTGTTGTAGTAAAAATTGTCAAGATTCAGATTCATCTTCTAAGGCTTGTAAGATACTAAATTTTTCTAGAAACTGGGGTAGAGGAGACAGCTTTGAAATCAAATTTGAGTCCAGGTTGTAGCCTCAGAACTTACTAATAGTGCATTTCTGAGGAAATTAATTTTTTTTGAGTGTCATCTCAGGTATGATACGGGAATAAAAATTTTAGCCTTGTCGAAGTTGGTGAGGATTTAATGAAAATTATACGTATGACACTTGGTACATAATACTCCTAATTGCTGTTTCCCTTCCCTTCCCTACAGAACAAATCAGCAGGTAAAAAGAAGTGTTCTAAACTCAATAGGAAAAAGGAAGCATCTTATCTTTATACTAGTCCGGAAGCTCTCAAGCCTGCTTCCATGTTAGAATCACTTGGAGAACTTTTAAGTCCTGATTACCAGGGCCTTCTTCCAGAGATTCTAATTTAACTGGTCTGGAATGGATCCAGGTATCTATATTTTTAGAAGTGCCTCAGACAGGGAGGGTTGATGACTGGTCTATTGTCTAGTAGGCATTGGTGAGTAAAAAGAGGCACAAGAAGTGATGGTAGGGTACTCTTTTTTTTATAATGAAAGAGATAGAGTTCTCCTGTAAGAATAGGGAGAATTTGTGATATTCTTTTTAGAAAATTGACTGGTTTTCTTTTATAGTTGTAGCAATAAATTAATTACGTAGAAAGGATGTCTTTGGAGTTATACTAGATAAAATGAGATCCTACTGTCAGATTGACATCCTAGAAAGGATGTCTTTGGAGTTATACTAGATAAAATGAGATCCTACCTGGAGAATGGATCCAGGTATCTATATTTTTAGAAGTGCCTCAGACAGGGAGGGTTGATGACTGGTCTATTGTCTAGTAGGCATTGGTGAGTAAAAAGAGGCACAAGAAGTGATGGTAGGGTACTCTTTTTTTTATAATGAAAGAGATAGAGTTCTCCTGTAAGAATAGGGAGAATTTGTGATATTCTTTTTAGAAAATTGACTGGTTTTCTTTTATAGTTGTAGCAATAAATTAATTACGTAGAAAGGATGTCTTTGGAGTTATACTAGATAAAATGAGATCCTACTGTCAGATTGACAAAAAGGAGAGAGGAACTTTTCAAATCCTAAGAATTATTTAAACTGTTATTTTTTAATTAATGAATTAATTAATTTGAGAGAGAGAGCACACGGCCTGGAGGAGCAGAGGGAGAGATAATCTCAAGCAGTCTCTGGGCAGAGCCTGACAACGGGGCTTGATCTCACGACCCTGAGATCACAACCTGAACCGAAACCAAGAGTCGGATGCTTAACTGACTGCACCACCCAGGCGAACCTCAACTGTTATTTAAACTGTTAAACTGTTACCTTAAACTTGTACCTTTCCTGCCTACATCTTCATTTTGAAAATGCAGTAAATTTATTCTTAACATTTAGCCACCAGATAAAGGAGGGTCAGTGTAATCTTGGTCCCTCTGTTTTGTAATATCTCATCAATGGTGATCTCATCTTTCTGAACAACCAGTTTCCTCTGATCTGTGATTTGACTATATAGATTTGATGACCACATTTCCTAAAATAAAATTTAGTTATGTTTCGGGGAGGTTACTTTTTTCATTTTGTATTGTTTTGTGAAGATCAGGCACTAACCTGCTTATCCATTTGGAGTTTCATCCATTTCGCCTCTACTGAGCTTTATACAAACCCTTTTTGTTACTTTCTTTACCTCAAGTCTGTGGTTCTCAGACTGAAGTGTATGTTGGAATCACCCAACACCTTGTTGCAACACTACTTGCTGAGTCCTATCCCCAGAGTTTCTGGTTCAGTAGGTCTCAGGTAGAACCTGAGCATTTACATTTCTAACAATTTCCCAGGTGACTTTGATGATGCTGACCCATTGTCCATAGTTTAGACTATAAATATCTTAAAGTACCTGAATTTCATTTTCTGTTTTTCAGGGTGTTTGCAATTATCTTATTAATTGAATTATAAGAATTCATTTTTATTTCTTTTTCTCCATATTTTGAAGTAGAGTTTGTATTCATTGTGTATATTGCACTATACCCCATTATTACTAACGTTTTCATCCAATCATATCCAAGCTCTTATCTATTATTAACTCATTCATCCTCACAATACTCCTCTGAGGTAGTTAATTGGTTGTGTCTTTTATGACAGAGAAACCATGAACAAGTTTACCCAGGAAGATGGTAAAGCTAGAAAATGGATATAAAATCTGTGTTACTAGATCTTACTAATGTGTCATGTTATTTTTAAATAGGAGATTATGGTGGGCTCCATGTTTCAAGCAGAGATTCCAGTTGGCATTTGTAGATACAAAGAAAATGAAAAAGGTGGGTTATTAATAAAGTTATACAGCTTGCATTCATGCTTTTGAAGTGATGAACTGTTACTTTATAATGGAATAAGATCATGACAATTTGTTACCCCACTGATTGACGAAAGAGGACTCTTCATTATTTCTGTAAGAAGAAATATGTTTACTGTTTGTTCAGTTTGTCCATAGAAATCTAGAAAGAAAAAAATGAATGCCTTTTTGATACATAAAACATCCCAGCTTTTTATTTTTTTTCATATTTTAAATATACCCTTTTATAACCTGTATAATTTAAATTTAAAAGGTTACTTTATGTCAAGGGAAGCTGTTAGGTTTAAAAAAACTCAAGTAAACAATGATATAAAAAGCTTACTTTAAGTGTTGAAACTTTTAATATTACTAAAATTGAGTACTTTGATATTTATTTGTAAAATAATTTCTCCAACTTGTTATAAAGTTGTTATAAAACAACTTCTATATTTATATTTTACATAATTTTGCCATCATTTTATCTAAAAATAGTAAGGTAAGTCATACTTAAACTTCCAGTAACATAAAATACTTGAGGACTTAAGTCTGTTTCAGATTATTCCCTTTGGGTGAGGTCCAGAAAGAATTTTCTGTGTGTGTTTTTAATGAGTTTATGTGTAGTATGAGATCACTCAGTGCTAGAAATCTTTCTTCATTTATTTCAGTTGTCCTCTTCACATTTCAGTTTACATATGCAGAGCCTTTCAGAGTTGTAGAATTCTTTTGTTTCCCTTTTAGTAGTCTCTCCAAAAACTTCCTTTATATATTAAGTTTGTACCTGCTTTCAGGGAAGCAGTAAATAGAGGCAGTTAAGGGAACACCACAGGCCAGTAAATTCTAGTGATGCAAAAATGTTTTAACACACCAGTAATAACTTGTGCTCACTTTCAAGTTAATTCCTGCAATATAGAGGAACACTAAAGGTATCAATATGGAGTGACTTTGTTATATAGTGAAATTCTCTGTATATGTTTTGTCATTATAGTGTAATTGTGTGCAAAAATAAGTGAACCATTGTCATTTGTATTTATTTTTGTAATTGAATTTTAAATATTATGCTTCGCTCATATGCTGTACAATGATTAGCACATGTTCACCATTAAGTTCTTGCTCCCACTAAAGAACCAAAAGTTAGACATTAGTTCTAATTTATGAAATTTTCTAAAAGTTTTGACTATGAAAAATAATAGTGTCTATCTTAGAAAATTTTGTATTTTGTAGGTGGGTAGGAAAATATCTTGGTTTTATATGTGGCAGGTTAGTGTTAGAGCTAAAGGTAGTTTTACTTACCTCTTAATACGTTTTTTTTTATGTTTGTATTGTCAGATATCACAGTAAGTAAATAATCAAGATCTCTGATTTTCACTGTTTTAAATTTTGGTTTGTTGCTTTCAGTTTGATTATAATTTTAGAGAGCAATTATACATAATATTTTTTTTCAGGAAAGGTGTGATCTATGAAGCTTTCTCACCGTGTAAACTTAAGCATTTTAGATTGTGTGAGGATCAGACTAGATTTAGCAGGCTGATACTGCATTGGAGGGGCCACTGTGGTAGAGGGACTTTCCTCAGTTTTACATTTCTAGGAATTCAGACTTTTGTCATGATACCCAGAATTTGTCACCACTTACGGTGGTGCACACAAACCAAACTCATGTGAAACTTATGTAAACTACACCGTTGGAAAACAACTGTTAAAGGGATACTGATGATTAGTGCATTCTTTCCCTTAAAGGATAAAGTTTGCAAGGTATTTTTCGCTGGTTTGGTGAGCACACATTCAAAAGGGAGAGCATTTGGTTTGAGTGATTTTGATAAAAATGCCACAAAACTAATACACTTTATACCTTCACTGTAGGAATTATTTGACACAAATGGATTAGAATTTTTTCATTGATACAAGGAAACCCTATTACTGAGTATCCTGGAAAGACATTGATAAATTTTTTTCTCTCTGATACCTGATTTCTTTTTTACTAGACTCCATGCAGCTTATATATTCCTCATCAGTTATCACTTCTTTTTCAAACAATTATATAAACAAGATTTGTTACAGTTGTGTTTGAGTCCTTTTCCTTTGAACTTTATTATACAATCTCAACTACACAATTAACGTTTTCATAAATTTTTGTAAATTAGCACATACTCAGCACAGTATATTATAATCATTTCTTTATTCATTTTTGTATCCTTAATACCTAGTATGATTCTGTTACATAGGTACTCAGTACTAACATTTGGTGGCTGAGTTATTAGGTAGGTGCAGAATAATGTTAACAGAACTGATATGGAGTCATTAAACTTTGATCAGTACATAGGCATTTGGCCTTGGACATGTTTACTTAACTCCCTTTTCTCCTCTATAAAATAGCTATAAAAGAGCATTTATTTACAGAGCCTGTCATGAGGATTTACATGTTATATTTTTAGGTGTAGCTTTAACCACATAGTGTCTGGCACATAGTAAGTGCTCAGTGAGAGGCCTTAATGTTC
Source organism: Zalophus californianus (assembly GCF_009762305.2). NCBI lineage: Eukaryota > Metazoa > Chordata > Mammalia > Carnivora > Otariidae > Zalophus > Zalophus californianus. The sequence continues at coordinate 54,972,543 of NC_045598.1, forward strand.
AATGGATGATTAATCTTACCCATTATTTAGGTTTTATTATTATTCAGATTTTCAGAAAGCACCAGTTTATGCTGTTTTACTGACAAATGGCAAAAATCCAGTTCAGTTAGCTTCAGCAAAAAAGAGTCTATTGCTTAACTGGAAGGTTCTGGGTGGCTTCAGATATAACTGGATTTGGGGGTTATTATTATATCATCTGTCCCTCCTCCCCTTTCCGATCTCTTTATTGCCAGACAAGCTAAGATGGCTACTGGGAGCTCCTGGCTTGACTTTACACTGTCCTTGTAGCTAGAGAACCAACAAAAATGAGAACTTCGGCATCCATCTTTGCTCCAGCACAAGTCCTAGAGAAAACCTCTATTGACTTAGCTTGAGTCATACTCAGCCAGAAGTAATTACTGTGACCAGAGAGAAGAGTGAGTGTTCTGGCTTGCCTTGGCTCATTTATCTGTTCTCGGGGCTTCAGGGTGTCAGCCCCACTCAGAACAGATGGAAAGGATTTAATTCCCAAAGAAAGTGTTGAGTAGATGAAAAGCATGATTTTTCAGTTCCGTGTGTGTTTTGTTTCTTTCATGTACTAAACTGAACACTGCAGCTTTTGTGATAAGACTGAATATAACGCTGATAAACATCCTAGATCAAAAAGAGGCCCCCCCCCCCGCCCAGCTAAGATCTGCCCAAAGTGTCAGTACTGCTGAAGTTGAGAACTCTGGACTAGATTGATTGAGAATTAGTTGGGCTATCTATAGGGATGAAGGTCAAGAGAAAGGAGCTAAGGTATTTCCCGGTCGAATTTTCATGCTTGCATGACAGAGTTTTAGAGTAAGGAAATGATGGCTAGGAATTAGGAAGCAGTGAATAGCAAAGGACCATGTAAATTGTCGTTTCTAAGGAACACTTGACAAATTACTGATTCTTAAGTTACTTACTGAAAATGTATGCATGCGTTATCCTTAGTTGATGATGATAATGTTGAAAAGGCAGTTCATACAGCTTATACGTAGGAAAAGCTCAGCACGACAACTTAAAATGTAGGTTATTAATGATAATGTGACCTTTTAAGACTGTGGGAATTTTTGTTGTAAACCTCATTGTTACACCATAGCTGATTACAGATCTGCATTTTCATCCTCATAATATATTGATTAGATTGAATTTTTACTTGGGCATTAAAAATAGAATAACTTTTTTTTTTTTTTTTACTAAAACTGAAAGTTAACAAATACAAAGTTATTCACTGGGAATTAATTTCCCAGATTGCAGAAGTTTGTGGTTTTTGGTGGTGGTTTCTCAGCTTTCTACATTAGTCCCCCCCCACCACACACACCTAGTGAACTTTGTTGAATTATTTTGACAACCCATTTTGCTTATTTGACAAGCTTCATATGTTACTTAAAATGCCATAGTAAGCACTTCCCTAGCTAACCCACGCGCTCCTGTCTTCTGAACGCTCACATATTTATAATCACGTAAATTGTATCCACCATCATATATTTGTTTTTGCTTTTTAAAGATTCTAATATTTAGGCTTTGTAATTCATTTAGAAAGCAGTAGTTTCAGAGGATGTTACTACACTTCAGTGATTATGATCTTTTGAAATCCATCATGTTCAAGTCATTTTATGTAATTATAATAAAGGGTATTTGTTTTTTTGGTTGCTTTTATAGAGCTTTTCTCTTCATTAGATGTTCTTTGTCTTCTGTAGTTTAGTGTATTTTACCATAGTGGTGGTGTTCTGATATTCTGATTTCTTGGCATTTAGTTGTTCTACAACAGACACTTAATAAAAATCAACTGTGTTGCCTGTTTTATTTAGAGCACAGTCAAAATTCATATTTTATTTAGAGTGAAACTTAAGTGGAAAATAATTTGATCTCTTTCTGAAACCGGTAAAGGCAGTGTGGTTTATTCTTTGTGGAAATGCTAATTGTTCTTATCCAGGGTTATTTTTCAGTATGTTGTAATTGTATAAAATGAGGTGTATTCTCAGGGTCAGCCTGTCTGGTTGTCTTGTCATAATTCTAGGGGTCTGGCTTGTCATTTGGCACCATCTGCTGATGTTTGTGTACTTAGCTTAAATAGGATATCTGTATCCTGTGGCTATCTGAAACCTACAGAATAATTCCAGAAATATCTTCCAGGTTTCCTAAGTCCAATATAGGGATATTTAAGTGGGACAACACTGAGGACTCAGGGACCCACCTTCCATGTTTCTTAGGGCTTCCTTGTAAGGCCTTGTCCACCCTCTACCCATCAGTCTCAAGAACATAAAAACTGTAGTCTCCCCCCTTCGGTGAAGAGAGGCTAAGCAGAGAACAAAAATCAGTAGTGTATCCAGATTCACTTTATCATGGCAGTTTTATTATATTTACAATTTAGAGTTTGACGAGGATTGTACCAGCAGGTTAGAAAAGGGATGAGGTTTACTACAGAAGATTTTCTAGATTGTCCTTGTACTTTTTTTCTTTTTTTGTTTTATTTTATTATGTTAGTCACCATACAGTACCTCATTAGTTTTTGATGTAGTGTTCCATGATTCATTATTTTCGTATAACACCCAGTGCTCCATGCAATACGTGCCCTCCTTAATATACCCATCACTGGGCTAACCCATTCCCCCTTCCCCCTCCCCTCTAAAACCCTCAGTTTGTTTCTCAGAGTCCATAGTCTCTCATGGTTCATCTCCCCCTCCGATTTCCCCCCCTTCATTTTTCCCTTCCTTCTCCTAATGTCCTTCATTCTATTCCTTATGTTCCATAAATAAGTGATAATAATCTCCTCCAGTCCCATCCATGTTGATGTAAAAATTGGGTATTCATCCTTTCTGATGGCTAAATAATATTCCATTGTATATATGGACCACATCATCTTTATCCATTCATCTGTTGAAGGGCATCTCTGCTCTTTCCACAGTTTGGCTATTGTGGACATTGCTGCTATGAACATTGGGGTGCATATGGCCCTTCTTTTCACTACATCTGTGCCTTTGGGGTAAATACCCAGTAGAGCAATTGCTGGGTCATAGGGTAGCTCTATTTTTAATTTTTTGAGGAATGTCCAGACTGTTTTCCAAAGTTGCTGTACCAATTTGCATTCCCACTGACAGTGTAAGAGGGTTCCCCTTTCTCCACAACCTCTCCAACATTCGCTGTTTCTTGCCATGTCAATTTTTGCCATTCTTACTGGTGTGTAAGGTGTTATCTCAGTGTGGTTTTGATTTGAATTTCCCTGATGGCTAATGATGATAAACATTTTTTCATGTGTCTGTTAGCCATTTGTATGTCTTCTTTGGAGAAATGTCTGTTCATGTCTTCTGCCCATTTTTTGACTTACTTGTTTTTTGGGTGTTGAGTTTGAGAAGTTCTTTATAGATCTTGGATATCAGCCCTTTGTAGTGTCATTTGCAAATATTGTCTCCCATTCTTTGGGTTGCCTCTTTGTTTTGTTGACTGTTTCCTTTGCTGTGCAGAAGCTTTTTATCCTGATGAAGTCCCAGAAGTTCATTTTTGCTTTTGTTCCACTTGCCTTTGGAGATGTATCTTGAAAGAAGTTGCTGTGGTCTATGTCAAGAGGTTACTGCCTATGTTCTCCTCTAGGATTTTGATGGATTCCTGTCTCACATTGAGGTCTTTATCCATTTTGAGTTTATATTTGTGTATGGTGTTAGAGAATGGTCGAGTTTAATTCTTCTGCATGTGGCTGTCCAATTTTCCCAGCACCATTTATTGAAGAGACTGTCTTTTTTCCATTGCATATTTTTTCCTGCTTTGTCGAAGATTATTTGACCATAGCGTTGAGGGTCCATTTCTGGGCTCTCTGTTCTGTTCCATTGGTCTATATGTCTTTTTGTGCCAGTACCATGCTGTCTTGGTGATCACAGTTTTGTAATATAGCTTGAAATCGGACAACGTGATGCCCCCAGCTTTGTTTTTCTTTTTCAACATTTCCTTGGCGATTCGGGGTCTTTTCTGATTCCATACAAATTTTCGGATTGTTTGTTCCAGCACTTTGAAAAATGTCATTGGAATTTTGATCGGGTTGGCATTGAAGGTATAGATTGCTCTGGGTAGCATAGACATTTTAACAATGTTTATTCTTCTGATCCATGAGCATGGAATGTTTTTCCATCTTTTTGTGTTTTCAATTTCTTTCATGAGTGTTCTGTAGTTCCTAGAGTATAGATCCTTTACCTCTTTGGTTAGGTTTATTCCAAGGTATCTTACGGTTTTTGGTGCTTTGTAAATTGAATCGATTCTCTAATTTCTCTTTCTACAGTTGCATTGTTAGTTTGAGATAAGAAAGCAGCTGATTTCTGTGTATTGATTTTGTATCCTGCCACATTACTGAATTGCTGTATGAGTTTTAGTAATTTGGGGGTGGAGTCTTGGATTTTCCACATAAAGTATCATGTCATCTGCAAAGAGAGAGTTTGACTTCTTCTTTGCCAGTTTGAATACCTTTTATTTCTTTTTATTGTCTGATTGCTGTTGCTAGGGCTTCTAGTACTATATTGAACAATAGTGGCGAGAGTGGGCATCCTTGTCGTGTTCCTGATCTTAAGGGAAAGGCTCTCAGCTTTTCCCCATTGAGGATGATATTCGCTGTGGGTTTTTCATAGATGGATTTTATGAACTTGAGGAATGTTCCCTCTATCCCTATACTCTGAAGAGTTTTAATCAGGAAAGGATGCTATATTTTGTCAGATGCTTTTTCTGCATCAGTTGAGAGGACCATATGGTTCTTCTCCCTCCTCTTATTAATGTGTTCTATCACATTAATTGCGAATGTTGAACCACCCTTGCATCCGGGGATAAATCCCACTTGGCTGTGGTGGATGATCCTTTTAATGTATTGTTGGATCCTATTAGCTAGGATTTTGTGGAGAATTTTGGAATCCATACTGATCAGGGATATTGGTCTGAAATTCTCCGATTTGATGGGGTCTTTACCTAGTTTGGGGATTAAGGTAATGCTGGCCTCATAGAATGAGTCTGGAAGCTTTCCTTCTGTTTCTGTTTTTTTGAAACAGCTTCAAGAGAATAGTATTATTTCTTTGAATGTTTGGGAGAATTCCCCAGGGAATCCATCAGGCCCTGGACTCTTGTTTTTTAGGAGGTTTTTGGTCACTCCTTCTATCTCATTACTGGTTATTGGCCTATTCAGGTTGTCAGTTTCATTCCCCAGATTAGGGAAGTTCTCAGCTACGATTTGCTCAAATATATCTTCTATTCCTCTCTCTTTACCTCCTCAGGGATCCCAATAATTCTGACATTGGAACATTTCATGGTGTCACTTACTTCTCTGATTCTGTTTTCATGGATTTTGAGCTGTTTCTTCCAAGCCGCCTCTTTTCCCTTCTTGTCTATCAATTGGTCTTCTAGATCACTAATTCGTTCTTCTGCCTTGTTTACTCTAACAGAGTATCTAGATTAGATTGCATTTTTAAGTTCTGCCAGTTCAGCTTTCATTTCTGCCCTTAGAGACTCTATGTTGCTATTAATCAGTTTCTCCATTCTAGCTATTGTCTTCATAACTGTTACCCTGAAGTCCATTTCCGACATCTTGGTTATATCTGTATCCATTTGTAAATCTGTGGCATAAGTCACAGTCTCTGAATCTTTCCTATTTTGAGGGTTCCTCCTCCTAGTCCTTCTGTTGAGGGGTGGTGGAGGCAATGTACAGAGTCCAGATTATTGACCACGACCCAAGCAAGATGCCCCTGTCTTATAGGGACCTTAGTGTTGTTGGCCTCTTGTTCTCCCAGCCTGTCTTCTGGGGGAGGGGCCTACTGCACTGTTACTCAGACAGCGCTGTTTGGGCAGAGTTGCCCTGCCATGCTGTGGAGGGGGATGGGCTCAGTGAAAACTCGTTTTGGGGGGCTTTTGTTCTCTGGTGGCTTTCCTTGGTGGCTTTCTGCATCTCTTCTGAGAGAGCAGAAGAGACCATTTCCGTCTGCCTCAGAACAGAGAGATCACAGTCTTCATTGAGCTCTCCAGGCCACACTCTCTGTTTCTGTCTGTGCTGCTATAAACTGCAGCGTCCTGGGGTGTGAGCCCCTCCGCAGCACTCCCAGTCCTCGTCTCCAGGTCGGGGCATGTCTCTGCCCTTTGTGCTTCTAAAACCACCAGCTGTCCCCAGTTCACATGCGCGACCCCACCGCTCCAGGTTTCCACCCTGGGGGCTGCCCTGAAGTCCTTTCCCCGCTGCTACCAGTCTGTGAGTCTGTGCCCCGTCCCCAGCACAGGAGGCTATTGCTCACTGGCGGTGTAGGATCCCCACAGCTCCCTCCCCCTTCCATTTATCTTCGGATATGTGCCTGGGGAATTATGGCTCCCCAATTCATACGTCGAAAGCAACTGCCTGCGATATTCTGTTTGTAGAGATCCAGATATATCTTCTTACATCTCAGGCTGATTTCGTGGGTGTTCAGAGTGGTCTGGTGGGTATCCAGCTCAGTTCAAGGGACAGGTTGGAACAGGGTCCCCTACTCCTCTGCCATCTTTCCCTCTGTCCTTGTACTTTGAAGAGTATTTATTTTGGGGAACAGAAAGGTAGAAGGATATTTTAAAGTGTATGTGTGTAGTTGGGGTGGAGTGTGAGACAAGATAATTTATATGAAAACACCTAACGTAGTGCCTGATACACTGGAGATGCTTAATTAGCTGCTAATTCCTTTTTTATAACACAAAGAACTTTGACACTGTTATCCTCTATCTCTTAAATTCACAATTTTTCTTCAGCTGGCTCCTTCCTATTGGCATTTAAATCATTGTCTCCTGTGTTTAAAAACCCAACAAAACCAGAAACTTTCTTCAACTATACTTCCTCACTGGCTGCTACCCCCATGTCCTCCCTTACAACCGAACTTTTCAAGAATTCTCTCCTTTCTTTCTTCCCCTTCCATTTACTCTTCAGTCATCTCCAGTGTGGCCTGGGCATCCGTCTCTGCACAAAAACAGCTCTTGAAACATTCCCCTCCTTGTTAGTAAAGCCAGCGTACCTGTTTCAGTTTTCATACTGGCCATTTAACAGCATTTAACCAGTCTAGTACTCCTTGAAACCTTTTCTTCCCCTAGCTGCAATGGTGCCACGTTTCTGGTATTTTTTCTGTTTTGTGAGTATTCCTTAATATTGTCTACATTTCCATCTACCTGTCATTGAATTGCACAAGGCTTTCATCTTAGGCTTTCCTCCTTTCCTTTCACTTTTAAAATTGTGATGGCACTGAGGCTTTAATCTTGTTCTAATGGAAATTCTGATGAAAGCTAAATGCTTTTTTTTTAAGAAAGACTCTTGTTTTATGAAAACGATTTATGTTCATTATAATGCATTTTTAAGCTTCATAGAAAAATATATGAAAGTAAGAAAAATGATCCCAAATCTTAACCACCAAGAAATAAACCATGTTGACATTTGGTGCACATTCCTTTAGACCTCCTATTTCAAAAATTAATAATTTTAGCTAGCATCCATTGAACCTTAATATGTGCCAGAATTGTTCCAAAGTGCTTTAAATCTTTACAACCCTGTATATGATAGTGTTGTTATCCCAATTTTGCAGATGAGGCAGAGAGCAGGGAAGTAACTTGCCCAAGGTCATACAGATAGTAAGAGGTGGTGGTACTTTTCAAACGAAGAGAGCTTGGACTTGGTAAACTCAAGCTAAGTCATCTTAGCTTTGCTGTGAAAGAGCTATCAAATGGTATTTCTCTGTTCAGATTGCTTAAATCACTTAGGCTATAAATATGGTCCAAGAACAAAGTTAGACAAATACTAGGACCACATTTTACCTCTCGATAATCAACATTTTGGCTCCTAAGTGTGAGTTATTTGGTCAGTGAGAGTGGTTTAACACAAACTTGAACAATTTTTGGCATTTTTTTTAACATTATGTTTTACTACTTTAGTGTATGAAAATGATGATCAGCTCCTGTGGGACCCTGAGTACTTACCGGAAGATAAAGTGATTGTATTTCTTAAGGATGCATCTAGAAGAACAGGTGATGAGAAAGGTGTAGAAGCAATTCCTGAAGGATCTCACATAAAAGACAATGAACAGGTATATGAGTAAGAAGTAACTGTTTCATTATGGGATGAATAAGTCATGGGGAGGAAAGGTACAGCATAGGGAATATAGTCAGTGGTATTGTGATAGCCTTGTATGGTGACCCCTGTGGTGAGCATAGCGTAATGTGTACAGTTGTCCAGTCATGATGTTGTACACCTGGAGCTAATGTAATACAGTTCTATACTATATAGTTCAGTTTTAAAACAGAAATAAAAGTTTTCCCAAAATAAATTAACCATATATATTTTTATATATTTACATTTATAGATGTAAATGCTGTCACATTCACTGTTATTATTCTAGCCACCAAAATTCCTATACTGTCATCACAGGGAATCTGAAAGAACTAGCGTACACGCTCGCTTCATTAGTATGATTTCAGCTAAAATAAACAAAAATGGTATCTCATTTTGCCTGTATATACTTCTTATTAGGATTTTTGAAGTTCCTTTGGATATCCCTAAGAATGTGTAGATATCACCACCTAGGGAATATATACCTGGAATGAAGTTATCAGGGATATAGTAGACCAGTGCCTACTGTGAACCTAAAAACAGCATTATCTTTTTTTTTTTAACCTTTTTTCATCAATGCTTTTCTTTCTGTTTTAAATTAGAATAGGAACCACAAAAAGCCAAAAAGAAGGATTTTGTGAATTTTATAAAATAGTTTTTTTCATTTTTAAGTTTCTCAGGTACTATGGCTTCCAAGTTAGAGTATTTGCTTATCCTGTTTTTAAGCATTTAGAAGTGTTAATTATCAGGATTGAATTTGTTGTTCTTTAGTGCTCTCTGTGTTTCATTCACTAGAATTATTTGTCTTCCAGAAATGATGAAAAGAAATACTGGATTCAGGAAAAGCTTTTACTTTTTTAAGAAATTGTAGCCTTGAACTTTTCATAGTCTGGGTCACATACTGATGCCTTTTATTTTTCTAGGCATTATATGAGTTGGTTAAATGCAATTTTGACACAGAAGAAGCATTGAGAAGATTAAGATTTAATGTAAAAGCGGCTAGAGGTAAACGTAAATAATGCATTTTTGTTTTCATGACTTAGCAGAAAATAAGCTTAAGATCTTCAGTCTACGTAGGTATATCCTAAGTTTAATAATAATACTGATCTTTCTGAAATCAGTAAATATTTGCTGAATAATAAGTAACTTGTAACTTGTTAAATAACTTGTATATTACACAAGCATTATGGGAAATGGGATTAAGGCTGTTTTTTATGGGAAAATAAGGCAATTAAAATAAAAATACATAATGCCTTTCAATTTCAAGGCATTTTTATTAAATATTTTCTTATTTGATCTTGTTAATAATAGCCCTATGAACTCTGGAGTGTGACAGTTGTTACTTTCAAAAATGATGAGACTGAGGTCTCTGAACTGAAGTACCTTTGCTGGGGCAAACATAATTTATAAGCAGTGAAGTCATAACTAAAATAAATCCAGTTTTTTTACTCTAAACTGGCTCCTACCCTGCTTCACTAAGAACACTATTATATAACATAACATAGCAAACAAGATACTTATTCATTCAACAAAAATTGGAGGACCTGCTAGTTCTGAGGACATAATTGTAAACAGAGTCCTGCCCTCACAGTGCTTAGAGGCTAGGTAGGGAAGCTGAAAAATAGTTATGAGTTCTTCCAAGGAGAATTAGAGGGTATACTTCAAATTTATTGCAATAGGACTTAACCTAATTTGGGGAAAGAGTGAGGCTGTTAGGCAAAGTTTATAGAACAAAGTGGTATTTTTGCTAGAATGTAAACAAATTAGGTGAAAAGGGGGTGAGGCAGAAAATGATTCTAGACAAAGGGAACAGCATCACAAAATCTAAAGTGAGAAAGAACATAGTGAATTTAAGGAATTGAAAGGTGGCTAGTATAGTTAGGTCATAAAGGAGAAAGTGGTCCAAGGTAAGTTTGAAGAATTAGGGACCAAATCATCCAAAATTTTATTAAATACAGAATTTTTGTCACTTCATCCTTTGCAGCCATCAATAATAGAGCTCAGGAGTAAAATACTTCCCTTATCGTTATTTACATTTTTATTTATAACTATTTATGCAATATTTAGGGGAAAATTGCTTTAATAGTTTTCTCCCTCATTTTGTCAGAGGAATTATCTGTTTGGACAGAAGAAGAGTGTAGAAATTTTGAACAAGGGCTAAAGGCCTATGGAAAGGATTTTCATTTGATTCAGGCTAATAAAGTAAGTAATGGTAATGTTTTCTCTTTTATAAAAAGATAATTAGTTAACCCAGATCATCTTATATCTTTATTACTTTCAAATGTTAACAGTTCTATAATGTTTTAATATATTGATTTTTAGGGAATTATAAACTTGCCTAGATTTTTCTGGGATCTGTTTAGCAGTGACTGTTTTCAGTGCATGATATTAGGAGCCTTTAAGTTTGGACTGATTTGCAGAAATGTTAATCAACTTCTGGGTGGGATGTGTGTATACAGTGTAATTACTTAAGGCTTTTTCCACAAACTTGTGACAGATTTTTTAAAGGACTGGTGTTACAAATAATTTGAAACTTTAAAATGTTTTTAACATGACGTTATTTACAATTAAAATATCTCTACATTTATTTAAGTCTAAAATCAGATACTTAATATGTAATTTGGCTTTAATTAAAATTTAATTTTCCAGAAGAATATCTCAATAAATTAGCTTTATTATACATTATAATTTTATAATTTGACAATTTTATTTAACATGATTCATTTATTCCATATTAATACCAATTTTACAGTGTCAGCGTATACCCAAAAGAACTTCATAATTACTTCCAGATTTATTTTTAGGTTTAATTCTCTTAAAAATAAAATCAGGTTAGATTTTTAATAGGAACTATACAATTATATAGAATAGAAAAATGTGTTGTTTCTGTGGGAAATTAGGATGTGCAAAATTAAAATCTCAGAGTTTAAATGGAGGAAATGAACTAATTTCTCGGTTTATAAAAATATCACATTTTTAGCAAAAAGAAATGACAAGGAGTGTGGCTTTACATGTTTCCTTAAAGATGGCATCTAAGTTTCAAGTGATGGCTTGTCTAGGATGGTGTTGATTGAGTTCTAAATAGTCTGTCACCACATTCTTTTTATACTTCTGGATGTGATTGGTGTCCACTTAATTTGTTTGAATATTTTATGTTCTGTAAATAGTTGCTTATAAATCCTGTGAGTTTATTTTTCTTAATTTTGTTGTGCATTAACTAGTTTGTTTATTTTGAGAGAGCGAGAGTAGGGGTGGGGGAGAAGAGAGAATCTTAAGCAGGCTCCACATCCAGTGCAGAGCTTGACATGGTGCTTGATCCCACAACCCTGAGATCATGAGCTGAGCTGAAATCAAGAGTCGGATGTTCAGTCAGCTGAGCCACCCAGGTGCCCCTAACTAGTTTATTCTTGATTATCTTGTTGCATTTTGGTATTTGACATCAGACACAACTACTAATAAGAAATTTTGAGTCTTAGAATTGGTGTCAAAAATGGATCCTACCCCTTAATGTTGTGTCCAAATCATCTGATTACCTCCAGCATAGGGAATATTCTGTGAAAGCAGTGCATTATAGTAATGCCTGGACATGTATGTTTCTGATTGTGAAAAACAAAAAAATAAATTGTTTCATGGTTGAATAGAGCAACATTTTGGGATGAGAGTTTTCTAGCATTCCTGCTTGGATTAAAACACTATATTAACCAAACCATGCTGGATTATCTATGGAGGGGACTCCTGGAGTGATAAGCTAGTATGATAGCTAGCAGCCCCAAGGAATCCCTTTTTTTTAGGGAGTAAGAACTTATTTCCAATTTTTGCTTTCAGTAAAGTACAGTTGACTTGGCTTATGTCTATATAGAAATTAGATTCTAAAGGAGGCAGAAAAAGAGCTTGAGATTATTAAAAAAAAAAAACAGAAAAGCGTTGATAGCTTTCAGTCTTAGAGCAAGATGGGCCAAATTTGTAAAGTGCAAGCATAAGGGAAGAAAGAAAAATGTAAGTCAGGTAGTGAAATGAGGACATCATCAAATTGACTTTAGGTGCAATCAGTCCTATAGGATACCTACTTCAGGATTAGAAATTTATGGGTTTATGGGTTTAAAGCAATATGGTCTTACATCCCAACACTCATGCAGATAGTAGCTTTTTTCTTTTAAACTCCCAGTACTTTATTATATATATCAACCCTACCACAGCTCTCCAAGCCAAGTAGCAAAAAGAGGGAAGTTGTCCACATCATTTGCCAGTCCCATTGGTGCTGAACGTTTATGGAAGGGGAATCATTTATTCACACAAATAGAGCACAGTTACTGGAGTAACTTAGTGAACAACAAATTAGAATTGGCATTATTATAATACTTTTCAGCTCACTGTGGAATATTCTCAGCCTTTCTAGACAATAAAATAACTGAGTCTGGGTCACTGGTGGAACTACTAAGAGAATCTTTTAAATGGGAATTTAAAGGTAGACTCCCTAGGTACCCTGTGAGTAAAAGTATTTGCAAACTGTTTATAACAATTTTAGCTCAGATACCACTTCCAGATATTTTCAGTAGAGGAGTGTTTATAGTAAATTAAGATGATAGTTTTTTAAAAAGTGTAATGCTGAATATCTGAAGATTTGTTGCCAGTGTATTATTTCTCTCAATGGGAGTTTGGAAAGAGTAGCTTTTAACAAAGCTGCTGCAGTGTTGTATTTTATACAATGTATTATATATTACGTAAGGTACATACAAATTTATTTTCAGACTTCAAATATTTTTCATGAAATAACTTCTTTAAGGAAGAGATGATTCTTAAAAACAAGTGTTTTGTTTCTTATAGGTTCGAACAAGGTCAGTTGGTGAATGTGTAGCATTCTATTATATGTGGAAAAAATCTGAACGTTACGATTTCTTTGCTCAGCAAACACGGTTTGGAAAAAAGAAATATAATCTTCATCCTGGTGTAACGTGAGTTTATTTTTTCTGTTGAGTCATATATATATTTTTGCTATTGAATTTTTTCTTGAGAAAATTGTAATTTTTAGTATCTTCATTTTCCAGTAGGATAAAAGTTTACAATAGTTTAAATTTATCCACTTAGACATATTTTCATAGGGCATTTAGACTTATCAGTGTCTTACAAAACATAAACTACAATTCATATTGCTTGAGACAATAAATACCTCAAAGCAAATACTAGAGTATGTTTCCAGGAAAGGAAATGGATCATAACAGCTGTTAAAGCATGTTTTTGTTAATTTCTGTTCCATTCAGTATAAGCACGCAGTTTTAATCTAATAATACTGTGAGCACAGTGAGAATAGGAAAAAGACTCTTTTCAAAAGCTATACGGTATGCCTAATAGAGGCCCTTTAAAAAGGAATGGAAATTAGTATTTTTTTTTGTCCCGTCTACTTTTGATCTCAGGAACCAAAATAAGATTTGGGTATAGATGATATAAAAGGGAAAAGACATAGAGATAATAAATCAGGTCAAATTTCATTTTCTTGTTACCAAGTTTTTTAAAGAGGAGAGAACATGTCCATGGTGACTTCCCTTTTCCCAGATTTCCTGAAACCTTTCCCCTAACAGAAATATTTAATAATTAGTCCTGCAACTTTAGCTTACTCCCAGTGAAATCGGGAGTACAAATTGTTATTATATGTAGTCTTCATGCAAAATGCCTTGTATGCCTGTACCAGTCACCATGCACCAAATCTCTTAGCCTCATTCAGTCTAGCTTTGGAAAAAAACTGTCCCTGCTGCCACTGGTAATTTGTTACTTAAGTACATAGAGTATTGAATGAACCTTTTGTCTCTCGTTGAGTTGCTCTAAAATGCTGGAATTAAACTTTACCATTCTATCCTTGATTATTTCCTGCTGTTTACAGAATAAAAAAAATGCTAAGTTGTAACTTCATTTGATCATTGTGTACCAATAAAGTTCTTAGGGTGGGCCAAATAACTGCCTTTGAAAGAAGTGCTTATATGCATATTTGACTGTGCTTTGCAAACTCCTAGGCTAGACTGTTTCTTGGTCATGTTCATTTACAGGTGTCTCTGCTGGTCACTTCCCTGGAGAATTAAACACTCTAAAATCCAAAGCAGAATTATCTAAAAGGGAATAAATGGGTATGATTGCCCCTGGAAATCATGGGACATTGGACTCTGTGCCTCATCCCCCATTATTCAATGCTCATGATGGCTAGAGTAGAATTTCATACATAGTATTCCAAATTTTATCTAATTGCTTAATGTTATAAATTTATAGTTAATTTTTTTCTTGGTGATTTATTGGTAATATTGAGGTATAATGATGTAGAACTAGATACAGCGGTCTAGTCTTCAGAGTATATCTTAAAGTAGTCAGTTTTCAAGCTATTCTATAGGGAAAAGCAATAGTAACATCTTTCATTTTTTTCACCCATTTCAGAAATAATGTTCACACACGAACTACAGGCAATCTGTCGTCACCAGCAGTAAGAACATAAGAATTGCCATGCTGGGTCAGACCCATGGTTCATCCAGTTTTCTCTTTCAGAAAGCATCACCAAGGGAAGTGTTGTGGGCTGGCTTAGTTGGTCCTCTGTGCTGTCAAGCTCAACAGGTTAGGTAGGGATGTGCTGCCAAACATTTGAGTTTCTTTAATAATCTCTCCATAGCTTCTGGAAACTTTTTGAAGATCCTTATATCTGTAACCTTGATTCCTCTTAAGGTTAAGTATTCAGTAGGTGGAGTAGCTGCAGTTAAAAGTAATCCCATATTATCTCTTCTTTCATGCTTTAAGATTTTTACAGTGGTCCCCTGGTATAATGGTAGGAAGTGAACAAATGGGTTTTTGTCCCCCTAGGCGAGAATATGGTGGTTTTTGTAGGCTTCAGTTATGTCCCCTGTAGGTGTTTCATAAAGTTTTGTTGTTTTTTTTTAACTGACAGAACTGTAATGTTTTATTCCTATTTATCCCTTTTAGCTGTGCTACATCTTCTATAAGAAGCTGTGACCAGACTATAATTATTGCCCAAACAGGGAGAAATTGTGGTTTTCTATAAACATGGAGATTCTTTTCAGTTTGCTTTCAGGACCTCCTCCTGTTTTTAGTTGCACTTCCAGTGCACAAAACATTGTTATTGTTATAAGACAGAAATTTGAGTTTTTTCATCTTCCTTTTTTAGTCAAAATCCATAGTTAGAGCACATTGTCCTGAAAGTTATTTGTTCATTTTTCAGTTATATTTTTACCTTCCATTTGTTCACCAGAATGAAGGACATTTGCCATTTTTATGCCTTATAAACAACCTTTGCAAAGATCTTCCTGCAGATTTTCTCTAGTTAATACCTGGAAGAACTGGTAGCCATATGCGAATTAGAGACTTTTACTGTAACAGCCTTGCAAATAATTTTTTTTTTTTTTAAAGTAAAAGTTAACCCATCATAACTCTGGTTATCTGAATGCTACTCCGACCTCCTGGATGGCCCACCTGACTCTTCTTCCTTACTCATTGTGGATGCCATTAATCCTTAAGAAACGATAATTCTTTTACAGTATCATTGCAGTATCTAGTCAATTCTAGCTTCCTTTGCTTGGCTTTTCACATCCTCCATTATCCATCCCTACCATACCAAATTTATTTCCAACAATTCCTCATCATGTATCATCTGTTCTTATTAGTCCTAGCCTCTGAAATTCCTTTGCATTCATACTCATTTGTATTTCCATGTGCTTCAAATTTGTTACATAATTGTTCTGGAATTATGATAAATGGCATAAAGCTGGAGGGGGGACTAAAACACTATTTAATTCTATTCATAGGCAAGGAAAATGAGGCCTAGAATGGTAAATTGATTAGCTCATGGTTATATACGTTTCTTTGATAATGTGTTTTGTACCTCAGACTGTTGAAAGCTTCAAGTCCCTATATTTATTATATCCTCATATCCCAGGGGACAGTGTGATCATGTAGTTTGATATTATAGCTACAGTTAATAGTTTGTTGTAGACTATTGCCACACTTTCAGTAAAATCCTAAGCCTTTCCACTGTTTCCTTCTTACACACATTCTTACTTACCTGTTCAGAAATTCTAAGGATTTGTCTTAGTATTTCTATTACAATTATTCTGAGGGAATTTTAAAGTAATGGCTTTATGGTTTTTTTTTTTTTTTTTTTTTTTTTGAGCTTCTATTCTGTGCCATGCACAACTTAGGCACAGGTGCTGCAGTGGTGAACAAAAAGATTAAAATTCCTGCCTTTGGGGCATGAGTCCAGCACTGGTATCAGCAGAGTTTCTCCCTAAAGAGCTAGAGTAAATATTTTTGGCTTTGCAGGCCTTTGGTTCTCTTGCAACCACCCAGCTCTGCTGTTGTGCAAAAGCAGTCATAGATACTATGTAAATGAGTGGATGTGGCTATGTCCCATCAAAATACTATTCACAAAACTGGTGACCAGCCCACAAGCCATAGTTTGCTGACCTTTATTCTAATGACTTAATAGCACTTCATAGTTTACAAAAACACTTCCCTACACACGTCTTGTGCAACAACTCTGTGTGGTAGATACATACATGATGTTCTAGGTAAAGACACTAAACCTCAGAGATAAGTATTTTAGCCCAGCTCTTCTAACCCCAACCCAAAGTCACTTAATACAGCTGTCCTCCCATGCCATATAGTTCAGGAATAACTTAGGGAAGAAGTGAGTTCACCTCTAATGGTATGCTGGCAGACAAAGCCAGCAGATAAGCTCAGGAATTTAGCCTTTTATGGCTCAGATCTAGCAGAAAGGTAATAACAGAAGATACCCAGGAAAGTTCAGGGAAGTGATTCACTGGTAGGCCCTGATTTGTCTTCCAGGTGTTGCTATAGCCATCACATAGTCGTTAGGAGCTTTAAAATTTCAGTCTTTCTTTGTGCAGAAATTGTTCTGTACTTCTGATTGGTACCATCCCTCTCTTCACTTACAGAACCACTGATTTTAATTGGGCCACTCTGAGCACTTGCCTATAGTTTTAAAAGTTTTAAAACTTCCTATAGGTATCTAAAATTTGCTAGCTTAAAGCCCTTATACATTTTTCCAACAAACATGTAACCAAAAGGAGCTTTCCATTTAAATGTTCAGATCCTGGTGGGGTAGATGAGGCACTGGAATGAATGTAAGTGAAAATTAGGACATATTTAATAAAGCCTTCTAAATTTAACCTCAATTTTAATTTTCAGCTTTTTTTAATATAAGAAAGTAACTTTTATTTCACTTAATTTTAAGGGATTATATGGATCGTCTTCTAGATGAAAGTGAAAGTGCTGCCTCTAGTCGAGCACCGTCCCCTCCCCCAACTGCCTCAAACAGTAGTAACAGCCAGTCTGAGAAAGAAGATGGCACTATCAGCAATAGTAATCAGAATGGTAAGCAACTAGAGAAGTACTTTGGTTTGTTCATGATGAAGGGCACTTTTCTTTTAGTAGCCCAGGCAATTCAGTTTTGGTTTGTATTAAACTTCCAATGCAGAAGTTGTAAAAATAGTAATTATAAATACCCACAGAACGAATATACATAATAAACAGCATACATACATACTAACACAATACAACTTGGAAAGAATTCCTATTGACATCACTAAAAACAAGTTTAATAAAAATAAACCATCAATAGTGACCATTTCTTTTAAGGAATTCTTTTTGAGTAGCATTGATTTTCTTAATCAGTTGGGATGCTTGGATAGAATTTTCTTGTTAACTCTTAGAGCAAAACACCAGCCATTTAGCCATTTCACCTCAGAAGTACACAGGTATTTATGAAATACTTTGAAAGCTGTAACACTTTATCAGGAAAGTGCTTTAAGCATTTGGTGAAAAGAAGTAGGTAACAAGGGCACGGTTTTGAATAGTTTTCTCTCTGATAGCGTAATAACCGTGAAGGATGAGAAAAGATAAAGCATGTCAGGCTCTGCATTAAAACTGTACAGAAACATTTCTATTTTTATCTCTGAGAAAGAAGGAAAATGACATTCCATTATGTTTGAGGTTCAGGTAATGTTCTTGTTTAAAATATACAGTGGACCAAGGATCATTGTGCTGATAAGACCTAGTCAGAGAATTATTTTGATTTCTGCTTTAATTAAAATGGTCTTCCTAAGACAGTTGCCAAGCAGAGACTAATAAAGCCTTTCACTCCTCTAAAAGAGGAAACTAGTAGATTGGAGATAAGTTCTGCACCTGCATTCTGATATAACAGTCTTAGAGGAGGGCCAGTGGAGAGCTAAGCTCCCCAACAGAAATTAGAACAATACTGAATGATTATCCCTTATTGTGACCTTTGGTCTCACACTGGCATTGCTGGAGTGAATATACTTTGTTCATTTGATGACCCCTCTCTGTTCCTTCACTACTTCCCCCTAAGAACAAGCCAAACAAACAAAAAAGAGGGCTAAGCAGCCATTTTTTGGTTCTGAACAGGTTTGAGGGCATATTGAATGCTATCCTGAAACAGAGTAAGAAGCTAAGAGTCAGACCTTACAACTAAGGCAAGAAGCTCAGAGACACATACAGTTGATACTACTTTCCCTGTGTGCTCATGATACCAAATTGTTTTTTTTGTTTTCTTTTTTAACCATTTGATGAGAATATGCAGTTAACCTAAGGAAGTGTTTATAAATTACTTATAAATTATTCAGTATCTCAGAAGCCATTCACCTAGGTACCCATAATCAAGATTCCCAGGTTTTTCAAGGAAAGGAATTCTCCAGTGCAATTTTATTTCTTTCGTAAGGGGCTTAGTGTCTTGAAATCTTATTTTTTACCTACTCACGGTGGTCACATAGCTCTTTGGGCTTACTATAACAGTATCATTTCTTCTGCATCGTGGTGCATAATCCCCATATGCATTTATGATTTGAGTGCACTTTTGAGTTGGGGAAACAATATTTTCTTTGACCAAAATGTAATATTTGAGGCTCATCCTTTATCCTTAATTATTTAATAATTAAAATTTATCTCCAGTGGCACATTCTATATTTACATTAAGTATCCAAAATGTCTAGTTCATTTTGCAGTCAACTCTAACGTGCCTTTTTTACTGTAACTTGTAGTAAATAATTCTTTTCTCACCTGTTATGGAGGAATTGGTGTTTGCTTTTATGACTTTCAAATGTATGTTTGGACAGTGCAAGCATTAATTTTTTAACATTGTGACAGATTATTTAAATCTATTTAGATAAATATAATGTGTGATCTTTACCCTTAAAGCACAATACCCATGGGTTTACTTACATTAAGAATAAAAGTCATGTCATTTTATATGGCAGTAGAAAACTCAAGTTTCTAACAAATGTCAATTTTTTTTTATATAGTTTTAGAAAGTTATTACCATTTTGCTAATCTGTGTGTATCTTTGCTTTAATTTAGCTTATTTAGACTACTGGACCCAGTGCTCATTTGTTGTTACATAACACCAACATGCTCCTAATATATGCCAGAATCTGTTCTCTTAATTCTTTATATTCATTAACTTACTTAATTTTCATAGCAAGCCTGTAAGGTAAGTCTCTTATTACCCTTATTGTATATGTGATGAAACTGAGGTACAAAGAATGTAAGTAACTTTTGCCCAGGGTGACACAGTTACTCAGTAAATAGAGCTAGAGTTCAGACCAGACCATATGTACACATAGATTTGACACCTCTCATTCTTGATGAAAAGCTGTTTTACAATAGCTGTTTTAGAATAGTTTACAAAGTTAGCTTTTTAATACTAGCAGTTTCATTTATGTTTCTTCCAATGTAGGGGTGTCATCTAATGGACCAGGTGAAATGCTGAACAAAGAAGAAATCAAAGTTGAAGGGTTACACGTTAATGGACCAACAGGTGGAAATAAGAGACCACTTCATGCAGACATGGATACTAATGGTTATGAAACAGATAACCTTACCACTGACCCAAAACTTGCCCATGTGACTGCAAGAAATGAAAATGATTTTGATGAAAAAAGTGAGAGACCTGCCAAAAGGCGAAGGGTAAACAGCAATGGAAAAGAAAGTCCCGGTTCTTCTGATTTTTTCCAAGAAGCAATGTCACATGGGAAATTTGAAGAACTT
The DNA here is from genome assembly GCF_009762305.2 of Zalophus californianus. Lineage (NCBI taxonomy): Eukaryota > Metazoa > Chordata > Mammalia > Carnivora > Otariidae > Zalophus > Zalophus californianus. The sequence goes on from NC_045598.1 coordinate 54,992,695, forward strand.
GAAAACACAGATGACTAAATTTTAGACTTGTTTTACTTTCTTTGGAGTAAAATCTGGTGTGACTAAAATTTTCAGGGTTGATGGGTTACCTTAAAAAGTTGATTTCCTTGAAGCAGTTGGTTAAAATTTTGAAAATTTGAATTGAGTCCTAACTTTAGTAAGTAAGATTTCATAATTCTGCCCTTTGTAGACTTTTTACTTTAAAAGTGTAAAGACCCTGTTAAGGATAAAACAAATAGTTTAGTAAATTTGAATGAACTACAGAACTATCTGTACCTTCTCATTTGATGTATTAATCTTAAAAGCTCACTACAGGTACTTTTTGCTTAGTTTTTGGTAGAGAAGAAAAAACCACATTCAAATTTCTGTTTAACACCAGTTTTTCTGAGTTTCTTGAGATGTCTTTATCTTTCACAAGAGACATTTTTCTCTCCATACAAATTGAGTGTTATTATTAAGGAAACCCTTATGAATCCTGAAAGTTATGCTAGCATGATTTTTTTATATATAGAAGTTTAAAAATAAACCAAGTCAGGTTTGTATATGTAAAATTGTTGACATCAATGATGTCTTTCCATATTCTTATCTGGGCTTAAGAAATACATTCTGTATTTTTCCAGATTCTTTGTAGCCTTTGAAAGATTTTTACAGTACATATGTCTTGACTGAGCTGTCCTTTCTTAATACAAAAGCTTGTATAATTTTCTTAACTTGTACAGTTGGTAAACTTTTATGAGAGGAATTGATATTCTGAGTCTGTCAGCTTTCATTTTATTTTGCTAAGGTTTTTCTAATGAATTTTTAAGTGTTTGTGTAGTAACTAAGTCATGTTTCTTATACAGGTGGTAAAAGCATTCATAAAGGATTGTGAAAATTTGTTTTTTCAAATTTCTACTTAAGGACAAATAGTTTGAGAATTTTGAAATTAAGCATGATACCTAGATTGCATAGTTTGTTTTGCGTTTGCTATAATTTTCAAAATTATTTTTGAAGCAAGACAAAAGTTTGATGTTGGTTTAAGTGCTTCATTCAATATATCATGCTGACCAGAATCCTGTTCAGTTATTTTTATATGCATTATAAAATTTCCCATTTTTGCATTAACTAAACGGGAAAAGGTCAAGCAATATTTAGATTTTGGCGCACACAAGGAGTTGGCAGATAACAATATTGGTTTTATGAGGAAAAAGTGATGTTCCAAAATGATAAGATGTATAACCATTGCTCTGTGTGATTACAAATAGGACCATCCATTTGCATAGCCTTGCAAGAGTGCCATTTTATTTTTAGTGCAAAATTCTTGTTAAAAATGTAGTTTTATACAGCTGATAGACCAACCTATATCCAAACTTTTATAAAAGATTATTAACTATTCTTGTTTTTTCACACAGGCATACCCCAAATGCTTCTGATTCATTTTCAGCCATCAGTTCAAGAGCTAATGCCTTTTTAAAATAAATCTTCTGTGGTCTTGTTTTTAATGGCTCAACTGTTTTATGCAATTGAGTAAAGATTTGCACTGAGAAGTTATGGTTTAGGTTACCCCATGAAGTATTACTATTAACGTATGTTCAGTCTGCTTCCTTCCACCAATGTGAACAACTCTTTTTCCCCAAACAGTGTTAAAAAGCCACTTTACAACACTTGACTTCATTTAATGCACATTCACTGTTACATACATACCTGAGTAAATCAAAGTTTTGGGTGGAAGTGTTGAGAAGTGTGAATTTTTTGTTGCTTGTTTTGTTTTACCTACAACATTAATTTATCCAGAATGGCAGCTTTAGCAGATGGTCACAATCCATTTTCTAAATCAGTTTTTATTACATGAATCCAAAGTATCCTAGCTCTGTCAAAGATGATCTAGAGAAGTGTTTCTCTGTCAAAGATGATCTAGAGAAGTGTTTCAAATGAAGAGTGATGCTGTACTTTTTAAGTTGTTGCAATATTAGAGATGCTATTTTCACCTTTTTTTAAAGATGCATTTTGTTTGCAGGTTTGTGAAGTTCTTGGAAACTAATACTACAGGAACATTTTTAGTACATTCTCAGGCATGTCTGCACATATGGCACATGTATACATGTTAGGAAATTTTACTTTTCTTAATCTTATCTTTTTAAAGTATGCCTAATGAAAGACATTCCACTATTATAATACATAATGCTCAGCTTTTCATGAACAAATATTTAACACACTTTGTTCTTCATAACGCAGCCACTATAACTTGATGTCATTGCACTACTTTAAAATTTTTAGTAATATCATGAATTTAATTTGCTTTAAGATTTAGTACATTTCATAACTCTTGAACTCTTAACAAACTACATTGGGAAAAGAAGCCTTTGTTAATACTTAGTTTCCCCCACCCTATACCCACCCTCAGCAAAGCACTATTATTTTCATCTGAAATGATATTGTTTTATAATGTGTTTTCAAATAGAGTTCAGAATCTGCAACTCAGTTCAACACAAGTGTGTTGAGCTTTAAAATGTATTTGAATATTTAAATAGGCATTTAAAATTATGAATTAGATGTTTTTAAATTTATGCCTAGTAATTTTTGCACTGTAAAATAATTCCTTTTCCCATTCCCTGTCTGCCATTCTGAATATGCTTATTAAAATATTTTTTTAAACATACTTGTCTACGTAATACTGTGTGAATGATTTTCATCAGACTGATTCACTAGGTTTTAACAGATTTTAAGTTTGTATAATACATACTGTTCACAATGCAAATACGTATAATCTCTGTTCCTTCTTCTCCTAAATATATCACATGAACTAGTGTTTGAGTGGCTTTTGGTCCCTTGACCTCATCTTGGGTGATGTATTTTTGTCTTTTTTCCTCCTGGGAGATCCTTTGGTCTTTGGACCTCTATTCACCCATTTCTCTAAGACTGGTCATTTTATAAGTGAGGGTTGGTGAATTTCCATGGGGAAGGTGAATGGTGATGACCCTAGAGGTGTGTAACTGATTGGCTCTGTATCACTACTAAGTGCCAAAACAGAAAAAGTTTCCCATACATAATTCATATTTATGAAAATTGACAGTGGAAAATCATATAATACGGGGAAGAACAAGAATTTCTAAATTTTAAGCCTATTATTCTAAAAATGACCTTTCTGTATGATATAATTCCACTGATTAATTTTTTAAATCATAAAATCAACTCTTTAATAAAAATCAAGTTTATCCTTTGCAAAATCTTAGCACGGTCATCCCCCCCAAGTCATGGGCTGAGGGAGTAGCCTCATTTTCTAATACCAGTTTTCCATAAGCTCATTTATTATATGCCCTTAGTGTAGAGCTGACATCTTTTGACATCTGTAAGTACATGAGTTTTTCCTTTTCTGACCATGATTTTTTTTTATCTTCGCTTGTTTTTATACCTGTTTGTATGACTTATTTAGGATGTATGATATGCTTAAAATGTCATTTTGCTTGCTCTAAGAAATTTGAACACCATCTTAAAGGCTACCTATTCTCTGAAGGACACTGAAGAACTGCCACATAAACTGGAGCTGAACTCCATTCTCTGTGCAAATTGATGGTAAAGCCTTCTTCACATTGAAATGTCAGCAGTGACAAGTCTGCATATATCCTATTATCCAGCAAATACTTAGGCCTGTGCTTGGCTTGTGGCTTCAGAAACCTGTAGCACATTCTCTTCATCAAAGAGAAGGCATTAGCAGGTAAGGGCTATGGGTAGAAGTGTATGCCTAGCACAGAGAATGCAAAAGGAAAGAAACCGTAGGCACGATGTGAAGGAAACCATTTACTAGGCTTTGTGTCATAGAATTCTAGCTAAATAAGATTTCCTTGAGCTTAATATTTTGGTTAGAAATTAAGCAACATGAAATATATGTACAATTCTCCTAAGACCATTTATTTTTAACTTTTACTACAGGACTGATTATAACATAACAGCTATGGATTATTCAGGACTCATTCCTTTTCTCACGTCCAGTGAGTGCTATTGTAAGGGTAGGGAGTCTCCTGATTCCCTAAAGTTTGGAGGCCTAATGCAAATTTGGCTTGGTTATAAAACATTCACTTTCTGCTGTTATCATCATTAACATGAATGGTTGACTACAGTATGGGCTAAATGTGTCTTTCTGCACACCAGCTAGAACTTGCTTGTAGAGCTCAGGGGTATCTAAAATACATAGTTTTGCTCTTTTCTCTCTGAAGATGAACTTTGGATTAATTTAAGGACAATACACTTTTTTCGGTGGGGGTGGAGGGGAGGCCAGAGGGAAGGGAGGAGAGAGAATCCACACCCAGTGCGGGGCTTGATCTCACAACCTGAGGTCATGACCTGATCTGAAATCAAGAGTTGGACACTTAACTGACTGAACCACCCAGGCGCCCCTACACTTAAATTTTTTGGAGAGAACAGAGATCTGGACGCTGAAGTGGTTTCTCCCAGAACTGTAAAAGCTCAAGCACAGAGTGGCATCAGGCTAATCTGAGCCACTGTAAATTCCTGACCAAAAAGAAAAATCAAGATTTAGTGAAAGAGCTTGCTCCAAAAAGAGACTTTTTCATATGTGACTCCTCCTCTGTCAGCAGTTGTGCTTTAGCTGAGTGGACATGAGAGATCTGTTGTGGCTAGGAGCTAACAGTAGCGCCAGCATTCTGAGTCTGGATATTCCATTAGTCCCCTCCGCACATAGAGTTGTGGTTGGCGGAAATTCATTTGGATGACTCATTCCAGACAGCGTGAATTATGAGCTTCATGAGCTGCTTTGCCATGTGGCCTCTCTACTATGTCAGGGTCCGCATTTATCCGCCAGTGTTTAGTAGACAGGCATTTGCACTTAAAAAACATAGTATAAACACCTGAACTGCCCATCTGTAAAGGATGAAACTTACTGGGCCAGTATCACAGGGCTGTATTGGGATGTAAAAATCACATGTAAGAATAAAAAAAATCACACATAAGTAAATCTCTCTAGAGCACTAGGTAAAGATCCAGTAGTAGTAGTACAGGTCTATAATCCCTTATCCAAAATTCTTGTGGCCAGAATTTTTAGATTTTAGGGAAGTACTGTTTTAAAGAACATCCGTAGCCACGTCTAGAACCTAGGATTAAAAATACTTTTGTCCACCATAAAATGTACTCATATTCACACACGTTTCAGGTCAGATATTGCTGCCAAATGAGTTAGGCAATAAACTCAAGAAAAAAAACCCTTCAATTTCAGAAAAGCTTCAAATTTTGCTAGCGCTCACTTGGCAGTTGAGTCCAATTTCCTCTATTTTGCTATGTAACTGGCAAGGAGACATGTAAATAGGAAGCCAAACAAACTGGCAGGTGTGTTTTGATAACGTACGCAGCTCCAGCAGAACCCTGCACACCCTGGGCCTTCTAAAGCGCCAACAAGTACCCTGTAAATGCAGCAACTGGTGAGAGGAGCCTGCCAAAGTCCAGATGTGACCCTTCTAGAGCCTCCCATACAGTCCCCTCATTTTATGGAAGGGGAAAAAACCTAAGACCCAAAATGGAAACATGATTTGTCCAACAACCTCAGACTTAGCTGCTTAAACAAGGTCTGAGTCCTCTGTCCTTTCCCTCCATGGTACTTAATAGTTTATAATTCTGTATTCATGGCCAGAGTCTTGGGCTTGGCCCTTGAACAATCAGTCCCCATGGCCATGGAAGTGAATTACTAGCCACCCTTTAGCCAACCCATCATTGTAGCTAGGCAAGCAGCTCTGATAAGGCAGCAGCTCTTTTCAGACTCAGTTGGCTTGACAGTTGGGAAAGAGGCATTCCCTCCAAAGGAGCATGTGTTGGTCACAGAGAAAGGTTCATTTGGCAGCTGAAACAAGCCTAATCCAAGTATTATTATATACCATTAATTACTGTTACATGCACTGTGCTAAACACTCATTATAAACCAATTCTCACAACATTACAGGTGTTTACAAATGGGGAAATTGAGCTGTCTTGGGAAGTTGAAAGACTCAACACTTCCCAAAGATCTGCATTTGTTCACCTAGTTTCCCAATGTAGATCTTTATGTTCGGGGGGGGGGGGGGGGAGATGGGTGTTGCAGGGCAGAAAGCAGATGTTATTTGCAAAAACATGTTCTACCCTTTTTTCCCTCAAGTCTGAATTCTGGAAAGGAGAAACTCCCATTGGAAAAAAGCTGGTTGGTAGGCTCTGAAGAATAGTTGGAATGCGGTTCTTTGCCTAGCAACCTCCTTAAGGAATGGTTGCAAGGGGTGTAAGACATGCCGGACTCCAGGCATTGAAACCTTCCAGTAGTAGGAACCATCACCATGTCAAAGTTTGGAATCTGCAGTGCCACCTGCCTTCAAAGGATACCATGGAGATTGTCAACTGAGGACTTAAGCAGTGACCATCAAGTACTGAAGAAGATCTCTCTTCTATTTTCTAGGCACCATTACAAGTCCCTTGAATCTGGTTTAACCTTAGAGAAGGATCACGATTGAATTTCCTGCTGGGTGGTAAGATGGGGACTTACCTGATTTAATTTAAAAGAATAAATAATTGGGCATTTCTTCCATACTCAAATACTACACTGTACTGCTTGTTCTAGAAGGCTCTACAGACTCAGAGCAAAAGGTAGGCCATACAGGGAAGGCAAATTTACATTCTGTAAAGCAAATAACTTTTTCACAATCACCACTGTTCAACAATGGAGCGTTTCTGTGCCTGTTTCCTCACCTTTAAAATAAGGATAATAAAACTTAACTTTAAAGGACTGTTTAAGGGATTAAAACGTATCAATATGTAAGGTGCTAAGAAAAAATTGCCTATCTAGCAGGTAGCAAATGCTCAGTAATTTTTTTTTACTGTGGCATAGCAAGTATTGTTTGCTATACTTCAACTACATTTCTGGAAAACACTGGAAACCTAAGTTAAATACCTTTAAATTGTTCATCTTTGGTCTCCTGGAGTTCAGATGGTCTCCTTGAGTATAACAGACTTAGGCAAAAGGGAAATTCACCACAGCCTTAATTATAAATAAAAATTAGAAACCGATTTCATTATCACCTGTTTAATTCTACCTCCTAAAATAACTCAATGTTTGTTCTCTGCTTTCACAGCTACACTTTAGGACGCCACCATTTCTTCCCAGGACTGTACAGCAATCTTCTGTAGCTGATGTATTCATCTGTACAGTCCTTTCTTTGCCCCCCACCTGACCATAATCTGCACAGCATGCTCAGTGATCCTGTTAGAGTGCAAATCTGATGTACAGCGGTTCCTCAATTTAGGCACACCAACAGCCAGCAGGCCAAATCTGCCTGGCAACTTTTTTTTGGCCTAATTTCAATGCCTTTAAGCAGGTAAGTACCACAAGCCCTACCACTAACTACTGTATGTATTGATTACATTCATTCAGATTCACACTTTCTACCTGCCCGGCCCCTCCCTGTAAGATGTGAATTTGTCAACTCCTGCCCTACAGTCCCAATATTGCAGCTGGCATGATCTTTCCAAAATGAAGATGAGGCCATATTTCTGCCTTGCTATGCTTAAAAAATATAGCCATTAATGGGTTACTCTTTGTCTAGATGTTTTCATTCAGGAAATATTTATGGTGTACCGACAGTGTGGCCGGCACTGTTGTTTCTAGGTGCCAGGCATACTGCAGTGAACAGAACAGACCAACATCTGTGCCTTCATAAAGCTTAAATTTCATCAAAAGAGACAAGTGCTATAGAGATAAAGCACAGGAGAGGAATAGGGACAATGGTGGGGTGCAATTTCAGATAGGCTGGCCGGGGAAGGCCCACAGAGGAGGGCATCTGCTGTAAAGACATTAAAGGGGGATGCACCCCAGACAGAAGCAGATACAGTGGCCCTGGAATGCTAGAGGGCTGTCCCCTCCAGTATCTCAGTCGAATACTAGTTGTTCCAGGAATCAGCTCAAATGTCTTTTCTCCAAGGAACTTATTCCTACCATTCTCGGGATGATATTCCTCTTTGACATTCTTACATCTCAGATAGTTTCATGATTCTGTCATCACTTGTAGATATTGTCCTCAAAACTATTCACTGGAAAAAACTGCCTGAAGGATAAGCACACATGATGCGGCATTCCTGATGAGATTCTCCTTTGGCATTCTAATCTAGGGATGTTATCTAGAATTCTTTGGGAAGAAAAGATTTTGGAATTAAAGTCCACATTTTATCAGCTGAAGGAAGTTGGACAAATTCCTTAGCTTTGTCTAAACCGCTATTTGTGCAATAGTAAAGTGTCGGAATATTCAAAGATATGGTGAAGGCCTAACTCCATGAAAGAACACAGTAGACCCTCAGTAAATAATTGCGTTTCATGCAAACTGCTTCCCATCATCTCCATCATCCTCCAACGGCTGCTACTGCCACAAGAGGGCCCCATCAGTACGGCTGGAAAGGCCCATCTGCTTTGCCTTTGCAGATTTAACCAGCTACCAGCTCAATCCATGGTGTACAAACTTAGAATGAAGAATGGCATTCAACAGGCATATTGTGATGATGAGCTTGGTACCACTAAGGTTATTACAAACAGACACGGTGTAACAAGAACCTACTATGGTGGTTAAGAGCAAAGGTCTTTTGAGCCTGGCTGATTGGGATTTGAATGTGGGTTTCATAACCACACTGGACAATTTACCTTACTCCGCTCCACCTGTTAAATATGGTTTTGCCAGGTCTCTGCTACAGGCTGGCTGCCAGCCCCAGTGAGCTCGGTCTAGCTTGATGGATGGGTGAACAATTGATGTGATGAGAGCTGTAGGGAAGTCCAGGGCATAGCCAGTAACTGCTCACCTGCTATGGACATACGAAGGCACCAGCTCTGTGCTTTGCTCCTCTCAGCAGTGCCTCTTGTGAAGTGGTCCCCAATTATGACAGCCCTGTGCATGGAAGCCAAGGTGAGAAAAGAAACTAGCAAAAGACTGAATCAAAGAGCATTTATCTCACAAATTAGAAAGTCAAATTCTAAGAGGATTTTTAAAACTTGATTAAAACATGCCTTAAGGGCAGTCTCTTCAACAAACGGTGTCAGTAAAATTACATGCAAAAGAATGGAGTTAGACCCTTATACCATATGCAAAAACTAAAAATGGATATAAGACTTAAACGTAAGACATAAAATTACAAAACTCTTAGAAGAAAGCATAGGGGAAAAAACTTCATGAGAATGGATTTGACCATTACCTCTTGGATGTAACACCAAAAGCATAATCAACAAACACAAAAACATAAATTGCACTACATCAAAATTTAAAACTGCATCACAGGACACAATAAGAATGAAAAGGCAACCTATAGAGTAGAAAAAATATTTGCAGATAATGTATTTTATAAGAGGCTGAAACTCAGAACATACAAAGAATGACACATGAACAAAAAATCCAACAAAAAAATGGACCTGAACAGACATTTCTCCAAAGAAAGTATATAAATGGCCAATATGCGTATGAAAAGATGCTTGGCACCACTAATCATTAGGAAAATACAAATCAAAACCACCATATGACAACCTCACACCCACTAGGCTGGCTACTTTCAGTAAAAGTAAGTCTTACCAAGGATGTGGATAATTGGGACCCTTGTACACACTGACTGGAAAGTAAAATGGTGCAACCACAATAGAAAATAGTATGGCAGTTCCTCAAAAAAATAAAAACAGAATGACCAGATGACCCAGTAATTTCAAAAGAATTGAAAGCATCTTTGCACACACCACTATAGATTTTGTGCCCCCGCCCCCACAATTTGTATGTTAAAACCCTAATCCCCAGTGTGATGGTAGATGGAGGTAATTAGGTCATAAGGGTGGAGCCCTCATAGAATTAGTGTCCTTACAAGAAGAGGCAAGACAAAACTTCCTCTCTGCTCTCCATCAGGTGAGGATAAGAGAAGATGGATATCCCACAAACCAGGAAGCAGGCTCTTACCAGACGCCAGATCTGCCAGCACCTTGATCTTGAACTTGCCAGCCTCTAGAACGGCGAGAATAAACTTTTGTTGTTTAAGCCACCCATTCTATAGTAATTTGTTACAGAAACTGATTAAGACACCCAATTTTTGCAGTATTATTTACAATGCCAAGGGTGGAAGCAGCCCAGTGTGTCCATCAACAGATGAATGGATAAAATGTGCTATATACATACAGTGGAATATTATTCAGCCTTAAAAAGGAAAAAAAATTTTAACAACATGCTACAATATGGATGGACCTCAAGGACATTATGTTACGTGAAAGAAGCCAGTAGCAAAAAGACAAATACTGTATGATTTCACTTGTATGAGGTTATCTAGAGTAGTCAAATTCATAGAAGGTAGAATGTTGCCCAGGGGCTGGAAGGAAGGGGGAAATGGGGAGCTGTTTAATGGGTATGAATTTCAGTTGCAAGATGAAAAAGTTCTAGAGACTGGCTGTACAACAATGTGAATATATTTACTACTACTAAACTGTACACTTAAAAATGGTTAAAATAGTAAACTTTATGCTTATATTTTGCCACAGCTTTAAAGCCTTAATGTACTCCTAATTCTGTTGAGCTTGCCTGTACCAAAATGCCTCTCTTGATGAGCATTGTTTTATTTTAGAGTTATTTCCTGGTCAAGCTACTCAGAGGCTTAGACAACTGATTAAACAGATGAAATATTTTCCTTTGAATTTAGCACAAGTATGCCAGAGACACTGGGTATCTAACCGTATGTGCTCTTCATACAAAATACTTGTATGGCTATAAAGGAAAAATTCCTCCTGTGTCTTCTCTCAATACTATGTACCAAGCAAATCCGCAACACTGGCTGTGTCAGCTACAACCCAGTCCTGACATTGTCTACCTGGAGTTAGCATCCGGTCCCAGAGTTCCCACAAGACTCACAGGCTCAGTCCCACATGACTGTTACCTCCCCCACCCCCTTCCAAAGCAAATCACAAATCCTGGTGGTTAACCTGTGCGTCTGGCCAACCAGCTATTAACCAGAGGTTCCTAGGACCTGCTCAGGTTTGAATACTTTGTTAGAGTAGTTCACAGAACTCAGAAAAACAGTTTATTTCTTAAACTACCAGTTTCTTATATAAGGATGTATCTCAGGAAGAGCCAGATGGAAGAGATGCATTGGGCAAGATATGTGGCAAGGGGGCATGGAGCCTTCCTGCCCTCTCTGGGAGCACCACCCTCCCAGCACCTCCACACGTTCAACAGCCTAGAGGCTGTCCGAACCTTGTAGTTCAGGGATTTTTATGGAGCCTTCATTATGTTGACATGATTGATTAAATCACTGGCCATCAGTGCCTGACTTAACCTCCAGTTCCTCTCCCCTTCCCCAAGAAGGGTAGGGGAGGAGGCTGAAAGTTCCCGACACAAATCACCACAGTTGGTCCCCCCCACCAACCAGCTCCTACCCATCCTTTGGGGCTCTCCAAAGGTCACCTCATTAAGAAACAGGTGCAGTTGGTTGAAAGAGGCTCATTATGAATAACAAAAGACTCCCATTTCATCCTTATGGCTATGGAATTATTTCAACAACCTGGAACAAAAATAGATATGAGCTATAGGAATATCTTTTGTTATAACGTACAAGAACTTTAGGAGCTATGTGCCAGGAACAGGAACAAAGACCAAATATAAATTTCTATTATAAATCGCAGTATCATGGTGGCAAACTGTTTATAACAGGGTTTCAATCAACTAACTGGATGCCATCCTCTTAAATGTGGGCAGACTTACAGCTCTTTGTATGCACTTAGAAAGGAATTTTAATACATGTGTTCAGGAAAAAGTATTTATTTGACACCTTTACAAAAATATTTAGGCACATAATTTTCATATTTATGTCACCTGATTTACATATCTCAATCCTTAGTACCTTTTAAAAACACTAAAATGGTCATTTCGTAAATAGGATCTGTACTGAAAAAATACTGTGATAGGCCAACAATTGTAGACAAAAATTAGTTGATCATCAGCATGAAAAAGAACTATTTATGAACAAAATAATCTCTAAAAACATTTTTGTGAAACAATAAATCTAACCAGTAGATTTCTTTTTAAAAATGCAAAAAAGAAAGCTTAAAAAAACCCGGGTATCCTTTCTTACCATCATGAAGTGGCACCCTCATATAAAACCTAGCGGACAAGCTCAGAACACAGCGACAGCACCAGAGAAGCATGGACTCAGAAATCACGGAGCCAATGCATTTCACTCGGAAAAGGGAAGAAGGAATGTCTGGCCTGTGGAGCCTGTAGAGGAGCTAACCCTTAAGGAGACAAACTGGGAAAGTGTAACCAGCATCACCATTCTGAGGTGAAGACAGAAAATCACTTTTTTTCTGAAATTCACCACCAAAATGTAAGTATCTTTGTTCTGTCTTCTAAAAACAGGTGGAATGACCTGCATCACATAATGGCCACAATTATATCCAGTAGGCTTTTTTTTTTTTTTTTTGAAAAGACAACTGTTATTTAAACATTCCAGAGGCAACAAAGTACAGGGTCACGTTTTTCAAGAAACATACCCACTGCCCAGGCCTCTAGCATTTAAGGAGCAGAGATGAAGTATCTAGTTTGCCTATAGTCTCACCATGAAAGTATGACAGTAACAACACTTGCCGGGTGCCTAATATGTACAAGGCACCGTGCTGAGTAGTTTTACATCTATTATCTCATTTACTGTGAATATTATAGTTTTTCCCTCGAGGAAGGAAAAATCAATTACAGCCTCATTCCTAAGGAGGAGCCGATGAGGAAGTCCCCCCTCATCCACAGGGAATGTGTTCCAAGATCCCTAGTGGATGCCTGAAGCCACAGACAGTACTGAATCCTATGCGTTCTTTTGTCCTATACACACATATGATAACATTTAATTTATAAATTAGGCACAGTAAGGGATTAACAACCAACAACAAAATAGAAAAATTATAATATACTGTAATAAAAGTTACATGAATGTGGTGTCTCTCAAAGTATCTTATTGGACTGCACTCACCCCTGTGACGATGTGAGGTGATAAAACGTCTACATGATGAGATGAAGCGAGGTGAATGACGCAGGCATCGTGAGGTAGCGTGAAGCTACTACCGACCTTCTGAGGATATGTCAGAAGGAGGAGCATCTGCTTCCAGACCCCGGTTGACCACGGGTAACTGAAACCGAGAAGGGGTGACTCCTGGATGACATAGTTATGGGGAAGAAAGAATACGTGAAATAGAGGGAGGGGGAACCCAGGCTAGCCACACAATTCTAACAGCCTGGCACTTCTCTCAGAGCTGGAAGAGTAGCAGGAGTTGTAAAAGTCCTTTCAGATTAAAAAAATGCTTCAGCTCTATGGGTGGGCGGGGCACCCCTAATCCCTGGTAACTGCCAACAGCTCTTACTTACAAGTCACTGACTTCTTTCACTTCCTTTCTCTTATTATGGGTCTGGCTAAAGAATTACACATTCCTTGAGAGCAAGAACTGTCCTATTCATGGTGGTTTCCCCAGAGCTTGGCATAAGGCTCTGGCATAAAAACGATGCTCAATAAATCTCTGTTCACTGATAAGACCACAATAACAAAAGCAGGTCCAAAATCCTAAGCACTATTCCAAACCAGTCAAATATGAAACTCTACTAGTCTTTCCGTGAAGAACCTGTTTCGGCGTTACTGACCCGAACTTTCCATGGATTCTTGATACGACGGGACTGTAAGAAAACTTGCAGATGCGTATTTTTTTAAACCAACATGCAAGCTGACTGACTTATAAAGCCAATAACAGCCATATGAAGCAATCACCTGACACGTTGGCAATGTGCAGTCTGGTCAACCAGGGTTATCTGAATCACTCTGGCACGAACTAAAAAGCAGAATGGCCAAAGAGGACTTGGCTGTCATTAACTCGAGAAGAGGAGCCACTAGACAGAATTTGGTTTTCAAAATTCTCATCACGGCTCATCTGTCTCAAAAGGCAAATTAAGGATTTAACTATAAAGCTGCCTCTCTTTCTCCCAGGAGGTAGTTAGTAGGTCATGGAGTTTTTGCCTTGTAAAATATCAACCCTGGGGCAAAATCCAGACATTCTGGGTGATGTCAGAGCACCAGGTAAAGGTCTAGTTCACTAGTTACCCTGCACGTAACTGAAAAACTCCAAAAATGGTTGGCCAGTCTATTCAGTCTCTAACTTCCCCATGCTGCTTTCTCTTATCTTGACATGTTGGTGGAAGTCGAAAGGGGCATCTAGGAATCAGAACCCAGATGGGGCAGCAGCTTCAACTTGCTCTACTGCTTCTGACCAGTCAGCAAGTTTAGCCCGGGGTCGGGGTGGGGGTCTAAGGTAATGTGCTGTAATTACACGTGATTTTCTCAAACCTTGAGAAGATGACAGATCTTCAAGGAACCTGACCCCCAAGAAGCAGTTCAAACCCTACTAGGGTTCTAGCCTAATAGCTCTAGACACATCCAGAGGCCTTTCATGATGAGAAATTCTACAACTAAAATTATTTCTAAGGTCAAAGTTCCCTCCATGTGGCTTGGTAGGAGGAGGAACAGAACCACTAAAATTAACTCTCACGGTGCCTTTCCACCTTATCCGGGCAAAACCAGGCAGCGGCAGGAAACATTCACAGCCAGAGTTCACACCAACTGAGGCCAACCTGGAAGCTAGATAGAAGCTCTGGCACCACTGTCCCTAATTTGCAAAGCGTATTCCTCTCTGACTCCACATTCAACCAAGCACTTGCCTCCTTGAAAGAGCTCAAGCTGACTCAGCTGGCACCCCCATTTCCTCACTCTCAAAGGAAAAGGGCAGTTAATCAATGGCAGAATGGTTCAACAGGAGAAACATGAATATTTACTTCTTAGCAAGTCACCTACTTCCTCTGAGTCTTGTTTTTTTATTGGTAAAACAGAGACAAGAAAAACCACCTGGCGTAAGATAATATCCTATGCCCCACCCCAGAATTTTCTCAGATCAGATGACCCTAAAAAAAGGGAGCCTTGGGAGCTTTTAGCTTGGAAGTTGGCCATGAGGCTAATTCTAGGGACCCAATACCACTGGTCAGGCTTTAGTAAAGACAAATCCAAATACAGGAAACACACGAATATGAAAATAACCTCAATATAATTTTTTAAAAATAAAAAGAAATCAAAACCTTCCAGGCCTCCTGTTAAGCCATCAAAATACTAATTGTTTGGATCAATAGAGCCCTGTGGGTTCCAAACCCAGCGAAAGAGAAGTTAGTGTGTACCAGTGCAAAAGTACCCAGTCTCTTCTGCACTGACTGCACAACCAGCCTGTGCAAACACTCAGACCCAAAGTCGAGGGATGTCTCTGTGCCAGCTCACAGCGCTGTGTGTGAGGGAAGCCCCTCCTGCCCAGAGAGGCAATTCAGGCAATGCCCATTCACAGCTGCTCTCCCAGGAGGTAATGGAAGTCGTGAGAGAAGCTGACATGCCCAGGGAACACCAGACGTGGGTGAGAGTATCCAGAGGAGACGGCTACGCTCATGCCATTTAAGCTCTAATGCTGACACCCAGACAAAGACCAAGGCTTGACAATACAGAAACATCTGAACAGGCTTTCCCCTCAAACCAATACATTCAGGAATGTAAGGCCTAGTTGTGTTAATTCAAAGAGGAGTAAAAAGAATAGCAACCAAACCCAGAGGAGGGAAGCACAGGAAAGAGATGGTGGCCACCTTGCTGGCCTGCCATTCTCCCTCAGAGAAGGGCTGAGCTGCATGGTTTACAAAATGCAGCTCTCCATACGACTCTTGATCTTGGGGTCATGAGTTCAAACCCCACATCGGGTACAGAGTTAAAAAAAAAAAATTAAAAAAAACCTGTTAAATAAATAAAATGCAGCTCTTCACATGCATGTCATCTCATGTTGTAGCATCTGGTTTCACCACTGTGGGGTAGGTAAGGGCAGGTGCTTCCAAGCCCATTTACAGACTTGCAGTTTCTAAGAGCTGAAAAAAATTTCTGTGACTTGTTCAGAACTTCTGAATGGATCATCAAGTTAAGTTTTCTTTCTTAACCCTCGGTCACAACAGCAGGAGTGAGATCATTCAACTACCTCCAAAAACATCTCTGTACCCCCAGCACTTAGCATAATGCCAGGTACATATTACATACCCAGTACATTTGAGCTGAATGAATGAATCCTACAGATGAATAAATGAGTAAGAGGCCTACTTTCTCCATCCCTTCATTATCGCCATCCTACACAACAAAGAAGGAATAGCATAATTTCAAGGGATACACTGTGCCCATCCCAGGGGTTCTCAGGGAAGCCAACATGGAGACCAATACAACTTCAAAGCCCACATAGTTTTTTAGTGCCAAAGCTGTCTTTAGCAAAGGCAGTGATAATATCCTTATGAAGAAAATGCAATTGTTAAGAAATAAAATTTAAAAAGGAGAAATTTTAGATACTTGGCTGCATTTCCAGGAGAGGAAAGGCTAACCTCCCTCTATATGCAGCAACAATTTGAATGAGGAGGCTCCAGTTGGAGCACTGTATATATGAAGCTTCTAAGGGACACCTGGATATCAAACTATGGGATACAATATTTTCAAAACACCGATGTTTCACTGTCGGCATAAAAGAAATAAATTAAAAAGCCCGGTACATTTTCCAGTTTGATATAAATTAATTCCAACGGCATATTTAAAATAGAGTCAATTATAAGTTTCTCTCATAAAATTTTAAAAGGCAGCAATCAATCCTCAGATTGTACAAGTGCAAAGGAATGGTTATTTTCTCCATAATCAAGACACCCCTCAGTGTCTGTGTAAGAATTGCCAGTGTTCTCAGTTGATCAAAAACTTGGGCCTACGTCGTCGAAGCAATCCTCTGGTCATACTGCTCCTTTCCCCTTAATGTCCAGCTTGTTACTGGTCTCTGACTGTTTGCTCAACTGCTCTTCAGAGAAAGTGATGTAGGAATACACCAGGCTCCCAGCAATACTGCAAAAACAGAAAACCACCATCAGGGAGGAAAGAAGGAAGGAATGGCGAATGTATGGGAGACTAGTGTTGAGGGCTGGAGTTACCGTCATAAATCAACAGCATGTAAAATTAAAACACATGTAGTGTTTCCAGCTACCAAACTAGAGACGCTCCCCCATCATGGTATCGTGCACTGTTGCCAATGCTCTGAGGAAATGGGTGTGTGTGTGCACACCTGCCGGCAGGTGTGCCAATTTTATACCACCCTTCTGGAATACCATTTGTTGAAAGAAAAAACCTTTGAATTCTGCTTATCCTTTGACAGAGCAATCTACTTCATGGAGAGAATTGTGTACATCTTCATAGACTTACCAAGAAAGAGTTTACCACAAAATTTATAATAGCAAAAAATTAGATAAAGGGTAAATGTCCCAAGAGGGAATTACATAAATTCATACAAGAGAATATGATGTATCTCATAATATAAAACAAAAACAGCAATGACATCTTAAATGAAAAAATAATCTCACAAAACATCAAGTATTGTCTAATCCCATTATTAAACATGAATATGTACATTGATATGCATCAGAATAAAGTCTAGAGAGAACACAAGAATATTAATGGTTGTTACATCTAGATGGTGAGATCACAGGTGATTTTTATTTCTATTTTCTGTATTTTAAAAAATAATCATTCAAGACAAAGAAATGTAATTTTTAGTAAGAATAAAAAACATCCCAATTAGTAAGTAAACATGCAGACCCTGGGGGATTCAGAGCTAGTTTCTCTCTGACCAGAATCAAGTTCACAGTGGAGAACCTATCACCTGAGCCCTCAGCCTCTGAGTTGCTTTCTGGTACCCCTCACTCGTCCACCACACTGACCACCGGGAGGGAAGGCGTGCATGAGGGACAGCGATTACACTTGTCTATTCTCTGTGACGACCTCAAACCCACATGGGATACACAGCCCCCTGCCCCATTAACTAACTGAAAGTAAGCTGGGGGAGCTCACAGAGACACTCGAGACTCTTCTGACCTGCTCTTCTGCTAAGCCTGACACCTGTGACTCTCTTGGGTCTCCAGTTGGCATCTTGGCCCAGACTCTGCTTTCAGATGTTCCTCCTCCTGGATCTGGCCCCCCACCTTTTGCCTGACCACTTGACTCATGAACTTGCACCTTATTTGAAATTAGTTCTGTTCTTGGGGCGCCTGCATGGCTCAGTCAGTTGAGCATCTGCCTTTGGCTTGGGTCGTGATCCCAGGGTCCTGGGATCGAGTCCCACATCGGGCTCCCTGCTCAGAGGGGAGCCTGCCTTCTCCCTTTCCTTGCCACTCCTGCTCTCTCTATCTGTATCTCCCTCAAATAAAATCTTGAAAAAAATAAAAAAGACTTTAGTTCTATTCTCCTCTAGGCTTTGGGATTCCAGCCCCATACCAGCTGCAGCAGGGTAAGAGATGCCTCGCTCCTGCAAATAAGGAAGCAGTATCAGGCAGTCACAGCACTTAATCATCAAATTGCGACTGTTTGCTAAAGTCTACTACATGTCAAACATTTATCATACATCTGTCATTGCAAGATTCTTGCAAAGTACAATATCCCTGGCAAGGTGCTCATTTTGAAGATAAAGAAACTGAGTTCCAGAGTCCTAAGATAACTTGCTCAGGGTCACAAAACATCCTAATAATGGATCAGAATAAAACCCATGTCAATCCTATTATCTCCATTGACACAGCTTCCTCCCTTATGACCCCCTGCTCCACTTGATAGAAGAGATGCTGGTCCTTATTTTGTTCCCATCTGCCTACAAATTTCTAAGGCCTCACTCTTAGCTCTACCAGGTCCTCTGCACTGGCCTGACACTACGTAGCAGTACAAAAAACATCTGCACCGGCCCAAAGACAGCAGCCTCATGAATCCAATCTCGGTGCCAGTTTCATAAGCGTCTTTTCCTTCATCTGGTTGTTTTTTCCCATTTCTTTTTCTTTCTTTTCTTTCTTTTTAGAGAATGTGATCTCTCAGACTCTTCTAGAAACTCTTCTGGTTTTCTAGTGCATCAAGTCAATGACTTCCCTGGGAGCTGGGCTAGGACCCAAGGAGATGGCTTACTGGAGCCTGACAGAATCTCAACATTCTCTGAGGTTCACACATGCATCTACAGGACAAAGTTCCCTTCGCCTCCAACCCCACCTCCTCCACACACAAGGTAGGATTGCTCCTTTCTTTCTTTCATGCTATCCTCTAGGGTCCTCCTCCCACAACAACCTTAAACAATGCTTTCTTTATTTTTTCTGTCAAGACAATCTCTGATGTTTATATTAAGCTGATTTCACTTGGAGAGAAATAATGGAGCAGTGTAGGACTGAAGAAAATGAAGAATAGCCTGGAATTTCTTCTAGGCCTCATCCTGATGATGATCCTGGACCCTATACATCCCTAGCATAGTTAGCGTAATGAAAAAGCATGGACTTTGTGGAGTTAGGTCTTGGTTCAAATCTTGAATAATACTGCTAGCTCTGTGCCCCTTGGCAAATTTATTAATTTCTCTGAGATTCTATTTCTGTATTAATAAAATAATACTCTCTATAAATGAGATCACATACATAAAGAAGCCAGGCCCTAATCCTGGCACATGGTAAACAATCAGGAAATAGAGATTCCTTCCCCTCCCTCCCGTCGGCCCTGCTACTCACAGACTAGAGGAGGGCGCACTGTTAACAGAAGTAGGGTGGTACCATATGGAGACATAACCTCATGCCAGAGGAGGGCGCACTGTTAACAGAAGTAGGGTGGTACCATATGGAGACATAACCTCATGCCAGAGGAGGGCGCACTGTTGCCATGAAGTTGAATAACCAGAACACAGAGACTGCTGTTCTAAACTCGGGAGATGAAAGAGCACAGACTTTTTCAAATCCGTACAAATTCCAACATGAGGCAATAACAAAAGATTTTTCATCTCTCTATTCCTGACTTTATTATCACATATTCACGTTTTCAGAAGTGGCAATTTCCAAATTGCCTGAAGAGAACTGAGTATCCGTCCACAAGGATCCTCTGTGCCGAGCAGTGGTGAATTGATGCCTTGGAAGGGAATCTAAATTGCTTCCAAGCAGCTCTGGGCATGTGGGCAAGCTTCGAGGAGGGCAAGAGGAGGGTGGAGAAAAGAAAGGGAAAAGCCCAGACTGGAGCAGGGGCGCGTGGTGAGGGGGGGGGGGGGTTGCTATATGAACCTTTATACATCACTACAAAATGGTTGGGAATTAGGATCTTCTATGACTTCAAACAAAAAAACTTCTCCATCTATTGGTTCCGTAAATATTCACATTAAAGATGGTGACTTCTGATATTCTGGACTTGTTATTTATATATTTGACCATCCTAAATATTCATTTTTTAAAATCTCAAGCAATTTTCCAACCTGCCTAATATTCAGATCACAGACCACCAACTGTTAATTCACTGACCCTGCCGTGACAGACACAGCCAGGAGCTGAACAGAAGAGGAAGACCAGGATCCTGTGCACCGCAGACAGGGGTCTAGTTAGAATGCTGCAAGACTGGGCCGCTTCACCCGCTCTGACCACTTCTCATCTTCCCAAGCCAGGCAGACACGATCTACTTCTCCTATACCTACAGCCACACACATATTTCCCAGCCTCACTTAGATATCCATTCTACAAACAGATGCTAGAAATGCCTTCCATACGGCAACTCCATGGTCAGGGAGCGAGAGTCCTAAGGTCCAGGCTGTCTCCATCTCCCCTTGTGCGGACACGTCTGCTCATGTGTCTGGCCGCGCAGCTCTGCCTCTCAGACCAGACTCTGCCTTCTGTATTCCACATGTAAAACATGTCAATCTACACCAAAACCTGTGACCCAGGGCAGTGTGACTTTTACTGCTATTTCCTAACATACAGTAATTCCTGCCAAATAATGGCAACTGGACCTCTGGGTACATTCTTCCTATACCCCATCTTAACTCCCCACACAGCAGCTGCTGGGGAGCCTTCTTTCCTCTTTCTCACAAGCCAAATAAAGCAGAGCCGTGTTGCCTCTGTACGTATCACCTTCCAGAGCTTTCCAGTCTGAACAGAGAGAAGCACAGAGGTGAACAGGGCCAACTGTTGACTCTGATATATTCACAAAGGTCTATGATGGGGGACACGTTACTTAACCTCTCAGAGCCTTGGCTCTGTGAAATGAACCCATCTGGGAAACGGCCATTAGAATACCACTCGTGGAGGACTGAAGGGAGAATTAAATTACATAATTTATTTATATAACAAGAGGCTATACAAAATTATGTGTTAATTTTATAATTTAAGTTTTATACTTAAATTATTTAATAGGACAATAGATCATTTCCAAAGGTTAATTAGCATAGATGTCCAATAGGGATAAAAGTCAAAATGCCACGGCACACCAGGAACTAATTCTGCCAAAAAGCAAAAAGAAGAAACGGGTTTTGCCAATTGCTGCTTTTTCTCCTCTTCATGGCTGCACACCCATTCACCCAGAACTCGAGGAGTCCCAGGTATAGTAAGGCCTCTTATCTGTGGTCATCCCAAAGAGGCCTTAATTGTACCAAGTGAGCAAGCCTTGGCCTCATCTCTATTCTCTGCAGTTTAGCAGAAACTCTCACCGTGTCTTCCGAGTGGGGTCTATTCCTCCCTCCTGTGCTAGGAGACACTTGAGGCACCTCACACTCAGGGGCCGGTCTACTTTGCCAGCACTACTCTTGTGAAACCCTTTACCCAGCCATGCCGGAGTACCTGCTGTCCATCCCCCTCCCAGTCTCCTATCCAACATCTACACGTCCGGCTCCTTGCTTCTGCTCAGGCAGTACTCAATGGCTGGAATACCCCCTTCTATTTTCCACCTCCTCAAATCCTACCTACTGCTCAAGGCCTCACCTACGGAGCCTTTCCTCTATGCAGTCCCCCAGGCAGACAACCACAGCCTTCTGACAGGTACCAGGCTGAACAGTACTTGGTGACACTTGTGTGATGACAGCTGTGGAAAGCTCTCAAGAGAATGCAGGGAAGTACCTCATCATTGTCATTATTAAGGCCATACACACACCTGATGTCATAATAAATGCTGACTCCTACATGAATCAAAGCCATTACTGTTAGCATAATCATTTCACTCTTTCCCCCCTTGCACCTAATCTCAACACAGTGTTGGGCAAAGGAATCCTGTTAAAACTAAATCAGATCATGTCACTCCTTTATACAAAATCCTCCAATCATCTCACCCTCTCTTAAAAGTAGTCCCCAATCTGTCACCCCACCCCGTTACCTGTATGGGTCTATCTCATCTCATCCACGCTACTCCCACCACACCGGCCTCCCCCGTCCAGGCTCTTTTCTCTTGCTCTTCCCTCCAGAAATCGATGTGGTTCATTCCCTCCATTTTTTAGGTATTTACGGAAAATGTAACCTTCTCAGTAAGTGTCCCCACCCCTGTGATATTCTTTATTCCCCTTCCTTGCTTTATTTTTCTCCACTGATCATCACAGTTATCATTGATAACCAGCAAATACTTCACTCATTTATCTTCATTCATTTTTCTGTCTCCCCTACTGGAAGGGAAGCTCCATGAAGGGCAAGGGTTTTGGTCAGTTTTGAGAGCAGCTCTATCCCCGTGCCTTAAACAATGTTTGACAGGTAGCAACCATACATTTGTTTATGAATAAATGAATCTTCCCAGCTAAATTACAAATTCCCTGAACAGAAAAATTAGTCTACAGCTTTGTATACACTAAGTCATCACTTCTTCAACATATGCACAGAATGGGTTCAATAATTCTGATTCTTACTCTGCCTACCAGAGGAGATAGGAGCATAGAGACCAATCAGTGGTGAGGCAGGAGCTAAGCAAGGTGGCTTCGGGAACTGTTCAGAACAAAGGGGGGCCACCATTTGATCTCTTATCCCATGTGCCCTCACATGACTGAACCATGGGGCAGATTTTTCTAGTCGGATCAGGGTAAGAATCTCAGTTTTGCTTCTCACTATGGCAGTTCACTGTGCCGTGAACTGGAGGCGACTAACGAGATGGCGCTGTAAAGATGGCGTCAGGGACCAGGCACTCAACACTGACTCCCTATCTGCCGCCTTCCCACACATGTATTTATGTCCTTTCTACACTAGGGTAAGTGTTGGTCCGTGCACATACTTTAAAAATAGAAGTACCTTAGTCACAGATGTCTGGCCAGGATGTGAACCATTCCATCTGCCTAGGAGTTTTAAGAATTTCCCCAGGCGTAAATTTAGAAACAAATAAAAGGCTCCCAAATCCTGTTGTGATGTTGTTTGGAACTCATGGGCTGTGACAAGGATATTATTTGCTTTATTAACTGATATGAATCAGGCAAATACTCTTAGATGAGAATTCTGGGGAGGCGCCAGATAGATGGATAGGTTTGTTGGTGGTGGTGTTTTAGACTTCACTAGAGAAAAGCTACAGAAAAACAAGAATATAAGCCTAAAACTTGTTTTCTACCTATTCTTACTGTAAGTTAAGTGTTTTGGAGGGGGGATTCTCACATATTTAGAAAGAGCTTTTTTTTTTTTTTTTTTTGCTTTCTTGACATCTTTGATACTGTTCCTCAACTTGGGGCTGAGTCCAAACTATACTTTTTCTTTTCTGCCTCTTAAAAAACCTTAGAATGTGGGTGGACTCCCATCAGAACTAAAAGGATAACGTATTTTATGTGTCTTCCACACCTGGAGGAAGTTCCTTCCAATGTCATAAGTCTCCTGCAAAATACCTCCAGACCCACAATTTCCACAGGACACTCACAGGGTATATCAGAGAAGTTTAGTGGAAGACTTAGGATAGACAACTGGAGTTCAAAAACTGAGAGCAAAAACAAACAAACAAACAAACAACTGAGGTTGCAAAAGGTGACTTATAAATAACTCGTGGCGGTACTGTAACAGAACACAGATTTTTTGCTATATTCCATTTCAGTGCTCTTCTGTTAGAAATAATGAAGGGGGGAAATTGGAGGGGGAGATGAACCATGAGAGACGATGGACTCTGAAAAACAAACTGAGGGTTCTAGAGGGGAGGGGGCTGGGTGGATGGGTTAGCCTGGTGATGGGTATTAAAGAGGGCACGTACTGCATGGAGCACTGGGTGTTATGCACAAACAATGAATCATGGAACACTACATCAAAAACAAATGATGTAATGTATGGTGATTAACATAACAATAAAAAATTTAAAAAAAAAGAAATAATGATATAACCAACAGCTAGCCAACCTCCCTAGAACCTATTCAAAAGTCTAAGTTACCCTAGTGAGACAGATGCCAGTTATATAACTCTATAAATAGCCTAGTGGAGATTACATCAGCAGCAACTAACTGGTAACACAAAACATGTCCTCCTGCTTAGAGAACCACTAAGTAAAGGAAAAGCTTATGTCTTTCAGGAGAAGTCTGGAACCAGAACAGAATCTACTAGGATGGAATTTTGCAGGAGAAGCAGTCTGAAAATCGGAAGCAACTCCTCTTTCTAAGGAAATAGGCAAAGGAATCCAAAATGAGGGAACAGTAGATTCAGGTGCTGAGCAGAGCTGGCTAGACCAAAGCCCTTCAGGAACCAACTTTGGAACTACTCTGAGCTGCACCATGTCCCATCCCAGATATTGTACAGACCATCGTGTGGCCTCAGAAGCTACCATAAAATGAGTTTTGTGACCCTAAAGGAGGCTGACTTAAGAGTAACCAATATGATGGCATATCATAAAAGGATATGAAAATAAAATTAATCCATTCATCTATCCACTATTTATTAGACTGTGGTTAAGAACGAAGACTTGGAAGGCAAATCATGGATGGAATACCTACCAGCTGGGTGCTATGGTACCAGCTTTTTAGCCTCTCTCTGTGAAACGGAATATTCCCAGCATCTATCTCATAGGGTTACTACAGAGATTAAGTATGGAGTACTCAGGACAATGGCCAGTACAAGCTCTTAAGGGGCACCTGGGTGGCTTAGTTGTTAAGCGTCTCAGCTCAGGTCATGATCCCAGGGTCCTGGAATCGAGCCCTGTATCAGGCTCCCTGCTCAGCGAGAAGCCTGCTTCTCCCTCTCCCACTGCCTGCTTCTCCCCGCTTGTGCTGTCTCTCTCACAAATAAATAAAATCTTAAAAAATATAGATATTGGTTAATATTATTGTTACTATTACTAGTTGAATGCTTATTACATGTCAGGTGCTGATAAATACTGGCACAATTGTAAATAAGACAAGTGATTTCTGCCCTCAAATAGCCAAGAATCTAAAATGGTGACGATACATAAACAGTTTACTAGGCTACATTGTATTTAGTCAGTCATTTGCTGAATGAGGTGCATTAAGGAATGAGAACTTGGGACTCCAGAGTCCAACCCATCTGGGTTAAAATCCTTGTGACATGACTGACTTCTAATTTTGTGACATTGGCAGATCTAGAAGGGAATGCACCATGTCCCTCTAGAACATAATGCCTGGCATACAGACACACACTCAATGCGTAACTTCAGAATTCACTCAACTTCCTTAACCTCTCTAGGCTCAGCTTCCTAATTTATAAAACAGTGATAATAAAAAAACTTCAAGAGTGTTACAAAGAATTAGGCAATTCAACAGAGAAAGGATAGCATTCTCAACAAAAGGTACTGGAACTGGGTATCTATATTAAAAACACACACATACACACAATATAAAAAGAACTTTTCATCCCGATCTTATACAATATATAAAAATTAATTAAAAAATGGGCTATATACCTAATTTTAAATAAAACTATAAAACTTCTAGAAGAACACATCAGAGAAAATCTTTGTAACCTTGGGTTATACTAAAGCACAACTCAGAAGGAAAACTGATAATGTAGCCTTATAAATTGTGCTTTTCAAACGAGTGTAATAAGAAAAGGAAAAGACAAGCTACAGACTGGGAAATAATACTTGTAAATCACATATCTGATAAAGGACTTGTATCCACAATAAATAAAGAACTCTCAAAACTTAAAAATTTAAGAAAACAAGGGGCTCCTGTCAGCTCAGTCAGTAGAGCATGTGATTCTTGATTTCGGAATTATGAGTTTGAGCCCGGGTTGGGTGTAGAGATTATTTAAAAATAAAATCTTCAAAAAAAACAAAAACAAAAAAACTTAAAACACATAACCCAATTTTTAAAAAATGGGCAACATATTTGAACAGCCATTTTACCAAAGAATATATATATAGATGGCAAATAAGCATGTGAAAAGATGTTCAACATCATGAATCATTATGGAAATTAAAAAACCCAAATGAGGGGCGCCTGGGTGGTGCAGTCGGTTAACTGTTGACTCTTGGTTTCAGCTCAGAAAGTGATGTCAGGGTTGTGAGTTCAAGCCCCACATAGGGATCCACGCTCAGCACACAGTCTGCCTAAGTTTTTCTCTCCCTCTGTCCACCCCCCCCGACTCTTTCTCTCAAATAAATCTTAAAAAAAAAAAAACCCACAATGAGATACCACTATAGATCTATTAGAATGTCTAGAATTTAAAAAACAAGAACTGACAAAACCAAGGGCTGGGATGTGCAGCAACCATCATAGAGCATCATATGTGGCTGAGAGCTATGAAAAACGGTACATTTTCGAAAAAAGTTTGGCAATTTCTTATGAAGTTAAACATATACTTACCAGACAACCCAGGAATTCCACTCCTAGGTATTTACCCAAGTGAAATGAAAACTTATGTTCACAAACTTTTATGCAAGTGTTTCAACAGCTAATATAAAACAGCTAAAAAGGAAACTACCCAAACGTCTTTCAATTGGTGAATGGATAAACAAACTGTGATACATCCATAACAGAATCTCAGAATGTGACATGAATCTCAAATGCAGTATGTTAAGTGAAATAAGTCAAACCAAAAGCTACCATTCCATGACATTCTGGACATTTTATTGATAGAAAACAGGGGCTGAGCAGAGAGGGAGAGGTTCAATGCAAAGGGACATGGGAAGATTTTAGAGGCAATACAACTGTTTTATATCGTGAACGTGGCGGTGGTAGTTACATGACTGTATGCATTTGTCAAAACTCACAGAACTGTACATGAAAAGGGTGAATCCAACTGTATTTAAATTATATATTATTATTTTTTTTAATGGAAGGAAAAAAAGAATCACAGATGAAGATGAGTCCCAGAGATTCTAGGAATTCTAGCCTGGGCAGTTATGAGGATGATGATGTCATTATCTGGAAAGGCTACATTACTTAGGCCAAAGGCACAGGCCAAGTCCACCAATTGATCAAAGTACAGAAGCAGGCTCTTGTCACTACCCTTCGCTTACCATTTCCTACTCTCGTTTGTTGCCTTTTGGGGTTTGGATGAGCACTCACTAAGTGGCTACTGGAAAAAGGCATTTAGAAGAGCTGAAGACAGCCAGGCTCTCAACAGAGCCCTACTGAAAAAAAAATGCCTCCTAAATCACAGAATCAATGTGGATAAAGCCTAAGTAGCTACCAGTGCAAGCCTCCTGCTTCCTGCACTTGAATCACAAGAGAGAGAGGGCTATTTAAACTTTTCTTAAAACAACAAAGAAATAAGGCAGGCTATAGGGAAGCTAGATGTATCTGGGTCTAATCACAGAATTTTTTTTTTTTTTAAGTAGGCTTCACACCCAAGGTGGAGCCCAATATGGGGCCTAAACTCATGACCCTGAGATCAAGACCTGAGCTGAGGTCAAGAGTCAGATGCTTAACTGACTGAACCACCCAGGCACCCCTAATCATAGATTCTTTTAAGAATAGGGTTTAATTAGTGATTTCCTTCAAAGTACAGTCAGCCAAAGATGCACTGACACCATTTCTAATCAAGGTGAAATATGATAGCCACTTTAAGTTTGGTTTTTACATTAAAAAAAAGGGGGGGGGCACCTGGGTGGCTTAGTCGTTAAGTGTCTGCCTTTGGCTCAGGTCATGATCCCAGGGTCCTGGGATCAAGCCCCACATTGAGCTCCCTGCTCAGCGGGAAGCCTGCTTCTCCCTCTCCCACTCCGCCTGCTTGTGTTCCCTCTCTCGTCGCATTCTCTGTCTCTGTCAAATAGATAAAAAATAAAATCTTTAAAAAAAAAAAAAAGGAATGTCCACAACCTGTGAGTCTGCTTACCAACTAGTAAAAGAAGTCAAAAAATATAAGTAATAAAACCATAATTTTCATTTCAAAGAGAGAAAGTGAAAAAAATTAGGTAATATATACACTCCTCTACCAAAGCTGAAAAGCACACTGTAATGGAAATAGTACTCAAAAAGAAATTCACCTGGATTTTAATCCAAACTCTGCAACTAACTTGGCTGGTTAAGTACATCAATTATTCTCCCCAGCCTTGTAATAAAAGAGAGTAAAGCAATAGGATATGTAAAATTTATTACAATAAAAATGTGAAAGCAATTAGAAATTATTAAAAATACTACCTAGGGACAGAGTACCAACAACAGTCATTATCATAATTATCACTACCAAGTAACCTTGCTGGCAAAACGGGACTGTTTATCCAGAACTAAAATGCACTACCTGACACAAAAAGAAATTCTACTGGAAGAATTTTCAAGATGTTGGATTTGGTATATGTTAGACTGATGTACTTCATAACATTCCAACATTCTCACACTTTAAAAGTTTTTTAAAATAGCCTGCAATGTGAAAAGATACCTAAAAGCTTTCTTATAAGAACTTTGTTATAAGAGATTTGCACTGCAGAGATCTAAAAATGCAAACGGAAGCTTTTACTTCATTTTGGCTATACAGTTATTTATTGGAAGGGAACAAAAAGAACATCAAGGCACCTCTGAGTCAGGTCTATATGGTGCCATAATGATTCTTTAATCCAAATTTTTAGAAGTGAATGAAAGAGAGGTCACAAAGTCAAAACTGTTCCACCAGGTTGCTCCTTATATCCTAGCCCTTTCTCACAAATATTAATGAAAGAAACGATATTTACTCAGCACAGATGTCAAGCAGTAAATTAGGTACTTTATATTAGATTATTTCATTCTAACAACTCTAAAGAGATATGGATATTTTCATCCCCAACACACAAGAAAACTGAAGCTCAAAAAGATAAACAACTCACTCAAAGTCACATAGCAAGCATCAGAGCTGCAACTCCAAACAAGGTCTGAGACTGAACTACTCATCTTCCTTCTAAAATATGCGATCCTCAGGTACACATTACACCTACCAACCCCCAACTCCACCCCACAAATAACAAATGACTTTTCCTCTAAACTATACTTGCAAATAAATGTCAGGGAAGGGGCAACAATGAGTTACTAACCTATTACCAATATTAGTCTTGAATTCTCATACTGATCCATAAAGAAGGTAGAAGAGGTATTATCATCACTTGTTTACCTTTGAAGCAATAAAGCCCAGAGAGGTTATATAATTTGCTTCAAGTTAAGGAGATGACATACCAATATTCTAGTAGAGGGCTATTTTATAGTTTCCAAAGTGTTTTTTCACCAATCCATACAGAATGCATCACTTTTTTTTTTTTTAAGATTTTATTTATTTATTTGTCAGAGAGAGAGCACAAGCAGGGGGAGCAGCAGAGGCAGAGGCTCCTGCTGAGTAGGGAGCCCAATACAGGGCTCGATCCCAGAACCCTGGAATCATGACCTGAGACGAAGGCAGATGCTTAACCAACTGAGCCACTGAGGCACCCCCCATCAAACAAATACTTATTAAGCAATAGCTAGATTCATTCTAGGAGCTTGGGAAATAACACAGGCAGAGATCCCTGCCCCCATGGAACTTACATTCCAGCAAGAGAGACAGAAAATAGGCAATAAATATAAATAAGCAAACTATATAGTATATTAAAAAAGATTAAGAGCTCTGGAAAAGAGAAATAGAAAAGCAGAATAAAAGGGTCTGGCAGTATCAGAAGGGGAAGAGCAGGTTGCAATTTTAAATAAGGTTGTCAGGGTAGACTTCCCTGGGAAGGTAACATTTGAGCAAAAATTCAGAGGCATAAAGTAGTTAGCCATACAAATGGAGGAGACTAGGCGGTAACCCAGGCAAGAAATATTGGTGGCTTAGATGTTGATGGGAGCAATGCAGAAGGTGACAAGTGACTCTTCTCTGGATCTACTTTGAAGGTAGAGCCAACAGAATTTGCTAACGCACTGGATACTGGGTAGAAGATTGAAGAGTCAAGGATGATTCCAGTGTTTGAACTGAGAGGCTAGAAGGATAGAGTCTGCAGCAACTGATATATATAGGCCATGGGTGGAACACACTTGGGAGGAAATAAAAGTTCAGTTTTTGACATGTCAGTCAGAGAGGTCAAGTGGGCTGTTGATATATAAGCTGGAGTTCAAGATAGAGTTCTGGCCCAAAAACAAATTTGAGAATTTTTAAGCATACATACAGTATTTAAAACCATGCAATTCATTCTGGAACTAAAAAGGATCTTTGATACAAGTTACCCTCATCACTGATAAAGTCTGGACTAAAGCAATCCAGTGATATGTCCAAGGTCAGATACATATAAAGCAATTCTAACAGAGCTGCTCTTCTTTACCCTGAATTTGCTTGAGAACACTGTACTGCCATCTAGCATAATGAGTAAAAGACCGTTCTGTGAAGGCTAATAAGTAAAAAGGGTTTAACTTCCAGAAAAGATTCCCTAAATACTGTGTATAAATATGGAACCATCTTATCTCCATTTCTTAAAAAGCATTATGTGAAGACATTAAATATATAATACACTGTAGGTGCTCAATAATTGTTTAATAAATGAACAAATTTTCAATTAAATAGCCCCTTACTGTGACACTATTTAAGTATCCAAATCCCACTTGTCCAAGTGGTTACATTTAAACATTTTTACTTACCTGATATTTAAGCCAATGAAGTTTGTCCATGTGAAAATATAATCTCCACCAAAGACCATTCCAATATAAGTTACTAATATATTCTACAAAGAAAAACGGCAAGATGCTGTAACATAGGTTTAACCGAGCTTTTTCAATATTCATATAAACTCATCCACAGAATGGCCCAAATACCTATCCTTAAAATACAAAATCAAATAAATGGACAATAACAAAAACCCACCAATCCTAAAATGAATGTAGTATGAAATAAGAAATAAAAAATGACATTAACTTCTTCTCAATCTATCCCTCCAAAAGCTAAATGTGTTCACTGACAATTATCACCAGATAATCAACTTCCCGTGCCCCACAGCATGGGCTAACACTGTAAATCTAGATAGAGAAACACTGCTGTCACTAGGGGTAGAAAACACTCATGCACGTTTGGCAATCAGAAAAGAATGCTTCTTCCTCCCACTGAGGTAACTGTTGACTTGTTAGGGGAAAGTGAAGAAGGAAAACCTCACATGTAAGCAACTCTCCCTCTTCTTTAGAAAGGAAAAGGGGATGACAGGGAGTTTACCAACATGAACATTGTTTTTAGAGGCATCTTCCCTGGTATCTTAAAAAAATACATGAAAAGTCATCTCAAAGTCCCATACTTAAAATCACCTCTCCTGACTCCCTTAAACTCCCAGGTGTAAACATCTGCTTATCTGGCTCCCTTTTAATTATCTTCAGGCCAGAGAGGTGAAATAAACTTTCCTGAAGTTCAAGCTACTCTTCAGTTCTTCCCTAACCTCCTCTCTCTCACATTCAGAAGGTACCGCCTGCCTCTCCACTGTGACAGCTGTCGGGAATGGGAAATGTCACAAACATTTTTAGAACCTGGGCTTGCCTAGATCAGGTCTACAGAGCAGAAGTAAAGTGCCACAGTGTTTTTGAAAAGCCAAAAAGAAACTTCAAATTTATAATGGGAGTGCCCTTTGGGAGAGCATTTGAAATTATGTCAGCCTCTTCTAGGTCTAAGGATAGAGACAGCAAGTTACCTCAGAACAGATTTTCTTAGTATTTTGAGGGGAAAGAGCAAAATTAAATACCATGCAACAGTAAACAAGGTCAGTAGACAACTTGGGAAAACGTGTAACAGGACTGGCTTAGAACACAGAGCTCCAGAGAGATGGCAGGTTAATCTGCATAAAGCACCCAGGAGCTACAGAAAGGGAAGGGACTGAGAACCCAAACCCTGCTGCTCAAAATCAGGACAAGACAGCGATGCCCCCAAGCAGAATTCACCAGCAAGCGCAGAAGATGCTAGTACCTCAAACTCAGACTGTAATTCTCAAATGTTAGCATACCTTGTTAAAAATTATGGTTTCCAGGCTCTACTTCAGAGATTCTGATTCAGTGTATAAGAGGTGGGCCTAGGCATTTCCATTTTTAATTAAGTATCCTCAGTAATTTTCCCACCATGCTTCAGAGAAACAAGAACTAGGGATAGCCCCTTGGGGAACAATGACTGAGTTAAAAGGGTTGTATCTGAGAGGCTAATGAAAGAAGTTCCACGGTGGACCCTGAGACTCTGAACCTGCAAGGGCATTGGCATACTCCCCTCTGTCTGAAGATGTAAGACAGCCTTCGAGAGCCTTCGAGAGCAATACTACAACACAGTGAGAAGCAACGGCAGCTGTAAATCAATCTAGTTTTTTTCCCTCTATCTAGAGTTTGGATATAAAACTGATCCCTTTGGACAAAGTCCATAGGGCTCTATGGGGAGGATGAAATATCAAAAGTACTAGACTTTCTTTAATAAGATCATGATTATATTTGTACCCCATACTGATAAATACAAAGAAAGTACCCTACGAAATCTTAAGCAAACAGGTTATTAAAATTAAACACCGGCTTTCAGGCAGTATCCATTTTGGCAAAAACATGGTAACAACTGGCCTGTCTCTCATGTTCTTACTCTTCTTATTCTGAAGATACAAGCCATTCACTTTGCTCTTGAAAAAGGCATTTACTTTACAAAATCAAAACAGAGCTGAGAGCTAATCTGAGGGGCTAAAACTATCTTAGCAAGCCCAGGCCTGAATGTAGATTAACTGCTTCTAGCTTTCATGGGAATTCACACAACTAACTGGTTCTAGCTTAATTCAGAATTCTATTTACACCAAACACTCCAATTCCATGATCTGAAGTCACAGACCTGAAATTTTAACCCAAATCTAGTTTCTAAAGTGAGGGCAGGTGGACACCACTCCATGGGGGTGCAAAGGGAAACACTGCAGGGCAGTAAAACTTTGTTCTGCAAACCCTTCCCTCACTATTGACAAATGGGGAATCAGAAAGGTAGTCCCAAGGGCAAGCACTCTATTTCCCAAATGATCAAGGACCTACCTCGCTCTCTGTCTTATCTTTTTTAGAAAGCGAGCCTACCCTAATTCATTTGGAAATTAGGCATGCCGTGGCCTCTTGGATCTTAAAGCACTAGAAGCACAAAGTCAGATGAAAGAGGCCTCAGGCTTCAAGCCACTAACTTCAGCTCAATATTTAAGTCAACTTTGGCTCCCCTGGCTGAAGACAAATGAGCCTCCCTCAAATAAAATGAATCAGGAGGAAATGACATCACTGGAAATGTCAGACACAGCTTTTAAAAGTAGGCCATTTAAGGTTTGGCTCATGCACTGGAAAACTCCCTTGATTAACTTCTGGCAGGCCTCCTTTTCCTACAACCGCCAGAACTCAGCAAGGCAGAGTACAGAACAGTCTTCACTGGGAGTTAAAGGGACAGGCCTATCACTCCCAAGTCAGTCACCTGCCCCGTCTGAAACAAGCCCAATCCCTCTTGCTCTACTCTAAGGTAACCCATTCGCAGTCACCTGCCCCGTCTGAAACAAGCCCAATCCCTCTTGCTCTACTCTAAGGTAACCCATTCGCAGTCACCTGCCCCGTCTGAAACAAGCCCAATCCCTCTTGCTCTACTCTAAGGTAACCCATTCGCAGTCACCTGCCCCGTCTGAAACAAGCCCAATCCCTCTTGCTCTACTCTAAGGTAACCCATTCGCAGTCACCTGCCCCGTCTGAAACAAGCCCAATCCCTCTTGCTCTACTCTAAGGTAACCCATTCGCAGTCACCTGCCCCGTCTGAACCAAGCCCAATCCCTCTTCCTCTACTCTAAGGTAACCCATTCTCCTTTTCCCATATTCCCCAAAGCCTAGTTGCCTGAAAGCGGAGATTACGCTCTCCCTGAGTTCTTAAAGATCGTTTTAGAAACCAGCACCACAACCCATCAAACCAAGACAATCTGTGAGGAAAGAAGGATGATGGAATTTTAGGCCACAGCAAGATTTAGAGTAACAATTTTTAAATAAAGTGGTACCCAAAAGATAACAGTATTTTTTCAACTCACTTTAATACAGCCAACTATTGTAGTTGTAAGAGCAGAATTATACTGCGTGCAGAGTACTGTGGCGTACATCAAGATAAACCTGGAACAAAGAAGGAGGAGGTGTAAGAGCCGGTTGCTGACTTTATAGCAATCTCCAGCCAAAAGAAACAGTGTTGGCCATGCTAGCACATTGTAGTCACCGACTATGAGCTTTCCCAACTCACCCCTGCTTGTACTGCAGCTTTAGATTTTTTTAAAATTTCATTCAAGAGAAACACATGTCCATTTACTGACCAGGTGTTTTCCCCAGCTACCCTCACCAAAACCTTGAAACCACCATTTCTAATCATAGGTACTCTTCTTAGATCATATTACCACTAATTCACCTAACCCAGATAGAAAGCTGAGCTAACAGACCACGGCTCAGGTGTGCACCCTCCCATGAGGTCAATGTGATCTCTGGACAGGAGGCAAGAGAGATTCTTAAAGATGGAAGAAACCCAAATTAGCATTACTTTAAGAAGGGATATAGGTTCACTTAACAAGTAAGTGGCAGCAGTTGGAATGGGCAGATTTACAATGAGGCTTCTGAGCCTGACTCAGTACCAAGGCACCATGGTAATTTTATTTTGAAGCACTCCCTCACTGGGCACCTAGCCTGCGCCAGATCTAGTCATAAACACCAACCAAACTGACCAGCTCAGGAAAATAATTCCTTAGGGAAATACAAAAGCGAAGAGAAGAGGCACATTAGCAGATACCGTCCTGCCTTCCACATATACTCTTCTAAGAGGAAGACAATCTGGTAGAGAGAGTCAGACAGCCCCAAATTCAAAGGCTGCCACTGCGGACTGTGCAAACTTAGACAGCTGACTTGAGTTCTGGGCCTGCTTCCTCATAGGTAAGAGGACAAAAATATGTGTCAAATGGTCAATGTAGAAATAAAAGAATGCATTCTGAAATATAATGGTGCTTATCACATACCAGGTTACTGGGCAAATAGTTACTTGTCTCCATCCTTTGAAAGATGACTTTGTAATTAGTTTAGTAGCCCTAAGGGCACATTTCCAAGGGCTATGAAACCACCTGAATCTGGAAGTTTAATTACCCTATACTGATATACTCAAGAGACAGAACAGGATACTTAGAAATGAAGCAAAAGGACCCCAGAACAAACTTCTCTAGGAAAACGGTCTGCTAATAAGGCAACAAAGGCTTACCCCATCACACAAGAGAGGGTGAACTGCAGAAGAAAGAGGGTGTCAGCCCAGCCTTCAAAATCCATTGCCTGTAATACACAAGAAAGTATCTGATTTTAGAGCAAGCCCTCAAAATCAGCTGTTCTATTCTTCCATTAAAATCCTGGGTACTCACTCCCACCACACATACACATATATACATTTCCCTGCATCGTTCACAGGATAGAGAGTAATGTTTAAGAATCTGATATATATGAAGCTGAACCCAAAAAGGAGTTTTCTACTTTCTAAAATGCAATATGGGGAAGATTTTGTACTTCTCCCTATCGGTACAAAGAAACTGATATTTGCTTGAAGGCAGAAGCCATATCTGGCTCATCTCAGCAGTTCTCCCAGATGGCTAGTATTAAAAGCTTTCTCAAACATTAAAACATACTTCTTCCTTGTAACATGTGAAAGCTCAAGTGCACCCTTAGTTACACAAATTTAGCTGAGGTCTATCCAGGGAGAATTACTATTTTGAAACAGTTGATAGTAAAAGCAAGGTTTTATTGCTGTTTTGTTTTTAAGCCAAAAAGCAAAGGAAGGAAGAGAAATGAAAAGGTACATCGATCGCCTCATCTCTCATCCAAGAGGGAGGGTTTCTCGATCTCAAGTACATAATTTCTCTTGTAGTATCAGTTTAAGCAAATATGAGAAACATTCCACCTTTTAGCTTTCTGCCAACCTATCCAGCTTCAGTTCTTGCCACTTCAACATAAACCTCCCAGCTGCCAGGCCCCAGCAATATGAGGCTCTTTACCGTTTATAAAATACAACAGGCAGTTTCACACCCACATGCCTTTGCTTTGAATGCCCTTCTCCTCAACATTCTTCTGACTCCTGTTCACTGATCAGACTACAACTCAAGCAGCCACTATGTGGGGCCTCCCCTAGTAAGAACTCCCTCCTCTGTGCCTCAGCAGTACTTCTCTTAGGACTCTCATCTCTCTGAGCCTCAAGTCTTTCTACACCG
Source organism: Zalophus californianus (assembly GCF_009762305.2). Lineage (NCBI taxonomy): Eukaryota > Metazoa > Chordata > Mammalia > Carnivora > Otariidae > Zalophus > Zalophus californianus. The sequence goes on from NC_045598.1 coordinate 55,029,097, forward strand.
TGTCTACCACCAGTGAGCTCCCTGCAGGGAAGACCCACAGCCACCGAGCTAAGCAAATTCCTAACACAGCACTTGGCAAACAGTAGATGTTCAATTTGTTTATGGTTCTTTCTTTGTTGAGGCATAATATGTAAAAAATAAAATTAATCACTTTTAAGTGTATAATTCAATGAGTCTTGATAGATGTATCTAGTCATGTAACCACCATTACTTTTTCCCTCCTAATCTATATGACTTTTAGTCTCTTGTTTTTACCTTACTGCATAATGACATCCTCTGGCATAATGTTGAATGGAACATTATAGGAGAGCAGCTCTTCTCCCTGTATTCTCAATCTCAGTGAAAAGGTATTCAGTTTTTCACCATTAAGTATGTTAGCAATAGATTTTTTTCTTTTTGGTAAAGGTCCTTTATTAGGTTGAGAAATTTTCCTTCTATTCCTGGTTTGCTGAGAATTTTAAACTCACGAATGGGTGTCATATTTTATTAAATATATGTTCTCCATTTTTTGACATGGTTCTTCTATTTCTTATTAATTCATACTAATATGGGAATTACACTGACTTTCAAATGTTCAACTAACCGTAATTCCTGAGATAAACATAATTTGGTCATATAGTGCCCTTTTTATATATTGCAGGCTTTTTTTTTTTTTTTTTACTGTAATTTCCACCCCCTGCCCTTGAAATTTTTTGTTAACTATCGGTACAGGGTATGCTGGCCTCTCAAGGTCAACTGGGAAGTATTCTCTCCTTTTCTATATTCTGAGAGAATTTATGTAGATTGGCATTATTTCTTCCTTAAGCAGTTTGTAGAATTACCCAGTAAAGTGATCAAGGCCTGGAGTTTTCCTTTGGAGAAGATTTTTAACTAAAAGTCAATTTCTTTGATAGAGATAGCGCTAAATAGTCGAACTGATTAGGGCTAATTAAGTAGAACTACTTAATATTTATTAGAATGTGGCTCTTCATGCTATTTTTTTTTTTTTAAGATTTTATTTATTTATTTGACAGAGGGAGACACAGCGAGAGAGGGAACACAAGCAGGGGAAGTGGGAGAGGGAGAAGCAGGCTTCCTGCTGAGCAGGGAGCCCGATGTGGGGCTCGATCCCAGGGCCCTGGGATCAAGACCTGAGCTGAAGGCAGATGCTTATCGACTGAGCCACCCAGGTGCCCCTATCTATTTCTTCTTGAGTGAGCTTTGGTAGTTTGTCTTTTTCAAGAATTTGTCCATTTCATGGACACAGTCTTTCAGTTTATGGCATAATGTTCATAATATTCCATTATCCTTTTAAATGCAAGCTCTGTAAGGATACCACTCTTTCATTCCTTATACCGATAATTTGTGCATTCTCACTTTTTGTCCCTATCAATTGGCAATGGTTGAGCAATTTTATTGATCTTTTATTGACCTCCTGGTTTTAGGTTCATTGATTTTTCCCTATTGCTTTTCTGTTTTCTATTTCATTGATTTCTGCTCTTACCTTCCTCATGTTTCCTTTGGGTTTAACTTGCTCTTTTCTGGTTTCTTAAGGGAAAGGCTTAGGTCGCTGATTTTAGATCTTTCTTCTTTTCTAATGTATGCATTTAATTAAGCTATGGATTTCCCTCTCAGCATTCCTTTAGCAGCATCATTTTGCTATGTTGTGTTTTGATTTTCATTCAGGTCTACACGATTTCTAATTTTCTTCATGATTTTTTCTTTGATCCAGGTGTTATTTAGAGGTATGTTTATTTCCAAAGATTTGAAGGTTTTTCCATATACCTTTACGTTATTAATTTCTAGTTTAATTCTGTTCTGGCCAGGGAACATACTTTCTATGATTTCAATTATTTTAAAGTATTAATACTTGTTTTATGGCCCAGAATATAGTTTATCTTGGTAAATGTCCCATGTGCACGTGAAAAGAGTGTTTATTTTGTTGTTGAGTGGAGTGTTCTATAAATGTCAATTAGGTCAAATTGGCTGATGGTGTTGTTCAAGTGTTCTACAGCCTTAATGGCTTTCAGCTTAGTTGTTTTATCAATTACTGAAAGAGGAATGTTAAAATAGCCAACTATAACTGCCACTACTGTATTTATCCTTTCTGTTTTATCAGTTTTTGCTTTATATATTTTGAGGCTTTCTCATTAAGTACATACATATTCAGGATTGTTACACCTACTTGATAGAACTCTTTCAGCATTATGAAATGTCCCTCTTCATGGTATAGTTTGTTTAATATAACTTACGGTTTTGTTGAGCTTCTTGTATGCGTGGATTTAGTTTTCATCAAATTTGGAAAAAAAATCTGCCATTAATTCTTCAAAAATCTTTCCTACCCCTGCCCCTTCTTCAGGATAGCAGTTACACATGTGTTAGAGCTCCTGATACCACCCCACATGTTACTAGTAATCTGTTCATTTGTTTTCCAGTCTCTTTTCCTCCATGTGCTTCTTCTTGGATAGTTTCTATTGCTATTTCTTTAATTCACTGATCTTTTCTTCTGTAGTGTCTAATCTGCTGTTTAATACCGTCTGCTTTATTCTTCAATACAGGTATTTTTCATCCCTACAAGTTTAATTTGGGTCTTTTTTATATCCTTTTCTCTTCTCATCCTTTCTCTCTCCACAATCCTTTACTACCTATTGTCCAAAGTCCGAAAATCATTTTTCATATATATTTGGTATTCTAGTAGGTTAAGGCAGGAAGGTAAATCCTATCCCTGCCTATTCCTATTCCCATGGAATACATCATGGCTAGAAGCCAAAGACCAAATTCAATTACTGACTTGAATTGTAAACCTATCTCAAATGATGCTTCCACGAGGAAGCTTTGCACAAAAACCCACATTCACATTAGGCTCTTTCCTGCCAAACTGTCCAAAACACTAAGTGCTACTTCTATCACTGACACTGCATGTATGTGACGAAGTACACGTATGTATGTGACTCTCTGTATCTGTATGTACATGATCACCTATGCAGACACGGGGAATGCCTTCAGGGTTTATCTCCCTAACCACACTGCTTAACAAAGTGACAGCCAATAGAAAGTGTTCCATAACTCTTTGTTAGAGAATGAAGGATAAAGAATAAAGAATATGCTATGCTCTTTCATACCTGTAAACATGGGATGATGAGAAACCATTAAAGCACAATAAAGCACAGGCCTAGAACTCAGGAGACCAGCCTCTATCAGCAAGAATATAAATTCCTGGAGAGCAAGAACAATGTCAAATGTCACTTCTGCCTAGCTCCAAGTGTTTGGAAGTGTTAGGCACAAATAGCTGAGGTGAATTAAATATCCATGCTCTCTGGTTTAGCATCATTTTCTACAGGCAGATGAGGTGAACTTTACTTTTTAATACACCCACATACCTACCTGTATATGCTACTAAATAGATTTCAAGTTTCATATTAAATCTATATAATTTTATATAGATTTATATAATTTTAAATTCTCTTAAAATGGTAAAAGTCATTTTACTGGCATACAACTCATTAGTTTTTGCACTGAATTTATTTTTTCTTTCTTTAAAGAGAAAAGGCATAACGCAGCAAACCAGCAGGGGCACTAGAAGTATCTTTGAGAGGGTTACTGGCACCCAGCAGGAAAAGCCATGGTACCTAAACAAGCAGCACACCAGGATTCAGAAGCACAGTATCTTGCACCAGCTCACCACTGCTTCATTACGCCAGCCTTAGCTTCTGCAAGGGAGGTTAAACTGGGTGCCTGTTAGTGTTAGATCAGCTTCAAAAGGAGACACCTTCCTTCACTCAAGCTGAAACACATAAAAAAAATCTCAGGCCTAAGAACCTTTCTCAACTCTAAATTATCCTCCTTTCCTAGATAAGCTACTCTTTTACCCTAAAGTCACTAAGAGAATAAAGCTGGTGTGATGGACCATAAGAATTCACTGAACCTTAGTTTCTGCATACATAAGAGGAATAATAAGGCCTATCTTGTAGAGCTGTTATCAGAATTAAAGACAATATGGATATAATGCCTGACATGAAGAAGATCCGTCCAGTTCAGTAAGTGATGTCAGTTATTATGTGTGAACATCACTTCTAATTCTTTTCTCTCTCAGTGACCTAGGAGTGGAAAGAAATCAGTTATTTGGCAAAGGCCTCAAATAAACCTCTCTTTACACCTGAGCTCCTCTCCTGCCTTAGCTCTAAATATCTCCTCTGCTGTCACTGTACATTTTGACATCTAAGTCCCCAGGCATGTGCCAGGCCCCACAGCTGGCCTGGGGGCACTATGCCGAAGACAGTTTAGTTAGGTATGCTAATAAACGAAGGAATGAACTATGACTACCTTTATATTTGTGGAATGCTTTGTAGTTTGCAAAATGCTTCTGATTACATCAAGTCATTTGATGCCCACGACAGGGGATAGATAGTCCAGGCCTTCTTACCCCCAGAAGACAAGTGACTCCCTTTAGATAAACCAGTTACTACACGGTAGTCCTAAATCTATATCCTCCAAGCCTAAGGCTCTCTACACTGAGCACTAAATTTTATTTAGAAAAATGCCCCAAATATATGCTGCATAGTCCCCTTTGGGAACATAACAACTGTATCTGTAGAATACTAAAATAAGTCCCATGAACATGATTCCAATTACAAATAGTTCAAAAATAGAAAATTCTCATGGGATTATTTTCCTTCCCTAAATACTAGGCCTATTTCTGGAGAAAGCCAGTCTGGCAAAAGCAGCCTACTGCACTCCTCTGCTTTGTCACAGGAATGGACCTCTGGCTGCAAGAGAACAAGCAGCACCCATTTTTGCAAGCAGAGTTTGACCCAAACAGTACTAGTCAGTCCAGTGGAATCTACTCTCCCTATCATAAAGATGGCATAAAAAAACAATCAAAGCTACTGCTTATTAAGAGCCTATTATGTCCTAGGCTCTGAAATGTTAGGTAACTTTCCTAAAATTATCCAGCTACTACATGTCTGCTCAGCTCTATAACCCATCATCTTTCTACTAGTTAAGTGCTGGGGAAAACCAAAGGCAAGGTAATATGTTCTGAATTTTTGCTCCTAGATAGCTTCTCATGGCTATTGTTGCTGGATCACTGAGTCAAAAAGTGGGTGTTTGAATTCTAAATCTGCCATTAACTTTCTGTGAGTCCATCATAAAAGTCACTTAACCTCTCTAAGCCTCTGCCTACATTACAAATATAGACAACAGTCTGCTCCAACTGCCTCCTGTGAGAAATCAATGGAGAGAACGAAATGCAAGCACTTTACACAAAATTCACATACAAAAGAGATTATTCACTTAAACTTCCATCACTGTTCTCTCTCAGTGACAGATTTGCATGCAAATTTTTCTTTTCCCTAAGACATGGAAAACAGAGGGCACAGTAAACATATATTTTGTTAATCAGGAGGGGGTAAAAAAAACATTTAAAGCCAAACTTCTGCCTCTAGAGAAAGCTAATAAAAGAGCCATTGTGAAGAGAAGGACCTGCTTGGTCATTCTGTGTGACGCAGAACTAGATGGGCTCCCTGCCACAAGGCCTGCAATCCTCAATCTTGGCTGAGTGGTAGCTGTGATTACAGACTGCACATACAAAGATGTTTAGGCTTTCTTTCTGTTTGGAACAAAGTCTCTGGTTCTACAGGTGCTGGTGGTGTAAGGTAATACCACAAGCCAATACATACCACAGATATGAAAAGAATGTGGCATAATCAATGGGCAAATAAATGGGTTATATGGATCTACCACTTCCTAAAACTAGGCATTTGGTTTGAATGAGACTTTCAGTTAATAAAAATATTTGGGGAAAAAAAAGTTAAATTAAAAAAAATGTGTTCTCTAGTTGCTTAGGTTAAGGAAATTAAGAAAGGGAGTATCTGAGTAAGATTAGGCACTAACAGCACATAATCAACAACATAGTCAATAAAATCTAGTCTAGGGATACAGATTTTATCTTATACCAGCTCTAATCAACTGACTCTGGCTATCTGAACCATTACCTTAGTGAACAGTCTGAGGCTATGTCTAGGCTTAGCAAGGAAGTGCTGGGACTACGTGGCAATGTCTACAATGAGCACAGGATAACGTAAGCACCAATTCATCACCCCGATCTAGCAAGCATGGAATAATTTCAGGGTACACTTGAGTCTTAGATGTAACATTCTCACTCCCAGGAAAATGTGCTAAGCCAAGAGTCACCAACTTAATTGAGATTTGAAATAAAATTCAAAGCATGCATATTTTGTTTATGCATTTTAATACCTCACAAGTTTTGAAACCTGTTTACTATGAAGTCTAAAAATGAACAAATCACTTAGTCTTTAAACTTCATGGTAAAGAAGAAAAAGTGGATGAATGACAGCATTCTATTTGGAAAATTCTTTTCCCAAAACACTACTGAGAAAAAAATTAAAACCTTATCCTAGAAAGTAAACTGCTAGGAAACTTCCTAAAGCAGAAGATAATGTCAGTGGGGCAAATGGCCTCCATGGTTCCCTGCCTACCGTGGGACAATCAGACGAGTTCAGGGAGCCGGGGGTCCTGGGTTACCCGCCCTACCCTCTGCACTACCAGAACTACTGGACACCACGTCCGCTCTGCCTCCTCCCGCTGCCTCCACCATCTCGTCTCGCTAGGCTCTGCCACCCATGCAAAATCTATGTATCATGGCAAAACCACACACTCCAGCTTATTAATAGGGCCATTTCCTTTTATTTGTGAAAAAGGCCTATCCTCAAAGGTAAGAATGGCTAAACACATTACTTTGTCAGTCAAACAACATATAGGGCAAAGAGAAAGTCATTCCTCACTGAAGAGTAACTAATGCAACCCACTTGTTTCACGTATGAGGACACCAACGCCCAGAAAGCAGAAGGGACCGGTCTACATGCAAAGAATAACTCAGGGTTTGAGAATCAGTCTGTATGGTCTCCAGAGTGACCAGAAAAGATTAGTAACTCTGGACAGGCTAAACCAACAGCCTAAAATTCTTCATTATTTAGTCAGCAATGCTTAGTAAGAGACACCTCCACGTAGCCCATCCATGCAGCAACTTTTCCTGTAAAACGCATCTGAGCCATGTAATTTAAGCAGTGATATAATGAAGACATTATACAATGTACCAGTGACTACAGTACCGGCCTTGTGAGATCTACAGCAAGGGGTCTGTTCCTCCATCCCTACGTGAGAACACCTAGCAGGGTAGGCTGTCAAAAAGCCAGGTTCCAGTTCCTGTGACTGTGAATCACTGGCTTTGTGCTGCACACATTCCCTTTTGGAGGAAACAACCGACAAGTTTAAACACAGTCTGTAATAACTGACACTCTGGAGAGCCACTCGTCAACTGATGCTTGATCTACCTTTATGTTAAATAGATGTCTTTTATGAACACTGAGCTGGCTTTTAAATACACCATTTTTTAAGCAAGAGAATGTTTTAAAATTAGAAGACATGTTTAAAAAAAACTAAATGTTGTCTATATTGGTTCATTGGTTTCTGGTAAAGCCAGAACTTTGAGAACTTCTTTAAAAAATTACACATACACACACTCGCATACACAGGTCTGGCTTCTCAGAAAGCTCTGCCAAGGACTTGCATTATGTGCTCGCTGGGATAAGCTGTTCAATTGGATCCTGCCTTTCAATGTCTATGGTAATTTAGTTTTTTTCCTTCCTTGGCCTTCAATTCTTGCTTAAAGACTGTGTCAGCCCCATCAACTGCTCTGTAGAACCCCTGCATCCCTGGGAAGCTGACCTTTCAAAGCCCTCTTACTGGATTCCTGTCCTAACACAGGAAACTTTCCTCTCCTCTGCCTTCTAAAGTTAACAGTGAGATTTTGAGAAAAACAATTTGGACCTGATTTTGCTTCAGTTTGCATCCTGGGTCAAGAGTGTGCAACTCTGAATAATGAGAATAAATTGATTTGTCCCGCTACCCCCAGTTATTTTAAACTGGGATTCATCATAGGATAGTCATTATTTATAGAAAAACTTTATCCTTTTCTTACTGTTCTTTTTATAAAATGTAATTTAAAATACATTTACATGGTTCTACAATCAAAAAAATATAAAAAGGTGTAGTGAGAAGTCCCCTTCCCATTCCTGTTCTATACTTACTTTGTTCTCACACACATGCTCACACACGAATGGGTGGTTACTGTATTCGTTTCGTGTATATTCTTCCAGAGTTTCTTTACTAAATAAGCGAATGAAATGTGTATGTATATATAGTCTTACATTTCCCTATTTTATTCAAAATGTAGCATACCATATGCAATTTTACACCGTGCTTTAACATTTTATCTTGCTGATCTTTTCATATAATCCATGCAAAATGGCTCTGGGTCAAGAAAGCCAGGAGTCCAACAGATGAGAGCGAGTCTATACACATTGGTATTCAGGAGACAGGGAGCAGCCAGGCTCACACCAACCATCAAAACAGCAACAGCCTCGTCTCCACACTGGCATGCTTTCTGCTTCTAGAAATTCTGTCTCAGCCCAGGAAAGGGCCCTACCTAGAAAACTAACCAAATCAGGTGATACAACCTACTCGGTTTACACATGACAAAGCAGGGTTAGGGAGAAGGGATTTGTCCAAAATCAGACAGTGGTCAAGGACGAACTGGATGTTACTCGTTGCTTCATCCAACTGGATGTTGCTTCTGCACTCTGCCCCCAATTTTTCCATTGTACCTCTTATGTCACGAACTTTTAGGGACTCATCATATCTGCAGAGTAAACTTCAAATTCCTGTTTCTAGCACTTGTCCCAACTTCGAAGGAAGCAGGGGATGACGTGGGGGCGGGGGAGGGGGGAGCGAGAGTACTAGTCATAGTCAGGAAATCACGGTTCTAGTGCTGACCCCTCTCTGGGCCCCAACTTCCCCAACTGTGACAGAAGAGGCTTGAACCAGATGCTCTGTAAGTTCTCTTCAAAGGTCTCCAATGTCTCTGACAGCCGCCCTTAAAGCATACTGAAGAGGCTGGTCCCCAGGGCTGGGCCTGTGCTCATGATATTAGTTCCACCTAGAATGTACCTTTTGTTTCTTCGCCACATCCTTCAAGGCACACATTGATGTTCCTGGTATTCACCTACTCAGAAAATGCTCCTTGTGAAGAAGCTAAGCACTCCCACCTCAGCATTTAGAACCTGCTCTTCCCTCCAACTAGAGGACTCCTTCCAAAGAGCCACACAAACTGGTCTCAGTCTCAGTTCAATGCCTGCTCAAATGAAACTGATAAAGATGCTTTCTCTTAACCACCTTATCCCAAGCAGCACTTCCCAGTCACTCTCCACCTTGTTCTAGCTCTCCTCATAGTTCTCATGATACAAATTATGTTTAGTTGATCTCACCCATTGCATTGCAAGCTCCTTTAAACAAGGACATGTCTTTTTTCTTTTTTTTTTAATTTAGAACAGCACCTGAGAGGGACACCTGGGTGGCTCAGTCGGTTAAGCGTCTGCCTTTGGCTCAGGTCATGATCCCAGGGTCCTGGGATCGAGTCCCACATCGGGCTCCCTGCTCAGCGGGCAGCCTGCTTCTCCCTCTGCCTGCCACTCCCCCTGCTTGTGCTCTTTCTGTCTCTCTCTCTGACAAATAAAATCTTTAGAACAGCACCTGAGTAAAGCACTCAGTACACTCAGTAAATATCTGTTGAACAAAAGAAATATAATTATTTGTAAAAGATTAAGTAACAAAAAGGCCAAGCTGCAGAAACTGCACTTCTAATACTACTCTAATGGCATTTCTCACATTCAGTAGCTCGTTCTGTAAGAAAGCTCCGCATGGAATTCCCAAACAGGGGTAAAAATGTAAGTCAGAGAGGCTGCGAATGGCTCTGAGAGTTGTAGTCAGGCAAACAGTAAGATATCTCTCTGGAGTCAGACAGACTTGATTCTAGTTCTGCTCTGCCACTGTGGAACCTTAATCATGTCCTTACCCTCTATAAATCAAATAACCTACCTCACAGGTAATACAATGAGGATCAGGGAAAATGATTTATGCGGAAGCATCTTGTCAGGTACAAGGCATCATACCTTATAAGTAAAGTCTTCCTAAAGGCCAGAAGTGGACTCAAATTGTTAATATGGGAACAGCTTTATTTAATGATAAACTGCCCCACAAAAAGTGCCCATTCTTAAAAAAAAATATACACACATGCATGTCTACTTATACACATATGTGTCTTAAAGGAAAAGCACAAGTTTAAAAGATACATACTGAAAATGAACCCGATTTACTAGAAAACTCTTATGCAAAATCCTGCCATATACCCCCTCTGTAATATGAAACCCTCTTTGCCAAGACTTCAGACAGACGGCCTACTGACTACTATGAAGCTGATCTTCCAGTGGAGGAAGTAAAACTGCAACCTCTTACAGAATACCATGAGCCTCTTTGATGTGTCAGGTCATCTGTGGCTTCCACACATTGCTTCTGTGCTGGGTAATAAAAGCAAACCACCCAACTACTTAAGCTGTATCTCTAACAACTCCCAGCATGGGTTAGCATTACTTGTTGCATTTGGTGGGTAAGAAAACCAAGCCCTATCTCTTCCAAAAAGCCCATCTTGATATTCAACCCACACCAATTTCTTCCTAACCTAAACATTTATTGTACTGACTGATGAGCGTGCACTTTGGTGCTAGATCTTACACCATCTCTGTAGCATGCCAACATCTTCCTCCTGTGGCAAGGACTATGTCATATTTCTCATATATTCCCAAGAGAACTTAACATAGAGCTTTCTTAGCACAATGAAGATGCTGAGAAATACTCATCTGAATTGGAACTTAAAATGAAGCAGTATCTTGTCTCAACACACAAGGAATTTAGGAGCAGAGACAAACAGGATTCTCACTTCCTAAGTTGCAAATGTAATTTATAACCTACCAAAACAACACTGATTATTCGTATCACTTATATTTTCATTTTATTTGTAGGCAAAGCTCCATGAGGCATTTCATCCTCAAAAAGGAGACAGAATTGACCCACTTCCATTTTACATTCCACGATGTCCCCAAAACACTTCTCCCACAGAACCTGTAACAGTTCATTGCTCTGATGTTGACAGGTCTACCCCCCAAGACAACTGTATGGTCCTCAAAGGCAAGAAAACTATCTAATTCATCTTTTTTTCTTATCACCTGAGCCTAACACAGTGAGACATACAGTAACACTTAACCATTTGAGAATGTCAGAAGAGCATGTGAAGGAGAGAATTTTAAGGAAAAAAAGTATTATAAGACTGCCAGCCAAGGTGTCCATCTACACCCCAGTAAATGTTTTATAAGAACAATATTAATTAATAATAAGAGTGAAGATAAACACTTATGTGAAACCAAAAACGCTGACAGGGTTTGATTTCAGAGCAATAAATTCAGTTTCCACTAGTTTATCATCCCAACTCGAAAGTATTTAGGTGAACTCTGTCATTCTTAAAGAAATATTTCTTCCAAAATAAACCTTTCTTGACCTTTGCTTGGCACTTTTGTTGGAAACAACAAAAAGATTACTCAAATTCTACTCCTCTGCATAAAAAAGAAAAAAATAAGAGGAAAATCTAAACCTCATCCTAATATAGGTGACAAAGCAACTTTTTTCACTCTGAGTAAACATTCTCAATTATATCGAAGCATTTCAAGTTGAATGTTACTGAACTTTCAAATATGCATGATAATGCTATAACCTGGCAGATAACTTCTAATTAAAGATCATCAGTCTGGAATGAAGAAATATCTCCTTTGGTCAATTTTTTCAAGTAGCTACTAGTCAAAGTTTCAAATTAACGAGAACTGCATCTTTGCCAAGTCTATAAAATATCTAACCACATTAATTCTTCCAACTTTCTCATGTAAAGATTGGCCTCAAGATTTGGAACCATCCATGTTGCCATGAGGGGCCTGGTTACTTTACATTACATTCTTGCCCCAAAGCTGAAGAGTAAGAGGTGTTTCCGCCAGAGTCTCCTAGAGGGAGGAAGAACACTGTGGAAAGACCATGGCTTCTGGAGTTAGGCCCGAGTTTAAACCCTGACTGTACCCACCACCAACAGTATGGCATTGGACAAGGGACTAAGTCTCTCCGAACCCTTATTTCCACATTGGTAAAACAGAGATAATTCAAATTTTCTACAACTGTTCTGGGGACTATGTTATATTACACATATAAAAAGTGACCAGCACATAATAGGGACTTGATAAATGTTAGTTTCTCTTCCTACTTTTTTCACAATCACAAAATACTTACTCAACACTCTTTATTAGTCAGAGTAACAGCTCCCTTTTCTACTTTGGAGTCACTTTCAGGTCTGCTGGCAGCCAGGTCACAGTTCTTTAAAACATTTATACCTGTTCAAGAAGATCTATGCCAGTTTTTTATCTTTTTAAAAGATTTTATTTACTTGTCAGAAAGAGAGAGAGAGAGAGAAAGAGAGAGTGCACAAGAGGAGATGCAGAAGGAGAGGGAGAAGCAGGCTCCCCACTGAGCAGGGAGCCGGATGTGGGGCTCCATCCCAGGACCCTGGGATCAGGACCTGAGCCGAAGGCAGATGCTTAACCAACTGAGCCACTCAGGCGTCCCTCTATGCCAGTTTTTTAAAAGAAAGAGTTCTTGATGAATAAAACAAAGCACCTTTATAAGCTTTATAAGGTCTTCTATCTTTGAAGAACAATTTTTTAATAGTCTAACTACTTTCAAAACCTTTTCTTTATTTTGGCTCCCACTGATACGTGGGAATTGTCACTGTCGTTAGAGTAAATAACCGACACATTTATTCTGAAGAAACTACTAGCCAGAGGACTCATTAGAAGAAATCTTGTTACAGAAACTTGGCAAAATTCTAGGTTTCCATTCAGTTTGCAAAATTTTGTGAATTCTAACAAAATGATATCAATTTTTCTATGAATATGGGTTTGTTTTAAAGAAAAATTCTTGTGTGGATTTATTTGCTACTCTATTCTGGGTTTATTTAGCTATCATTTTAGAAAATGAGTAAACTACTATATTAGCTGCCATTTACACAGTTAAGTTACCACATGGTGCTAAATATCTCCTGAGGAAAAAACCCAGCTTGGGATTTAAGCCAGCATGACAACTGTACAATAAAACAGAGAACTTCTAGAAAGCCAAGCATTTTGTTTAGGTTTGAAAAACTCTACTAATTCAGAATTTTTTGTTTCTCTAGGATAGTCTGCCACTATTCTTATTTGTAGTTTAGTAGAAATGTAAAAATTCCCTTCCTCTAGCCTTTTGACACTTAAGAGAAGGACACTAGTTGGCATGTACTATTTTATGTTAATAGCCAAAGCTATTTTGAGCCATTTTAGTACTATCCAATACTTGTGCCAAGAAAAAAGGTTAGCATGACATTAGCAAGCTAAAAAAACAAGCTCTCAGTTTTTGGTCACTCAATAAGTACATTACTTTTGAACAACCCCACAGTCTTATCTTGTGGATATAAGTAATAATACAGCTCAAAAAATAAGCCATTAAATCATAATTAGAAAGTCTTACCTTTTGCGCATCTCCTGTAAAATATGCAATGGCCAGGGTGGGGAGAATCATGAACAGTGCATTGTAATAGAGCAGACCATATTTTCCCAGCTCCTAGAACAGTAAATAATTAGGTGTTCCATTTGGTTCTAGCAGACAGATATAGACAACCCTATACAGAATACCACTCCCACTACACACACCACACACACACACACACACACACACACTGCTCCCCCACAATATAGAGAGCAAATCAGCCAAGTCATAGGTTTTGCAAACATTAAGAAATAACGTAAGCTTTCAAAAGGAAGAAAAAAAAAGCAAACATACAAGACTTTATATTTGTTTGAGATAAATTCATTGAGTGCTTAAAATCAGAGAAATAAAAATAACATCAACTGGCTACCTCAAGACAGCAAGCAGGGAAGACATTATTTTGAATATATACATGCCTTTCTATATAAACACAACCCTGAAGCCCTTTCCATTCCTAAACTGAATCAAAAGTCATCAACTCAGTCTTGAACTTTTCAGAACCATAACAAAGTGCCATTTAAGAGATAGATGGGTAGGTACCAACACACACACTCATACCTAGACCAACACAAACAGACATAACTTGCCAGTGAAGTATTTCTGAAAATGTACATGGGAAGTACAATGAAGATTATCTACAATTCCCAAAAGTATGAATCGTTGTGTCCTCAAGCTATTGGGGAACAACAAAAGAACCACATACATCTTCAAACACAGGGAGCCTATGAGAAATCTGGGTTTACTTTTGATTCACACACTTCTAAGACATTCAGCCAGAAGCAGTCACTTGAAAAAGTAGGCCAGAGTTTGACGGGGGCAGGATGGGGATGAAGAAGTAGTGAGGATGGGGTCATCATATCTGCCTAACTTCTGTGATGTAAAATGACTGAATGATGTGAAAAGTCAAACTACTTTCTCAAAAGCAGATTTGAGAAACTGGGAACAAATATCCAACAACAGAAAACTAGTTAGTTAGATGAGGATATAATCATACAATGAAATATTATGCAACCACTAAAAATGTTAAATAATACTGACAAGGAAAGATGTTCATAAAACTGCACTAAATGAAAAATATAGGTTAGAAAACATTGCAAGTTGCTTTCATTTAAAATTATATACAGTTAAGCGTGCACATACACATGTGCGTGCACACACTTATCCCCCAAAACTGTGCTGCTCACTTGATGGTAGAATTAAGAGAAATTTAGATTTTCTTCTTCTTGCTTTTCTATGTTTTCTACTACTTCCGTTATAAATATGTATTATCTGTATGATTTCTTTAAAGTTAGAAATGTTTTAAACTCAACAGCTGCATTCAGGTCTGAAATGCAGCACTAAGTTTTTAAGCCACATGACTTAAGCGCAAAGGGCCATGATTTAAGCAGTCCTGAAATTATAGGTAATAAAATTTCTGATTTATTAACAGCATTTCAGCGTGGCCATACTGCCTCTCAGATAAACCAAATAACTGATTGCCAAGGCCACCACAAGCATCAATGAAAAGATGTGCTTCATTTCTAAAGCAGCAAGGAAAAGGCCACAGAAGAATAAAACAACCTTTAACAACAGATGCCCCATCAGCCAGAGACATGATTATGATCTAGGAAGTAGAGGATACCTACACACACACACACACACACACACACACACCCATCCAGATAACACAAATACCCAAAACTTAAATGTCAAATTGTTCTTATTTTCTCATTTTAACTATTTTATCTTTTTCCCTGCCTTCTTAAACAGAGTAGTACATCAACTAAAACAGAATTTAAGGTGTCACCATAAATATGCACTACTGTATTGTGTTCTTATATGATATTGCCCTTAATGTCATTTAATTGCTCCATTTTTGAGTACTTATGACTTTTATAGTTTTCCTATTTGTATCTTTTGTTGTTAGCTGACCTTTTATACCGGATCTCTGCCTCTACATAGAATTCCATCTTCTAGTATGCCGCTCCTAATCCATTAAGTATGAAAAGCAGATCAGTATGCTTAAAAGTTCTAATGCAAGATAAGTCATTTTTAAGGGAGGAACTGAAGGACTCTCCTGGGAATAAAATACTCAGAAACACGCTTTGCTTTTTTCTAGGTTCTAGGATGTACTCTAGACTGTGCTGCCCTATACAGTAGCCACTAGCCATTTGCAGTTATTTCAATCTAATTATAATTAAACTACTAATTCAGTTCCTTGGTTGTGCCAGTCACTTATCAAGTGCTCAACAGCCACATGTGACTGGTGGCTACCGTTAATGAACAGTAGAGATATATAAGATTTCTATCAACACAGAAAATTCTATTGGGTAGTACTGTTTTAGACAGCTGAGGCTGCTGGACAAATGGAATGTTATCCCTGGTACCTATTTCCCAAAGCAGCAAATGGGCTGAGGAAAAAAAAACTAATCTCTAACTGCTCCCTTTTGTCTAACTACTTCAAAAAGATAAAAAATTTTAATAGTAGTAGCTTCCATTAAAATACAATCATCATACAAAGTCATCAAGGCAAATAAATGGAGAACAAGATATAAAGGTATATTTAAGGAAAATTTGTTGGAAACAATCTACACTGACCCCATTTCTTCAAAGATCTTCAAAATAAACCTTCTCTGAAAATAATGAAAGCTACTGGAATGGCCATTCATTCTATGGTTCTTTCTGGAGCAGGCAAAGTCCCCTGCCAAGACAATACAAACTTGACACTAATACTACTATTGAGTAGTTGAGCATTTGTATTTATGGTATCAACTAAAAAAAATGACCTAAAGTAATTTCAGAATTATTGCACATATAGAGCAGACTAAAAACCAAGCAGGTAAGGCCATGTGATTTAGGAAACATGGGTAGGGAAATAAGATAAAGTCAGGTCAGTTACAAGATTTAATTATGAGATAAAAAATATACCACTGTTCAGGAAAAACTGTGGTGGCATCTGTGAAATCTCATATGGGTCCTTACACAGGATACATCATGATAAAAAGGGCAGCTCCTTCAATAACGATGCTAATATATACAGCTGAGTTCTACATAGCTGCTTATTTTTTTAAAAAAAGATTTATTTATTTATTTGAGAGAGCACAAATGCTTGCATCTGCGAGCAGGGGGAGAGGCGGAGAGAGAGGGAGAGAACCCCAAGCAGACACCCCCAAGTGCAGAGCCCACATGGGGCTCAATCTGAAGAGCGTGAGATCATGACCCAAGCTGAAACCAAGAGTCTGATGCTCAACCGATTGAACCACATAGCTGCTTACAATAAGGCAAACTTATGCCATAACGTAGCTAAAGCAATGTGGCTCAAATTCTCTGCTTTCTGATGGTCTGGCTTGATCTAAAAATAAAATTTAGTGTGTATATATTCAAAGTATATAGTAGTCTGACAAAAAATATCTGTAAAGCCTTTGTATGCATGCTGTAAGTTAAGAGAAAAGGGCTGGGTATGGAAAGTTCATGTGTATGAGATCTAGGCCAAGGAACTCAGCATTGCTCCTAAAAGAGAGCAATCCTAATGCTCCCTAAAGTTTTCCATTATTTGTGGACAGATACACAAAGTCCATTCTTGTTCTACAGCCCCTTCCAACACTCACTTCTCCTCAAATCTGCTCAAGGGTTTCCAGATATTTCTTCTTATCCAGGTCCCTCACCAACTCTTCTAGAACACAGCCATGAACATTTATGACACTTTTCTGTAATGAACCCACCCCTAATTACAACCCTTTCCCAAAGTCAATAGTCACCCAATCCCTTCCAGAAAAGCTAACAATAAAATCTAACTGCTAATTAATAACTGAAAAAGTTTCTTATGTGAGTAGCAAAGTACAGGCATTTTACTCTCAGAGATCCCTAGGTCTTTCCCAGCTCTCCTAAGTATTCTTCTTTCCTAACAAATTGACATTACTACTCCCAACATCAGTAAACATCTCTTAAAGATTTAGATTGCTACCTACTTTTGAATCTAACTTCTGTTTTACATATGCACCATTTGCTGCTGTCAGGACATCATTTATCAAAATGAAAACATATCCTTCGAGATCAAATGCCAAGTCAGAGCTGTAAAACACAAGCAACACTTTAATAGCTTAAAGAACATGCATGTAATTTTAAATACGTCTGAAGTACAATAAATGGAAGAACATATTCTTATCTATGTAAGTGAACATTAGACATTTTATCAACTATTTGATACTTGATATAAACAATCAAGTATTTGATTCCTGGTTATAATTTGCAATTTCACACTCAATAGGGAAGCCTTCAGATAGGAGAAGTACTAACGCTTAAACACAATCATTAGCAATAATTAATCATGTCAGTTAATAGCACTGCTCTGAATTCAAAGTCAGACAACAAGAACAAGTAACCAAATTCACCATTATAATACATCTGAAGCAAGAAAAGGCATCAGAGCTCAATTTCAGAGAGAAGGAAACCAAAAAGATGAAGTTGTTAACATGTCATTTTCCAAGGATTCATTCACACAAAACGCAGGTGGTACAGGTGCTTGGGTCACTGGGTGGAATTTCTGAAGTATAATTTGTAGTTTGTTCTGAAATCAAGCTACAACAGTGTCTAAGCACACAATAGCAACTCAAATACCTAAATGACTGCTTAAAAAGCCTATGAGCTATAACCAGCAGGATTAGGGAAACTGAAGTTTTCTAGTATTTAGTTGAGCACCAGGCACAAGATCAGAACTTAGTAAACTGAACAGAATGATGAAAATCTAAGAAAGCATGCCCTCAATATACTTTAGCACCCTAGCTAAAATAGTGGCCCAACATCCTGGGATTGTGCAAAGATACTATGTACTTATAGCTAAACTAGTACATAGAATAAGACTTCTGAGGAACTTTATATGCCCCTACAATTTTAGGCAGAACTAGCCCAATATATAACCCCTCTTCCAAGCAGCCTGACAACCTTCTAACTTCAGACTCCCTTCTTCCCAATCTCTCTCCCAAGTGACAGGTTCTGATTAGATAAGGCTGATCAGATAGCAATTCTCCTCAGAAACTTTTTGCAGGCCAGGGTTGGCCCTGAGGAACTCCTGTTGTTTGGTTCAATTCTGGATCCCACCAGCTTTATGGAAATGCTTCAAAGAGGTTAGAGGCTCATATAGAATTTTTCTTCAAGAAGGCTGTATTACTTAAAGGAAAAAACAGTCAGCTATATAACCAAATTCTAGTAACCAATTTTTCTATCCTTTTTCTCATTTTTTTTTAAAGAGTGAAATTTCACTTGGAAATTTAGGGTGGAATTTGACTTAGAATATTTCCCCCTGCCTATACTACAGGAATGATGAAGGTAAATGAGCCAATCCAAGAAGCACATTGAACTCCCAGCAGAAAATCTATGTCAGGTAGAATCTGTGGCGTTAGCAAACCCATACATGTATGCCCTGGTCCAAGAAAAATGTAGAAGGCTTCTAGCCATCACTTTAATTTTCTGAGTCTTTGGGCATACGCTTTCTCCCTCCATTTTAAAACTGAAACTTAAAAACAATGGGAGAAGCTTCAGTAATTTAAAAGAACATCTAAGTCATGGCACTTGTGATATATCTTAAGTGAGCCAAATAAAGAAATTCTAGTATTATTATTCTACCACAAGGCAAATAATTCATTATCATTTGCCTTTTCTGAGACACTATTTTCTTTAGCATTATGTAAAGTAAAAGAATACCACATGATTTATAAAAGCACACAGGCTCTGGAGTCAGGCACAAATTCAAATTCCAGTGCTGCCATTTATTAGCTGTGTAACCTTGACCAAGTTTCTGAACTTAGGTTTTAGTTTCCTCAACTAAAAATAGGAAAATTATAGCCACATCTTTCAGAGGTGTTGTAAAGAATGCATAAATACATATAAAATCCCAAACATATTGTGTGGCATATGGTATGTGCTCAATAAGTAGAAGAATCAGATTTTGCCAGCCTTGACCTTAATATGGCCAGAAAGATTTAACTTCCCAAAGAGTCTTTTGGATGTTTTTCAAAGACATGATTCTTACTTAACCTACACAAAATTCTTTTTTATTGGTAATTGATTATTATCAATAACTATTGATAATTTCTAATGTGGTCTTAATATGTTCTTACCTGGCAGCTACAAAGGCTCCAATAATCATTGCAAATACGGTCATCTTAATACCCCAAGAAAAAGTCTTCCTACAAAATAAAATAATTAAAAAGTGCATACATGTGCCTTTAGTTATTCACAGATTCATTCTGCAACATAGGCAAAAAAAATGTTTTCCTTAAAAAAGCTATAAACAGTATTTTTTTTTTTAAGATTTTGTTTATTTATTTGACAGAGAGAGACAGCGAGAGAGGGAACACAAGCAGGGGGAGTGGGAGAGGGAGAAGCAGGCTCCCTGCCGAGCAGGGAGCCTAATGCAGGGCTCGATCCCAGGACCCTGGGACCATGACCTGAGCCAAAGGCAGATGCTTAATGAGTGAGCCACCCAGGCGCCCCTAAACAGTCATATTATAAATGTTTCCAAGGAATTGGGTATTTCAAAGAATCCCTTTGATGAAGCAAAAACGTATACAAAAAGAGTATATTCATTTCTTTCATATTCGTATATTTGCTATCATTATTGAGCTTCAATTTTTGCAAATCAGAATTTCTTTAAGTGGAAAAAGGTCACACACATTTGTAGTAAAAGTAGCCAAGACAGGAACACTATTTAAAACCTATACTGATGTTTCTGACCCAGCATCATTCAGTGGCAACAGTAGGTATAGGAATCCTTGAAAGTATATCTCATGTTCAGACAGATTCCAACTCCATTTCATAATCTCTCCAACTATTGATCCCATAAACTATCAACTCCTATAGCAAAGGAAGAAAGTGCTTAAACTTCTCAAAAGATAAAGTAGAAACAAGACAAGTAATTTTACTCTCTCACATATTCTGGGCCCCTTTTAAAGAGGACCAAAGTCTGTTAAAGACTAGATATATTAGAAATTTAGCTCACTTGAGTAAAACTCCTTCAGCAAACATTGTAAACAGGATGGAGAACCTTCTCAGAACTGTAAACATTGGCAGGCTGCAGAAAATTTAAAAAAGGGAAAAATATAATTAGGTAAAATACAGTTTAGCAATTTATTTTTAACTAAGACTCTCCAAATAAGTACCTTAAAATAATGCTAATCTCTTCCTTCCATTATGCTGATTAATTCCATTCCATATTGGTTAATCTGTGATTAAACCTTTATTTCTCTCTAGAAGTAATTCTTATTTGAAAGCCTGAAAGAATTGCTTTTATAAAACTACTAGAAGTGAGAAACATCAAGCTCCCTATTAAAAATGGTAGAGATCACATATCTATTATCAAAGGCTAGTTAACAGCCACTTTTTAATTTTACGCTACCTATTATACAAACACCCTGAACAGTAACCATGTTAGTTTTTAAAAGACCTCTTTCTTCCTTCTTTAGTAGACTGAACTTATTTTCCACCCACCCTCCACAAAACAACATCTCCAACCCTCCAAACAGCATCTATGATAATCTCACCCCATGAAATATTCCCTGATTGTCCTTTTGTGGAAGTACTTTTGCCTTCCTCTAAATTACCAGAGCACTTTGCTTGCACTAGTCAAACACACAGCCTCTTGCAATATAGTTATTTCTGAATATATCCCATCTCACTCCAAAGTGCCTTATATTTAGCTGGCAACCAAAGATAGGGTGTGAATGAATGGATGGATAGATGGATGACAATGGATGAAAAAGAGCAAATTCTATACAAGCAGCACTTTGCAGCAGGTCTACATTTCTTTCCAAGTGGGTAATGAGATGGAAAAGGATACCCCACCCATGATAAATTTGACTTCCATGAACCCTGCCCCAGAGATACCATCATGGTCACTCTTTCACATTTCCTGGGTCTGAAGAAAAAGGAAATGAAAAACACTTTGTCTCTGATTCTCAGAGATCTCCCCATTTTGTTTTACAATCATCTAATATGCCAGGGGGTTAGTTTCAGTGTAAGTAGTGAAACCATGGATTTCTGTTAAATGCCTTCTCCATGTGTATAATTTTAATATCACATACACCTAATACATAACTACACTCCTCAAGTGGAGAAGCCAAGAATTAAGAGGTTAGAGGATAATAAAACAGTATTGTTGCAGAGCAGAGTACTGCTTCTTTCTAAAAGTGAATATGCTGCCTCTATGGTCATTGGTATAATACTAATCATATTTGTTCAGAGTTCTATCTGATGTTACTTTACCTCATGTTAAAAGAAAAACTACAAAAGTTCTCATAACCACTCTCTGATTTTGCTTACAGAATTTGCCTAAAATATAGTATTTATAAATTGTGTAAAAGAATTGAAATCCCAAGACCTCTTCACTACTATAGATCTGGAAAAATAATGAAAATCTCCTATAACAGCATTTTATAACATTTTAAGACTTCTATTATCAAAGTGAAGGGGGGAAACCCAAAACAAACAAAAACTCTTTCTTTTCAAACTTAAAAGAATTTAAACTAAAACCTCTGGTGTAATCTTATTTAGTAACAGAAGCTTTCTGGTTCTTTCATTTTTTTCCAGAATCAATAACAATGTGTTAAATATTTGACATTCAAGTACAGTTTTAAGAATACATCATATTAACCTCACTAGTAAAATAAAGTTATCCATACTTCAGTTTCTTTGTGCTGAACAGTCCCGTGATTTGGTTCCCAAAATATAGTAGAGGTAGTGGAAACGTCTAGAAAATTTAAAAAGGGATAACAAAGCTCAATAATAAAGATAGCTAAAACAAGGTCCTTTCAAACAGAAACAGTTTTGTTTACATGATCAAATTCTTTCCACTTAAAACATAAGATTAGAACTCATACACAATTTTGGCCCCCATGAAGAACCCAAAAAACATTATTCCTGGATAAGAGCACTACTATGGCAAACAGAGGGAAGAATGGAGAAGAAAAAAGAAACAGAAATATGAATATGATCAAACCATATGAAAGAGAAACATCATTTGCTTTAAAATATGATAATATATTAGCCCATGGCTCTACTGTCAGCAGAAAAAGGCATTTCATCTTCATGTGGAGTCAAGCAGAGGCAGACAGAATAGTAAGAAAATAAACCCAAAGAATAATGAATGTAGGATACACCAGCTAGATTAGATGGATGTAGAAAATGCAAAACAGCTGTACTCCCAGCAAGTGTTCATTAATTAAAAAACACAAGATTTCTGGGGGCCTTTTTCCCTTAATTTTAAAGAGTTGGTAGGACTTTTTAAAACACATATTACTACATTTATTCTTTACCTTCATTATACCTACTCTGGGCGATTTCAAGATTGCCATTTTTAAATATGCAGAGGACTGATAAAAATATATAGTGATTTGTTTTCAGAAAATAAGATGTTTTTTGTTTTGTTTTGTTTTACCTTTCGAGGTACATTTCTGTCAAAGTCAGGAAACTTGACTACTCTGAGCGCCTTTCCCACCCAGAGAACTGCCACTGTGGCCACCATCTGTAAACAGAGAACACAGATTCACTGTTCTACATATAAAGACACACACAGAAGTTCTAACGACATAAACCACGTAATGCTGAAGATTCCAACTAACCTGGCCAAGTCCAACACATAGTGAGGAGGGAAATCTACAAAAAAGGTAGAGAAAGAGAGAGAGAGAGAGAGAGGAAAAAAAAATACATGGTCAGAAAAACCCAAACGCAGCTCTGTGAATTCAATTTGCACATCTACAACCTTAAAATATATTTTGAAACAAACACCAACATATGCCCCTTATCCACATGAAAATGTGAGAAAAAAATCCCTGCTGGTTGTCAGGCAACACCGCTGATTTTGTAGCCTCGGGCGGCCACTTGTCTCATCTTGTCGGAGTCCACAATTTCAGTCAGCTGCCTGCAACGGGTGAAGACGTGGGTCTCAACGGTTTCACATCTTTAAAACAAACATGCTTCTGCTTCTGCCTCAGGGTCCCAGTGACAGCAGCAGAATCGTCTTAAATGAGCTTAAGGATGCGCCCATCCCCAGAGACCGCCAGCGAACTCGAGGACCCTGAAGCCCCGGACCCCGGCCCAGGCTGCAGGGAAGGGAGGGCATCCCTCGCTCTGCTCCCAGCCTAGCATGCACAAGAGCCAGAAGTCACGAAGCAATTCCGCTCCATCGCTCTGAAGAGCAAGGTTTCCAGGGCGCTGCTCGGCGGGCGCTTTCCCACCGCGGTCGAGACGTGCGCGGGGCGGTCCAGAGCTTCGCGCCCGGAGCTGGACCCGCACCCCGGGCCCGCGCGCCAAGCCGGCCCCGCCGCCCGGGCCGCTCATTCACGGCCCGCCCTCCCCAGCTCCCGCGCAACTTTGTTCAGCTTCAACTTTAGCAGCATTAGTCCAAGGAGCCGGCGCCCCGTCGCCGCCGCCGCGCGCTCCTCCCCACGGCCTCGGCCGCGGCCGCCGCCCCGGCCCTACCTGTAATTGGTGAGCACGCTCTTGTTGACCACCACGATCAGGAAGGAGCTCACGCCGTAAAAGCCGGCGGCCAGCAGCTTCAGGAACACCGTCAGCGTTTCGGCCGACGCCATCCCCAGCTCCTCCTCATGTCTGTGTGTGGAGGATTTCGCGGGGGCTTCTCCTTTAACCCGGGCATGCTGACGTCTATGAACTTCCGCCATGGCTGCGGCTGCGGCGGCGGCGGCGGGCGGGCCTGGCGGTGGGGCTGAGCGGTGCGGGGGGCCTGCTCCCAGGGGACTAGCGGGGCCCTGGCCGGTAGACTGTGCCGGCTGCACCCTCGCCGCCTCAGCTCCCTGAACCGTGGCCGCCCGTCCCCGCCCAGCGGCAGGAAGGCCGGGTTTTACACCCTTGGGGACTTTGCTCGGGCATTAGGCAACGCAGGGTCAGAGGGTAGGGGCCGCGCCGGGACTGGCCTAGGCATGGGCTGGAGAGGGCCTGGAGAAGGGGCAGCGGTGACTGAGTTCGGGCGCAGAGGGAGAACAGGCCAAGGGGGAAACCACTCCGGAACACCGGAGCGCCAGGCGCCAAAGCACAGCCACAGAACGCCGACACCGTCTCGCGCCTGCGCGCGAGTCTGCGCGGGGTCTCTGCGGCAGCGTATCTAAAGCCGGGGAAGCTGGCGGCCCGGGGCCCCGGAGCCGTATTCTCCAGATAACAACCGCAACGAAAGTACAGGACATCCTCCCCTCGGTAACAGGTGGCTGGCTAAGTAGTTCTCTGTGGTGGGAGCGTCTAGACTCCCTTTGAATGCTCTTTTGGTCTCTCTTTAAGAAGGTCAAAGTACTTCAAAAGTATCATACCGGGATAAAAGGAAACACTCAACAAACATTTCATTCTGCATTCCCTCAGGCTTCTTACATTTTCTGAACCCAGAAAACAAACAATACCTTCTTTGCAGATCAAGGGAAAACTTGCTTAAGAAAAATGTAGACACATCTAAAAAAAGTAGTAGGATAATCAAGCAACTTGGGGATTGGTGACAGAGCAAGTTCCGATTCTAGGATCCCAGAAATGCCCCCTCACTAACCGCGTGCTCTTGGATCAATTAGTTGACCTCTCTGGGCCAGCATCTCTTTATCTCTATGGATGTAAAACTAGCGCACAGCTAGTTTTCAGTAAGTGGCAGCCATTATTACATAACAGAAACAAATCATTATCAGCTTGAGGAAAGAAATGACGTACCTAATTTTAATGTCAAAAAAGAAAAAATTGAATTTGAATTATTTATCGTTTTTATTTCTTTTATCCCATATTTTGTAATTGTGGTAAAGTGTACATAACATAAAATTTGCCATTTCAACCTTTTTTTATTATGGTAAAATATGCTTAGTATAAAGTTTATCATTTTACCACTGAGCGTACAATTCAGCGGCATTGAGTACATTCATGGTTGTGCAACTCACCACTACCCATCTCCAGAACTTTTGCATTATCTCTAACTGAAATTATGTAACCACTAAACAGTCATTCCCATTCCTCCTCGCCCCAAAATCTAGTAACCCTATTCTTTCTGTCTCTATGAATTTGATTATTCTGGGTACCTCATGTAAGTGGAATCATACGGTATTTGTCCTTTTGTGTCTGACATTTCACTTAGCGTAATGCTTTTAAGGTTCATCCGCTTTTAGGATATGTCAGAATTTCCTTCCTTCTTAAGGCTAGATAATACTCCATTCTGTGTATATCTTTTGATCCTTACCTTTTGAGTTTTTCCGCGAACCTTTGTTCTTTGAATATTCCTTAGGAAACACTGGTACACGGAATGAAGTTCTTAACATGGCCCACAAGAACTTAGGGGATGTTCCTTCTGCCCACATCTCCAGAGGTGCTCCTCACATTTCCTTCCATAAGCTGCAACTAAATTAAACTATGCCCAGTCCCATGAAGAACAATGTGGGTTCCTGCCTCTATGTCTTTACTCCCATTTTTCCCTCCTTCTGGGATGCTTTTTCTCTCCCTCCTCTCCCCTGTTTCCTGAAGAACTCTTACTTTTCTTTTGTTATTTAGGCAAAGCATTACCTCCTCTTTGGGTACCTTCTTTCACACTGCCCCTCCATGCCTTCCACAGAATTGATAACTCTCCTTTGTGCCCCTCCCACCCCATCCTTGTACATCCCCATTACAGAAGTTCTGGGATTACATGTTTATATGTCAGTCTGTTCCAGTAGACAGTGAGCTCCCTAAGGACAAGGACAGTCAGGGACACCTAGCACAGTTTAAATGTTTTGCTGAATGAATAACTTTTTAACAATGAGGAAAATGGGCAGATGTCTTCCTTAATTGCTAGCAGCAGAAGAAAAATAACTAGAAAGTTATATTTTGGGAAACAGCCATCAAAAAATTACTATAAAAACAATATCCCTCATAACAAAAGCAAACAAGCAAAATAAACTTGTATCATATAAAAAGTATCTTCCCCTCTTCCTCTTCTACCAACTCTTTAAAGAAAGCAACTGCTAACAGTTTAGAGGTTGTATTTAGTGCCATGTTCCATACACATATGAATACATATGTATGTACATATCCATATACATACACATGTATACTTACACACATGGATTTTTATGCATTTTTTAACATGCATGGAATAGAACCAGGTAAGAACACTGAGCCTCAAGCCAGACACTGCCTCTGACACTAATTTTTGGGCAAGTTACTTGACAATACTGTGCCTCAGTTTCCTTATCCATAGGATGAGGATTTCAGTAACACCCACTTCATAGGGTTGTGGTGAGAATTGAATGAGTTAATAAAGGTAAAATACTTAGAACATAGTACATACCTCACAAGTGTTTATAATAATGATAATTACAATTATCATTATTATTTTTATGCAAACTGTTTTCACTTAATATTCCTCTAAAGATCTTTCTGTGGCAGTAAAGAAATTCTACCTCATTCTTTTTAACAGCTGCCGAAAATTCCATTAGCTAGATGCATCATTATTCATGTAACCTTTCCCATGGACATTTAGGTTGTTGCCAGTTTTTTGGTTTATAAACAATGAAGCTTTGATTATCCTTGTCCATTCAACTTTGTAGAGGTATAAGTTTCTAGAGGTGGAATTGTTTAATTAAAGGCTTTTTTAAAAATTAATAGCATTAACAAATTTATCTCCAAAGAGATTGTACCAATTTTGTATTCCCACTAACACTGTATAAAAATGAAACCCTCTTTTATAAAGTCAGATGGCAGCAATGGAGACCACTGAAAGGGGCCACGTGGTTCAAGCGCCTCCCAGTAGAGGGATGAAATGCCAGGTACACATTTCTGCAATAAATCAATTGCAATTACACAAAATTAAATGACAATCTCCTAAAAGTATTAATCCAAGAAGCTACTGTTGTTTTTCTCAGCATAATTATGTTATTTATTAATAAATATTTGTTAAGAACTACCGTACACAGGCCAAGAACTATATTAGATTTTCTCAATACCAGGAATGCTTTATGCCCTCAGTAAAATGCTGTGAAGTCTAATGGAGTCAAGCATTTGTATCAGGTACCCATAGAGATAGGTGCTCATGCTCTAGTTGTTTTTTTTTTCTTTTTATAGGTATTTAGACTTTTTGGTACTTTTAGGTATTTCAGGTGCTCAGACCTGTTTCTTAACCTCAGTAATATTAATCACAGAACTATATCTGGGAGACTCATATGTCATTTAAAAAAATGAATAAAGGTAGAAACATCTAAAATTGTGCAAGATTGGAAAAACGATTTAAATGTTCTCATTGGTATACAAGTCTACTCTATTTGAAAATGTCAACATTGCAGCTTGACACATTTTATATTTTGCTAGGTGGAATTACTGGCAGAAAAAATCTTTTTTGTAATTAAATCATGTCTTTTTATCAAAACCTTGCTTTAGCTATCATGTTTCTCCACAAGGGAAAATTAATTCTGTATACTATTTATTAAATTATTTCATGCTATTTCTTTTCCCTGAACTTCTCCCTTTCCCTTAGCTCACTTGCTCTTCTTTTTTAAATATTTTATTTATTTATTTATTTATTTATTTATTTATTAATTAGAGAGCGAGCGAGAGAGAAACAGCATGAGAGGGGAGAGGGTCAGAGGGGGGAGCAGGCTCCCCGCTGAGCTGGGAGCCTGATGCGGGGTTCCATGCAGAGTTTGATCCCAGGACTCCGAGATCATGACCTGAGCCGAAGGCAGTCGCTTAACCAACTGAGCCACCCAGGCGCCCTCACTTGCTCTTCTTATAGTGGAATTTATGTAGGCTTTTTTGGTGTCTACCTCCATTTATCAATTTCTTATTTCACTGCCTGCCTAGATCATCCTACGGACCTGCCATGTTGCACCACTGATTATTTTACAGCCACGGAGCAAAGGTCATGTGTGTTTCCTATTTGAATGATACGCTGAAAATTCCGAGAACCAAAAAGCATGGAAGGAGCATGGAGCTTCTCTGCAATGCCTTATACTTCTCTATGTTGGGCTGGAAGGAATGAACTTATTGATTACTGATGGTGAGCCTGGCCATGTGCTATTGTAATTTATTATTTTATTTCATCATTACCACTCTAGGAAGTAGGTATGGTAAAACAACTTACAAACAGGAAAACAAAGGCCAAGAGGGAGTCTTAGGCATGCCCTGAGTCCTACAGTTCTAAGTGACTGTACACAGATTTGGCCCCAGTATATTGAGCATTTAGTCTGTGCTCCTAAACTACACAGTCCTGTCTCATTTGGGGTAGGTGAACAAACTTGCTTTTATAAGAAGTCTGGCAATACCATTTCCTCCTTCAATTACCAAGTTTAGTGTTTATCAACTGTATGAAGAAGAATAACTAGGATAAAGAAATGAAAAATTATTGAAGTCATAGTCAATCATGACCCATTCACAAATACCAGTCATCAAATTAGGCATTGAAAATACAAAGACATTTCAAACTCCATGTGTTTACAACTGAACTCCATACAAATCCATCATAAATCGGCTGCTTTGAGATCCTCCTATCTCAGCAAACTTCGCCTTACTATCCACCGATTGACCATGTAGTTCTAACCCTCTCTATACCCACCCCCCATCACTCTTCAACCCATCCCAAACTACTTTTATTATCTCCCCACATGAGTGTTAATTGGCTTCGGTAAAAATACTACATGTAGAACATTAACTACAACTGAAATCACCTCCTGATTAAGCTTATGATTATCCTCAGATATTTGTCAAGATCTTCCTTCTGCATTGGACAAACAGGCCACTTAAGTGAGAATGTGATAGGTATCATCACTCATGCATCTTTCCAAGTCTTGGTGATGGACACTAATCTCTGCAAGTTCCCTGAAGATATGTCATTCATTTTGGTTACTCTCCTGGTAGGATAGAAGGGTTCCAGAAGCTTCCTTCTTTCTACTGTTATGGTTATTATTCCATGGGTCAAAGAGCCAATGTAAGGATTTTGCCAGTTGCCAAGTATATCTATCATGTCTAAACGTGTATCTCTTCTAATTATGCATTCAAGAACTGGATAAATAGCCACACAGTGGGTCTGCAGACCTACTGGGTCCACTGTGTTTCAAATTTGGGCTAAGACTCCAATTAATATCTGACTCATCTAAGCCCCCAGTTCCACTGGTAGATTACAGTGATATAGATACCCAGGAATTAATATCAATTTGCCAATGTTTGATAATCCCCAAAAGGTCTAGGTATTTCTTTTTCCCCAGCACACAGTCACTCTAGTAAATGACTACAGGTCCCTTTGAGGAATACTTCAAGGAAAATATACAGTATTTCAATAGTGAAATTTCCCATAATTATACTTGGCTTACAGCCATGAAAGAATTTCTCAAGGATGTACATGCCTTACAAACAATGTGATTTTTCAGTGTGTTGGTGATGAGAGTGTCCTCTGGATCCTCAAGATTTAGTTGAGTGATGGATGTGTAAATTACACATGATAAAGGCACTCTAATATCCCTATCTCCCTATACTTTCCTTCATCTACATTATGATATCTCAGTCTCATTAAGAGGTCACTATAGAGCCCGAGTCTCTGTCAACTGATAAATGAAATTGTTAGACTATTTCCACCTGCCTGGCTAACACATTGAATCCAGAACCTCCGGTAAGTGTACTCATATCAATACATTTGGCCTAATCCAGTGTTATATTCCATCTTCCTTAAAATCCATTCCTATACATATTCCGTAGGTTTATAGTGATATAAATTAGGAAAATCTTGCAAAGTTGGGGGATTTATAAGCTGCTTCCTCCTGGGTCAGACTTTCTACTTGTTCCCCTGGAGCATGCTGACATCTGACCCCAGTTATGGGGATAGTGGATAGTTTTCAAGCCAGGAAAGGCTAATATCCTCAGACTGCTGCCACTGACAGAAGAAGTTCAAAGTGACTTGAGATTTCAAAATTCTCAACTTGAACTAAGTCCAACCAGATGTATCCCCAATTTTGGGTTTTTGGGTCCCCTCTCCTTCCCTATCATTTTCCTAATTTCTACATGAGAGCCCTGGCAAGACTATAGATTCAACTGATATAAAAACTGTGAACTGGACAATTAAATGTTCGTTCATTTTTAGCAATGGAAGCCCCATTGCTATAAGAACTACGAGATTCTTTTAGGGCTGCCATGGAATGTCTCTGCCTTTCTGATGAGACCGGAGCAGAGAGTGTAAGGACCCGAGGTTGGTACTTTCTTTCTGTAAGTGCTTCGGTGTACTCAGAAGAATCTATTTCCCACCAGTAGTCATAGTCATTGCCACTGTTGTAACAGTCAAATGTAGCAGGTACATGCTCCAAGGCACTTGTTTCAGTAGGCACTTTATCACAATCAACTACAGGTGATGACTTAATTAATCGTGATACTTCTGCATACATGGGTTACCAGCATTTATTTCCTATTAACAAGGAGCTCAGCACTACAGTCAAGCCCAAGCACAAAACCAAGCTAATGCCCGGATCCCATCTTTTAGGTCTGTTTCCTGGGACTGTTCCTAGCAACAATTTCTGTACCAATCTAGTTAGGAGACAAAAAGCACATTGGTTTATTTGCTTAGAGAGAATTTAATATAAAGAAATACTAACTTGGTAAATGAAAGGTTTAAAAAAATTCTCTAAGAAATCATGGAGGTAGCAACTGCAGGAAAGGCAGAAGAAATAAAGGGGAGAGACTAGAATTATTAAACCTAGAAACGTAGAGGGTCCCCCCAATAGCTAAAACTCAGACATCTGAGGAAGAGATGCTACTCAACTGATACTGGAATCTTTGAGTTCAGAGGAGGCTCCCCATAAGCCTGGGATCCAGGCTTTGAAGAGGGAGAACCATCTTGTAGGTGCTGTTGGCTCCAAGGAGCATGATTAGACTGACTTTGAAAATGCAGGGAAAACTGCAAACTGCATTCAGCTACTTCTCTGGGGAGGGCCTGCTGCTTCTGGGGTGAAGAATCATTGCTGGAGAAATGCTAAAAGGAAGCAGACAGTAAAGGGCATTTCTTTCTTTCTCCTCCAACTTTGCAGTCTCCCTAGCACCACCGATGGCCAAGCCTCACATAGAGCCAGCTGGCAAAGCAGGAATGTGGTTTGCAAAATACAAGCATCAGCTTCACAAAGCAGAATAGAAACACATAGTCCAAATTTAGTCCAAGGTTTGGAGCTGAGAGACAATAACTTCATAATTGGCACTCCAGTGTTCATAAAAGGAACAACCATCCACCAAGTTGCTCACCTTAGAAACCTAGTAACTAGTCATTCTTAGGGCTTCTCTCTTCTCATTTGTCGTCCACAAGCCCCTGAATGTCTCTGAAGTTTGAACCCACTGCCATCATCGTCATCCCTCACCAAGATTCGATAACTAGCATCTGTGCTCCTTCAGTTCATTCTCTACTGAGGAGCCCCACAGCAAGCCACAGTGGTTTTGTAAAACTGCAGATTTAATTGTTAGGATTAAACATACCCACTGCCTTATTTCACAACATTCTCCTTTTGGTTCTCCCTGCTCTATACTCATACTTGACTCTCTTTAATGTGTTCCTCAAACACATTTTCTCATTTCTGGATCTTTAAACCTGCTCACTACTTGACTTATAGATTAATCTTCTGTCCCCACAAACCCCACCTCCCTCTGCCGGCTAACTTCTTCAAGTCTCAAATAAAATAGATGATCTTCAGTGAGGTCTTCCCTACCCATAGACTCATTAATACCCATTCCTGCATGCTCCTGAAGAGGCATAATAACTTCAGTTACTAATTGAAATATTCTTTTCCTACTTTTTGCCTATTGCCTTCCTCTTACCACTTATGCGCAGACCATAATGCACAGGTGGTTGCTATTGAAATATACTCAAGAGTATAGACTGCAAATTCTTGAATTCTGTGGTTAAAATTCAATGGTGCATAAAAATTTTAGAAAAAATCTTTTTCCCCTTCTTACTCCTTGTAAGCCAGATAAACACCTTCCAAAACATCTCCCCTCAGAGACTGAAGAAAACTATTCTTCCAATTGTTTAGGCCCAAAACCTTACAGCCATCTTTGACTCCTCTCTTTTTTCACAGCCCACATCTAACTTTCAGCAAATCCCATCAACTCTATCTTTAAAATATATCTATATTCTGACATTTGTTACTTCTACTGTCATCCTAGTCCAAGTCACCATATGGCCTTGCTAAAATATTATAAATTTTTCTGCAATGGTTTTTCTGCTTCTATCTTCAATTTACCTTTCCCTATTAATCCTTTCTCACTGAAACACCCAAAGTGACCTAAAAAAATAAACCAAATGTCACACCTCTTCTCAACACTGTTCAATCACTTCTCATCTTACTCTAAATAAAATCCAAAACCTTACAATGGCCTACAAGGTCTTACATGACCTGGTCTCTTGTTACCTTTGTGATTTCATCCTCTGCCCCTCTCTGTTCTACCTCATTCCACTCAGCCACGGTGGCCTCCGTGCTGTTCTTAGAACACTCAAAGAACACTGTACCTCAGGACCTTTGCACTTATTATACTCTGCCTGGAATACTGTTCCTCCAGATAGCCTCATGGTTCATGCTATAGCTTAATTCAGGTCTTAACTCAAATGTCATCTTAATAAAGTAGTCTTCTCAACTGGAGAAAGAAATGAAAGGAAAGCTAAATAAATGAAGAGCTATACTGTGTTCATAGATTGGAAAATTCAATATTGTTAAGATGTTAATTCTGTCCAAATTTATCTACAGGCTTTTTTTTTTTTAGATTTTATTTATTTGACAGAGAGAGAGAGAGAGAGAGATTACAAGCCGGAGGAAAGGAAAGGAGAGGGAGAAGCAGGCTACCTGCTGAGCAGGGAGCCCAACATGGGGCTTGATCCCAAAACCCTGGGATCATGACCTGAGCCGAAGGCAGATGCTTAACCAACTTTCACTTAATATAATATTCCATTGTAGGTATATATATCTTTTAATCTATTCATCCACTGAAGAACATTTGTATTGATTCCATATATTAGCTATTGTGATGATGCTACAATGAACATGGAAGTGCAAATATCTCTTTGAAATTCTGTTTTAAATTCTTTGATAATAAATACCAGCATTATTGCAACTAGAGAGCATTATATTAAGTGAAATAAGTCAGTCAGAGAGAGAGAAATACCATATGATTTCACTCACATATGGAATCTAAGAAACAAAACATGTGGTCATAGGGAAAACCAGAGAACACAAACCAAGAAAGAGACTCTTAACTATAGAGAGCAAACTGATGGTTACCAGAGGGTGGATGGGTGAAAGAGATGATGGGGATTAAGGAGAGCACTTGTGATGAGCAGTGGATGTTGTATGGAAGTGTTGAATCACTATACTGTACACCTGAAACTAACATAACACTGTATGTTAACTAACTGGAATTTAAACAGAAACTTAAAAAAATAAAAAAAATCAAATCAATCAAATTTCATATCTAAAGAAGTAAAAAAAAATTTCAAGTTTTTTAAATATTTAATAAATATCCTGAAGTACAATTGCTGGATCATATGGTAGTTCTATTTTTAATTTTTTGAGGAAACGCCACACTATTTTCTATAGTGGCTGCATCATTTTGCATTTGCTTCAACAGTGGATAGAATTCTAATTTCTCCTCGTCCTCACCAATACTTGTTATTTTCTTTTTGTTTTGTTTTATATAATGATCTTCCCAACAGGTGAGGTGATGATTTCTTGTTGTAAGTCTGACCTGCATTTCCCTGATATTGAGAGCATCTTTTCATGTGCTTGTCAGCCATTTGTATGTCTTCTTTGGAGAAATGTCTACTAAATTCTTTGCCCATTTTTAAATCAGATTATTTGCTTTGCTCTGTTTTGCTATTATTGAGTGGTAGGAGTTCCTTATATATTTTGGATATTAACCTCATACCACATACATGTTTGCAAATATTTTCTCCCATCCCATAGGTTGCCTTTTCACTCTGTTTCCTTTGCTGTGCAGAAGCTTTTTAGTTTGATATAGTCCCACTTGTCTATTTTTGTTTTTGTTGCCTCTGCTTTTGGTGTCATATGCAATAAATCATTACCAAGACCAATGTTATGAAGTTTATTCTTATGTTTTCTTCTGAGAATCTGGACTTCTAGGCTTTAATCCATTTTGAGTTGATTTTTTCATATGGTGAAATAGAAAAGTCAAATTTCACTCTTTTGCAAATGGATATTCATTTCTCCTAGCACCATTTGTTGAAGAGACTCTTTTCCCATTGTGTAGTCTTGGCACCCCTGCTGAAGATCATTGGACCATATACATGATTTTATTTCTGGGCTCTCTCTATTTTGTTGCAGTGGTCTATATGTTTTTATGCCAGTATCATACTATTTTGGTTACTGTAGCTTTGAAATATGTTTTGAAGTCAGAAGTGTAAAGCCTCCAGTTTTGTTCTTCTTTCTCAAGATTACTTTGGCTATTCAGGCTTCTTTGTGGTTCCATATGAATTTTTGGATTGTTTTTCCTATTTATTAAAAAAAAAGCCATGGAATTTTGATAAAGATTGCATTGAATCTGTAGATTGCTTTGGGTGTTATGGACATTTTAACAATATGAACTCTTCCAATCCATGCACATGGGATGTCTTCCCATTAAATTGTGTCTTCTTTAATTTCTTTCAGTGATGTTTTGTATTTTTCAGCGTACATGTCTTTCATCTCCATTGCAAATACCTTACCTTTCTTCATAGTTTTACCACTCCTTTGACTATGTTATATTAGTTTTTGTCTTTCTCTTCCCAGTAAAATATTAGCCCCATGAGCAGGCATGGATCCAAGTTTTATAAAACCTGAAGCTTTTGTGAGCCCTTTTGAAGAAAAAAAATGCAAAATTAAGAATGTAAATGGGGTACAAAATGAATATCTATTTAATATAATAAAAGAAATCTTTTTAGGGCTCCTGGGTGGCTCAGCTGGTTAAGTGACTGCCTTCGGCTCAGGTCATGATCCTGGAGTCCCGGGATCGATCCCACTTCGGGCTTCCTGCTCAGCGGGGAGTCTGCTTCTCCCTCTGACCCTCCCCCCTCTCATGTTCTCTATCTCATTCTCTCTCTCAAATAAATAAATAAAATCTTTTAAAAAAAAGAAATCTTTTTAAAGCTGACAAATAGAAAATTCCTGTTTTTATTAATTAATTGCCTGTCACATTTCTGTGCTTTTTTTCTATATTTTTGGCTGCATATTTATTTGACTGCTCCTGTATGTAACAATAATTTTGTAATTATTGAGATAATAGAAAAATAATTCAGTCTTTCTTCTAGCATGGTTTGACAGTAATTTTATTTGTCTGATGATTGGAGAAAGGTTTCTTAGATAGCTTCTGACCTTGTATGTTTCAGATCTTGTTTCTCCTCATCTAGTCACGGACGTTTGGTGCTGGCCATTGTAGGACACATTTTATTTCATGGTATGTCCTCTGGACCTGTAACTTTGTGTCCTATGGTAGATAAAATATCACAGTAGGTAATAGAAGTATTCTAAGAAGCCATTCCTATGTTAAAACGGCTAAGTAACTCTATCCAGAAGTGACTGCATACCATCTATATACATCCTACTAAAACCCAGGACATATATTCCTAACTCAGTTTCTCTGTACAAGGATTCTCAAAATATTTTCTGCCATTCAAATGTCATCTGATATGAAGGGAAATATGATGGTGGAAAACTGAGATGGAAAGAGACAACATTCTTAACCAGTTATAGCTAAAATATCTTCTGCAAATTTTATAAAATTGATAAAATATATAAAGCAGAATAACATATTTCTACAGCCCCTTGGGGCCTTAGAAAAAGTTCATACAAGTGAGGAGCATGAAGCTTAAGTTTCATCAACTTCATAGTCCCTGTCTGTATGAGTGGAGGACTTTGTTTTTGTTCACAGCTGTATTCTTGATACCTAGAATAGTGCCTTACACAAAGGCGTATTGTAAGCACTCAATAAGTATATGTTAAAAGAGAGGAAAGAAGGAAGGAAGGAAGGAGAGAAGGAAGGAAAGAAAGAAGGAAAAGAGGAGAAGAGGAGTAGTTCTTTGCATAATTTCATTACAGAAGTATAATGTAGTTTCCTCATACTTGGCAGAAAATAACTCATTAAAGTTATTTCCAAGGAAGGAAAATGCAATTAGGCCAAATGAGGTAATCTAGGATCCTAAACTCCACATATTAAGATGATATGTCAATATAAGGAGGTAATCTGGACTCAGAAGTAGGGAGAACTATAAGATGGCCCAGGAGAGAAAGGTTCTGGATAGAAACTTGGGTAGAGTCAAAAGAAGAAACTGAAGTTCCATGGAGGGTTTACATACATATGTCCATCGAAGCAGACATCTCTAGAAAATGTTGGGGTACTGCAGGCTTCTTCTATTGACTCTGGAAAAGCCAACGTTGTTGATAAGTCACATAGCTGTGTGTCCACATTGCCTCCTCAATTCTTCTTAGGGTTAATATTCAATAGCCACTGACCACTCTGTAGTTAGAATATAGTTATATTTCTATAAATGTTGGTAAACAGTAACTTCCCCAGTTTCTCTGAGACTTGACCATGGTCACCCCAGTCTCTCCTCTGGGATCCCCCAGACCTCCCCACAAACCAGCAACCAAAGGAATAAGTCTAGGAGTGACATCCTGCTTCAGCCATGAGTTTCATTGGCCATTGCCTACACTGTGCTCACTGTAAAATCTTTTGCATGTAATCCCAGTTCTACTAAGCAATCCACATAGCTGCATGGGAGAAATCGTGATCTGGGAGGAGGCATAGTCTCACCTCTGGGTATCCTGTGGGTTAGTCTAAGAAAAGAGTACTACAACCTTATTGCTTAGATTGATTTCCCTGGAGTTGAGCTTTTCCAGGGTGGAGCATTGGACAGGTAGTCAGCTTCCCATCAAACCACATAAAGGGCATAAGTCAGGTCTATTCTGGTCACTGTAAGATTTCCAGCAACTAGTACAGTGATGGCACATAGTAAGTATTCAATAAACATTTTTTTATTAGAACATGAACGTAAAAAAGGAAGTAGAATCTTGAAAGGTCTAGATCTGTTAAGATGATCCAAAATCTTGGCGGAAAAAATCATTGAAAGTTTTCCCTGGTATTCAAGGGGGGAATCTGAGGCTTGACAGATTGAAGATCTTACCCAAATAATGATGAATTATTAACAGAACTGGTTGTAGAACCCTTGCCTCTTATATCTCCATCCAATGCTCTTTTCACTACACTGAGCTGTCTCTCTTGACTCCAAGGAATCAGGTAATCGTACTTTGAATTTCTTGTAGCACAGAAAAATTCAGATATTCAGTACTGTCACCCACATGGGAATTGGAAGATTTAAGTAAACTCCAGGATTACATGAGGAAGAAATCTCATATTACAGCTGCAGCTGATTTTGCTTTCCTCCTATTCTTGGAACTGGTGGGCAGGGTGAAGTCATGAGTTTGAGCAGAGTGGGAGAGTTTGGAACAGCCACCATGAATGTGTGAAAGGAAGTCAACAGGAGTTAAAAAGATTGCTGAGAGCTGAGAGAATGAGGCTGACATTAAATAGGATGACTGTGTGTGGACCTACTCAGTACGGTGGATGAATTTTCTCAGCAATGTTGTCAGCAATAAAGAATTATCCTTCCCAAAATGTCAATAGTGCTGAGTCTGAGAAACCCTGCCCTAGAAACATTTTAAGTGTATAATGGCCACGTGTGGCTAGCAGTTACTATATTGAACAGCACAAATATAGAACATCTCCACCATTGCAGAACATTGTACTGGACAGCTCTGGTCCAGAAGATTTTCAAGGTCCTTTTTACCTCTGAGGTCCTAAGCAAATCAGTGAAAGAAAAGAGGAAAAGAGCAAGATAGTAAGAATGCCGAGAGAAAAAAAAAAAAAAAAAAGGCAAAAGAATGAATGGATCTGTCTTTAGAGGCATCAATTACCAGTTACTGCGACTAAACATGTATAATTCATATATGGAACAGAGAGCCCATATTTTGATTCTGGTTCACAAAAAAAAGTGTACTGTTTGGATCAAATTAACTGTTGACTAAAATTAACTAAGTATGTTGACAAACTAAATGCCACCTGGGAATCTATACTGTGGCTACTTGTCTGACTAGTTCTTTGTCTCTTTCTTGTTTTCCTCCCACTGCTATAGCTATAAATGCAGTGCCCTACCTCTTTTCTGGGCAGAGAACATATGAAATGAAAGTTGTCTTTAGAGTGAAAGAGGTGGTAAATAGGATTTACATTTAATAATATCCCCTCAGCTTTAATAATGATTGGTTTTGATTCTCTCTTTGGGGACCGAAATAAAACAGCTTCCTGCTCATACCACACCTGTGTCTAATCCTGGGCACCTGACTCCTGGAGGAAAATGAGATGTCTTTAAATATCTCAATGGCTTCCAGGCTGAAGGAGAAATGTTTTTTTAAAGTATCCAATATTAGAAAAAAAGAAAAGTGATTATTGGATATTCTTTTGGTGGAATGCTGGGAATTGTCAGATGGATTCTTAATGTATTAATTAATTCTTATAAGGGTATGCACCTTTGATTGGTTTTCTAATAGAAAAATTATCTTCTAGAAAACCACTTGTGATGCAAATGACTCTTGTCTATAGCACAGATAAATTTTATCTGTTGAGATATAATTGATTTCCCTCTGGTAGAATAGATAAACGTAAAGCTTTAAATTTATTGCCCTGTAAGATATTAACCAGTTTTGCATTTATTAGCATATTCACTTTAACATTCATTTGGCTAACTTGACTATATAAATCTGTCTTCATATTTTCCTTAGTATTGGTTTTAACATCTCACTCTTTACTCATTAATGGATGGGTTGAATAAAATCCTTGACATATGTTCATTTTATATTTCTGTGAGAGCCATGTATACTTAAAAGAAATCTAACTTAGTCAAGTAATGCTCCTGGATCAAATGGGTTCAGTGGAAGCCACAGATTTTTATCTTACCAAAAGGAAGAACTAACCAAGACTGTGTGCTCAGTATCTTCCAACTGATTCTCATGTTTACTCACAACCCAGCTCTGTGCCCTGGGAGGTTGATTTTTATGAATTATATCAATGGACTCTCCTCACCCAAGGCTGGGACTAGATGAAGCAAGAGAGGCACCTAAGGCAGGGCATTTAAGGAGGCACTCCCTCCCAGGGCTGATGGCTGCAGTTGCATGGCTCTGACAGGAAGTGTCTCCTTGTACGTTGTGCACTAGACACCCCGCTTGCCTCACTCTGGTCCCTCACTGGTCTCCATCATTGTACTGGACAGCTCTGGTCCAGAAGATTTTCAAGGTCTTTTCTACCTCTGAGGTCCTAAGCAAATCAGTGAAAGAAAAGAGGAAAAGAGCAAGACAGTAAGAATGCCTGGAGGAAAAAAATAAAAAAAGGCAAAAGAATGAATGGAACTGTCTTTAGTGGCATCAATTACCAGTTATTGCCACTAAACATGTATAATTCATATATGGAACAGAGAGCCCATATTTTGATGGGCTGATGCTGCAGTTGCATGGCTCTGACAGGAAGTGTCTCTTTGTATGTTGTGCACTAGACACCCCACTTGCCTCACTCTGATCCCCCCCTTAACTCCAGACTTTTGATTGATTTTAGACAATGGGAGGTGCTAAAGGCACCAGAGGGCAAAAGGAAAGTGAGGTCCCAGGGTACTCATTTTTACCCTGGCTTCCTCCCTGGGATGTAACCATAGGCTTGCATCACATGTTCCTCTCCCTGTCTGCATTCCTCTAATCCCTCCTTCCCTTCAGCCTGTAGACCTAGGGTGGTTACTAGCTCTGAGGCCCTATGCCATCCTTGTAGTTTCCTTACAGAGCTGATGCCTTGGTAAGTAGGCCCTTATTAAGTTCTCAAATTATCCACTTTGGTTGTGGATAATTTTGACCATCTGATTCCTGTCAGGTCCCTGGGTGATACACAATTAGCAAGTCCTGAAAATGGCATGGACTGTTTTGAGAAGAATGGCTTCTCTGCCTGCTAGAGGTGTTCAAGCCAAGCTGGAGGGTCAGTGTACACCAAAGCCATGAAGGAGTTGTCTGCTCTGGAGGAAGGCATAATTATGGGACTATGATTTTCTAAATATGGAGACTGCACAGTCTCACACGCACAAAAAACTGTAGTGTGTGTGTGTGTGTGTGTGTGTGTGTGTGTGTGTGTGGTGTTTGTAGGAGTGATGGGAATAGGGAAAGAAAAGAAGAAGTAAAATGGGACTTTATCGCCTTGCTAACAAATATGTAGTCAAGGGAGATTTGTTGGTGATACTAGGAAGGAACATCTTGGTTAGTAACAGAAAGTAGTGGAGTTAAAAGAGAGATTTTGCTGGATCATCTGTGTCAAAATTAGCAGAATTTTAGGTCTCTTCTTTTGAAATGTGAGTACCTGGTTGTGGACTCCTGGTAAGAGTATGCACATCTTATAGTACTCAGGTATAGATTTATTTTTTTTACAGGTATAAATTTAAATTGGGTATACTGTCTCTTACTCCATGTAGCAGGAAGAAAAGTTTCCAGATGTGCAGCTTACAGTATGGCCAAGATGGTGAAATGTCATCTCAGATTTAAAGCACAATGCATATTCTCCAGAAAGGCATTCCTTGGGGGCAGCTAACCCATGTTAAATTTCTAGTCACCATGCTGGAACAAGTAGGAGCCTCGGTTCAGCCCAGGCTGGTGTCTTAGGAGCTGGGGTCAGCATGGAAATAGATGAGGACCAGGGTATTAGACTCTGAGTTCCAGGAAAGTGTGGCTCAGGGAGCAAGGGAAGATTGAAGACGTGCAAACAGTTTAAATCCCCCCGGCAGTTCTCTCCTTGCCCCCCATCTACATCCACACTCAAAGTTATGTGATGGAATCAATGTCTTTGAAAACAGATCTTTTGGGAAAGTACATTGGAAAATGTATGTGGGAATTTGAGGAGGGCTAACAGATAATGTCCATCTTCCTCACTGGAGTTTGAAAGCAACAGAGAGATAAATGCAGCAGGTAGGTTGATGGCAGTGATAACATAGTCATAACCTAGTTTGAGCTGTTTGGAGAACACGGCTTGGGTTTGAATGCTAAGTGAACTGGTTTAGGACTATTTTCTGCCCCCCTGTCTTCAACTGTGAGATTGCCCACCCAGTGGAACATTTGAGTCTGCACAGCAGGTGCACTGCATTTATTGCTGCTTCCTTTGAATTGGGGCAAGAAGGGAAGAAAATAATCAATTCCTTAGTGCTTAGAGTCTTTTAATAGATTAGTCCTACCAGTCAAGAAACTTGGGCTAATCACTACCACCCTTAATGAGGCATCTCACTCCTCCTCAATGGGGAAAAGTGAATAATGAATGGAGCAGAAGACCATGGATATTGCCATGAGGAAGTCCCACTCTCCACAGGGAAACATAAGGAGCAGGGAAATAAGTATTTTTCCCTAACTTGACCTATTGAACTTAGTCATTAAGGTTAGGGTCAATCAGGGATGTGGAGAGGAGATTTGTAGCTATCAGGGAAGCTCTATTCCTTACCTTTTGTGAGATTGCACCTTTTTGAATTCTCCTAGGAATGTTGGTCAATAATGTGAATTTTGCATCCAGAAGACTCTAAACTATACATTAATCCTTACATTAACTAAATTAGCTCCAGGACCATGATGCATCAAAATAAAAATTTCATTTACTATTTTATTTCCATTCTCACATTATGGCCAGGCCATTGCCCAGTATGATTCATCAGAGGCTCTGTTATGAGATTAACATACTCCAATAATAAAATGCTAACAACATAGAGATACTGGATTTTAAATATAAACCCCCTCCTACTATAAAATTCCTCATGAAAATTCAAAAATTAAGGTCAAAATGACAGTATGTTAGAAGGTGGAAGAGGGTCAGTACTGAATCCTTCAGACTAAGAAGTTACTTTAATACCAAAAAACAAAGCAAGCCACTCCATATTATTTATACAGAGTTTTATTCAGGGTAATTTACTGACAGGGACAATCAGGCTGGTGGACAGACGATCCAGGTGTTACTACACAGCTATTATCTGCTCCATAGTCTCTGCTCATTCTCTGTACCTTCACCCCCAGCTTTTATGGAGTGAAGGACATGGTGGTGAGGACACAGGGTAGTTATCTAAAGTGGTGCCATCTGGGGGTACATGGGTGGCTCAGTCGGCTAAGGGTCTGTCTTCAGCTCAAGTCATGATCTCACGGTTCTGGGATAGAGCCTTGCTTCTGGCTCCCTGCTCAGCAGGGAGTCTGCTTCTCCCTCTCCCTCTGCCCCTCCCCCCACCATGCTCACGCTCTCTCTCTCAAATGAATAAATAAATTAAAAAAAATCTTTAAAAAAATAAAATAAACTGGTGCCCTCTGTGCACCCGAGGGGAGAACAAGATGGAGGGCCAAAGATGGAGTCATCATTCCTACATTGTGTTAGTCTGTTCTTGTTGTGGAAATAACTCCATTATTTTAGTGATTTACAACATCAAAATATTATTTTTTGATCATGTTACCTGAAGGCCATGGGTTCGCTGAGGCTCTTCTGAGCTTTGCTTAGCTGACCAGGGCTCC
This sequence comes from Zalophus californianus, assembly GCF_009762305.2. NCBI lineage: Eukaryota > Metazoa > Chordata > Mammalia > Carnivora > Otariidae > Zalophus > Zalophus californianus. The sequence continues at coordinate 55,072,146 of NC_045598.1, forward strand.
AAACGTCTTCTCATACTAGCACCCAGGCTCAAAGCGTGACTACTACCTGAGACACGCTCTTCTGATGGTGGAAGATGGGAGCAAAGCTAAATCACTTGAGTCATGTGTGCTCATATTTTATTGGTTAAAGTAAGTATCATGACCAAGCCCAAGTCAGTGGAGCAAGGAAATACACTCCAGCTATGCAGAAGCGTGTCAAAGGCAAGGAGGAAGTAATTGTGAACAAATTTGAAATACTGTAAACAGTAGTAGTTGAAATTTTTGCCCTTATGATTTGAAGTCTCCAACCTCCACTTTTTTTTCAATATTTATTCGAGAGAGAGAGAGAGAGAGAGTGGGGGGAGGGACAGAGGGAGAGAATCTTCAAGCAGACTCCTGGCTGAGTGTGGAGACCCTAGGCAGGGTTCGATTTCACAACCCATGAGATCATGACCTGAGCAGAAAGCAAGAGTCAGATGCTCAACTGACTGAGCCACCCAGCTACCTCTCCAACCTCCACTTCTAACCCATCTTTCTTATCTTCTCTTCTGCCATGTCTCTCTGACTTCTGCATTCTTCTGCTTTAAGGGGTCATATGATTACATTGAGTCCACCAGTAATTCAGAATATTCTCCATATTTTAAGGTCAGATGGTTAGCAACCTTAAATCTGTCTATAAAGTCCTTTCACAGCAGTATCTAAATTAGTGTTTGACTGAATAACAAGGGGCGTGAATCTTGGGGAGATATTTTTGGAATTCTGCCTACCACACTGGCTTCAATAATAAAGTAAGAAAAATGACTTGTGAATTCATCTAGTCTTAGTTCCTGTCATCTAGGAAATTAGCCTATTCCAAATATCCATTCCTAGTGGTCAATTCTGATTATGTCCTTTTTGATTGGAGATCACCCATTTTTTCTAGATTTTTCAAATTTATTGGAATAAGTTTTCATGTAATATTTCTTCTGATTCTTTTCCTTTCTTCTATATCTATGGTTGTTTCTTTTCTCATTCATAATCTTATATTCCTTTTTTGCTCCTTTCCTTTAAATCAGGCTTGAGGAGGACTTATGCATTTTAGTGTATTTTAAAAACAAATACACGAAATAACTATTGCCTTTATTTATCCTTTTATACAATTTTATTTCTACTTAAGTATTTTTAGTGTTTTTCTGTATTAATTTCTTATTCATAATTTCTTGTGGTTTATTTTATACTTTTTATATTTTCCTGAGATGAGAACCTTGGGATCCTTTTCACTATATCTTTTTCAGGAAAAAAGAGAAGGAGAAGGAGGATGAGAAGGAGGAGGAAAAGGAGGGGAGAAAAATGAAAACTTGACATTTTTTTTTGAACTAGCTTTTGCTGTTGTGCAAAATGTTTTGGAATGAAATGGTTTCTTTTTCATTCTCTACCTTACAATTTGAGTTTTGATTTCTTCTTCATCCCTTCTTTATTTTCAAATAGTAAATAAATTTGGATTTCACTTTCTGTTTATTCTTAACTTTATTGAATTATTTTTTTACAAGTCTCTACATTTATTTTTAAAAAAGAATATTGGGTGTTTCTGTGTAGCCCACAATATAATCAATTTTCTATGAACAAACCCCCAAATCTATTTTCCTCTGTTTCAGAGAAACAGAGGTCTATATCCATTACATCAACTTTATTAATTGCATTATATAATTACTCTGCATCCATACTTTTTGTTTGGTTTTGTTTTATCTGTTTAACTCTGGGAGAGATGAACTGAGGCCTTCCACTATAGTTTTATTTTTATTACATTCTCCTGGGGTTTCCAGTAATTTTTACTTTATATATTAGCCACTTTCTTCTTTGGCATGTACATAGTGCACCAAAGATGCTGTTTTCATATATTGTGCTTTTATTATTACATAAGGTATAAGGTCTTATTTATTATTTTTAACCCTAAATTTTAGTTTATCTGATATTAATAATGCCACTCCCACTTATTTTTATTTCATTGGTCTGATATCTCTTTCCCCACTCCTTTATTTTCAAGACTTCTTTATTGCTTTAACTATATTTCTTATAAACCGTATATAGTTAAGTGCTATTTTTTAAATTCAGTCTGAAAGTCTTATCTTTTAATGGGAAAATTCAATCTATATAAACATAATGATACTTGATTTCAATATTTTTATGATTTATTTTATATTTGTTTTTTCATTTTCCTTGTTTTTTCATATTAATCAAATTTCCCCTTTTCTTTGGGAGTCTTATGATATGTTCTATTCAATTAATCATTAATTCTTCTATCAAGATTATGCTCGAAGGTAATAACAAATCCCACCAGTATCTTAAAGAAAATAGTATAGTGAGTGTGCAAGTGTGGTATATAGTGTGCTGTGCTTGAATCTCCTTAAGTGTCTTATTATTTTTTTTATCAAATCACTCCTTGTCCCCTCTAGCAGCTCTGTGCGTTGTATATTTTATAGCTGGTTGCTGAAAGAGTTGGATTTGGCAGGGTTTTAGCAAACAGGAAACAACTTTATTTTTTCTAATTATTTTTCTCACTGCTAATCCTATAGAATTACTGTGTTTACTTCTTCCTCCCCATCCCTGAATGAGATCTCTGGCAATTTTTGTAATTTTGTCCTTTTCTCTCTCACAGTGCTGCCTGGCTGGCCATTGGCAGCTGCAGGACCCCTTTAGATGGGTTGCTATTTTCTTAGTTGGCTCAGGGAGGCGCAGGTGTTTGCAGTATCTAGTGACTACAGTACCGTGAAGGTAAAGTCTTGCCCACTGTGGAGTGGTGCTATAGAAGCAAGCAGACCACAGTCTCCTGGTGAGGCTTCCGAGGGAAAAATCACGGGGCTCTGACTTCCCAGTTTTCTCACAGGCTTAGTGGTTCCTTCCTGGCCTCTTGGGGCCAATGAGACCAGAAACACATATGAACAAAGATAATCTTCCCCTCAGGTAATCCACAGCTCCCAACAGCCAGCTGGTCTTGGGACACAGCACAACCTCCATCACTGCCTTGTGACTCGGCGTCTGGTCTCCAGGGCCATACTCAGATCCCAGCACCAGAAGAGAAACCGTGTCTATGCTTGCACCCTACTGCCTGATGATCTCAGCAGCTGTTTAGCTTAGAAGATGACAGATGGAAGCTGAGAGTAGAGGAGAAAGGTGCTGAGCGTAGGTCATTACCTTCCCAGAACCCACTGCTCCCAACTGTCCAGCTGTTTTAAAGGAGAATTCTCAGCCAAATGGAATTTTTAAGTTGATTTAGTGCCTTCCTAAAAGATAAAGCTCATAAGTTCCACCAGAAACTTCCAAAAACAACGAATACAAAAATCCTTAGTTCTAATTTGCATCTAGTTTGGGCTAAAGTTCGAATCCTGTAGTTAGGTCCAGCATTTAATTTAGAAAAGACTGGAGTAAGAGACTTTGGGAGGGCATCTTTTAAGATGTTATGTTAAGAGCAGAGGAAAGGGTGGAAATAGGAAGGGAATTTTTAATGAATGTTTACTACACTTAAGTACTCGGGGACTCCACATTATTTTTTTAACACTGAAAATAATAATACTGTAATAAGGTATTGTTGGGGTTGAGGCTCAGTTTACATTCTTTCCCCATGTCTACTCATGTATGTCCATATCCAAGGTCCACATGTCATTATCTTACACTGAGTATCGGGGAAAAACTACCATCATTGCTTATGATATTATTAGGTACGTTTTCTATTTCTTGTTCTTTTTATTGTTGGTGATTAAAAAGTTTGCGTTTTATCTTCTGAGCCAGCAGGGTAGTTAGGGAAACTGTTTTGCTTTGCAGTGAGCAGGGGAAGAGGGAAAGGGGGATGGGGTGGGAGTGGGGGTGAAGAGACTGGATCATAGCAAACCAAGAGAAGGAGAGGATCCATCCCTATTTGCTAGAAAAGAGAAAGATGACTTTGTAACTTTGAGCTGCTGCTGCATCTCCTTCAGTAACCAGAAGAAAGGTATAGAGCCAGGAAAGCTTGTTTGCTCCTCCTCTACCTCCTCCGTACCTGAGCCCATCATCTTATCTTAAAGCCTTTTACTCTTGCTCTTCCCTCATTTAGAGTTTCCAGTTGCACCCCTCGTCCCTAACTCTTCCCCCACCCCCATGTTCTCCCCTTTTCATTCTGTTTTAGAGCCAAAACCTGACTCTCCTTGGGAAGAGGTGCCCAAGAGGAGCCTTGGCATGTGGTAAAGAAAACCTCTAGTCTGAAGTGGAAACAGGAACCTGAACAAATTTATGTCCTCACCTTTGAAAGTTGCCAAAGGCCCCCAAAGCCTTCCCCTAACAGAAATGCTTCTAACTAAACCTACTTCTCCTTACATACTAACAGTTCAGATTTTTAAAAAATCTTTAAACAAATGGATTAGGGGCGCCTGGGTGGCTCAGTTGTTAAGTGTCTGCCTTTGGCTCAGGTCATGATCCCAGGGTCCTGGGATTGAGCCCCATCATCGGGCTCCCTGCTCAGCGGGAAGACTGCTTCTCCCTCTCCCACTCCCCCTGCTTGTATTCCCTCTCTCGCTGTGTCTCTCTCTGTCAAATAAATAAATAAAATCTTTTTAAAAATAAATAAACAAATGGATTAAAAATGAACTTCTGAAATCCAACTTGTTTATAATTTGAGTTCTGCCTTTATACTGCTTGGGTTAATGATAAACAGTAAAATAGCACTATAATAATATACGTAATGTTCAGTAATTTGTAGGACTTGCTATCAAATTTTTTTAGCTTATTAAGGATAAGTTATTCTGTTAAATTATTTAACAGTTCTGAAAAAAATCAAAGTTATACTTGGAAAAAGCCTTCTATAGCAATGAAGTTCCAGTGTTACTAACAAAAAGCTATTTTAAATTTTACAGTCTTTTTAATTGCATGAATTGCTAATGTAATACTATTTTCCAATGATTATCCAAAATGCTGATATATGATTAATTCCACATGCATCAAGTTAATGGTACATTTGTCTTACCTGATACTCAAATATTAAGCAAGGTTATTGATGTTATTTGGCTTCCAACAGCAAATTTCCAGAAACAGTCTGTGTCATTCTTGGTCCCAAATCAGACTTAACCGTAGAAATGCTGATGATTGAGGAATCTAATTGAGATCATAAAAATTCATGAACTAGTTCCTCTTGTTGATAATTATTTCCTAATTTTGTCCTTTTATTTACTAAACGTTGGCTTTTCTTGAAGAGATGACTGTTGACGTGTAATTCCAATGTCAATGTTTTGCTTTCTTATACCATCCATTTGAACATTATTTTGGTAAGAATTTCTTCTATGATCTTGGAACTTCGTTATTTGCTTTTTGTTACCTAAATATTGCTGTATAAACAATATTTTTTGAGGTATCTAAATTTCATTTGACTAGTTTAACAAATCATCCATTGGTGTTACATTATTTAATTTATTAACTTTGAGTATATTTTTCAAAGGCTTTGAGCAATGTTTGACCAGTAAGGCACTGAATTTGTTCCTTGGTTTTACTGTAGAAAACATTCTTTCTTAGTTGCCATGTCTAGCACTCATTTCCTGAATAACACTTTTATCAAAGAAGCCAACAAATTTTTTTGTTAGGCTGGAAAAAGTCTGTGAGAAATTGTAGAGTTTACTCTGGGATAAGTTTTCAAGTGTCTGCTTATTATTTTTCTTCCTTAGTTTACCCTCTACAATTCTATGGCCCACTTCAAAAGATATTGCTTGTATATCTCTTTTCCATGTTGTAGGCATAATTCTTTTAGGTTTGGAAGGAATAATAAATTGATCACTAATTAAAGATTTGAGGATTTCACAATTTCTTTCTAAAAGAAAATCTGCTCTTTTATATGGGTAAATGTTTTCCTTTTCCATAGGATGGAAAGGAAGCTTATTTTTTGTCAAAAGTAACATTTGTACATATCCAGTCTCATGGAAAATTATGGGATTTGTGTCATTTTGTTCCTGTGGATTAAAGAAAAGAGTACTTAGTCATCAGTCTAGTGAGACAAGAAGGCTATACATATTTTTCAACATGAAAATAAAATGGCAAAATATTCTAAAAATGACTACAGAGACGTTTTTAATATGAACAATAATCGTATTCAAACACACAAAAAATGTACTTGTATGTGACACACTTCCTTCTCTTAATATTCTGCTGAGATATTAGGGGTAAAATCTGAACTTTTGGCCTACTAGAATCCTTTTTGAATAAACTGAGATATGACAAAATAAATCTATTTCTTAGATGTGTGAGATGTTGTCATTGGAAAATAGCATAGTTGGTGGGATGAAACATTGTTCTGGCATTTCTTAGGTTCCCACATTCAGAAATAAGAAGCATACCAAAAAAATGAATTGAGCCAAAGATCTTAAGAGACATAACTAATTATAAGCCAAAATTACAAAGTCTGGATATCCTAATAAATAATTCCAAGAATATAAAAGTATCTTTACAATATTATATTTATTCTTGTACTCCAACCCTTACTTAGCACATAAAAAGCACTCAATATATATTTGCAGAATAAAATAGCCAAAGTAATAGATTGACTTTAAAAATAGATTATTTTTGTCACAGTACTAGCAAAATTTGTATGTATGAGCTACTCACTAAACTCTTTCCCATATTTCCATTACAGGGCAAAAAGATTAACTTCAAAGAAACTGGTCAACTATGCATATTACCAGTATTTACTTTACAAACTTTAAGTCAATGATTGCTACCCTTCCTTTAGAAATATAATTAATGAAGTAAGAAACCAAGGATCATCTAACTGTACATCAGTATACTTAGTGACAAAGGTATATTATTGCCTATAATTGCTAAAAGATGATGACAGATCTAGTTTTGCAATCCACTGGGATGTCAATGCTACCTATTTAGCCACAGTAGTGGAGATTTGTCATATTTTTGGTCTGTCCAACACCTCTGGGAATTTTCCACCTTACAAATCTACGTACTCTTAAATAGAGACAGAAACTAGCTTTATTAGCCTCCCTTGAGGTTAGGGCATGTGACCTAAGCTCTGCCAATTAGATACACCTGAGATAGTTTTCAGTTCAGAGAAGGCAAGCACTGGGTGAAATTGGGCATTGTGAAAAACCACTCTAGTGAGAATGGCAGCAGATATATCTGCTTTGAAGGGCAGCAGTGGCAAAGATCTTAAATATAGTATCTTTTGCCCAGAATCAAAGTCATTAACTCCATAACAAAAGCATGGGTCCCAGTGGAGCAGTCGGGGGTTGTAACTGGGTGACTCCTGACTGTATAGCTTTCTTTTTTTTTTTTTCCTGACTGTATAGTTTTCAAGCCAGATTGTCTCTCCAGCCTTCTGAGAGACTCTGTGAGCTACCAAATAGGCTTTAATGCATGTATCTTCTGTTTCAAATAGCTAAAATAGACTGTTAGTAAAGTGAAACATCATGCAGTCCCCTTTTGAAAATACCATTTTTGATTTATATTTCTTTTATAATCAAGAAAATTTGATAAAGCCTTCTTCATAAAGAAAAACACAAAACTTTCAGTTGATGCAAAGGAATCCCCATGTTTGGGGTGGCAGTTCTAAAAAGAGCATTAAGAATCTAAGTGTTGTCACTTTGTAATGCGAAACTGAAAAGTAAAAAGGATTTATCAAAGATTCCAGTCACTAGAATATAAGATTCCTACAAGTGGCAATTATACACACATTTACTGAACAATAATAGATATTATTACCACGTGAGAAGTTACTGTCTTTGGTGGACTAATGTTGATTATCTTGGCATTTGGCTTTTTCAATTCATCCTCAAAGCACAAGGGAAGCAAGCTTTTCTTTCTTATGGAGCAATATTCACTTAATTGATCATTTTTGATGGTTTTGTTTCCTTCAGTGCTAAAATCATCCATCTGTGGGGGAGATTTTCTTCTGAAAATAAGCACAAGGTCAGCATAAATAATGATAGGGTTGATTTCAGTTTGTCAGTTCTGGTCTATCTCCCTGATCCCTCAAAGTCACTGCCAACTTTTCCCCCAAATCCTCAGCCATACACTTTCCACATGATAAGACCATGCCTTCCCTGCTTTGTGTGTGGGGGAAATGGCAAAAGCAGGGGTGGAAGCAATACAATAACATATATGCCTCTTTGGCTTTTGAATGTGGACGAGGTATATTATGTAGGGTGAGGAGAACCACCAAAGGTAGAGAGGTATTTGCCATATCCTTTGTTGAGATTCTGGGGGAAAAAGTGCTTTGCAAGGCAGCTTCCTGACAACATAGGGTGGCCCTAGCTTTGTTAACAATGATATGGTATTGTTAAAGGCCAAAAGAGGATATAGTTTTCATTCCAGATTTCCTTTGGTTCACATAGGACATAGACACTGAGTTTAGGCTTACCAAGGTGTTTGCCATTTCAGGGGTGAGGTAGCCCATATCAAAGGCCTGGCATGAGTGAGGTATGGATAGTCTAAGGACAGATGAAGGTCATGACGGAGGCTCAAAGGGTTCTACCACACTATTGAGAGTTGAGAGTGGACCCAATCTAAGGTCAGAGAGAATAGACCATATATTCATGAACCACAGATGTCAGCAGCCACAGAACACCTAGAAATGAGACCAGCAGTAAAAGGGCATTGACCAAGATACTTACTCAAGTACCTTTTCCTCAATGTCAAAAGTCCAGTGAGCATCTCATCATATACTCAGATACCATCTTAGAAACAGAAGGACTGAGATAAATTTAGAAAGGCTGTATATTATTGTTCCAAAGTGTAAAACACACTGGTTTAACATGATTTTACTCAATCTGAGGATCTAATAAGAAAGATCAGAACTTTATACAAAACCACAAAGCTACTTTTCTTACATCCATATTGTAGTGTATTTAAACTTGTCTCTACTAGAAAAACACAATTGTATTCTCTCCATTCATTTTCCCATGTCCTTCTTTCCATTTGCCTATGAACTTGAAGCAGATAGAACATGAGTTCAAGGTATGAAAGTGCGGCTTACTAGTAGAGCACTCTTAGACCAGTCATTGGATTGTAGTACAGGCCTAAATGGTAATAAAGTGCCCGAATAAATCCATTCTGGTCTACTAAAAAATAAAAGGCAGAACTCTTCCTATTAGAAACATCAATTTTATTGAACACAATAAAATATGAAAACATTAAAATAAATTACCTTTCATTGATATAATCTTCTAAGTGACCAGACAAATGTAATGATTCCTCAGGGTTTTTTACAGTTTGAGCTGAAATTATAAACAATTTTCATAAAAGTGACACATATATAATGGCATTTAGAAAATATCTTGTATAAAATATTTTACAATGTAAAATAACAATGAAAAGCACCTGGTATAGTGCTTGATCTGTAGTAGCTACTCAGTAAGAACTTTTATTTTTTTTAAAGTAAGAACTTAAGTGAACAAGACAGAACTGGAAAAGACTGAGGTCAAGGACCTAATGTTTGGCTAAGACAAATCAAACATAAAACTGGTCTTGGACATTTTTGTGGAAGAAAGACATTCTCAAATTTTCAAATCTTTCCAATATGTAAAGTCTTTATTAGCCAGCAGGAAGCTTCAGATGGTTAAACACTGTTGGTAAAGAGGAAGGTTAGTTAGCAGAGGTCAAACAGAGCTTGCCATCCGGCATGAAGGAGGTGTCCAGGGTTGAACTCTTCCAAATATGCTTAGCGGACACTCCAGCATTTCCCTACTTTCTTAGAAGTGTTCCCAGACACATATGCTATTAGCAGTAAATTCAACTTTTCTCTTGTCCTGAAGTAGTTTGTATTCTAGTGCAGTGCTTCCCAACATTCTCCACATCATGGCAAACATTTTATTTTTTATTTTTACTTAAAGATTTTATTTATTGATTTGACAGAGAGTGTATGCAGAGGAGGGGGGCAGAGGAAGAGGGATAAAGAGGGAGAAGCAGACTCCCCACTGAGCAGGGAGCCTGACTTGACTCTGGGCTCAATCCCAGGACCCCAAGATCATGACCTGAGCTGAAGGCAGATGCTTAACTGACTGAGCCACCCAGGTGCTCCAGTGGCAAACATTATAATTAATATTCTTTATACAGTACTCTGGGATAAACACTTGAGTACACTTTTTAGCCAGACTGACATAAGGCCAACCCAGCAGTCTTGAATGCTGAAGGATCAATATTTCAGCATAACAGTTTACCACAAAAGCTCTATTCCAGCAAAAGGAAACAGTCAATAAACAAGTAACTAAACAAACAAATAAATACATAAAATAATTTCAACCACTTGTAAGTAATGAAAACAAATAAACATGGCACCTCACCTATGGTGGCTATAGAGGCCTCTCTCAGGAGGGGATATTTGAATTGAAGTCTGAGAAAGAAAGGCAACCAGGTGAAGCTTTGGGCAAACAGACTACTAGGCAAAGGAAATAGCAAGTGTTAAGTTCAAACTGTGAAATCAGCTGGGAATGGTGAAGGAACTGAAAGGCCGATATTGCTGGAGTATAGTACATGAGGGGGAGAGAGAGAAAGCTGAGGGAGACAGGAAGCAGGAGCCAAATCATATAGAGGCACATAGGCCATACAGAAAACTTAAGACATTATTCTGGTTATAACAGAGATCATTTAGAGAGTTTTAAGCAGAATAAGAAAGAAGTTTGATTTATGCTTTAGGAACATCACTCTAACGGCTCTGAGATGGACAGTCTGTGGAGGTATGGAGGAATGTGGAGGGCGCTAGTAGCAATGGAGAGACCAATTAGAAGGCTATTGCTGTGGTCTAGATGAGACATGGATTAGACAAGGATTGTAGCAGAGGGAGTGCTGGGTAATGGCTGGCTTCACATCATATTTTGGAGGCTAATCCAACTATCCTGATTCATGGATGGATATGGGAAATAGAGAAATCAAGAATGATTTCTAGGTTTTAGCCTCAGTGATTGAGTAGATGTTATTTACAGAAATGAGATAGGCAAGTGGGAGAAACAGGTCCACTGCTTGAAACAAGGGGCTGGGTTGAGGTTCCCTGGCTTGTAAAAAATCACTCCTTCCCAGGGCCAACTGGGTAACCAGGAACTAAGTTAAACCACTTCAGGCATGATGACTGGATCTGCCATATCCCCAGTATTTCCCTAGCAGGGGAGGGAACATTCACAACTCTAAAATCTGGTTCAGCCTGAGGGCCATGAGGTCTGAGTGGCAGCAACTTCAAAACTTCTGGAAAGGAAGGAGTAAGGTGAAGTGAGTAAATGGCAAGTGAAGAGAGAAACTTCTAAAATTTTAAAACATATGAAAAATATAAAGCTAAGAAAAACAGCCAACAAAGTTAACAAGTAGAAGATAAATTCAGTAATAAAATTAAATAGAAGAATCCAAAAACAACTTTAAAATTCTAAGGTATATATTAACATCATGTCATAGTTTGACAGTGTCATTGTTGACATCTTAGACTTGGCAAAATGTGGTATGTTTAGGAACTTCAAAAACATAAGTGAAAAAAATTCATATAAAAAACCAAGATATTGTGAGATGAAAACAGGCTGAAATAAGAACAAAAAAAGTCAATATAAAAAAACCTGGAAATCTTGAAAAATTATATATCTCTAGATTACATAGCCAAAGCGAGAATTAGTGAGCTGGAAGAAAATGCCAAGGAATTCACTAGGAATGCACAGAGAGAAGAGCAGAAATTGATAAAGTATGTTATGTATTTGATTGTCATTGACTTTAAAACTAACCTTATTTTGTATTTTACATGAAATATTAATATTTATTGCATTTATACAAACTCTTTTCTCAGATTGTTTTAGATTATTATTTTCTTCAGATTATTTTAGATATAAATTATTTTTTAAAGTTTTATTTAGAGAAAGAGGACACACAAGAGTGCAAGAGGGGGGAGGCACAGAGGGAGAGAGAGAGAACCTCAAGCAGAGTCTGTGCTGAGTTCAGAGCCCCATGCGAGGCTGGATCCTATGACTCTGAGATCATGATCTGAGCCAAAACCGAGAGTCGGACACCTAACTGACTGAGCCACCCAGGAGCCCCTAGATTATTTTGTTTTTGGTGTTTTAGACTTTTGCAGTGTTAGTCTTTTGCTTTCTTTTTAACTTAACTTTGGAAGTATAATTTGCATACAATTAAATACATGCATTTTACATGTATAGTTAGATGAATTCTGACATATATATACTCATATAAGCATCGACAAAATCAAGATATTGAGTACTTCTATTATTCCAAGGTAGTTTTCCTATGCTCTTTTTCAGCAAGTTTATTCAATTTGTTCTGTTCTCTCTTTCAAACACACTGGTTATCTCAGGTTTGGATACCTGTTTTGTTCCCTCATTATATTATCTTGTCGAATCCTGTCATAGTTCTGTCCTTTCACATTGCATTCTATGTAATTTTCCTAAACCTGCCATTCAGACCTTTGATTTGGTTTACTCCAGTGTTTATTCTCCTCTTCACTACTTTAATGTAATTTTAGGTTGTGTATTACCTTAAAAATATTTTTAGCTCTGACAGCACCATTTCATTTTTGGCAATTATCTTTTGTATCTTCGAATCTTGTTTCAGAGAATCCTCATTTTTTTTAATCTCTTGAGCATATGAAACAATTATTGTCTAAATTTCCTCCTGTTTCACGGGGTACAATTTCCATCAGAATGTGACCATTAGCTATCTTTTAAAGTCTCTCCTTTATTTGCTACAAGATATTTAAAAAGTCTCATGTTCTTGTTTTTCCATCTACTCACCTTTGAATCAGGACACTTAAATCCAGGCTTGAGACTAGTCCAAAAATAATAGAGGAAAATCTTTGGACACTCTCCCTGTTTATCTAGATACTGTTAAATTCTCCCTTTAGAAATTAATAGGCGAGGGCGCCTGGGTGGCTGTCATTAAGCGTCTGCCTTCAGCTCTGGTCATGATCCCAGAGTCCTGGGATCGAGTCCCACAGCGGGCTCCCTGCTCCGCGGGAAGCCTGCTTCTCCCTCTCCCACTCCCCCTGCTTGTGTTCCTGCTCTCACTATGTCTCTCTCTGTCAAATAAATAAATAAAATCTTTAAAAAAAAAAGATCCTGGGGAAAACATTAAAAAAAAAAAGAAACTAATAGGCAAATCCAGATGTTACCTTATGTTATGAGTTCAGGCATTCAGCTGCCTGAGCAAGCTGGTGAGGGAGCTGGAGCCCTGAAACATTATGGGGAAATTTGTTTCTGTGCACTATATGTTCTGTGAAACCTCTTCATGACTCTAATGAGGTGGTAATGGTGGTGGGTACTCTGTCCATCTATGTGTGAAGTGCCACATGGGTTAGTGTCCTCTCTCTTGGGATAAGCAAGTTTGAGGAGGCATTTAGTCGAAGAAAGGCCTCATAGCTTTTGGGCTGTTTGATGGGATCATATATTTTTTCTTTACACAGTTACCCTTGTGGCTATTATTCATACTTGGAAAAATGATTCCTAGGAAATTATATCTTGTCTGTTCTATTGTCAACCCTCCTTTCAAGACCTAGCTCTTCTAAGTTAGGAGGTTTTCCCCCTTAACTGAGTACATCTGAAGCAATACTGGGAAACTTAAGAAAGAAAGGGCTAGGTATGATCATTACATTTCTCTCAAAACACTGCTAATACAGATTTGGACTGCTGTTGACTTGCAAAGAGGAAACGGATCCCAAAGGGGAGGTTTTTCCATCTTTCCGTGATCCATCATTAATAACAATCCCCTTTTCTTTGAGTGTGTGGTGGGGTGGGAGGGGAAGGGGGAGGAGGTAGTGGTTAATAGAAGTATTTTCAGAATATCCTTTACTGGCTTTTTAAATACTCTTCCTTTCTTTTAGGAAATGGAATTGTGAATCAACTTCTGGAATCTTCTTTCAAACTACTTCATTTTGTAATATGTAACAGATTTTCTTTGAGTTTAGGATAAAATGTCCTAGGTTCAATTTAATGAAGTTTTTTTCTTTTTGTTATTCACTTTGGCCAGGATAAATTTGTATTTATGTTGCCAAACTTCCCAGAAGTCCTAATTTGGAGTTTTGATAAAAGAACTATAATATTTCTTCAGTAGAGAGACTCAAGAAATTTTATAAAGGGAAATATGCTTTGCTGAATGAGTAGAACAGTCTGCTATTAGGAACCACTGCAGAGGAAAATAATGTGGTAAAAAGAGGTCTTGTCTCCTTTCCCCTTCTTATGCTAATAGAACTCTGATTTTATTCATCTTTCTCCAAACAACCATGTCTTTCATGGGAGGCTGGGCTCCTTCCTAACTCAAGGAAGTGAATCTTTAAATGATCTCAGCCTGTGCTTTTCAAAATGTGAGCTATAACACATCAATTTAGACACTAACTTAATTTAGCATCTTCTGACCAACATTTTTAAAAAGTGATATAGAGTACAGTGTATATTACATGTGCCTTTAGTAATAACTGTAAAAAACCCTAAAATACTACAATCAAGTTCAGCTAACAGAAAAAGACAATTAGGACACCATGAAGCTGAATCTTCTTCTCCCTCTATATATCATATATTATATATGATTATATATAATATATAATATAATATTTATATATTATATCATTAATTATTAATATATTACTCTCTATATTATTGTATATCTTATATATATATGTTAAAATTTGGAAAAACTTATCTAAACTGATAATGATTTATTGGTTTAGTTAAGGGTGCTTTAAGCTATTTTAGCCAAGGAGACAGCAGGGGAGGTCTGCTAGAGTGCTTGGGGGGCATTTTCCTCATTTTACAAAGGGATCAAAGAGCTTTTCTCTTTTTCAGTGGATGTTGTTACCCATACAAGTTATCTTGAATAGTAGGCACCACACCGTACAGTAGGGCTAGGAGGACAGACTACTTTTTAAGAAACTTGAGGAAAGATGGAGGGACTGGATATATCTCATCAAGCTCCTGAATTAACCAAGCCTGGAGCTGCCTTACTGATAGACATCTTGTTATTTGAGATTATAGATATCTCTGGGGCACCTGGGTGGCTCAGTCGTTTAAGCGTCTGCATTTGGCTCAGGTCATGATCCCAGGGTCCTGAGATCGAGCCTCACGTTGGGCTCCCCGCTCAGCGGGGAGTCTGCTTCTCCCTCTCCCACTCCCCCTGCTTGTTCTCTCTTTCCCTCTCTCTCTGTCAAATAAATAAATAAAATATTTAAAATTAATTAATTAATTAATAATAAATATCTTGGTTGTTTGAGCCATATATAGTCAGATTTTATTTTAAATACAGCTGTAAATGTCCCAAATATTCAAGATGAATAAGCATCTATCAGGTGGAGAAGTATGTTCTGAGCATAGAGATCAGAATGGATCAAATTACACAACAGTTGGAACAGATTGTAACTAGGATCAGTAAGGATAAAGAGACAGAATAGAAGACTGAAAAAATCTTATATACCATCCTAAGGAATCTAGATTTTACCATTTTTGTAATAGAGATTATTCAGATGTTATTAAGTAGAGAAATAAGTGGTGATATGATCAGATGCTGATATTCTTTGGTTAAAGATTTTCTTAATGCTTATATCTTAAAGTTAGATGCAGTTAATTTTCAGCTATTTCAATATAAAAAATGCAAAATATATACCTGCAAATAAAGTCGAGTCTTTTTCCTTCTTGTTAGCATTGGATTGAATCCTGGGTGCAGGAGAAATGATGGTAGGACCCAGTGTTCTTCTACATGGTTGTGTATTCTGTGGATATAAATATAAATCATGCAAAGGGTTAGCATTCTTCACCTGAACATCAGGAAAAATGGAAAACTATCTTAGAAATTATTCCTTTCCCGGTATATTGATAAATAATTTAAATTTGATTATTCATATTTGGCATATCTAATTATGATAACTAATAGCTGTCTAGTTCTTTAAATACTTCCAAATATAATGTTTACTTAATCCTCAAAAAAACCCCTATGATATGGATGTTAATAATACTTTATAGAGGAGGAAACAAATCTACAGAAATTAAAAAGTTGGACTATGTTCACACTTTTTGCTAACTTTTATTTTCTTTGTCTCCATTATATTCGTATATAAAATTTATTTCTTCAAATGCAGGGAAAGTCTAAAGTTCAAATACTGAGCCAAAAAAAAGCCCTCTTAGTTTACACAGAAACTCTACTCATACATAGATACAGCAGAATACCTCTGAGTAAAGGCGGAGAACTGGAAAAAGTGATCTAGCTTTTCCTAGATTGGCTCAGATTGGCTCTAGTGTAGAGGGAGACTTTGGTGAACCTACACTATCCCTACAAAGATTATTGATGTTTTTATTTTAACAATGAATTTGATCAGATTCAAAATACACTCTGTCTCTGGAGCAGCAGCTCAAATTTCAGTTCAGTTGTTGTATCCTTAGCTGAGCGGCTTGCAGTCTCCCTAAACATGCATGGTTCAGGAGTTAGTGAGAGACTTGGATAGGGGCTACCATCTTTGGCTCTCTTCTATTTGTCCCCCCTCACTTTCTAGAAGCTTGGGTTGCCCTGAACATTGCTCTCTGATTCTTCTGGCTAGAAAAATACATAAGTTTTCTGTTGGAGTTTTAGATGCCCCATGCAATGCCAACTTCATCCACCCTTCAAGTTAAAAGCCATAAAAATGGCAACTTTGCTCCATGCAAGTCAGTTATTACTATGTAGTTTCTATGCCTTTTCTTTGTCACCTTCTTTTGTTTACTCTCTAGGGTCTTCAGGTAATTTGTGTGTGTGTGTGTGTGTATGTGTGTGTGTGTGTGTGTGTGTATGTTCTGAGTATCTCGTCTAGAGTTTATAGTCATTGTCTGAGACAGTGTGGTATAATAGGAGCTTACTCAGCCATATTGCATCAGAATACTCCAGAGCTTTTACTATTGCCATTATCTTTTCCTATTGCATTGCTCAATACTTGCATTGCAACAATACATTATTTATAAATAATCATGGTGATTAAGTGTCACTCTTGCCATGCCATAGACTATTATTAATTATGAAATTGGTTATTGGTTTTATATATAAGGTATAATTTTTTAAATTATGCTGATATTCTTTATCATATTAAACAAGTATTTTCTGTAGTTTTATCAATGATGGTTATTGAATTTATCAATTGTATTTTAAATCTTGCAGCTATTAAAATAATTTTCTGATGAAACTCCAGGCTTAGAGTTGGCAGATATTTAGGTTGAGAACGAAAACAAAAATTGTAAAGAGGCAGGTTAACTGAAATTCTATGGAATTTCTGAACCAGTTGCTACTTCCCCCATTTCCCACTTACCCTACCCCATATACAAAGTTACAGGAAATTTTATTTAATTAATCCCAGGATAAAATAAGTGCTCTTCTGCTAATAAACTTACTGCTAATTTGAGTTTGGTTTGCAGGGTGAAACTCTCTTCATGTTAGCATCCGAAAGACAGACTACCAGTCAAATTAACCTGCTCTCTGCCCTCTTAAGCTAAAGTAAAGCTAGCTGGTTGAGAATTCTGATGTATACACAGAAGAGTTGGCTCTCAATTCTAGAGAGATACTTATTTATAAAATTAATGGCAGTTTCATAGAAAGATTAACCCATATCTCCATTCTTAAATATGAACAAATGAAGATTTATCAGTGTAATAAAAATCAATAACTTCAAAAGTATCTATCATGATAAACAAAAGGAACACTGACACCAGAAAAGAAATAATTCAAGAAACAGAAAATAACTTAAGAAAATGAACTCTAATATCTTCAGAAAATGTTGAGAACAAATATAGCAGGAGACTACGAAAAGAAAAAAACAACTAAGAACAAGAAAGAAATTTAAAATGTCATTACCGAACCAAAATGAAGTAAAAAGACCAGAATAAAGGACAAATTTTCAGAGACAAAAAAAAAAAAAAGAGAGAATAGCAATACAGAGGATTAGTCAAAGAAATCTAATATCTGACCATTAGAGAACAGAGAAAATAGTGGAAAGGAAATTAGAAAAGAAATAAGAGAAAGACATTTTTTAAAACCTAAAGAAAGATATTTGACTTTACGGTGGAGTCTATTGAACACTGAACAGGATGAATTGAAGTAAAATTACCACATTCAGACATATCCTCAAAACATTACAAAACAACAGTAAAGAGAAGATCCTAGAAGTTTCCAGAGAAAAAGGTAAGATCACTTACAGAAGACTGAGAACTTTTCATTAGCACCATTGAATGGCATAGTACAATGGAGCAATGTCATCAAAGTTTAGGGTTTTAAAATCAAAAATGATTTTAAACATATAATGCTACTCAGCTCAACTATCATTCATATACATGGGAAAAATAAATATATGCCATTTCTAGGGAAGTTTCTTGAAGACATATTCTAGGAAAATAAAGATGAAATCCAAGAAGAAATAAGACATGGAGTATTAGAATCTGGCAACTAAACCAGGGATGGAATGACTGTAACAACTGCAGAGCAGGCTTAAAAGTAATGGGTCAAATTTAGAACAAAGAGTCACTGAGCTCCAATGAACAACTCCTCCAAGAAGACTGGAATGGATTCTACTCAATAGAGAACCAATAAGGAAGCTTGACCATATCCACATATAATGAGAAAGTTACATGCTTCTTTTTCAGAGGTTGCGTATCTTAGAGGTAAAAGAGCATGTATCAGACTGTTAGGTTTTTCCTAACTCTGTTATTTTTAATTTGATCTCAGCCAAATTACTGATCTTCTTTGTACCTCTTTTTTCTCATCTATAAAATAGGAATAAAAATAGTACTTACTTCATTGAGTTGTTGGGGATGGAAATTATAGACACACACATATATACACACATACATATATATGCATTTATATACTATAGAAGTACTAGGTATATAGTATATAAGTACTATATAGATGTTTGCTATTATTATCATTCTCCACAAGAAAAAAACGAAGGCAACTAGAATATTCAGAAAAAAATTCAAAAGTATACAGGAAAGTCAAGGTCTCAATATGAGGCAGACTAACATATAGCATTACTTTTCAAGTAACTGATGGAGAATAAGAAAAGCGAGCCTTTGTTTTTACATTTTAGCCATTGAGAAGAACTGTAATCCTAGCACATTATTTTGTTCTACTATGATGGTTATTTACAATGTCATAGTAATGTAGATATTATTTATAGTTTTGAGTTTTAGAATTAAGCTATAGACAAAACACGAAGGCTTAATCAGAGTTGCAAAGTTGAATATAATCATTGACCTCAATAATGTAAAAGTAAAAACATACTTGACTTGGGGAAGAAGATGTGGAGGAGAGTAGGAGAAAAGAGTAGGACTGCTAAAATCTTCATCTTATTTAAAGGGGAATCAGGAGTTAGTGATTAAAGTTGATACAAAAGAAAAAATTTTTAGATATTTTATTTATAGGTACAAAAGTTAACAACAGAAAAAGCAAAAAGGTAACTATCAAAGATTCAGAAGAAAAAACGGAGAGAAGTGAAGTGTAGAGCAGTGTAAATAAGCTAATTCAAGTATGTCTTACTGATTATTCAGTAGATAATATTTAAAGTAGATAAATAAAAAATAGTTGTAGAAATTCATTCTTTAAAATTATGGAGTGAATCATAAGAGAAATTAAAAAACCCCCAAAAGTTAAACGTGGTTACCTTTGAAAAGGGGAAATTAGAACAAAAAGTATGGGATGCAAGTGCTTTGTGTTCTTATTAGTGTTTCTGTATTATTTAATTTTTTAAACTCATATGAATATTTCAATTTATTTTTAAAAATTAAAATGTTGCAGGTTTTCTAAAAGATGCTAATAAATTTAGTATTATGAGTAAAGTTGTGATGTTACAATATGTATTTCTTGAAAGATTTTTATTAAAAATGAACCCAAACAAAACATGTAGTTGAGGATAAAATAGTCCAGACAGTGGATGCTGTAAATCTTCTTAAAAATTATAAAAGGCAGCAATATGCAACAAAAATTATAATGTCCTTAATTATGGTCCAAAGTATGTATTTCTTCATGTTTCACTCTCCATGTTAGCAATAATCAGGGTTAATAATAAATTAATTAATACCTAAGAAACTCTTTTAAATAACTTTTCCTTGCTGATTCTCTGGATAACTTCTCTTTGTAGTCTCCTAGATAAAACTTAATGAATAATATCCAAGGCATGCTCAATGCTCAAGGTTAGTCAACTACTTTCCAGGATGCCCATGAACCTCTGCTCAAATGGTTATCAAGAGTCAATACTGTTGTCAAATTACTATGTTGTACACCTAAAGCTAATGTAACATTGTGTATTACACTTCAATACATCAATTATACTTCAATTAAAAAAAAAAAGTCTGTATTGTTGGTCCCAAACCTGTTTATGGTAATTGTTAAATGTAATTATATAATATAAATAACCATAGCATGCTCAAAAAAAAAATGGTCTTGGCTACACATGAAAAGATTACAAATGGATGCATATTTTCATATTTTAAATTAAAATTAAATATTTAAGTTATGCATGTAGAGTTTTTTATGATGTCCTGTTTTAACTGACTTTATGGTAACTGTTAATGCCTTATCATATTCAATAAATAATTTCTGCTGTATGGACCATCAAGCAAATAATATATTATTTTCTGTATTATCCCTGTACATAAAGTTTTAGTAATATCAAAGATGAAATCACTTTAGAATTTTACATTTTTGAATCCTAAAATACATTTGAATTTGGGACTTATAGAAGTATACATAAAATTGTCGGCGCTAATCTGATTTTCTACCAAGTAATTGTTAAGTGGACAAATTAAACCTACCTCAGTTGTATCCTTAAGATAAAGAAAGGGTCTAAAAGATCTTGATTTCAGATTTTCTTTCAATGGCTCTAAAGAAACAAATCCAAACATAACTGATCTTTCCATACTATTAGACTACTTCTAATCTATCAATAAACCATTTTCTCTACTTCTAATAAACTTTTCAGAAATGTAATTTAATAAACTTAGGTGCTTACAAATGCATTACATTTACATTTTCAGAGCTAAATATATTCTAATTTGCTTTAAAAGTGAGTTTCTATTAACAGAATACAACTTTTGATTATTTATTTCTTCTACTTATCAGAAACTATGGGGGGTCAGAACTATGACTTCAGAACACACAACAAAGTGGTATCTTCAGGGAAAAAAATGGATTTCTAAATAAAATGGAATCACAATAATTAAAGGAAACTTTTCATTCATTATTCCTTTGAAGACAGAAATATTCCTCTCAACCTGAATCCACCCCCAAACCTTAATTATTTATTAATCTGGATTACCCTCTAATGGATTTTCTTAAGGTAGGTATGGTATCAGGTCAAGCATACAGACTTTGGATTTAGATAGCCTGGGACCAAAATCTATGTTTTTTCTGTAAATCCTGTAGCCTCAGGTTATTTAACTTCTGTGAGCCTTAGTTTTCTCATCAGTTAAGGGGAAATAATGGTACTTACCTTAGAGGAATGCTGTGAGGATTAAATGAGATAATAGATTTAAAAACTTAATAGTATCTGGCATTCATTCAATCAACAATTTTTTTATTGATCACCTATTACATGCCAAGCACTGGTGTTGGACTCTGTAATTCTGATTCCTACCCAATGATGCAAACATTTTAGTGGTAATAGAGAAAATAAACAAGTAAGACAAAGGAATGAATAATTATAAATGAAGATACATGCTATGATAGAAATAAATAGATTTTGGTGAGGGAGAACAACAGAGGGAGGTATAATTTAGATAGGGTAGTTGCTGTGGACTGAATGTGTCCCTCCCAAAATTTATATGTTGAAGCTCTAATCCTCAGTGTGATGGTATTTGGAGGTGAAGCCTTTGGGAGTTAATGAGGTAGATGAGGTAATGTGAGTGAACTTCCTGTGATGGGATTAATGCCCTTCCAAGAAAAGACATGAAAGAGATAATCTCTCTCTCCACCATGTAAGGATACAGACAAGAAAACAGCAGTCTGCAAACTAGGTAGAGGGCTCTAGCCAGAACCTAATCATACTGGCACCCTGATCTCAATCTTCCAGCCTCTAGAATTGTGAGAAATAAATATTTGTTGTTTAAACCACCCAATCTATAGTAATTTGTTAGAGCAGCCCAAACTGACTAAGAGAGAAATTGGCACTGAGAAATGAGGTGCTGCTGTAACAAAAAAATAGGAAAGTGGCTTTGGAACTGGGTAATGAGTAGAAGCTGGAAGAGTTTCAACGTACAGAGTAGAAAAGTCCAGTATTTCCATGAAGGGATTTTAAAGGGGATTCTGGTGAGAATTCTCCAAGATTCTTCCATCTTCTTAGAGAATACATAATCATGTACAGAAATGTTGATAGACATATGGATGGCCAAAGCCATTCTGATGAGGTCTCATAGAAATTAGAAAAATATTGTTAAACAATGGAGAAAAGGCTATCCTTGTTATAAAGTGACAAAGAACTTGGCTGAATTATGTTTGCATTCTAGTGTTTTGTGAAAGGTAGAAATTATGAGTGGTGAAACGATATTTAGCTGTAATTTCTTAGCAAAGAATTTTGCATCAGGAGAAATCATACCTTGAGTCTCACCAATGTCTGATTAAGATAATATTTAAATAAGACTCTGGATTTTAACAATAACCTAAAAAGTCAGATGTCAGTAAAATAATTGAAGTGTTCTAAGATCCTTTTATTGTCCAGAATGAGGGTAATACTAGATTTTAAAAGATTGCATAGGGTAATCATTTACTATATGCTGGCTAACTGAACATAATTTAAAAATAATAATAATTGGGACACCTGGGTGGTACAGTTGGGCAACCGACTTTGGTTCAGGTCATGATCCCAGGATTCTGGGATCGAGTCCCACATCAGGCTCCTTGCTCAGTGGGGAGCCTGCTTCTCCCTCTGCCTTCTGATCCCCCTGCTTGTGCTCTCTCTCTATCCAACAAATAAATAAAATCTTTAAAAAAATAAATAAATAAAAATTAAAAAATAATAAAATTTTAAAAAATTAAAAAAGAATAGAAACAGAGTAAATAACTTCCAAATTAATAAAGGAGAAAAGTGAAACTTAAGAAATTCAATCCTAGAGAAAAGATGAGAAGATAGGGAAAAAAGTATAGAATTAAAAGGGCAAATAAAAAACAAAATAAGATGGCAAAATTAAATCCAAAGATATTAGTAATTACATTAAGTGGAAATGGACTAAGCATTCTGTTTCAAAGACAAAGATTACTACAGTAGATTTAATTATGATTTAATTTTATGTAATTTAATATTATGATATTTACAAGAAATAAATCTAGATTACAATGTTATAAGAAGGTAATAAAATGATGGAGAAAGATATACCATTTAATGGTAGCCAAAAGAAAGCTGGGGCAACTACAGTAATACTGGGTAGTAAGACAATTTCATTGTAAGACAATCGCTTTACAATGAAAAAGGGTTCAATTCACTAGAAATATAATAATTTTAAATTTTATGTAAATGGTAACATTGCCTAAACTATATTAAAAATGTATAAAGTAAAATTTGATGCTACAAGGAAAAATAAAAGTCTGAAATTTCTCACTAACTGACAGAAGAGCAAATAGAAAAATCAATAAGGATATAAAAGAGTCGAAAAATATAGGGAACAAATTTGACCTAAAAGACATATACAGAACAGTGTAGTCAGCTACTGTAGGATATACATTATTTTCAAGCACATACAGAGCATTTACAACAATTAACCATATACTGAGTGATAACACACATTAACTAATTACATAGGACTGAAATCATAAGGAGTGTATCCTCAAACAACCATGTAATTGTGCTAAAAAGCTATAGTCAAAAGATAATTAGAAAAGCTTCAAATAGGGATGCCTAGATGACTCAATCGGTTAAGTGCCTGCCTTCAGCTCAGGTCATGATCCAAGGATCCTGGGATGGAGTCCCCCATCAGGCTCCCTGCTCAGTGGGAAGCCTGCTTCTCCCTCTGCCTGCTGCTCCCCCTGCTTGTGCTTGCTCTTTCTGACAAATAAATAAAATCTTTAAAAAAAAGAAAAGAAAAGAAAAACCTCAAATATTTTGAGTGGAGACATATACTTCTAAATAACCAAAGGGTCAGAGAAAAAAAACATAGTGGAAAATAGAAAATATCCATGATATTCTTGGAGAACAAAGTTGGAAGGCTTGCTCTACCAAATTCAATGGTTATTTTAAGCTACATAAATTAATGTGGTATGGTATTAATGATAAATAGACAAATAATGAAATAGAATAAGATCCCCAGAGCAAAGAGCCCAGAGCATTAGGGAAAGAATAGCCTTTTAAATTACATGCTGAGATAACTATATCCACATGCAAAATTAAATTTGACCCTTGCCTCACTCAAAATTTAATTACAGGTAGACTTCAGGCCTAAATGTAAAAAGAAGACCTGAGGTCTTTTATAAGATAAATAGTAGGGAAACATTTCTTAAATATTCTTAAATATGGAACAAAAGAACTAACCAAATGGAGAAAGATTTGGTATATTTGACTTTATTAAAGCCAAAGAAATTCTGCTCATCAAAAAGACACCATAGAGTGAAAAAAAAGAAAAAACAAGAAAAAACAAGAGAAAAGGGAAGATATTCACAATACATAAAAACAACAAAAAACTAGTGACCAAAATATATAAAGAAATCAATGAGAAAAGGACAAAAACCTACTTTTAAAATGATCTAAGGGGCATGTGGGTGGCTCAGTCAGTTAAGCATCTGACTCTGGGTCTGGTCATGATCTCAGGATCCTGGGATCGAGTTCCACATCAAGGCCCACTTTGAGCTCTGCGCTCAGTGGGGAGTCTCCTTCTCTCTCTCCCTCTGCCCCTCCCCCCCCACTCATGTTCTCTCTCTCTCTCAAATAAATAAATAAAATCTTTAAAATAAAATAAAATGAGCTAAAGCTCAGATGATTTCCAAAAGTGTAAGTTTAATTGATCAATAGTTTTATGAAAAAGTTCTCAAACTTAATGGTAATCATGGAAATGCAAATTAAAACATAATCATATATTATTATGTACACTAAAATAAAAATCAGGCGATTCTGAATGTTAGCAAGAAAGCAGAACAAAAAGAACTCTCACAAATCTGATGGGAGCACAAATTGGTACAAATACTTTGGAAAGTTTGCCAGTATTTATTATAGTTGAAGATAAGTATATCTGGCAATATAAATCTTGGATATGCACTTTCAAGAAACTTACACGTATGCAGTAGGATGCATAAACAAGAATGTTCATTCAGCATTGTAATGGCTGACAAACCAAAAACCCAAAATTTCAACAGTAGAATAGATAAATTGTGATATACAGTTGATCCTTGAACAACATAGGTTTGAACTACATGAGTCCATTTACACATAGATTTTTTTGATACAGTACAGTACTGTAAATGTATTTTCTCTTCCTTATGATTTTCTTAATAACATTTTTTCTTTATTTTATTACAAGAATATAGCATATAATACATATGTAAAATATGTGTTTATGTTATTGGAAAGACTTCTGGTCAACAGTAGACTATTAAGTTTTGGGGAAATCAAAAGTTATATGTGGATTTTTGACTGTGCAGTGGAGTCAGTGCTCCTAACGCCCATGTTGTTCAAGGGTCAACTGTACACTATTTTAACGATGGAGAAGATAAATTAAGAGGAGAGACTGAAGAGTGATATAGCAGGAAAACAAGAGATATGGGTTCCAAAATCCCAAAGAGGAGAGTTTTAAGAAGGAGGGACTGATCAACCAACTATATTCGTATTGAGAAGTGGAAGAAAATGAAACCAGAGAAATATTATTTGTACTTAGCAATGGAGATCATTGGTACTCTTGATCAGAGTAGCTTTAGTAGAATGGTGGAGGCAGAAACCAGACTGGAGTTGTCTGAAGTTTGAACAAAATTTGAGGAAGTAGAGACAGTGTATGTAAACAAGTCCTTTGAGAATTTAGATGATGAAGTGTTTCAGAGAAATGAGGCAATATAGGGTAATGTAGAGTCAGGGAACCTCAGTCAAAGGGGTCAATGAAAATGATTCAATCGAATGGTTCTTTGATAATCCCAGAGAAAGAAAAACAAAGGCAACACAAAACTCTAAAATTCTCTGAAGATCTGCAGTGCTAGTTCCTAGCTTACAGATTCCTTAAGTTTCGAAGAAAGTTCCTTTACTTTACAGTTTCTATAAAGTAAGTTTTTATTAAGCAAGATGTCCATACTTGATTGATTTCTTTTTTTAACAGTAACAAGAAAACTCTTAGGGTTGACCTGAAAGGAAACTCACATATCTTCTTTCTAGAAAAATAAACATAAAAATATATTCTTAATTTGTGACTTGTATAAATTGTCCATTCTGATATTGAACATCTCTTCCTCTTAGGAAATTCTTCTTTCTGGCTCACTGAAATCTTTCACACTGCAGTTATAAGCCCTATACTTTCAAGCAATTTCTTTCAACAGAGACATCAAATCATCAAGAACTTTTAAGATACACGTTAATAAATAATAAAGTATATAATAAAAGCACTCATTAATACATTAAAGGAGAAATAAATATGTTACATGGAGCATTACCTATTGACTTGCTTTCTTGATTTTTTATATTTGTTGGTACAAAGTGTGGTCTTAAATTTAACTTTTCAAAATCACTCTTTCTAGGTTCAGGTTCATCTTTGAAGAGACATATCTAGAAAAAATAAAATTAATCTAAATTAGAATATTCAGAAAAATCTATGAAACTAATCTAAAAAATAAATTTGGAGAAATGTGGTTAAGTCCCAGTTATATAGATTAGATGTTGTTGTATTAATAACATTACAATACAAAATGTAGAAGGATGGGACTAAGTCAGAGCTGAAAATATTAGTGATAATCACTTGAAGTAAAGACAGATAGGAAGCTGCTATTGTCATAGGATTGAGGGCACTCTAGGAAACTATAGTTCATAAGCTGATTAACCCTTTAAAAATATGCTGGAAATTCATTAAATGAGCTATTGGGGACATTGTCAGACCTGAGTTACAGTCATAGGACACAGAGTTATGGTCAGTTCAGATACCAAAATAGTAGACCAGATAGAATAATAGTGTTTATTTATTATAAAGGAAATTTTCTCCACTAAATCCTTTAACTGACTATTGATGGTATGTAATACAGTTAAGGAAGTAATAAATAATAATAAAGTATTACATAATTCACATTTCTGACCACTAAATGCTGGAATGATTCAGTCATCCAACCTTAGACACTCACCTTCAGTTGATATCTAATCTCACATCTTTACATATTATCTATAGACTGATGTCTCCCAGGTTTATAATTATAATTTATAATTTATAATTTATAATCTCTCAAACTCTTCCCTGAGCTCCAGATTTATATATCCAACTGCTACATGACTTCTGCATTTAGGTATATTGTAGGCATCTCAAATTTAACACATTCCAAACCAAATCCTGGCTTTTGCTTCCTTCCCAATCTGTTCCTCTTTGAGGCTTCCCCAGCTGCATTCAACCAGAGGCTTAGGCCAAAAACTTGACAATATCTTTGATTTCTCTTTCCCTCATTCCCCATTCCCAACTGTTGCCAAATCTCACTGGATCTTTCTTTGAAACACATCCCAAATCCAGCTACTTCCTTCCTTGTTACTTCTACCCTAGTCCAAGACACCTTCATCTCCCAACTGAGCTACTTCCATAGGTTTCTCGCCTTCTGTTTCTCTCTGCTATCACTCATCCCCTACAGTCTATTGCCAATGCAACCATGGTGGCACCCATAAAATATAAACGTGATTGGCATTTCCCTCCAATTGTTTCCTACTAGACTAAACTAAGTTTCAAAATTCTCACTCCAAGACAGAAACTGTCTGCCATTGCTCATGTTTCTAAGTAGAGGAACTTCCACTGAATGCCCTGCCAGGGCTCTCTCTGTGCACCCACCCCCCACCTCCACATGGAAGCAGTGAATTTTCCAGCTCTTTGGTTTAAGGAAAAAGGAACTTAAGCTCCCATTTAAGGACTTTGGCATTTGCTCTTCCCTCTGTCTGTAATATTCTTTCCCCGGCTACTGCCAAGGTTTACTTCCTTAAGTTATAAGAGAGAATTTTGTTAAGACTACTCAAATTTCCATCTCTCCAGAAAGGTCTTTTCTTTCCCCTTCTCTATCTAAAATAGTAATCCCTATCAATCTTAATTCCTTTATTATATTTTTCTTCATAGTGTTTATCACTAGTGGATTTATATTATATATTCATTTGTTCATTTAGTTTGATATCTGTCTCCCCACCTTATCCTAAAACATAAATTGAGGGCAGAGTTTGTTTTGTTCACTGTTGAATACCCAGCACCTAGAACAGTGACTGGCACATAGTAGTACATGTGTAATAAATGTGTTGAGTGCACAAATTGTTCTGGTAAATTTTTATTAAACTTTCTTATCATCTTATAATTTCCAATGAGATTTTAGTTTATTCTCTTCGGGTTTTTCAGTAAACAACCATTTAATCTTCATAACATAATTTATCTGTTCTTATCCAAACATTTATATTTTGTCTTATGTTCTTATTTAATATCACTGGCAAGCACTTCGAGAATAGTGCAGTATAGTGAGAACAGCATCCTTCTGCTTCTAATTTAAATGGAAATGTGTTAAGTGTTCCAACCTAAGGATGATGTTGGCTATATAGTCTTGTTAAGGAGATCTTTTTTTTTAGCCTCATCTTATTAAGTCATTTTTCAAATACATTTGCAGAATATATAGAGGTGTTTGGATATGAATTTCTTTATGGTGAACTAAAGAGTGTGGACTTTGGAGTTGGATCTTACTTTGCATCTTGACTCTATGTGAACTTCTGCAGAATATTGATAGCCTCTGAATCTCAGTCTTTCACAGGCCAAATGCAGGTATTAGCTACCTTATAGGGTTAGTATAAGAATTTTGTAAAATAAGGTTTAGAAAGTGCTCAGCAAATGTTTGTGACATAGTAAGAGGTCAATGTGAAGTACTTTTTATTATTCCTGAAATTTACTCCACTTAGTTATAGTAGAGTAATATTTATTTAATATAGTGTTAGATTCTACTTTGTTAATACAGTAAGTTATTGAAAGGCACTTATCCTGATGTTTTAAAGTGGATGACCAGATGATTTTTTAGCCACAGCTGAGTAAAAAGGAATAAACAGTCTGTATTCTACAAAGGCCCACCAATATTTGGAGTTAGACATTCCCTTCTTCTCTCCCAAGTAGTAGAAAACTGTAATGGGGTAGGGGGACATATCAGAATTATGTCATTGACCTCATAGAGTCAGCCGTGGCTTTTCCTTCTCTTTTCAGTGTCGAAGGGAGCAGGGATGCATAGGGTTTCCTAAGGAATCACTTATAAAGCCTTGCATTTGCTCTTCCTTCTGTCTGTAATATTCTGCCATCTCATTCCTCAGCAGCACACCCGTTAGCACACTTGCTGATTTGCCCTATGTCTAGCTATATAAAAACAAATTTGGAGGGTAGAGTGGGGACGAGAAATCAGAGCACACCGCATCCCACTGTTTGGTATGGCAAGGATACTTGAGTTTCTGAGGGGGAAAATGGACATTGGGGTTATTACTGGGCTTAGGCCACTTTGCTGTTTCCCCACTCAGATTGCTGACTGCCAAGCTAGTGATCCTTAGCAAAAGAGGTTGTAACATATATAGGAGAGTGTAAGAGTTGAGGGTGAATTTGAAGAGGTGTGGCTGAAGGAGGCTCTCCTTCATTAGGGAACTGGTCTGTCTGAGGCACTGTTACCATGCATCGTTAAAGAGTTAGGCTCTTTTTTGTCTTCTCCTTCTTCTTGCAACTGTAAGGATTGCAATTTCTTGAGGGCAAGCACTATGTCAAATATAGAAATTCTGAGGCTCCTCTTCCCTTGGGACAAACACCACCTCTCATGCCAACACCAAATGCCTAACACTTACTACATAAGCACACAGGAAAAGCTTTTCTTCTTTTTCAATTGAGATATATTTGATCTACATTGTATTTGTCTCATGTGTACAACAAAATTATTTGCTATATGTATATATTGTGAAATGATCACCACAATAAGTCTAGTTAATATTCATCACCATACATCGTTACAAACTTTTCTTTCTTATGATGAGAACTTTTAAGATCTACTCCCTTAGCAACTTTCAAATATGCAACGCAATATTGTTGACTATAGTCACCATGCTGTACATTAGACTTATTTATCTTATAAACTGGAAGTTTCTATCTTATGACCATCTTCACCCATTTCACCAGGAAGGCTCTTTTTGACTACAGTTGGCTGGAAGATGACAAACGAGAAAGAAGATGGTAGCAGTAGCTAGGTAAGTAAGAAGCACTGTCCTTTCCTTCTCCCTCCTCTCTTACTCCCATACAAGGGTGTGGGCAGGGGGTGTGGTGCTGGTAAATATTTAATAACCTTTTGTCCAAGTGTAGTTCCAACATGAATGTTGATTGACATTTTCATTTACCTTAACGAATAACATGAACGTGAAACAATAAAGACATATTTTGGAACTTCACTCATTCATCAATGACATAAGCTACTTTTTTCTGCTGAGCCAGACAATAATTTTTGAATTCTAGAATATGTCCTCAATTTTGTGTGCTATTCAGTGTATGATGGCGACAGGCAAGACAAACTTTTAAGTTTAATCTTCATGAACATTTTTCTTCCCCACTTTCTTAAATCTAGACAAATAACAAATCAAGCCCCCTGTTTGTAGTGTTTGCCAGTTTCTACGGTGTAAACACGCCCATGGTTGATTTCAAGTGATTTCAGTGATGGGACATCACTGAATGAGGAATTGAAAAGAAATGTGTAGTAACATGATATTATATAATAGTTCCACCATATGGATACAATAGCTGTAAATGATTTCAATCACAGATAATAGTAAAATATAGTAAAATAATTGGGAAGGGATGAGTTTTGAGTATTTGTTTTTACTATGTCATTGAATTTTTAGCTTATATAGTTTAATTTTTAATAATAACTTAACCATCTCATAAAATCCCTGAAAATTCAACAGTCAGTCAGTTCTAACAAATTGGTAGGAGCTGGCTCTAGCACAACACTTTTCCCATACCAGAAGCATAAAAGATTATAGGAAGGAAGAAGGGGAGGTGTGCTAGGAAGACTACACCCACCTCCAATTCACTGGCCATACTCCTTTTCCACTTCAGCTCCCACAGTGTCAATAGACTGGCTAGACAGGGGAAGGGAAAGCCTCAACTGGCATGTGGGATCAAAATACTAAATTGGACAGACTTTTAATAACCAAAAGTGATCAGAGCGAAATTGGAGAAATATAAAACTGTTTTATGTTACGTGTTCCTGAGTTGAGAATAGGCAAATGAAACAATTAAGCTAATATTTTATTTTAGGTTTTAAAAAAAACTATATTTGTAAGTGAAATTCAACAGTGGTTTTACTCTTGTGGTCAGACATGAGGATCAAAGACATCTTTTTAAAAAGGACTGAAACTATTCCATTTTTGTCTATGCTCAGAAACCATTTAAATACTTCTTTGAAACTTTGAAGAAACTGACCTCTGACACAGCTTCAAGATGGTAGTTGTGTAAAAGATCATTATTTGACTATTTCTCAAAATTTTCTAATTATTAATTTATTTATGTTTTCATTTTCTTGTTGAGACTATTTTCCCCATTTATACTTTCCCAGATTATTCATTATTACACCCGTGTTTCAAAGCAAAGTACTCATTATAATTATTTTAATTTCTTCTATATTCATAGTTTTAGCTCCTTCCTCATTACTGATATTGTGCCTTTATTTTGCCTATTTTTTCCCTTCAATTTCTCAAATTATGGTCATTTTAACATTCTTTTGGGAGGTGTTAGACATGCTAATTTTGTAAAACACTTTTAAAGGTCCCGTATGCTTATGAGAGGAAAGTCAAAACTTGGTGGAAGTACCAGGAAATGATGGGGTTTTTATTTTTATTTTTTTATCTTTCAATAAATGCACACTTAACATGATTTATAAGAAATAAATTGAACCAAATGCTAGATATTTGGTTATAAAGAATAATTATACACAAACTCTGTCCTCAAGTGATCATGATTTTCTTTTCTAGTTTACAATGTCTCTTGTCATATTGTTTTTACTTCTTTTAAAAAACTTTATTATAGGGATTAATTTTGTGACTAACCTAAATTATAGACCCTGCTACTTAGAAACAGATAGACTTAGAGGGTAGACAAAATGGGTATATACACAGAGTTCTTCTAAGCCTGCAGGGACCTGGATAAGGGTGTTCTCTTACTCACTGAATAATGAGCCCAAAGTATGTTTACCACTCAGTTTGCAAAAGAAGAGGAGGGAAGGGTGTCACAGTTTGTCATTCGACCTCCACGCTTCTTTCCTCAAAGTAGGTGGGAAGAACTGTGAAAGGTCTGAGATTTGACCCTACTTACAAGCTAACAAGGTAGCCTACTATAGTTTCATCTATGCTTGTAAAGAAGTAGACTCCTGGGTCCGGGACAAAAGCCTAATTATTGCTCACAGTGATAGGAATAGCATTTTCTGCACCAGTTCTTTGAGCCCCAGTTCCACAGGGCAACAAGCAGAGGGCCAGATGATTCCTGCACACACAGTGGGTAATGTTACAAGAGTGGAACCCTGAGCTTATGGAACCCAAATCTTTTACAATGGACAGTAAACAAGTCTGCTCTTGCTCAGAGAAAAGCACTATCTCTTTTTTTTATTTAAAGATTTTTATTTATTCATTTGAGCGAGAGAGAATAAGAGAGAGAGAGTGTGAAAGCGGGGGAGGGTCAGAGGGAGAAGCAGACTCCCCACCGAGCAGGGAGCCCGATGTGGGGCTCCATCCCGGGACTCCAGGATCATGACCTGAGCCGAAGGCAGTTGTTTAACCAACTGAGCCACCCAGGTGCCCCGAAAACACTATCTCTTTAAGGCTTTTTGTTATACAAAAGTCCTTGAGGAGATAGGAACAAAGGCATCCAGTGCCTCTGCTCACCAAGATGTACAAAAACACAAGAGATCCATGGAGAATTTTTTCCAACAGCAGAGAAGGAATGGGAGGCTAAGAACCTAGGAATAAAAATTGATTTCCTAGCACTAGGTTCTCATACAATATGAATAATGAAGCCTGGATTATAAATTTGGTGGGTTAATTTACTAGCATAAAATCATAAATCGGTTTTCTATAAATTGTATTGGTTTTGAGCTGCTTATATATATTTTTAATTCATCCCCCTCTCCCCCCCCTTTTTGGTCTTATATTTAGGAAAATTCCATCCCTGTGAAATTATATCCTGTTGTAGTTGAGTTAAGGGAATATAGGTAAGGGCCTTGATTTTGTACTGCATGGGCTAGAGTTAAAGGAACGTTGCTGCACATCCATGGAATGAATGTGAAATGGCACTGGCACATAAAAGGAAGTAACCCCAAGAGAAGGGCACAGCTCTGACGGAAGCATGGGGCTGCTCTAAAAGCTGCCTCTTCCACCTGGAAATCTCTTATGGAATAACTTCCCTGATAATGCTTTGGAATGTTTTCTTGTTTTTACAGAACAGCCACTGTGAGATGAAATCCAGAGCTTTCATTCTGATGCCATGGGATAATTCCAAATACATTTTTGTGTCATAAAGACTTCCAGTTTGGATCTTTATTTTAATTATATTACATTTTAATTTGGATAAAATAGTTCTCCAGGTAAATTCCTCAGAAAGAATACATAGGCAGATAACCTTCTATAGTTTTTCATACCCTAAAATTTGTCTCTCTTTTGTTCTCATAAATAAATGATGGTTCAAAAAAATAAAAAATTTAAAAAAAATGATGATTCATCCAAATAGAGGATTCTTGGATTGCCATTCTATTCAAAGTTGAAAATGGTTTATTATTTTCTAGCCTCAGAAATGCAGATGAGATGTATGAAACTCATTTGCTTTCCTTTCCTTTGTAATTACCAACTTTTTTCTACCTTTGGAATTAAATAATCAAATAATTTTACTGTAAGTCTAGCACTTGGTAACTCTTTTGATCTGAAAATTCAAGTATGTCTTCAAAAAAGGGGCATTTTTCCCCTAATATTTCTTTATTTCCTTACCATGTTTTCTTATTTTCCTGATTTATGTATTAAGTATATATTTACAGGTCAAATATCCTGATTGTGCCTCTATTTGACCCTCTAGATTATCATCCAGTTTGCATCTGTATTCTATTTATTTTCCTACTCAATTTTTTATTTAGAATATATATATACATTAAGATTTATTTATTTGTGAGAGAGAGAATGGGGGGGGGGGCAGAGGGAGAGGAAGAGAGAATCTTAAGCAGACTGTGCTGAGTACAGAGCCTGACATGGAGGCTCAATTTCACAACCATGAGATCATGACCTGAGCCCAAACCAAGGGTTCGACGCTTAACTGACTGCGCCACCCAGGAGCCCCCAGAATACTTTTTATTTATTTTTTATTTTTTATTTTTTTTAAAGATTTATTTATTTATTTTGAGAGAGTGAGAATGAGACCGAGAGAGAGAGTACATGAGAGGGGGGGAGGGTTAGAGGGAGAAGCAGGCTCCTCGCCAAGCAGGGAACCCGATGCAGGGACTCCATCCTCGGGACTCCAGGATCATGACCCTGAGCCGAAGGCAGTCGCTTAACCAACTGAGCCACCCAGGCACCCCAGAAATAATTTTAAATCCCTTTTACTTTAGAAGTATTTTTAAATCCCTTCACTTATTTTTAAATCCCTGATTATTTGTGTCCTTAAGATACATATTTTCTTAAGTTCTCTTCTGTTTCTTCCATAATCTGCCTTATTAGGAGTCACCTCTTCTGATTGTTTTGTCTCCCTCCTTCATATGATGACCTGTGATTTCTCTTTGGCCTCTCATTTCAGTGAATGTAGGTTCCCTCAGCACCTATAAAAGTCAGGCTATTTGAAACTCAGGTAATATCAGTCAGGGAGAAATAAGGATTTTTTTGCCATTTATTAGCCGCAAATAAGCTGTTATAAGAGGGTGACTGAGGGAGGGACAAAGAAGAGGCCTCTAGAAATGTTTCTCAAATTTCTAGCTGTATATTAGAATCATCTAGGGTGCTTTGATGCCCAGACTTTTCCCCAATAGTTAAATCATGATCTCTAGGGCAGGGCTCAGCATATTTCCCGAAAGCTCTCAAATGGGCAGTCACTGTTGAGAAGCCCTGCCTCCAGAACATCAGGTTTCTCTGGTTATGAGCAGTAAGTAGGAGTCCTCTTCAGCTACAGAGAAGAGGAATGTTCAGGCCCAGTAGTGAAGCCCTCCCCACAGAGAGCTAGAGTTGAGGCTGTTACCTTCCCAGAATCCTTGTGGGGCCTTGAAAGGAGCCTGTGCCCACATAACTGAGAAATGTGTGGGCAGTAGCAAGCGAGGCATGAATCTCTTTTTCCACTGACATAAAAGTCTCTTTCTTCTCTATCCTTACGCTCCCACCTCACCCCACCCTGCTTACCTGTGCTTTACCTAAGATTCTAGAAATGATTGCCATATGTAAACATGACTTGCGTATCTCATTACTATCTTATTTTTAATGATTGGAATATATGATTGTATATTTCAAAAAAAAAATACAGCTTATATTTGTATTAGCTGGGTTTTGTTTTTGTTTTTTTGAGTGCCTACTGTATGTATGAAGAATTTTAAACTCTTCACAGATTTTAATCCATTAACTCACACAACAACCCTATGTACTACGTACTATTAATATCCACAGGATAATGATGAGGAGATGAGGAGACTGAGGCACAAAGAGAGACTGAGGCACAAAGAGGTTATATACTTGTCCAAAGTCACAACTAGTAGGAAGTAAACGCTAAGTACAAACCTGCAACTGGCCTATAAACATCATTCTCTTCATCTCTATTCCAGGCTAATGTCACACAGAGTTTAAACTAAAGGAACAAGGATTTTGGCCAATTAAATTTCACTATAGGATGCAAGTGAATGCTCTATTCATGTTTAATTATCTTTTTACATGCAAGTTTATCCTATTGTCATAAAACTATTCCTAAAAGGAATATTCTTTTGACAGGTCTCATTGTAGATTTATTGTTAGGAAAATAATTCTTCTAATGAGAAGCCCCTATTAATCTGTTAATCTAAAGAAAAGTATTTTTTTTGTTGTAACCTCAGTAATCTTGCAATTTTTGGTGACAACTTAAATACTCTTAATCTGTCTCTTGCCCCTAACTTGTTTCTATTTTTTACCACTTTATAAGTGTTAAAAATTGCCATTTTCAGCTGATAATCCAGTACTAAATGATTAGGTAATGGAGAAATCACTTTGTCTCTCCTTTAAAAATTCTTTATCCAGGTAATTTTTTAGTTTTATTTAATTTTTTTAATTTAAATTCAATAAATTAACATATAACACATTATTTGTTGCAGGGTTACAGGTCCAGGTAATTTTTTAAAGGGATTTTTCCTAAAATGAGTATGACTCTTTTGTAAAACATCCAATTTATGAAAAGTTGTAGAGAAGAGTAGATTTGGTGTTTACTGAGAAATCTTAGAGACTTTTTATACAGATTAATAAAGAGCTATTTTTTAATATTTTATCAATTCCCATTTATCCAAGAAAAATGCAGAAATCCTGAACTAATAATAACATGGAAAATATGTCTCTGGGAGTAAGTGAGAAAGAAGCCCTAGGAATTTGAATGGTTCTCAATCTCAGCTTTATGTAAGAATCATCTGGGGAATCTTGAGAATAGTAATGCCTGGGCTTCACTCCAAACTAATTAAAGTAGAATCCAATTATTTTAAAGCTTCCTCAGGTAATACTATGTGCAGATGGGTTGAAAACTACTACTCTGAAAGCAAAGCTCAGCTACAAATAAACCTGGGCAGATTTCACCAATTAGGTGACCACAGCACCAGATTGAGAGTTGCTATGATATTCAACAAACCATGGAAAGAAAATTGGAACGAAGAGATGTTTGTGCTGGGCAGCAAGATTAGAGGAGCACATAAGCTTATGTAAGCTTATCTGAGCAGAGACTCAAAGGATGGTCCCTGGACCAGCAGCACCAGCATTACCTGGAGACTTACTAGACGTGCAAATGATCACGCCCCAGCCAGACCTACTGAATCAAAAAACTCTGCAGGTGCAGCCCAGCAATCTGTGTTTTAAGGGAGGCCCTCCATGTTTGAGACCCACTGGGCTAGAGCAGTGCATCTTATCTTTAGTGTTCAGGGGAATCACCGATGGGGATCTTGTTAATTGCAGCTTCTGTCTGGGAGAAGGGTCAGACATTCTGCATTTCCAACAAGTATCTGGGGTGGTAGGATGCTGCTAGATGGAAGACCACCCTTTGAAGAGCAAAGGGGCTAAAGGTCAAAAATGAAAGAAGCCTGCAGTGACCAGAAAGTCACTGGTCCAGGTGGGAGCAGTTATGACAAAGTTTAGGCTAAGCTGAGAGCTGTGTGAATTAGATCTGACATCTTTGGGCTCGGGATTTGCAAGCACTGGTGGAGACTGGTCTCCTAAATTATAATTACCATAACTAATAAGACCAGGAACTGCATCTCAAGATATGGAGGAACTGACTCTATCCAATATAACCAATGAAACCAGGATATCATTATTGATATGAGAAACTTTCAGTCCTCATGCTCTGTTATTTAAGCAATCATTTTGTTATAGCTAAAGAGGACTCACTGCAAGAATGGGTTGCTTCCTGGAAGAAGAAATGCCCCCCTCCTGATACCCCACAGACATCTAAAACTTAATACATCCAAAATAAAACAGCTCTTCTCACTCTAATCCTCTTATCCACCCCAATCTGCCTTGCATCATATGTTCTCCTGAGTACAAAGTGTCATAATGCAGCTAGTTACCAAGCCTGGAAGATGCAAGTCATTCTATGTTCAGAACACGGTGGTGGTGATACAGAGCACAGGCTCTGAAATTGGACTGCTAGAATTTAAATCCAGCTTGGACCACATATCTGTGTGACCTTGGGCAAGTTATTTAATCTCACTGAGATGGACTTTTCATCTGTAAAAATGCACTGAACACACTGAATGGTCACACAGAAAAAATGAGGTAAGAACAGTGTCCCCCCTCCCACCATCACCAATGTATGACTGAAATTCTATTAATTCTACATCTTATTATTTT
This sequence comes from Zalophus californianus, assembly GCF_009762305.2. Classification (NCBI taxonomy): domain Eukaryota; kingdom Metazoa; phylum Chordata; class Mammalia; order Carnivora; family Otariidae; genus Zalophus; species Zalophus californianus. The sequence continues at coordinate 55,110,268 of NC_045598.1, forward strand.
TTTGGTCTGGATTCTCCTCTGCATTTCTGATGCCTAGAAAAATTATATAGCATAATGCACATACAGAATGCCAGTGAATAAACAAGTATGACATATTCAGGCTACCCTTTGTAAGTACACAGAGAAACTGACTTACTTGATTTTCTAGGTGGACTTCTTTTGGAGTCTATTGGTCTAAAGTTTGAAATAAATCCTGACATTAATTTGGGGCAATGTAATAGAATTCAAGACAAGTCTTTCTTTAAAAATTCAGAATTGTAATTAGTACCTAATTACCATCTGTAATAGTAAGATATTTTTAACAAATATTTTATAAACGTTGAATATTCACAATGCTGATCAAGTATGTTGTAACTCATAGGCACTATGAAACATACCTGTGTTTGACAAGCTTACATTTAATACAGATTACATAATTTAAGAAAAAAGCTACAGTAATGCTTTAAAACTCCAAACTGAAAGTCTGAGGTAATTAAGATGGTTACCTTTTTGCTTTTTTAATTCTGTATGAATTATCTTCTGTGATCCTAGGTACTTTCTTAGATATGGATGGAACAATGGGCCTCTTCAAATTCTAAGTGAAAGTCAAACGTCAGGGGTGTACTGAAGTATTTTCCTTTCCTTGACTCTGAAGGCTGTTTTTCTGCAGGAAAGCCAAAGTACAACATCGTGAAAAAATGAGCACTTTTCATATAGGGAAAATCCTGTGTGGAAAGGAGTAAAATTAGCCTCACTTTATGCACACACACAGAATTTATGTGCTAGTGAATAATGGAGAAATATTACAGATTGAAAACTAGGGGCCTTTGTACCAACATTTTTTAGGTTGTTGTTGTGTGTCCTGAGCTGCTCTTTTCCCATTCATGAAATGAAGGAACTTTGGACTAGATGATCATGAAGGCTCCCTTGTAATTCTAAAATTTAGAATTGAAGAATGACCTATAAATTAAGCAAAGACAATCCTCATACACAGAGTTATTGGAAGGAGAGCAACATGGTCTCCAACCTGCTGCTCTCACTGTCCCCACGAACGTGATGAATCACTCCAACATTTGTCTAGTTGCATGAGCCAGAAATCGAGTTAAGAAAGCAATCAAAAGACTTTGTTCAAATATTTATAGAGACGGCCAAAGAAAGAAAAGGATATAGCTTAACGAGTTAGTTAAGGAGCCAAAAATCTTTTCTAAAAAAATCTTTCAGCACTGCACAGAGGAATAAAGTGATGAAAAATGTGAAAGCAAGTCAAAGGATAAGAACTTCTGTTTCTGTCAATGAAGGATTAAGCACTACAGGAATTGCCCACCTGCTGTAAATAACTAGAAAACCAAACAAAACATAGGAAAACAACTGTAATCAGGCATTAGAAAGTAGGCGGGGGTGGGGTGGGGTGGGAGAACCATAATCCCCAAGAAAAGGGAAACAAATGAGGTAAATCCCACAATAGCTCAGCCTACTTATTGGAGGCAGTTTCTACACTGAGATGCAAGGGAGGGGGAGTCACTTCAAACCCTGGGCCTTAATTAACCTTGTTGATTTTAAGAGACAGAAATTGCACCAACAATTACATTCTTGGGCATTCACCCCAGAGAAATGAAAACTTATGTTCACACAAAAACCTGTACACAAATATTCAGAGGAGCTCTCTTTAATCTTTTTTTTAAAGCAGCTTTATTTTTAAAAGCAAAATACTGAAAACAACCCAAATGTCCTTCGATGGGTAAGTGGTTGAAACTCTGTACACCCATATAATGGCATACCACTCAGCAATAAAATTTATATATTATTTATAATAATAAAGCTATTGATCCATGCAAAAACTTAGATGAGCCTAAAGGGCATTATGGCTTGTGCACAAGCAGGGGTAGCAGAAGAGGGAGAAGCAGGCTCCCCATGGAGCAGGGAGCCCTATGTGGGGCTCAATCCCAGGAACCAGGGATCATGACCTGAGCCAAAGGCAGATGCTTAACCAACTGGACCATTCAGGAGCCTCTCTTTAAGTATAATTTTTATATATATCTGTATGTTGCTTATTTCCAAAAGCATGTTTTAATTTTATACTTTAAAAAATAAGAAAGGTTTAGATTTTGATTATATATACTCTCAAAAGAATTTCCAGATAATCCTCTCTCAGTAACACATAAAGTAGGCATAATAACACAAAATCAGAAAATGCATTGAAATGCTTTGCACAAAGGAAACTCTTAGTAAAAGGTAAGAATTATTATGACTAATCATATATAAAAGGGAATTCCAGGACAAATTAAATAGATTTAGCTCTGATTATATTTTCAAAAGTACATTTCATTTTAAACAAAAAATTAAAACGGAATGAACTTGGGGTGCTTAAGTCCAATATGGTTGCTTTAGGAAGTTACTCTTGGTTTGCTATTTCAAAATTTGGGTAACGATAATAGAATGAATTTATTGTTTTTTCCAGTATTTCCCTACTTTATTTTCTGAATAAAAGGAGACAATTATGGGGGAAAAAATAAAATCAAGTTATTATTCAAGCATCAAAATTTTCATTTTCAGGCTCACAAATATGTTCAGTCACTTTAGAGCTCCTCTCTGTGCTATCTTCCTTGATTTCTTGGACTCTACGCTCTTTATGCCTCATTTACTCACATTGTTATATTATTTTGCAAGTTTTTGTGTAACCAAATTAAATTGCTCATATGTGCTAAGAATCTGTCTTTTTTTTTCTTAAAGCTTTTATTTATTTGTCAGAAAGAGATAGAGAGAGAGAGCACAGGCAGGAGGAAGGGCAGGCATAGGGAGAAGCTGGCTCCCCAGTGAGCAAGGAGCCCCATGCGGGACTCCATCCCAGAACCCTGGGATCATGACCTGAGCTGAAGGCAGATGCCCAACCAACTGAGCCACCCAGGCGTCCCCAAAATCTGGTTTTTAAAACTGTATTTTTTGGGGGGATGCCTGGGTGGCTCAGTCGTTAAGCATCTGCCTTAGGCTCCCTGCTCGGTGGGAAGCCTGCTTCTCCCTCTCCCACTCCCCCTGCTTGTGTTCCCTCTCTCACTGTGTCTCTCTCTGTCAAGTAAATAAATAAATCTTAAAAGAAATAAACCTATATTCTTTTTTTTAAGATTTATTTATTTATTTGGGGGGGAGAGAGAGCACATAAGGGGAGAGGGGCAGGGGCAGAGGCAGAGGGAGAGGGGAAGCAGACTCCTGCTGAGCAGGAAGCCAGATGCAGGGCTCCATCCATGACCCAGGGGTCATGACCTGAGCTGAAACCAAGAGTCTGACGCTCCATCAACTGAGCTACCCAGGCTCCCCAAAAACTATATTCTTTATTAGTATTTTATATTGAATTTTATAAAAGTCTCACCTTTTTTACTTTAAATTTTATGACCTTTATTTTTAATTTGGGTAACTATACCAAATATTTTCTTCCTTTTAATAAACCAATTAAATTTTTATATGTTTAAAATATTAGTGAGAACTACAGTAGTCACATTTACTATTTGACTGCCTATTTGATTTTTTTATCTTAATCACTTTAGATACATTATAACCTAATGTAATATGGCAGCTATCCAATAGCCAAAATATGGAAAGAGCCCAAATGTCCATCAACTGATGAATGGATACACACACACACACACACACACACACACACACACACACACACACTGGAATATTACTCAGCCATCAAAAAGAATGAAATCTTGCCATTTGCAATGATGTGAATGGAGCTAGAGTGAATATTATGCTAAGCAAAATAAATCGGTCAGAAAAAGACAAATACCATATGATTTCACTCATATGTGGAATTTAAGAAACAAAGCATATGAACATAAGGGAAGGGAAGGAAAAAAAATTAGAGGAAAACAGGGAGGTAAACCATAAGAGACTCTTAACTTTAGGAAACAGACTGAGGGTTGCTGGAGGGGAGGTGGTTGGGGGGATGGGGTAACTGGGTGATGGACATTAAAGAGGACACTTGTAATGAGCATTGGGTGTTATATGCAACTAATGAATCACTGAACTGTACCCTGAAACTAATGATACACTATATGTTAACTAACCTGAATTTAAATAAAATCTTGAAAGAAAAAAATAAGGCAGCTATCCAGAAATTACCTTGTATATCTAATTAATTCTTTATAGTATACGCTTACATGGACTACTTTTTGAACTAATATAATTATTTGCTTTTTACAAATTAGTTTATATTTCCGTATGAATGCATCATTAACTAAAAAGTAAAAATCATTCACATTTGAAATGATTAAATTTCAATGATGAAATTTAATTTTAGCTTTCATTTACAAACCTTTGCTCTTCTGGCCAAGAGTATCTTTGCCTGTTCATCCAGAATATCGAACTTCTCTAAGATTTTTTCTGCCATTTTCAGTCAGTAAATTCCTATTTAAAAAGGAGAAAAGAGAAGAAATCTCCCAAACAATTAAAATTTAAACATATAATTTGATTATTTAGGCATAAGAGACCCACATTTACATTACTGTTTGAGGTACAAAAGAGAACTGTATAGATCATGGAATCAATCATGGGATTATAGAGGTATCCAAGTTTTTTTTAGACAGAAGGTCACATGATCAGAACTCCCAGATGTGTGTGGACCTTAGCAATGTTTAAGTGTATGATGTGACTCATACTTGAAGCAAGGGCATTTGGCTTGATTTATACCTATTTTCTTTTTGTTGTGATATAATTTTAATGAAAGCAAATGTGAAGAGTTCACATTTGTATAATTAATTGCATTCAAATTAAATTGGTCAATGATCCAAGACTGTTAATACAGCACTTAGAAAGTGGCCAAGCTGGTTGAGTCCTATTGCCCTAATAACTCAAATTCTCTAGTCAATTAATATTGCTGAAAATTAGATCTGGGGTCAGGCAGTCCATATTAGGCTTGGGGGCCTGAATGTTAGACATCAGGACATAAAGTACCTTTTCAATGCACTACAATGCACTACTCTGCTCCTACTAGCTAGGAGCAGAGTAGAGGCAAATATCAGAATGTTAACCCAAAGCTCCATCTAGATTTTTGCTCAGTGAATTGAATGTGCTCCAGTGGCATTTAAATGTAAACATGGTATGGTTCACAGAAAGTACTGAATTCATCAATATTTCCAAGGAACATCAATGTCAACACGAAGGTTCTTTCTAGCTCAAAAATATCTATGCTATTTCTCTCATATTGTATATCATTCAATCAGTATTTCCCAAAACAATAATGCATGAAAAGACAAGGATTAAGGATTCTATGCCAAAAGCTCACATTATTTAGTACTTGGTTTCTTTTAGCAGTCTTTTCTACTCTTGGACTCTTCTGGGCCATGTGGCTGCAGGCAGATTGTTTGCCTTGTTACAAACCATATAACCTGAAGTTGCAGACTGGAGAGGGGATATGTAGGCAAGTGTGTAAGCATAACTATGAGTACCTTAGACTTTCTGGGTCTCCTATTGAAGAGTACGGGACAGATTTTAGAAGAGAATATAGATTATCTAGACACTGTGTGTTGTCTTTTCCAAGCCAGGAACCAGTCCTCTCATATATACTAAAAACAACTAAAGGAATTGTAGTTTCTGTTTTTTTCCTTAAGCATAATATGAGTTCAACGGGGTGGAGAAGGCTCCCATATTTCTCACCAAAATTTCTTTAATTGGGAACAAAGATTTCATTTTCTCAATAAGGGATAGAAATGCAAATAAGTGTAAGAACAAGAATATTGAAGTGAATGGGTTTCCCAGTTTGAGGAAGGGATAAATTACACAAAGGACAACTGAGGCACAAAGCTTACTTGTGAGAGGGAACAGAAAGCAGGTCTTTTTAAAGGATAAGATGTCCTGCACCTCTCACTTGTCACACATCTTCAACATCACATCAGACATTTTAGGATGCACCATATCATCACATTTACACACACATACACACACACACACACAGAGCGGTAATTTGAAGGAATTGCTTTTTATTTAAAATTATTTTTCTATAGTAAATTACTTAGCTATGATATGATTTCTAGCAAATCACTGTGCATATCATAAGGTTTTCTTGAAGTGAGAAAACCTAAGCAACAAATTATTTTTAAATGTCAGTGACAGTTTTATGAATACTAAATTTGACTGTTAATGAAACTGATGGAATGTTATTAATTTTAGTTTTGTAGTTTTATTTTGTAGTTCATATTTTGAAGCCTATGCTTTTTTTCAGTTTGCAAATGTTTTCATAGGTCTTTGGCAGTGTGCCAGTGGTTTCTAATGGATAAATGGCCCTGGGACAAAGTGGAGGTGAGGAAACACTACAGACTAACTTGCTTACTTTCATCATTATACCAAGGGTACCAAGGGCTTAGCTATATCTCTTCAAATAAACACTGACAGCAAAGTAACATCAGGCAGGTCTACTACAATGGTGTATCTGAACTGCTCTGCATAAACTAAAAACTAATCCTTTAATGCTAAATACTGTATTATGTGTTCCTCAATATGACTTTCTGTGTTTCAGTCCCCTCTTGATTCAATCTTTTTCATTTTAATGTCTACTTTAAACCAGCATATTGATTTCAAACTTCTACTTCATACTTCTATTTCTATGAGCACATATTCTACTTCATTATTCTATTTCTAAGCATATATTATCATCAGATGGTAAACATTTAATTGTTCATTTCTTCATTTGGCTACTTAATTGTATTACATGAGCGATATTGTGCTAGGCATTCCACCAAATCTACTGAGGAAGTTGGCACCTGGCAGACATTATCTTCCTGAGCAACGCAGATGGGCTACCCTCTATCACTAAGAAAACAGAGGCCATCAGTCTCCTAGGTGGCTCAGTCGGTTAAACTGGCTCAGGTCATGATTTCAGGGTTGTGAGATCAAGCCTCATGTGGGCTCCATGCTCAGCAGTTTCTGCTTGAGATTCTCCCTCTGCTCCTCCCCCTCGCCCTGCTTGCAAGTGCCTCTCTCTCTCTCTCTAAAATAATAAAATAAATAAATAAAATCTTAAAAAAAAAAAGAAAGAAAACAGAGACCATCAAGTAAGAACTTCTTCAACTTCTCTCTCTCATGCCAAAGTCTTATCTGCATCTATTCCCATCTCACTTATATTTTAGTTTTAATGGAAGTGTTGCCTCTCCCATCCGTAGCTAATCCCTCCCAGGGTACTCTAGACTCTATTACCTCTGTCTTGCTAAAAGAATTACTTCCATTGGTTGCACCCTCTCTCTGGTATCTGTCAATATCTTTTCTTCACCAATTTCTTCTCCTTAGCATGCTCACACCTCTTCTAGTTTTAAAAAAGAAAAAACTTCTTCCCCTCACCCTGCTAGCTGTTATTCTCTCTCATCTTCCCTGATTGACACATTTCTTAAAATGCTCATCTTTACTTAGGGTTTCTAATTTCTTACATTTCTTTTCCTTCTTAATTTACCATCATTTGGCTTCCTTCTCTACTCTGGTACTAAATCTACTCTCATAGGCTACCAGGGTCACCATCTTATAAATTAGTGAGCCCTTTTCTGCTCTTATTTACCTTATTTGAATGTCTACAACTCTTTTTTTTTAAAGATTTTATTTATCTTTGACAGAGACAGAGTGTGAACAAGCAAGGGAAGCAGCAGGCAGAGGGAGAAGCAGGCTCCCTGCTTGGCAGGGAGCCCTATGTGGGGCTCAATCCCAGGACCATGGGATCATGACCTGAGCCGAAGGCAGACGCTTAACCGTCTGAGCCATCCAGGCGCCCCTGTCTACAACTCTTATTCATGTTGACCACTCCTTTCTATGGAAACTGCCCTCTCTTGGTTTCTATCACAACAGTCACATCTTCTTACTCTCTGAAGATTCTTTCTTCCTCCAATCACTTCCTAAATACTTGTGAGAGGGAAGTGTTCCTCATCCTTAGTGTTTCTAAAGGCTCAGGCCATCTTTTTCATTATTCCATACATTCTTTGGGATGACCTCCCAAACTCATAGCTTCATCTGCCACCATCTGGTTTCAAACAAAATCTCTGAGTTCCAAACCCATATTCCTAGCTCAACCCACATTTCTCACAGGTAGCCCAAATTAGATCTAAATGTAAACTTGTCCACATCCTCCTCCGTCAGCCAAAAGTTTCTTTCAACCTTTATTATCACATTAGTTATCTCTTAGACATCCAGCCCATAAACTTAGGCATTGTAATAACAATCCTTGTTACTGCAGAATGAACTCAGAAATTTCCAAGGAATACAGATGACCAGTTGCTACCCCAGGCCTGCTAAGTCAGGATTTACAGAGGTGAAGAGAAGGAATCTATTTTTTAAAGCCATACTGATTCAGCTATTCCCCAAACCGGGATTTGGTCACCACTCTGCTGGAAAACTCCCTCTCATTCCCTCCCTAAATATACATAATTTTTATCTTGTCTTTGCTACATCTTACATATCCTCTCAGTTTTTCTCCTCTTATCCATTCACATTGCTATTGTTTCTGTTTAGGGTTCCATAACTTCCTGCCTGGATTATTGCCATAGTTTCAAACTATGTCTATACATTTGATCCATTCTATCTTCCATTCTGTCCTTCACATTTGTCTGACTTATTTTCTCAGGAAAACACACACACACACACACACACACACACACACACACACACACCACATCCCTAATTAAGGCTTCAGTCTCTCCCTACAGCTTTCAGGACAAAGGGTCAAGTTCCTTGATTTACCATGTAAGAATCATGATTTGGCCTCCAAGTCTTTAACCTCATCTGCTTCTTCTTCATGTATACATGATACCCTACTCCTAAGGAACAACTTGCAGTTCCTCCAATGTGTTGTATTCTTCTTTACTTGTTGCTTGGCTTCTGCTGTTCCCTCTGCCTTCAAAGTTGTTCTTCCATTCCTTGTATTTCTAAGGTCTATTCATCCTTCAAGACCCAACACAAATAACACCTCTGTGGGGAAGGCTTCTCTGATACACTGTGATTTATTTATTTATTTATTTATTTATTTATTTTATTATGTTATGTTAGTCATCATACATCATTAGTTTTTGATGTAGTGATCCGCAATCCATTGTTTTTGTATAACACCCAGTGCTCCATGCAGTACGTGCCCTCCTTAATACCCATCACCTGGCTAACCCATTTCCCCACCCCCTTTCCCTCTAAAACCCTGTTTGTTTCTCAGAGTCCATAGTCTCTCATGGTTCATCTCTCCCTCCGATTTCCCCCCCTTAATTTTTCCCTTCCTTCTCCTAATGTCCTCCATGTTATTCCTTATGTTCCACAAATAAGTGAAACCATGTGATAATTGACTTTCTCTGCTTGACTTATTTCACTTAGCATAATCTCCTCCAGTCCCAACCATCTTGATGTAAAAGTTGGGTATTCATCCTTTCTGATGGCTGAATAATATTCCATTGTATATATGGACCACATCTTCTTTATCCATTCATCTGTTGAAGGGCATCTCGGTTCTTTCCACAGTTTGGTTATTGCGGACATTGTTGCTATGAACATTGGGGTGCAAAAGGCCCCTTTTTTCACTACATCTGTGTCTTTGGGGTAAATACCCAGTAGTGCTATTGCTGGGTCAGAGGGTAGCTCTATTTTTAACTTTTTGAGGAAAGTCTACACTGTTTTTCCAAAGTGGCTGTACCAACTTGCATTCCCACCAACAGTGTAAGAGGGTTCCCCTTTCTCCAAAACCTTTCCAACATTTGTTATTTCTTTCCCTGTCAATTTTTGCCATTCTAACTGGTGTAAGGTGGTATCTCAATGTGGTTTTGAATTGAATTTCCCTGATGGCTAATGATGATGAACATTTTTTCATGTGTCTGTTAGTCGTTTGTATGTCTTCCTCAGAGAAGTGTCTTTTCATGTCTTCTACCCATTTTTTGACTTATTTGTTTTTTTGGGTGTTGAGTTTGAGAAGTTCTTTATAGATCTTAGATACCAGCCCTTTATCTGTAGTGTCATTTGCAAATATCTTCTCCCATTCTGTGGGTTGCCTTTTTGTTGTGTTGACTGTTTCTTTTGCTGTGCAGAAGCTTTTTATCTTGATGAAGTCCCAAAAGTTCATTTTTCCTTTTGTTTCACTAGCTTTTGGAGATGTATCCTCAAAGAAGTTGCTGTGGCCGATGTCAAAGAGGTTACTGCCTATGTTCTCCTCTACGATTTTGATGGATTCCTGTCTCACATTAAGGTCTTTCATCCATTTTGAGCTTATCTTTGTGTTTGGTGTTAGAGAATGGTCAAGTTTAATTCTTCTGCATGTGGCGGTCCAATTTTCCCAGCACCATTTATTGAAGAGACTGTCTTTTTTCCATTGCATGTTTTTTTCCTGCTTTGTCGAAGATTATTTGACCATAGAGTTGAGGGTCCATATCTGGACTCTCTCTTCTGTTCCTTTGGTCTATATGTCTGTTTTTGTGCCAGTACCATGCTGTCTTGGTGATCACTGCTTTGTAATATAGCTTGAAATCGGGCAACGTGATGCCCCCAGCTTTGTTTTTCTTTTTCAACATTTCCTTGGCGATTTGGGGTCTTTTCTGATTCCATACAAATTTTCGGATTGTTTGTTCCAGCACTTTGAAAAATGTCATTGGAATTTTGATCAGGATAGCATTGAAGGTATAGATTGCTCTGGGTAGCATAGACATTTTAACAATGTTTATTCTTCTGATCCATGAGCATGTAATGTTTTTCCATTTTTGTGTCTTCTTCAATTTCTTTCATGAGTATTCTGTAGTTCCTAGAGTATAGATCCTTTACCTCTTTGGTTAGGTTTATTCTGAGGTATCTTACGAAACTAGAAGCTGGTTCTTTGAAAGAATTATTAAGATCGATAAACCACTGGCCAGACTTATCCAAAAGAAAACAGAAAGGACTCAAATTAATAAAATTATGAATGAAAGGGGAGAGATCATGACTAACACCAAGGAAATAGAAACAATTATTAGAAATTATTATCAACAACTATATGCCAACAAACTGAGCAATCTGGATGAAATGGTTGCTTTCCTGGAAACCTATAAGCTGCCAAGACTGAAACAGGAAGAAATTGACAACCTGAATAGGCCAATAACCAGTAATGAGATGGAAGCAGTGATCAAAAACCTCCCAAAAAACAAGAGTCCAGGGCCTGATGGATTCCCTACGGAATTCTACCAAACATTCAAAGAAGAAATAGTACCTTTTCTACTGAAGCTGTTTCAAAAAATAGAAACAGAAGGAAAGCTTCTAGACTCATTCTATGAGGCCAGCATTACCTTAATCCCCAAACCAGGCAAAGACCCCTTCAAAAAGGAGAATTTCAGACCAATATCCTTCATGAATATGGATTCCAAAATCCTCAACAAAATCCTAGCTAATAGGATCCAACAATACATTAAAAGGATCATCCACCACTACCAAGAGGGATTTATTCCTGGGATGCAAAGGTGGTTCTACACTCGCAAATCAATCAATGTGATAGAACACATTAATAAGAGGAGAGAGAAGAACCATATGGTCCTCTCAATTGATGCAGAAAAAGCATTTGACAAAATACAGCATCCTTTCCTGATTAAAACTCTTCAGAGTATAGGGATAGAGGGAACATTCCTTAAGTTCATAAAATCCATCTATGAAAAACCCACAGCGAATATCATCCTCAATGGGGAAAAGCTGAGAGCCTTTCCCTTAAGATCAGGAACATGTCAAGGATGCCCACTCTTGCCATTATTGTTCAACATAGTACTAGAAGTCCTAGCAACAGCAATCAGACAACAAAAAGAAATAAAATGTATTCAAATTGGCAAAGAAGAAGTCAAACTCTCTCTTTTCACAGATGACATGATACTTTATGTGGAAAACCCGAAAGACTCCACCCCCAAATTACTAGAACTCATACAACAATTCAGTAATGTGGCAGGATACAAAATCAGTGCACAATAGCACCAAAAACCATACACTGTGATTTAAATGTCCAGTGTCCGCGCTTACATGATAGTCTATGTATATTGCTAACCCAGTTCTTATCATTCTCTATTAAACCATTTGATATTCTTGTTTTACTCTTCCTCTAGACCATGTGTTTCTTGAAAGCAGGAACCATGTCTAATTCATCTTTGCATCCCTATTACCTAACAATATGAATGAATTTACCATCAGCCACAAAGGAAATGGACAACTATAAATGTTACAACAGCTTTTAACTGGCAATTTACATTTATGAGTTTGCAAAAGTAATTGTCAAAGTCCTGTTGACGTTCTTCTAGATCAAGCTATAGCATTTAAAAGCATTACTTTCTCTCCAACCTTCAAACTTAGAAAGGCAGCATAATGTGTTGGTTAAGAACATGGACAGATGGAGTCAGACTGCCTGGAGTCCTTGGCTCTGCTACTTATCAGCTGTATGACTCTGGGCTAATTGCTTAACTTCTCTGTGTTGCCCCTTTGTTGTTCCATCTGTAAAATGGAAATAAGACAAGCACCTACTTTATGGGGTTGTTACAAGGTTCAGTTGAATGAATATAAGTGACATATAATGTTTGGTAAATAAAATAAGTAAAAACAAGTAATGATGCACTTACCTGTTAGGGATAACATGTGTGGGATACCTATAAATGCTGCAAAATGCACGTTTTCCACCTGCATTCCATTTCATTCTTTTTCTGCAATACCTGCCATATGTCTGTCTGCTTACTTCTTTCACAGTGTATTTCTTTAATTATACCTACACAAACTCCTTGGAACTTGATAAACAATGAGAATTTACTCAGCAATTTAGTATCTTCTATTTTAATCCAGCAATTCAGTATCTTCTGTATCATGTCATCTGATTATATTGTTTCCTTTCCTTCTCTAATTCTTTCATAGTTTTATTTCTCAATTTTCTATTAAAATCTTATCCTGAGTACAGTTAACAGAAACTAAAACTATGTCCTATAAAGCACAAGTATAGGCCTTGAATATATAAAACAACTATTTAGGGAAACAACCCTGATAAGCATTACCATGTCTCCATACTGGATACGCATCAAAAACACATAATTAGGTTTTGCTCAAGCAAATAAATCTAGTCATCCCCCTTTCAACCAATACATTAACTGGGGTGGGAGAGATGATCTCAATTCTGAAATATGTATAGATACATCTGAAGTGTCCATATATGTACTTACACTTGTAGGGAAACGCTCTACTCTGGATTGTAGGGTTCTTATGTGGTCACAGAAGCCTAACTCACAGAATCTTGGGGTTAGAATGGGTCATAGTCTCTCACATAATTCCATGAACAGTGAAGCAACATTGACCCCAATTGGACAAGACTTTTCTGATCCTTGTCTTTATCTCATTGTCATTGTCTTCCCCAGACCTGCAGGTTTCACTTTTCCTTCCAATTGTTTGCTGTACTCTACTGCCCCTATTTTGCCTGCCCCAATCTTCCTCCTCATCCCTCAAATACTTATTCGTCATAATTCCATCAGAGCTGTCTTTTTGATGATACTGAATTGTTGACCAACTCCAGCTCCAGGATACAAACCTTAACTAGCTCCCCATTACCTACAGAATAACATGCAAACTCTTCAGATGACATATGAGATGTCTGAAAGAGAGGCAGTCCAGGATCTGGCTCAGTCCACCTTTTAAGTTAATCTCCCCCCATATCCAGTCTTCTACTGCCATACTCTATGATTCTTATTCCCTGGATGCATCCTGCCTTTTTCCCAGGCATGTTCTTCACTCATGCTTTTCCTTTCCCTGGCAATGTTCTCTCCTCATGTCTTCCAGTCTAAAGCTTACTCTTTATCAAATCCTAGTATGAAAGCTACCTCTTCTGCGAAATTTTCCTTGACATCCTCACATTTCTTGTCTTGGTGACAGTCTCTTCCTCATGTGTGCTCCTAGCATGCTTTGTCCTACACCATAGATTTTGGTATGTTGTGCTATAGAAATTCACTCTTTGACAAATTGCCTCCTCACTGTGTTGAAAGCTCATGATTACCCACCTCTGAATCTCAGCACCAGGTAAAGGATTTTATACCTAACTCGGATCTGAAAATTACAATTTAATTTGTAGATGTCTCTGATTATATCATTTTAGGGAGAGTAATCCCAGTTTATCTGTAATAGATGATGTTAACTGAGGATGATTTACTGGGGGATGAAACACGAAGTTGAGTGAATGATTATAAAATATGGTTCTTGCCAAATCTAAATTCAGTAAAATTATTTTCAAAGGAAACTTGGATTTATGTTCTCAATTACTGGCTCAGTAATGACAGTTTTTTGAAAAAGAACACAATGAAACAGAGAACTTGCCAACTAGGACAGACGAAATTCTCAGCCGCTCTTCCAGTAAATCACTCACAGACCTTGCTGTGAAGACTTAGCTGCATAATGAACAATTTCAAGGTTGCAGGGCCAATGGTATAAGCACATCAGAGGCTGAGTCATACTAAAAATAACAATATCAGACTAAAAAGTTGCTTTTAAGAGCAATACTTCATTTTTAAAAGTTAGCACCTTTGGAACTGAAAAAAATTCAAAAAGCACACAAACAAAAAACCCCCATGCTTCCAACATAATAGGCTCTGCTAAACAGCCTTCTTTAGTAAGTTCTAAATGTCTCCTATTAAAGGAAGAACTCAGGAAAACCAAAAGGGTCTCAGATTCACAAATTAAAGAGTAAGACTGAGCAATTATCTAGAAAATGGAAGTTTAAATTAAAATTTTCTTCCATTATCTGGTTTTATCAGTTCAAACATTTACTCCTTGAAGGCAAGACCTCTGTCTTATGCTTTTATCTTACACATCCACTAAACACTGTATTGAGCACATTGAACTCGCTGTTCAATGATTACGTTTTACTAAATAATGAGATACCAGGCTGAATTTCTCCACCTCACATTTCAAGTACAGACACAAGGAAATCCTTTTTTTTTTTTAAGTCTAAAACATTGATAAATGGCCCATAATTATGGGCTGAATTATGCCTCACCAAAATTCCTATGTGGAAGCCCAAATACCTAGTACCTCAGAATGTGGCTAGAGACAGGGCCTTTATTTTACGAAGTAACTAAGTGAAAATGGGGTCATTAGACTGAACCTTAATCCATTTGACTGGTGGTATGTAAGAAGGGATTAGGACACAGACATCATGCAGAGAGGAAAGCCCATGTGAGGACACAGCAAGGCAGCCATTCCCAAGCCAAAGAAAAAGGCCTAAGCAGAAACCAACCCTGTAGACACCTTGATCTTGACCTTCTAGCCTCCAGAATGGAAAGAAATAAATTTCTGTTGTTTAAGCCCCCCTAGTCTATGGCATTTTGTTATGGCAGACCCAGTGAACTAATGTAGCCCACAAATCATGAGTAGTAATTTAAAAGCTCACTATCAGAAGATTTAAGTATTAAATCTGGCCCATGTGCTTAGATCTATACCACACATTTTCTTGTCTTTTTGTTATGAGAGAAGGAGAGAAAATTTACACTTATTTTGAAACTACTAAAATTTGCCTATCACCAACTTGATGTTGGGTAGGAGGCTTCTAAGGAAAAATGTCAAGGATGTTTAAAAAATTAAGAACAAGGCAGAGGATCATAGGGAAAGAGAGGAAAAAATGAAACAAGATGAAACCAGAGAGGGAGACAAACCATAAGAGACTCTTAATCTCAGGAAACAAACTGAGGGTTGCTGGAGGGGAGAGGGGTGGGAGGGATGGAGTGGCTGGGTGGTGGACATTGGGGAGGGTATGTGCTATGGTGAGCACCATGAATTGTATAAGACTGAGGAATCACAGACTTGTACCCCTGAAACAAATAATACATTATATGTTAATAAAAAATAATAATAAAAAAGAGCCTCAAAAAAAAAGACTCATGAATCATAGACCTGTACTCCTGAAAAAAATAATACATTATATGTTAATTGAATTTAAATTACAAATAAATAGTTACCTAAATAAATAAATAAATAACATAAAAGTCTGAAAAAATATGTTGTACAGGACCTGGGGAATATTATTGTGAGCAACCAATCAGATAACACTTGGAAGAATCTCAAAATTCTACAAGTATTGCAAGAGTGATCAATTCTCACCATCCCATTCCAGGTTGTTTCTGTCTGGCAAGTTTGGAATGTACCAGTTAGGGCCCCTAAAGGGGCTCACACCTTGTGCCCACCCCACCCCCACCTCTGACCCCCTCCCCAGGTTCACCTTCCAGGTGGCTCCTCCACTCCCAACTGGCCCGCACAGTGGTGGAGGGCATGGCTAGAACATAGAGAGCCCAACTAAAACACTCTATGCCTTTGTCCTTTAATGGAAAGTCAAAACTAGGGGCAAAAGAGGAAGATCCTTAATACAAAGTACAGAAGTGCAAAGGTTGTTTTTAAAGAACCTGGAAGAGCCCCAGACCAACCTCCCACCTCCATCCTACCCTCACCTGAGAAACCATGGTGGGGGGAACCCAGGAGCCCAGCTTTATCCATGCCACTTTTCACATCCACTCAATCTCTCTCTCTCCCCAACTAGATCTGGCTGGAGATAGTTCCACTGACTGGGGGGACTAAAAGGGCCTAAGATTTGATAAAACTATGTGTTTCCTAGTTCATCGCCCATTTCCACACAAATTTTAATTTCTGGCCTTCCAATGCCACTGCCTCTACTTCCTGTTTTTCTCTTGTGGCTCTAGTAGTCCTTCTCTCCCCACCCTGCCACCTCCAGCCCTGTTAAACACATCCTGTGTCCATCGAAAGTTTCCAGAACTTTCCCTACCTTGAAAAGGTCAGCTTTCTCTCCCCAGAGAGAGGTTTCACCCACACACTTAAGTCACCAAAAGCTAAAGTGACTCACCAGATATTATAGATATAAAAACAATTATGCTGAAAGAGCAGAAGAATAAAGAGGTTAAGGAAAAGATCAAGTATAAAAGGACTGGGAGTAGTGACTCCGCTTTTCTTTATTTCTTTCTTCTTTTTGTACTTTCCTGGAAACACAGAATTCTGAAAAGAAGCTTAAAACTTCCTCCATGCAGCCTGCAGGTCTGAGTGGAAGTCAACAGCCTGTATTTGAATATTTGTTGAAAGGCTGCTTTCATGACTTAGGACATAAAAAACAATACAACAACAACAAAATTCTTATTCTTAATATCAAGAAGCTGCCCGTGTAATTAGTAAGATCACCCTTGTATTTTATTATTCAGATAGCAGCTTTGGGCACCGCTACCACACACACACAACCCATTCATACACACCACAGAATCATAATTAAAAAATGACTGACTTGAAAATGTTCTTGATTTGAGAATGGTGGAGTATTTCTACAACTTAATTAAGCTGTTAGTCAAGAGTTATGTTGGTAAGCATTTCAGGAATTCACCTCATCATACAAAGCAAAATAGAAATAAAAGTTTTTTAAAACAGCATTAACATCCCAACACAGGTCCATGCTAGTGGCAATGGAAGAAATTTTGCAAAAAATGTGCTTTTACTATGTAGTGATCAAAATTTGGCTAGACATTGTTATTTATAGTCTGCATGAAAACATTGGAATCAACTTATTTCACACACTTAAAATATGAGAAATACAATAATAAAAAGGACACAGTAGTTTAATTCTATCACATTTTAAAACCATGTACATTCAAGTACATGATTTGTAGGGAATTGATAACTAGAATCTAGTTGACTGTGGAGTTTTGCCTAAGATTATTATAATGCCTCCAGCTCATAAATTTGCACAAAGGTGACATTATCTTCTTAAATAAAGGGGAACTGAATTCAGAAATGTTAGCTACTCACCAATTTATAATCAATAAAATTTATAAAGCATGAATCTTATATAAAATTCTTAGAATATTACCATTATCTCAGTTAATATTTATGGGATGCCTACTATGTGCCAGATGCTACACTAGAAATTTTTAATGACATATCTCATTTCATCCTTCATCT
This sequence comes from Zalophus californianus, assembly GCF_009762305.2. Taxonomy (NCBI): domain Eukaryota; kingdom Metazoa; phylum Chordata; class Mammalia; order Carnivora; family Otariidae; genus Zalophus; species Zalophus californianus. Next base: position 55,128,172 of record NC_045598.1, read on the forward strand.
TTCATTAATCTATAATCTTTAATTAGTATCTATGGGAAAGGTATTATCTTCAGTTTTAGAAATGATAAGACTCAAAGAAATTACACGATTTCCCCAACATCATACAATTAGTAACTATTAATATAATGAAAAATATTTTCTCTTTACTAAAAAACATTGGGTAAAATGTACCCTAAAACAATCAACAGGAAATTACTGAATGAGATCATGAAACTATTATAGATAAATATTGAGTAAAAGAGCTTAATGAATGTTTTATTTTAAAAGTATACAATTTCTTGAGGCACTTGGGTGGTTCAGCCAGTTAAGCACCTGACTCTTGATTTCAGTTCAGGTCATGATCTCAGGATCCTGAGCTCCAGCCCTGTGATGGGCTCTGCACTGAGCATGAAGCCTGCTTCAGATTCTCTCTCTCCCTCACCCTCTGTCCCACCCCCTGTGCACTCTCTCACTAAAAAAAGGAAAAAAAGGCAAAAGTATACAATTTCTTAAAATATAAACTGAATTCTATAAGAAAGCAAGGAAAGTAATATCTGCAGACTTTTTCCTGCAAAGAGTTTAGACCAACCACAGAGTTAGAGGGCACATTCCCAACACCACTCTCACTTCTGACACCAAGTTCAAACCCTTGGTTCAATAATTAGCTAGGACTTAAAGAACTCACTGAAAGCTATTATACTCAGGATTATGGTTTATTACGGGGAAACTATACAGATTAGAATAAGCCAAGGGAAAAAGTACATAGGGCAGAGTCTAGGGGAAGGACTAAATGCAGAGCTTCCACTGTCTCTTCTAATGGAGTCAGGACAGGTTACTCTCCTGGTATGGTTGTATAACAATACATAAGGAGTACTGCCAAAAAGGGAAGCTCACCTAAGCTTCGTGTCCAGAGTTTTTAATGGGGCTTCATCATATAGGGATGTTTGACTGATTGCCTGCATGGTTAATCTCAGTTTCCATGTTGACCCAAAGCACCCACCTTAAGTCACATTGTTAGCCTTTCTAGAGTGGTCAGCCCCCACCTTAAGACATATGGGTGTGGCCAGCCCTCCACCCCAAATCACACTGTTAGACTATTCAGTATGACCCAAGGCCCTTGAGCAAACAAAGACATTCTATCAGGCACAACATCCCTAGGACCCAAAGATTACCCCCTAGAATAGCCAAGGGCAAAGGCCAGAACTTCTCTCCAAAGCAAGAGATTCTGTACTGTAAATTCTTTCCTACACACTTACTTTATTTGGTTTAGAAAGTATCTAAATTTTTATTTACCCATTCTGAAATGGTGAAAAGCCTGTGATTGACCACTTCCATCTTCTGTCCTCTCACACAAACCATGAGGTCTGGGAGACATGTCAATATTCTTCAGGTTTCCTATTGTCCCTTTCATACCATTATTATTCCTCTTCCTTTCGAGAGGCCTCCTTTTATGAGGTTCATGCCAACCATCTCTCCACACCTACTTACTAACAAATTTCTAACCATTTCCCACTTATACTATTTTAGGAATGTTCTCAGTCTCCCTTTCCATATTAAATCCATAAAGACAAAAGTTTTGCCTCTAAACTCATTAACTTCCCATATTAAAGCTACCTTTACTTCTTTATCCTCTAAAACTATGAGTCTAAAATCTTGAGCTCTGACAGATCATCTCTGATCACAACCTCTTATCCCTTTAGTTCATTACCTCTTTTCTTCCAGATAATAGGCTCTTTGGTCCCTTAATCACCCCTTAGTTCCATCTCTTTCATTTGTAAACCCAATGGACATCTTTCAGACCCTATATTATTTGATCTTTGTTTTGAAATTGACACTTTAATTATGGTTCTTTGAAATGTTCCCATCCCTTGGTTTCAAGGACCCCACTCTTTCCTACTTCTCCTGCCTTACTGACAATTTCCTTCTTACCCTCCCTTATGAACTCCTATTTCTCTGCTCACTCCCTGAGATTCTTTATTGTTTTCTTCTCCCTTCATTCCCTTCCTGGGCTTGACACTGCCTTCAGAATACAGTCAAAATTATACAACATAGAATATGGAACCTTGTATCATCTGAGTCTTGTCTATGTTGAACTGAGTTCTGATTTCCTTTCCAGCTTTGCCTCAGCCAACCTATTGTACACAAAGTGACAAGCTTATCAGTTAATGTAAATTCTTCAGATGTTCCAGGTTTTTCCTATCTCTTTGTCTTTGTTCATGCTGCTTCCCGTGCACAGGCACTTTAAAAGAACTAATTCAACACTGTGGCTCCAAAGGAGGAGCACTTCATCTGTGCAATGCCAATGAGACCCCTGGCCACAACTCTCTGACCACAATGATTGGCTCAGCAAGAGGCAAATGACTCAGGGCAGGCCAATTAGGACCCAGAAAATTCAATTCTGGGACATGGAGCCTCCAGGAAAGCGGATTCTCTCTCTTCTCCTAGTCTGTTTTTGGCTTTGGGGGCCACCATAAATAGTCTGAGAATGGAGCTGATCCAGAGGAAACAAACTGACAGATGGATATTGGTGGTATCATCTGAGCCTGGGGTAAAGCTACCACTGATGCTAGAACTACTGCTAGACCTTGTCATCTCACATGATGAAATAAATTCTCTTTGTGCATATGAAGAGGAAAATTACCCAGAGCAGGCCCAGACCAGCAGGCCCCAGAGGATGGAAAGTTGCTAGCTCAGTCAGTAGAGTAAGAGATAACCAGAAGCCCCACTGGGAGCAAGGGATAACCAGCCATTTCTACTTCTGTGAACAGGCTTCCTGCCACAAGCTTCCTAACTGCTGTTCCTGCCTAAAGCAGCCTCCCCTCCCGGGGCGGGGGGCAGTTTATACCCACCTACCTGCAGTCAGCATGGCCCTTGGCCCTTGGAACCTGACTGCCTGCGCTCCCCTATAAAAGCCCTGTAACCCTGCTGCCTGGGGCTCAGAATTTCCAGTGCGAGCTCGTCTGGGTCCTCTGGCTTAATATAACACGAGTTCTCCTACTTCTCCTACTTCTCCGAGTGTCACTTGGTTTCTCACCAGTCTGATTATTTTTCCACAACACATAAACTAGTTTAGATTTATTTATTTATTTATTTATTTATTTATTTATTTATTTTACTTTCTATAAGAGGAAGTCTAAAAACTGATACTGTGCTCAACAAATACTTGTCAAATAAAGGGAAATGGTAAAGTTAGGAGATTAATGATCTCATAGGACTAAGCTGAGAATTAAGTGATTTACCAATCTGAAATCACCAAGCACAGTGCCTAGCAAAAGGCAGATACTTAAAACTTTCTTTATGTTTCTGTGCCCTTAGCCCTCTCCCTTTCCCCACAAAGTCCACACGACACAATTCAAAATTGCTACCAGTACTTGATTTTATAGTGCTAAGAAAATACATATTCTCGGCAAGATGGCGGAGGAGTAGGAGACCTAGATTTTGTCTGGTCTCAGGAATTCAGCTGAATAGGGATCAAACCATTCTGAACACCTACGAACTCAACAGGAGATCGAAGAGGAGAGTAGCAACAACTCTCTGAACAGAGAAGCGACCACTTACCGGAAGGTAGGACGTGCGGAGAAGTGAATCCGAGACAATATTCGGGAGGATAGACGGTGGGGGAGGGGCCTCCGCCGGCTGCTTCTGGCAAGTGATAGAGCCGCAGAGCACAAAATCGGACCTTTTAGAAGTCGGCTCCACTGAGGGACGTCGCTGCAGTGGCTAAGCAGGGGGTAGAATCCTCCTGGGACAGTGTGGTCTCAGGACCCTTGGGGTCACAGAAAGACGGGGGGTGCCTGAGTGCGGCAGAGCTCCCAGGTATCAGAGCAGGGAAGCCGGCTGCAGAGACAGAGCCGAGGCGCGGGCTCTCAGTGGGGGTAGCCATAAACTGTGATCCGCGGCCCAGTCGGGCCACTGCTCCTCCAGCAGGGACCCAACAAGCGGCAGAGCTGGGGAGACTCCCCTTCCTTCCCAGGGAGGAGCGGCGCGGGAACGCACCGCAGGGATCTGCTGGGTTTGGAGACTCCACACGGGGTCGGGTGCCAGAGATAGCAACGCTCGGTCACAGGCCGGGTGAGCACGGAGTGCGGCCGGAGACCAGGGAGATGGGAGTGACTGCTTTTCTCTGGGGGCACACTGAGGAGCGGGACCCCGAGTTCTCAGCTCCTCCGTGTGGAGATTGGGAGGCCACTATTTTTGCCCTGGTCCTCCAAAGCTGTACCGAGAGCTTGCAGGGAACAAAAGCTCCTGAGAGCAAACCGGAGCAGCTTCCTTAGCCCGGACCAACAAGGGAGGGGCAATTCAGCCTCCAGCAAAGACATTTGGAGGGGCGCCTGGTGGGCTCAGTCGTTAAGCGTCTGCCTTCGGCTCAGGTCATGATCCCAGGGTCCTGGGATTGAGCCTCACATCGGGCTCCCTGCTCTGTGGGAAGCCTGCTTCTCCCTCTCCTACTCCCCCTGCTTGTGTTCCCTCTCTCACTGTGTCTCTCTCTGTCAAATAAATAAATAAAATCTTTAAAAAAAAAAAAGACATTTGGAAACCACAGCAACAGACCCCTCCCCCAGAAGATCAGCACAAACAGCCAGCAAGCCAAGACCAAGTTTACCGATCAAGGAGAAGGGGAGAACTCCAGCGCTAGGGGAATACTGCACATAGAATTCATGGCTTTTTTTTACCATGATTCATTAGTTCATCAAAGTTAATTTTTGTTGACTTTTTTTTTATTTTTCTTTTTCCCTTTTTCAACCAACATCTTATCAATCCCTTTTTAAAAAAAATTTTTTTTTTATTTTTCATTTTTAGAGTCATATTTTATGCCTTCATAGTAGTTACCCTTATTTTTGGCATATATATATAAGTTGTTCTCTCTTTAAAATTTTGAGATACAGTTTCTTCTAACAGATCAAAATATACCCTAAATCACTAGTGTATGGCTTTGTTCTAGTCTCCTGCCTGATCACATTCTCTCCCTTTTTCCTTTTTTTTTTCTTAAATCTTCTTTCTTTTTTCAAACAACTTCTTATCTTATCAAGTCCTTTTATAAAATCTTTTATAATTTTCATCTTTACAGTCATCTTCCATCCCTTCATTGTATCAACCCTTATTTTATACATATATGTCTTTCTTCCTTTAAAATTTTAGGAGGCACTTTTTTCTAACAGACCAAAATACACCCAAAATCTAGTGTGTGGCACTGATCTATGCACTAGCCTGATCATATTTGATCATATTCTGCTTTTTTTGTATTGTTCTGTTTTTGTTTTTATCTTTTTTCTTTTTTTTTCTCTTTCTTTTTTCTTTCTTTCCCTTTCTTTTCCCCTGGTTTCAGGTCTTTTCTGATTTGTATACAGTATATTTGCTGGGGACGTTGTTAACCTGTTAGCATTTTGTTCTCTCATTCATCTATTCTCCTCTGGACAAAATGACAAGACAAAAAAAATCACCTCAGCAAAAAGAACAAGAGGTAGTACCATCAGCCAGGGACCTACTCAATACGGACATTAGTACGATGTCGGACCTAGAGTTCAGAATCATGACTTTAAAGATACTAGCTGGGCTTGAAAAAAGCATGGAAGTTATTAGAGAAACCCTTTCTGGAGAAATAAAAGAACTAAAATCTAACCAAGTCAAAATCAAAAAGGCTATTGATGAGGTGCAATCAAAAATGGGGGCACTAAATGCTAGGATAAATGAGGCAGAAGAGAGAATCAGTGATATAGAAGACCAAATGATGGAAAATAAAGAGGCTGAGAAAAAGAGAGAGAAACAACTACAGGATCACGAGGGCAGAATTCGAGAGATAAGTGATTCGATAAGACGAAACAACATTAGAATAATTGGGATCCCAGAAGAAGAAGAGAGAGAGAGAGGGGCAGAAGGTATATTGGAGCAAATTATAGCAGAGAACTTCCCTAATGTGAGGAAGGAAACAGGCATCAAAATCCAGGAGGCACAGAGAACCCCTCTCAAAATCAATAAAAATAGGTCAACACCCCAACATCTAATAGTAAAACTTACGAGTCTCAGAGACAAAGAGAAAATCCTGAAAGCAGCTCGGGAGAAGAGCTATGTAACCTACAATGGTAGAAACATTAGATTGGCAACAGACCTATCCACAGAGACCTGGCAGGCCAGAAAGGACTGGCAAGATATCTTCAGAGTACTAAACGAGAAAAATATGCAGCCAAGAATACTATATCCAGCTAGGCTGTCATTGAAAATAGAAGGAGAGATAAAAAGCTTCCAGAACAAACAAAAACTAAAGGAATTTGCAAACACGAAACCAGGCCTCCAAGAAATATTGAAAGGGGTCCTCTAAGCAAAGAGAGAGCCTAAAAGCAGCAAAGATCAGAAAGGAACACAGACAACATACAGTTAACAGTCACCTTACAGGCAATACAATGGCACTAAATTCATACCTTTCAATAGTTACCCTGAATGCAAATGGGCTAAATGCCCCAATCAAAAGACACAGGCTATCAGATTGGATTAAAAAACAAGACCCATCAATATGCTGTCTGCAAGAGACTCATTTTAGACCCAAAGACACCCCCAGATTGAAAGTGAGGGGGTGGAAAACCATTTACCATGCTAATGGACACCAAAAGAAAGCTGGGGTGGCAATCCTTATATCAGACAAACTAGATTTTAAAACAAAGACTGTAATAAGAGATGAGGAAGGACACTATATCCTACTTAAAGGGTCTATCCAACAAGAAGATCTAACAATTGTAAATATCTATGCCCCGAACATGGGAGCAGCCAATTATATAAGGCAATTAATAACAAAAGCAAAGAAACACATTGACAACAATACAATAATAGTGGGGGACTTTAACACCCCCCTGACTGAAATGGACAGATCATCTAAGCAAAAGATCAACAAGGAAATAAAGACTTTAAATGACACACTGGACCAAATGGACTTCACAGACATATTCAGAACATTCCATCCCAAAGCAACGGAATACACATTCTTCTCTAGTGCCCATGGAACATTCTCCAGAATTGATCACATCCTAGGTCACAAATCAGGTCTCAACCGGTACCAAAAGATTGGGATCATTCCCTGCATATTTTCAGACCACAATGCTTTGAAACTAGAACTCAATCACCAGAGGAAAGTCGGAAAGAACTCAAATACATGGAGGCTAAAGAGCATCCTACTAAAGAATGAATGGGTCAACCAGGAAATCAAAGAAGAATTAAAAAAAATTCATGGAAACCAATGAAAATGAAAACACAACTGTTCAAAATCTTTGGGATACAGCAAAGGCAGTCCTGAGAGGAAAGTATATAGCAATACAAGCCTTTCTCAAGAAACAAGAAAGGTCTCAAATACACAACCTAACCCTACACCTAAAGGAGCTGGAGAAAGAACAGCAAATAAAGCCTAAACCCAGCCGGAGAAGAGAAATAATAAAGATCAGAGCAGAAATCAATGAACTAGAAACAAAAAGAACAGTAGAACAGATCAACGAAACTAGGAGCTGGTTCTTTGAAAGAATTAACAAGATTGATAAACCCCTGGCCAGACTGATCAAAAAGAAAAGAGAAATGACCCAAATCAACAAAATCATGCATGAAAGAGGAGAGATCACAACCAACACCAAAGAAATACAAACAATTATAAGAACATATTATGAGCAACTCTATGCCAGCAAATTAGATATCCTGGAAGAAATGGGTGCATTCCTAGAGATGTATCAACTACCAAAATTGAACCAGGAAGAAATAGAAAACCTGAACAGACCTATAACCACTAAGGAAATTGAAGCAGTCATCAAAAATCTCCCAAGAAACAAAAGCCCTGGGCGAGATGGCTTCCCAGGGGAATTCTATCAGACATTTAAAGAAGAATTAATACCTATTCTCCTGAAACTGTTCCAAAAAATAGGAATGGAAGGAAAACTTCCAAACTCATTTTATGAGGCCAGCATTACCTTGATCCCAAAACCAGACAAAGACCCCATCAAAAAGGAGAATTACAGACCAATATCCTCGATGAACATGGATGCAAAAATTCTCACCAAAATACTAGCCAATAGGATCCAACAGTACATTAAAAGGATTATTCACCACGACCAAGTGGGATTTATCCCTGGGCTGCAAGGCTGGTTCAACATCCGCAAATCAATCAACGTGATACAATACATTAACAAAAGAAAGAACAAGAATCATATGATCCTCTCAATAGATGTAGAAAAAGCATTTGACAAAGTACAGCATCCTTTCTTGATCAAAACTCTTCAGAGTATAGGGTTAGAGGGTACATACCTCAATATCATAAAAGCCATCTATGAAAAACCTACAACGAATATCATTCTCAATGGGGAAAGGCTGAGAGCTTTTCCCCTAAGGTCAGGAACGCGGCAGGGATGTCCACTCTCACCACTGCTATTCAACATAGTATTAGAAGTCCTAGCCACAGCAATCAGACAACAAAAAGAAATCAAAGGCATCCAAATCGGCAAGGAGGAAGTCAAACTCTCACTCTTTGCAGATGATATGATACTGTATGTGGAAAACCCAAAAGACTCCACCCCAAAACTGCTAGAACTCATACAGGAATTCAGTAAAGTAGCAGGATATAAAATCAATGCACAGAAATCAGTGGCATTCCTATACACCAACAACAAGACAGAAGAGAGACAAATCAAGGAGTCGATCCCATTTACAATTGCACCCAAAACCATTAGATACCTAGGAATAAATTTAACCAAAGAGGCAAAGGATCTGTACTCAGAAAACTATAAAATACTCATGAAAGAAACTGAAGAAGACACAAAGAAATGGAAAAACGTTCCATGCTCATGGATTGGGAGAACCAACATTGTGAAGATGTCAATGCTACCGAGAGCAATCTACACATTCAATGCAATCCCCATCAAAATACCATCCACTTTTTTCAAAGAAATGGAACAAATAATCCTAAAATTTGTATGGAACCAGAAGAGACCCCGAATAGCCAGAGGAATATTGAAAAAGAAAAGCAAAGCTGGCGGCATCACAATTCCGGACTTCCAGCTCTATTACAAAGCTGTCATCATCAAGACAGTATGGTATTGGCACAAAAACAGACACATAGATCAATGGAACAGAATCGAGAGCCCAGAAATGGACCCTCAACTCTATGGTCAACTTATCTTTGACAAAGCAGGAAAGAATGTCCAATGGAAAAAAGACAGTCTCTTCAACAAATGGTGTTAGGAAAATTGGACAGCCACATGCAGAAGAATGAAACTGGACCATTTCCTTACACCACACACAAAAATAGACTCCAAATGGTTGAAAGACCTAAACGTGAGACAGGAGTCCATCAAAATCCTAAAGGAGAGCACAGGTAGCAACCTCTTCGACCTCAGCTGCAGCAACTTCTTCCTAGAAACATCGCCAAAGGCACGGGAAGCCAGGGCAAAAATGAACTATTGGGATTTCATCAAGATAAAAAGCTTTTGCACAGCAAAAGAAACAGTCCACAAAACCAAAAGACAACCGACAGAATGGGAGAAAATATTTGCAAATGACATATCAGATAAAGGGCTAGTATCCAAAATCTATAAAGAACTTATCAAACTCAACACCCAAAGAACAAATAATCCAATCAAGAAATGGGCAGAAGAAATGAACAGACATTTTTCCAAAGAAGACATCCAAATGGCCAACAGGCACATGAAAAAGTGCTCAACATCACTCGTCATCAGGGAAATCCAAATCAAAACCTCAATGAGATACCACCTCACACCCGTCAGAATGGCTAAAATTAACAAGTCAGGGAACGACAGATGTTGGCGGGGATGTGGAGAAAGGGGAACCCTCCTACACTGTTGGTGGGAATGCAAGCTGGTGCAACCACTCTGGAAAACAGTATGGAGGTTCCTCAAACAGTTGAAATTAGAGCTACCATTCGATCCAGCAATTGCACTACTGGGTATTTACCACAAAGATACAAATGTAGGGACCCAAAGGGGTACGTGTACCCCAATGTTTATAGCAGCAATGTCCACAATAGCCAAACTGTGGAAAGAGCCAAGATGTCCATCGACAGATGAATGGATAAAGAAGAAGTGGTATATATACACAATGGAATATTATGCAGCCATCAAAAGGAATGAGATCTTGCCATTTGCAACGACGTGGATGGAACTGGAGGGTGTTATGCTTAGTGAAATAAGTCAATCAGAGAAAGACATATATCATATGACCTCACTGATATGAGGAATTCTTAATCTCAGGAAACAAACTGAGTGTTACTGGAGTGGTTGGGGGTGGGAGGGATGGGGTGGCTGGGTGATAGACATTGGGGAGGGTGTGTGCTACGGTGAGTGCTGTGAATTGTGCAAGACTGTGGAATCACAGATCTGTACTTCTGAAACAAATAATGCAACATATTTTAAGAAAAAAGAAAAAGAAGAAGATAATAGGAGAGGAAGAATGAAGGGGAGTAAGTCAGAGGGGGAGACAAACCATGAGAGATGATGGACTCTGAAAAACAAACTGAGGGTTCTAGAGGGGAGGAGGGTAGGGGGATGGGTTAGCCTGGTGATGGGTATTAAAGAGGGCACATTCTGCATGGAGCACTGGGCGTTATGAACAAACAATGAATCATGGAACACTACATCAAAAATTTATGATGTCATATATGGTGATTAACATAACAATAAAAAATTTAAAAAAAAGAAAATACATATTCTCAAATATTTCAATTATCAAATCCTAGACCTTTTTCTCCATAAATCCTTTCCTCCTATTAAAAACCACAACTGTAACAGCATCTTAAAATGTTTTTCCACTTTCCATGCAAAAACATAATATTTAAAGTAAAAGATTGTTAGATCTGACTTTATATTTAAAATTTCTGCATGTTAAAAAACATCATAACAAAATTTTAAAACATATTGAACTTGGGAAACTGCCCAACATATGTAAACGCAGAGTATTTTAAAAATCTTGCAAATCGGGCGCCTGGGTGGCTCAGTTGGTTAAGCGACTGCCTTCGGCTCAGGTCATGATCCTGGAGTCCCAGGATCGAGTCCCGCATCGGGCTCCCTGCTCAGCAGGGAGTCTGCTTCTCCTTCTGACCCTCTTCCCTCTCGTGCTCTCTGTCTCTCATTCTCTCTCTCTCAAATAAATAAATAAAATCTTAAAAAAAAAAATTCTTTAAAAAAAAAAAATCTTGCAAATCATTAAGAAAAGGACCCATAATGAAAACAAAATATGTGTTGGATATAAACTGTCCATTTGCAAAAGAATAACTACAACTGACCATTAATTATATTTTTAATATCAACAAAGTATTCAAAGGCATATATATGCATTAAACCAACAAGATATGAATTTCTCCCTTATATTGGTAAGTTGGAGAAAGGAGCAAAGAAATATGTATACATATGTTCTGCTGGTGCAAGAGTAAATTGTTAGGATGGTAACTTACAATTTACAGAAAATCTTTAAAAATATATAATCTATGGCCCCACAATTCCACTTTCAAAAATTTATATTTAGAAATTAATCATAGAAATCCATAATTAGAAATGATATAAATGTAACAATAGTCTTTATAACAGTGTGAAAAATTAAAACTAGAATAATGGCATCTATTATTTGTTTACTTATTGTCAAATCTCAATTTCACACACATTGCCTCACTTATTCTTTATTCTATAGATTTAAAAATTGGATTCAGAGACCTTAAGCATCTTGGTCAAAATCATAAAGCTATTAAGTGGCAGATTCAGAATTGAAGCCCAGTTATATTTGTTTCCAAAACCTAGGTCTTTACTATTATTTTTAGATTTTCTTGTCTAAATTCTTATCTAGCCATATGATGTTATATATAATGCATCTATTAAAAGTGACATAAAGGAATATTAATGACATAGGAAAATGTTTATGATATTTGTATTAGTTGAAAAAAACATATTGTAAGACTTTACATAGAGAATTATTTTTTCTTAACAAGATAAAGTATGGGTCTATGTTCACAGAAGAAGATCTGTGATAAAATGTCTTAAAAGGTGGTTATCTTGGAATATTTTTACTGCTTTATACTCTTGTATTTTCTAAATGCACAAAGACTAACACATAGAGAATATATAGGAATATGTATTATTTTTGCAGCCAAAAAGTTATTTAAAAACTTCAATATGGCCAATATGGCCTCTTCTTGCGAGATTTGAAAAGTCAAAAGCCTTTTTAAAATAAAAAAATTAAAATGTCTTTCCATTTAACACCCAAAACAGTTTTCACAAAAGTACATAAAGCTAAATACAATAATAACTTAATGATTTCAAAAGTTAAGGATAAATAGAAAAGCTGAAAGTAGACAAAAGAAAGATTGTTGATAATTTTCGAGCAAACCCCTTTAAAATCCTTCTGTTCTCTTCTTTCAGGATGAGGCACTTTTTCCAGAGGGAGGGGCCAAGACCTGCTTCTGTGAATAAGAGCTGGAGCTTCTCCAATTAGCTTGCTCTCCAAGATGGTTTACAAATACAATACAATCTGTTTTAATCTTAAAGCAGGAAAAATCTGAAATGAGCAAGACATTTAAATTTTGACTTCAAGACTCCTAAGTACAGATTGTATCTGAGAGTGGAAATAATAGATTAGTTGTTCCTATGACTCAAAATCAGATATAAATATTTTTATTGCAATAACTAGTGAGGATACAACCAATTGAATTAAAATAGAATCTCAAATGCTGAATTGAACATAGAATTCCTGCTTAGATTAACTTAGTGTTACCTTATAACTCCAAAATCAGGTTTTCAACTTTTGTAGAACAGTGATATAAAGTGAGTTTAACATGATTTTGAAATATTTATATATTTTTGGGTCACCTGAGTGGCTCAGTCATCAAGTGTCTGCCTTTGGCTCAGGTCATGATCCCAGGGTCCCGGGACCAAGCCTGGCATCTGGGTCCCCTGCTCAGCAGGGAGCGTGCTTCTCCCTCTCCCTCTGCTACTCCCCCTGCTCATGCTCTTTCTCTCTCTGTCAAATAAAATAAATAAAATCTTAAAAAAAAAAAAGAAATATTTATACATTTTCTTTGAAATTTTGCAAAGGGATTCAGTTACTTTTTTAAAAAGTTCCCAGAAATCTTAGTATTTTAAACTACTTAAAAAATACTTTAAAACTAAATGAGAAAAATATTATTATTATAGTCCTCACAGACCAGTGACAAACCACAATCAAAGGTGGGCAGAGGAGTGTAGGCAGGAAAGGTAGAAAGAAGAGAAGAAAGAGAGAGAGAAATCAGAATGAATTGAATGGGAGGGGGGAGGGGATTAAAGAGCAAATAAGTTATTTATAAATAAGAAAAAATAATCACAAAAGGTTTTATTATACAAATAAGAATATGTCATAGATATCTCTTTTGTTATTTTCTTTTTGGTACCATGTAGAGAAAGAAGGTAAAACTAAGAGAAAGGGGGTAGGGAGAAAGAGCAAAGACACATGTGTGAGGTATGTTGCTAGATGTTTTATCTCCATTATTTTATTAAGGAATAAACCACTTTTAACGGGACTGTGTTAGGGCATAACCTCATTCAATCTTCCCCACAGGCTTAAGAAAGAGGTATTATTATCCCCATTTTATAAATGAAAAAAACTGACACTCAGATAGATTAAGTAATTTGACAAAGTTACTTAGGTAGTGAGAGGTTAATTTTTCTTTTCCTTTCCAATCCAGGATCTTTCTACTGCCCCTCACAGCATAACAAAATCAAAAGCTATACATGTGCTTCATGGGGAGAACCCAAGCAGAGTGAATATCCTGTCTGTGATTCAAGACAAATTTGACAGTCTGCTAAGAGATAAACAATCTTTAGATTGTTTGAAAATGAGTAACATAACTTAGGGTATAATGCTGGGAAGAATTTTCGCTTCAAAAGTAAAATTAAAGGTGAATAGATAATGAAAATATAAAGATCATACTAAAGGGTTCCACTGTCTTATTTGGGTTCTCTCAAAAGCAGAACAAGCAAAGACAAGGGTTTTGGTACAAGGAGTTTATTCAGCAAGTTATCTTATAAAGTGTGATGAGGAAGTAAAGCAAGAAAAGAAGAAAATTTAATATGTTAATGAGTGGGTCACTGCTCCTGGCAACTGGAGCTCAGTTCCCATGGGTAGCTCTGAGAGTTGATGGAATTGATGTAGAACACACAGCAGAATTTTCTCTTCTATGGGTAAGGAAGCTAGGGTATTTATCTGCAACACTCATCCCTCATCGATTAATAGTTATTCTGTGTCATTATATCCCTGGCACTTCCACTCTGCCCACAAATGGGCTAAGCTCACTCTTGAAACCAGAGAAAGTCTCCAGGCAGAGAGCACAAATGCTTGAGGTTAAGATGCCATTGGCATATAAAGGAATTCTCCATGAAGCTGCAGGTGACCTAAAGAGTGGACTGAGGGAGTACAGGCAGGACATCGACAGAGTTGGCCATAGCGACCAATAAATAATACCATGTGTGTGTGTAACTTCAGTAAATAAAACACAGTTTTAGAAGTAGATTCAATAGAATAAAATGAGGAGAAAAGTGATATTCTCTAACTTGTATTCATCCTCCTACCACTTGGTGGCAGTATACCAAAGTTTAGATGGAAAGAGAAAGAAAGAAAGAAAGAAAGAAAGAAAGAAAGAAAGAAAGAAAGAAAGAAAGAAAGAAAGAAAGAAAGAAAGAAAGAAAGAAAGAAGAAGAAGAAAGAAAAGAAAAGAAGAAGGAAGAAAGAAAAGAAGAGAAAAAGAAGAAAGAAGAAAGAAAGAAAGAAAGAAAGAAAGAAAGAAAGAAAAGAAAGAAAGAAAGAAAGAAGAAAGAAAGGAAGGAAGGAAGGAAGGAAGGAAGGAAGGAAGGAAGGAAGGAAGGAAGGAAGGAAGGAAGGAAGGAAGGAAGGAAGAAAGAAAGAAAGAAAGAAAGAAAGAAAGAAAGAAAAAAAGAAAGAAAGAAAAGAAAGCCTTGAAAAGAAAGAAAGATTGACTTGAAATGACACCAAATATCCCATGATAATGGCTGCTAAACAACTTCCTCAAAATGTGCCTTTTTCCGGTTGGAGATTAAGCTACTACTATATTGTAGGGTTTTCAGAAGGGTTTTCTCCAGTGCTTCCCTTCTGCCCCTGGCCCTGACCATTTTTACACCTATTACAATCATGAAATTACTATTACAGTGCAGTGAAATTATTGAATTAATGCTTAAACCACTTTCTTTGTATGTCTCTTTATGCTGCTATTTGAGGTCTGATTTGTCTCTTTATATTGGCATTCTTTATTATAGAACAGAAAGATCTTTCTTTTTAGTAAGAGAGGAGCTGTTTTCCTAAAAATTCTAACCAAGAATTATTATAAATGCTGATAAAATAACCATTTTTTTATTCACTTCTTGTGTTATACTCACATTTCTTCTTAAGCTAATTACAGTGATTCATTTAAAAACCTAAGTAAATGTAATTAAAAGCTTGTATAAAATACCATCATTATTTTTGAACTAAATGCAAAATTAAATATTGATAAATTGTTATTAATCCTAAAAGGATTGTTATACTCTCACACTCCCCTTCTACTTTCTTTTTGGTTTCCTCCTACTGATTTGATTGTTTCTATAGTGGGCTCTTCTTTCTCTCCTCACTTTTTAAATGTTGATATTTTCCAGGGTTCTGTATTCCAACTTCTATTTTCCCTCAACCTAGTCACTTCCCCTAAGCAATCTCACCCATGACTAACGTTCATAATCTTCCACTTACTGACAATTCCTAGACTTATATTCCTAGCCCCATCACTCCCCAAAGCTCCAGTTTTATTTTCTGATTGCCTATTAAACATCTCCACTGGAGGTCCACACACTGCAAATTCAACATGTCCAGAAGTTATTTTTTTTAAAGATTTTATTTACTTATTTGAGAAAGAGAGAGAGAGAGAGCGAGAGAGAGCATGAGCAAGGTGTGCGAGGAAAGGGAGAAGCAAGCTCCCCACTGAGCAAGGAGCCCAATGCGGGGCTCAATCCCAGGACCCTGGGATCATGACTTGAGCCAAAGGTAGATGCTTAACTGACTGAGCCACTGAGGTGCCCCCAGAAGGTAAACTTGTTCCCAAACTTGTTCCATCCCACAGCCTTTTCCCTTTCACCTGGTCATTGAGAACGAAATATTGAAATCATTTTAATGTGAATAATCATATTACTAATTGAGTTCCTACCTTGTCCCAGGCACTGAGTCTTTTATGTGCATCACCTTATTTAATGCTCAAAACAAGCCTATGAGGTAAGTACTAGAGTTAATATCATTTTACAAATGAGGAAACAGAGACTTGTCCACAGCAACATGGCTAGTAGGTAGAAGAACTGGGATTTAAACTCAGGCAGTATGTTTTCAGAGTCCATACTACTAATCCACACTGGTAATGATAACAGCACCAAATATCCATATGTGTCTAACCCTTTTCCCACCTCCCTCACTGTTAGGTTGGGGCCATCCATCTAGTTCTGGCCAGTGAAATAAGAATGGAAATGATGCATATGTCTTCCAGGCCAATGTATTTAAGAAATGGTATTCCTCTCAATGTCTTTTTTCCTCAGCTATGGCAACCTTAGAGGCGATGAATTGCAGATGGCATAGCTACAAGATGAAGAAGACTCCATATGAGTAAGGATAAAACCTCTGCAGTAAGCTCTGGAGATTTCAGGGTCTGTTGTGAGCCTAGTGTATCCTAGCCTATCCTAACTAATACAGGTAATATGCCAATAAATTTCTCTCTCTCCTTTACTTTCCACATTCAATCAATCAGCAAATCTCATTCCTCCTTAATTCTTCTTCCTCTCTGTTTTTTGCACAGTGCCTAAGGCTAAGCCCTCATTGTCTTTCTAGTTGGGACAGCTACCACAATCTTCTAAATGACTGATCTTCTTGCCCCCATCCTCAGCCATCTCCAATCCATACTCCACAGTGCAGCCCAGAGTGCCCCTTCTAAAATAATATATTAATGCCCTGTTCTCCCTTGACATTTTTAAATGGCTTCCCATGCCCCAGTAGATAAGGCCCTAATTCTGCAGTATGGGCTACAGGATCCTTGGCCACTAACCTCAACTTATATTCATCCCATTCAGGTTCCCAAAGGTACCTTATTCTGCTTTTCTAATATGTTTCTCCTCCTGGGAATGCCTCTTCTATGCATCTTTAGAAATTCAACTTAGGCGGCATCTGGGTGACTCAGTTGATTAGGTGTCCAGTTCTTGATTTCGCCTCAGGTCATGATCTCTCCTCAGGTCATGATCTCAAGGTTGTAGGATCAAACCCCATGTTAGGCTCCACGCGCAGCACAGAATTTGTTTGTCCCTTTCCCTCCCCCACACTTGTGTTCTTTCTATCTAAAATAAATAAATAAAATCTTTAAAAAAAAAGAAATTCAACTTAATTGTTGCCTTTTAGGAAGAAATCCTCCCTGACACTTTGTTCCATCTCTTCTTTTTTGTGTTCCCATGGCCCTCTTTTTTCTAGTCCTTATGCACTGCGTGTAGCTCTTTATTCCCATGTCTGTGTTCATCTCACTGTCAGATTCATGTTAATGT
Source organism: Zalophus californianus (assembly GCF_009762305.2). NCBI lineage: Eukaryota > Metazoa > Chordata > Mammalia > Carnivora > Otariidae > Zalophus > Zalophus californianus. The sequence continues at coordinate 55,145,709 of NC_045598.1, forward strand.
CTTCACTACCATGCACAAGGTCTGGCACATACTAGATAATTAAACCTCTGTTGAATGAAATAATGAATATGTGAATAAGTGAATAATATTTTTAGCTATAATAATTTCTTACATAGCTTGTAGGAAAAGCAGGATCATTAAAAAAGCCATAAAATTGCCTTCTCTGGCTGTGGTATACAGTTTGCCGAAATAGTCCCTAATGAATCATACCTCCCAGTACTCACACTTTATGTAAACCATTCCCACGTTGAATCTGGACTGGCCTTGTGGTTAGTTTTAGTTAATAGAATGTGGAAGAAGTGATGCTGTGCAGCTTTTAAGATTGGGCTTAAAATATCTGCAGTTTCTAACTTCTTTGCTTCAGAGACTCCTCTTTGGAAACCAGGCAACATGCTTGGAGCAGCCCAAGCTGTGGAGAACATACAAGGAGGAAAACTGAGGCACTCTGTTTAACAGTCCCAGCTGATTTCCCAAATGCCAGCCAGCACAAGCTACGAGCTCCATGCATGAGTCATTTTGATATTCCAAACAAGATGACTGCATGCCCCATCAATATCATGGGGGACAGAAGAACATCTCAGCTTAGCCTAATCAACAGCTTCTTTCCTATGCTGGCTTAATGTGGTCATGTCTTCTATACATGTAATGACCAAAGTAACGATTCTGCTGCCTTGCAAGTCCTTGTCATGCCAGGCTGATTACCAGTGTCTGCCAATGTCTTTGCTAATGCTGCTGGTACTTAATGTTGAGAGTGCAGATGTCTACACTGGGGTGTGTTCTCAGGTCACTACAGAAATTTTGTCATGGATACTGCTGACTTCTTGCACTTCAGTGTCCCACAGAGATCATTGTAAAACAGCTCTTCTGATTGACTCACATTTTTATTATACTCCTTTCACTCTAGGACTCAGGCATGAATCTATGGGGTCATGGCCAAAAACCAATCTGAGAGATAGACAGAAATAGTGCTACATTCATAATCATTTCTCGTCCTTTATCCTGGACATTGTCCTTAAATCATACTTCTGTGCCATGACATTCCCTTCCCTTGGATTGAAATCTTTCCAGACAGGCACCAAGTCCTTCATGGAAACAAATCCTAGGATAGAAGCTCACCAGACCTTTAGACATTATCTAGAGAAGGCCAAAACCAAGAGGTCCAACATGCTCAGATTCTAGTGAATTAAGACTGGAGACATTTATTGTTTGTTTGTTTGTTTAATCAGTGCAGAGTACCTCTCCTCTACTCATCTTCATTTACTAACAGCTACCCTTCTGCTTGGGGAAACTGCCCTTCCCTCTTCCCAATTAGCTGTGGTTGGACTGTCAATTATAGTACAGGGATACTAGCCCACAGGGATAGGAACACCACCCTGTTCTGGTCAATCATAGTACTTCATGCCTCTAGGAAAAGGGATTATTCTAAAGGATGAGTAAAGGCCCCATGATAGGGCAATCAGAGTCCTTCTTTGAGATTTTTTTCAGGAAGACCACTCCTTCATTCTATAGTTCTATAGAGGCATAAAATACAGTTGTAATCTGGGCTTCTATGTGAAAGATACTTGGAGAGAGCAAAGTCTAGAAGAATTAAGCAGATGAGAGATGAATGATATGAAAAAGAATGAGTCCTGGTCAAGTTAGAAGTTAGAAGTGTCAAGTTAGAAATTCTCTCCCTGAGATACCTGAAGTGATCTGCTCCCCATAGAAATTTCATTAGTGCTATAACATGCCCCATTCTTCCCCCATTAATTCTCACTTTTTACTTAGGTAGTTTGAGTTGGATTTCTATCAGGTATAGTAAAAAAAAATTCTGACTATTGCAAAAGCTTAGTATAGTACTTGTTATGTTGTAAGACTAACTAGTTCGCTTCTAATTGCTCTCTACTTTAGCATTTTGGGATTGATAAAATCTACTACTTGGTTTTACTATGTTTGTATCTATGTAATAATACTATATGGGATACCTATTGTATCCAGTCTTTCTCTGAGAGCTGTTTCTCACATTTACCCCCTATGGTGGATGAAATGATTCAGCCTCATCCTTCCCAATCCTCTGCATCCCACTCTGACTATAGCTTCACCCTGGGCAGAAAGTATTTTTCTGCCCCTTGACTTATTGTTTAGCCATGTGATTTACATTGACCAATGCCATGAGAGTAGGAGTGGCAGCATTAAGATGGTTCTCAGTCTAAACTTCAGAGGCCTCCCACAAGCTCTGGCTAGCTTACTGGCCCCAGGGAGGATGACCAAGGTGTGGAATACAGATATCCTGGTCACCACAGTCTGAAGTAGAGCTGCACCAGCCAATCAGCACATCATGGAAATAAATGACAGTTGTTTTAAATCACTAGTTTGGGATGTTTGTTATACAGCATTAAAGTGATAATAGCTAGCTGATATACCTGTCACCCCTCTCCATTCCCAATCATATTGTTCCCACAGGACTTACAAACTTCTTATAAGATCTGTAATATCCTCTTGTAAGATCCTGTCATCAGTTGGTCCAGAGGCTGACTGGGCTACTTAGAACTGCTCTCAATGTTTTGAACTCGGAAGGAGAATGTCAGGCAATCTTTCTATGGCAGGATGTTTAAGGTGTAAAACTTGGGAGTTATCATCAGCCTGTAGAGAAAGTACATTTGCAGAGAGAAAATGAGTCAGGAGGCAAAGAGCAACACCTAGTGGTTTTTTAGAGTCCCTGGTTGGCAGTTTTTATTAAGGCTTTGCTGCATCCTTACCCTTCCTTACGTTCTCTGAACCAATAAATTCTCCTTTGTTTGACTAAGCTATTTGGGTTGGGTTTAATTACAATCAAAGGAGTATGGGCACATTCACATTTTTTCTTTTTTTTTATTGTGGTAAAAAACAGATAGCATAAAATTTACCATCTTAACCATTTTTAAGAATGGAGTGCAGTAGTGTTAACCAAATGCATGTTATTGTACAATAGATCTCTCAAACATTTTTGTCTTGCAAAACTGAAATGTTATATCCATGAAACAATTTTTCTTTTCCGTCTCCTCTCTACCCCTGGCACTACCATTCTACTTTCAGTTTCTGTGAGTTTAACTACTTTAGATACCTCATAGAAATGGAATCATTCAGTATCTGTCTTTTTGTGACCAGTTTATTTCATTTAGCATAATGTCCTCAAAGTTCATCCATGTTGTAACACCTGATGGAATTTTCTTCTCTTTAGACTGCAAAATGTCCCATTACATTTATATGCCACAATTTCCTTATTCATTCATCCACTGATGGCCATTTAGATTGTTTCTACCTCTTGGCTATTGTGAATAATGCTGCAATGAACATAAGTGTGCAAATATACACTTATTTTCTTAGTGGATTCAAGCTAATAATTATTTATACAATCTTTTCTTTTGTACTTTGGAAGGAAAAAAATGAACGAAATATGGATAACAATAACAATGGTTTGGGGACATGACTACCCACCCATGAAACATACTCCTGAGCTTTCCCACCTCAGGGCCTTTGCTCATACTATATCTTCTACCTGTCAATATCCCATTCTACCCATATTTTAGGGGCTATCTTAAATGCCATGTCCTCTATGGAGCTTCTAAGATGCACCCAATGGAGAATCACCTTCTTAAGCTTGAACCTCCATGAGGTGTGCTTGCCTCTCTATGTCTCTTATCATGTTTTACTTAGCTCATTGTCCATTTTTCTGTTGCAATCTTTCTGAAGAAAAAGTGTCTAATTTAAATTATCTGTATTTCCCCAATTACCCTTTCAAGTGATAACAGGCACTGAATAAATATTTGTGAAATTGTGTGGTTCCCCATCCAAACCCTTGAGTTAAAACTAGATCTCTTTATTTTTTTGTTCAAGTAAGCCCATTTATTCTAATTCACTTACTTTAGACAGGAAGTTCATATTTCAATCATTGCCCATCATTTGACTGAAATTAAACCACTAAGTTAGAATTTGATGAATGACTCAGTCAGCTAGTTTTTTTAAAGGTCAACGTATTTGTTGCCAAAAGGTCAACAGGTTGAATGTCATCATCCCTTAGGTTAAGGTCTATGTTAGCATCAAGATTCTTTAGCTTTGTGAAATAGGCAGTTAATTATTTTTCCAATCATAAATAAACGCATTCCCTAATAACCTTCTTTGGATAGTTGGTAGAAAATTTGCCCTGGTTTATTTTTCCTCAGGCCCCTCCCCCAGAAGATCATAGATCTTTGCATAGCAATGTTCTGGGCACTGTCCTAGGGCTTCTCCCCATTTCGATCTCTAGTTTATATCTACTTTCTTGGTAATCTCACTCATATTTGTGGCTTTAAATTCCATCTGTGTGCAGGTGACACTCAAAATTTTATATCCCACCTGTTTCTCTCTCCTCTGAATTTCAGCTTGATGTGACCAGCTGCCTACTGAACATCTCTGTCTGGAGGCATATTAGGCACTCTAAACTTAACATGTCCCAAAACAAATTTCTAATTCCCTTCCCCATTCCACTGCAAAATATTTTCCTCTTCAAGTTTTACCCCATCTCAAGTTTTCCCCAACCTTACTAGTTGCTTAGGCCAGAATCACTGGAGTCAAATCATTGTCATTCCTCTATTTAGACCCTCCAATGGAGGTTGGGTCCAAGATGGCAGAGAAGTAGGAGACCTTAGTTTTGTCTGGTCCCAGGAATTCAGCTAGATAGCTATCAAATCATTCTGAACACCTGTGAACTCAACCAGACATCGAAGAAAAGAATTGCTGCAATTCTACAAATAGAAAAGTGACCATTTTCTGCAAGGTAGGAGGTGTGGAGAAGTGAATCCGAAGTGATATCTTAGAAGATAAACCACAGGGGGAGGGAGTTTCCATAAGCTGGCTACCGGAAAGTGATATAGCAGTGGAGCACAAAATCAGAATTTTTAGGAGTCTGCTCTGATGAGGGACTTCCCTGCCTGAAAGACACTCAGGTGGTATAGTGGGGCAGAAACCTAGGTGGGACAGTGTGGTCTCAGGATCCCTGGGGTACCAGGAAGACCGGGGGTGCCTGAGTGCAGCAGAGTTCCCAAGTTTCGGAATGGGGAAGCCGGCTATAATCAGTGAGCCCAGGAATGGGCTCTCAGCTTGGTGTTGTCATAAACCATGAACTGTGTTGGTTGGGCAACCACTCTCTGAGCAGGGGCCCAGCAGGCAGCAGGACTGTGGTGAGACTCCCCTCCCTCCCCCCAGGAGGAGTGGTATGGGGGCAGGCCACAGGAGTCTGCAGGGTTTGGAGACTCAAAGCAGGGTCACATGCCTGAGATAGAAATGCTTGGTCACAGGCTGGGTGAACCTGGAGTGCAGACTGCAGACATAGACCAGGGAGACAGGAGTGATTGACTGTTTTTCCCTGAGGGCACACTGAGGAGCGGGGCCTGGAGCTTTCGGCTCCAGGGCTGGAGATTAGGAGGCTGCCATTTTCATTTTCATTTTCATCCTCTAAAGCAGTGCGGAAAACCTTCAGGGAACAAAAGCCACATTGAGCAATCCAGAACCGCTTACTTGGCCTGGCCCCCTGGCAAGGGCAGAGCAGTTCTGCCTGGGGCAAAGACACCTGAGAATTAGCCCCTCCCCCAGAAGATCAGCAAGAACATCTGGCTAAGACCAAGTTTACCGATCATACAGAACTGCAAAACTCCAGCGCTAGTGGAAAATAGTATAAAGAATACATGGTTTTTTGTTCATGTTTCTTTACTCTTTCAATTTTAATTTTTTTCTCTTTCCTTTTCAACCAATTTCTTATTTTATCAACTATTTTTTAAGTCTTTTTTAATTTTCATCTTTACAGTTACATTCTATCCTTTCACTGTATTTCATTTTACTTTTGTGTGTAAATATATACAAGTTTTTCTTTCTTTACAATTTTGGGATGTAATTTCTTCTAGCAAACAGACCAAAATACACCCAAGATATAGGGTATTGCTCTGTTCTTTTCATCTATTTGTTTATATTCTTTGTCTGTGTTTTAATTTTCATTTTTACAGTTACATTCTATCATTTCATTGTATTTAGTTTTATTTTTGTATATATACAAGTTTTTCTTTCTTTACAATTTTGTGATGTAGTTTCTTCTAACAAACAGACCAAAATACAGGTAGGATCCAGTGCATTGCTCTGTTCTGTTCACCTGTCTGATTATATTCTTCCTTTTTTTTTTTTGCCTTTTAATTTTCATTTTTACAGTTACATTCTATCCTGTCAATGTATTTAATTTTATTTGTATATAATATGTGTGTGTGTGTGTGTGTGTGTGTGTGTGTGTGTGTGTGTGTGTGTGTGTTTCTTTCTTCACAATTTTAGGATCTAGTTTTCTAACAAAAAGACCAAAATACACACAGGGTCCAGTGTATTGCTCTGTTCCATTCACCTATCTGATTATATTCTCTTTTTTTCTTCCTTTTTTTACTTTTTACTTTTTTTTGGTTTCAGGTCTCTTCTGATTTGCTTAGTGTATATTTCTCTGGGGGCATTGTTACCCTTTTAGTATTTTGTTCTCTCGTTCATCTATTCTTCTCTGGACAGAATGACAAGATGGAAAAACTCACCTCAAAAAAGAAAACAAAAGGCAGTACTGGCTGCCAGGGACCAAATCAGTATGGATATAAGTAAGATGTTGGAACTAGAGTTTAGAATAACTATTATAAAGATACTAACTAGGCTTGAAAAAAGCATGGAAGATGCTAGAGTATCCCTTTCTGGAGAAATAAAAGAACTAAAATCTAATCAAGTCAAAATCAAAAAGCTTATTAATGAGATGCAACCAAAAATGGAGGCTCTAGGGATGCCTGGGGCCTCAGTTGGTTAAATGTCTGCCTTCAGATCAGGTCATGAGCCCAGGGTCCTGGGATCAAGTTCTGCATCAGGCTCCTTGCTCAGTAGGGAGCCTGCTTCTCCCTCTGCCTGCCACTCTCTCTCTCTCTAACAAATAAATAAAGTCTTTAAAAAAAAATGGAGGATCTAACTGCTAGGATAAATGAAGCAGAAGAGAGAATTAGTGATATAGAAGACAAAATGATGGAGAATAAGGAAGCTGAGAAAAAGAGAGAAACAACTACTGGATCATGAGGGGAGAATTCAAGAGATGAGTGATACCATAAAGTGAAATAATATTAGAATAATTGGAATCCGAAAAGAAGAGGAAAGGGAGAGAGAGGGGCAGAGGTATATTGGAGCAAATTATAGCAGAGAACTTCCCTAAACTGGGGAAGGAAAAAGGCATTCAAGTCCAGGAGGAAGAGAACCCCCTCAAAATCAATAAAAATATGTCAATACCCCGACATCTAATAGTGAAGCTTGCAAATCTCAGAGACAAAGAGAAAATCCTGAAAGCAGCTTGGGACAAGAGGTCCATAACCAATAAGGGTAGAAACATTAGACTGGCAACAGACCTATCCACAGAGACCTGGAAGGCCAGAAAGGACTGGCATGATATATTCAGGGTGCTAAATGAGAAAAATATGCAGCCAAGAATATTTTATCCATCAAGGCTGTCATTCAAAATAGAAGGAGAGATAAAAATCTTCCAGGACAAAGAGAAACTAAAAGAATTTGTGATCACTAAACCAGCCCTGCAAGAAGTATTAAACAGGATCCTTTAAGGAAAGAGCCCAAAAGTAACATAGACTAGAAAGGAACAGAGACAATATACAGAAATAGTGACTGTACAGGCAATACAATGGCACTAAATTCTTATTTTCAATAGTACTCTGAATGTAAATGGGCTAAATGCTCCAATCAAAAGATACAAGGTATCAGATTAGATAAAAAAGCAAGACCGATCGATATGCTATCTGCAAGAGACTCATTTTAGACCTAAAGGCACCTCCAGATTGAAAGTGAACTATGGAAAACTATTTATCATGCTAATGGACATCAAAAGAAAGCTGGGATAGCAATCTTTATATCAGACAAATTAGATTTTAAACCAAAGACTGTAATAAAAGATAAGGAAGGACACTATATCATAATTAAAGGGTCTATCCAACAAGAAGATCTAACAGTTGTAAATATTTATGCCCCTAACATGGGAGCAGCCAATTATATAAACTAGTTAATAACAAAATTAAAGAGACACATCAATAATAATACAATAATAGTAGGCGACTTTAACACCCCACTCACTGGAATGGACAGATCATCTAAAGAGAAGATCAACAAGGAAACAAGGGCTTTGAATGACACACTGGACCAGATGGACTTCACAGATATATTCAGAACATTTCATCCTAAAGCAACAGAATACACATTCTTCTCACACGCACATAGAACATTCTCCAGAATAGATCAAATCAGGTCTCAACTGGTACCAAAAGATTGGGATCATTCCCTGCATATTTTCAGACCACAATGCCTTGAAACTGGAAATCAATCACAAGAAAATTTGAAAGGAGCTCAAATACATGGAGGCTAAAGAGCATCCTACTGAAGAATGAATGAGTGAATGGTTCAACCAGGAAATTAAAGAAAAATTTAAAAAATTCATGGAAACAAATGAAAATTGAAAACACAGCTGTTCAAAATCTTTGGGATGCAGCAAAGGCGGTGCGAAGAGGGAAGTATATAGCAATACAAGCCTTTCTTAAGAAACAAGAAAGGTCTCAAATACACAACCTAATCTTACACCTAAAGGAGCTGGAGAAAGAACAGCAAATAAAACCTAAACCAAGCAGGAGAAGAGAAATAATAAAAATCAGAGCAGAAATCAATGAAATAGAAACCAAAGAACAGTAGAACAGATCAACGAAACTAGGAGCTTGTTCTTTGAAAGAATTAATAAGGTTGATAAACCCCTGGTCAGACTTATCAAAAAGAAAAGAGAAAGGACCCAAATAAATAAAATCATGAATGAAAGAGGAGAGATCACAACTAACACCAAAGAAATACAAATTAAAAGAACATATTATGAGCAACCATATGCTGACAAATTAGGCAATCTGGAAGAAATGGATGCATTCTTAGAGACATATGAACTACCAAAATGGAAACAGGAAGAAATAGAAAACCTGAACAGACCCATAACCAGCAAGGAAATTGAAGCTGTAATCAAAAATCTCCCAACAGACAAGAGCCCAGGGCTGGATGGCTTTCCAGGGGAATTCTACCAAACATTTAAAGAAGAATTAATACCTATTCTTCTGAAGCTGTTTCAAAAAATAGTAATGGAAGGAAAACTTCCAAACTCATTCTATGAGACCATCATTGCCTTGATCCCAAAACCAGACAAAGACCCCACCAAAAAGGAGAATTACAGACCAATATTCCTGATGAACATGGATGCAAAAATTCTTACCAAAATATTAGCCAATAGGATTCACCACGACCAAGTGGGATTTATTCCTGGGCTGCAAGGTCAGTTCAACATCCACAAATCAATCAATGTGATACACTACATTAATTAAAGAAAGTACAAGAACCAAATGATCCTCTCAATAGATGCAGAAAAAGCATTTGACAAAGTACAGACTCCTTTCTTGATTAAAATTCTTCACAGTGTAGGGATAGAGGGAACATACATCAATATCATAAAAGCCATCTATGAGAAACCCACAGCAAATATCATTCTCAATAAGGAAAAACTGAGAGCTTTTTCCCTAAGGCCAGGAACACAACAGGGAGGTCCACTCTCACCACAGTTGTTCAACATAGTACTAGAAGTCCTACCCTCAGAATCAGACAACAAAAAGAAATTAAAGGTATCCAAATTGGCAAAGAAGTCAAACTCTCACTCTTTGCAGATGACAGGATACTCTATGTGGAAAACCCAAAAGACTTCACCCCAAAATTGCTAGAACTCATATAGGAATTCAGCAAAGTGGCAGGATATAAAAATCAATGCACAGAAATCAGTTGCATTTCTATACACTAACAATGAGACAGAAGAAAGAGAAATTAAAGAATCTATCCCATTTACAATTGCACATAAAACCATAAGATACCTAGGAATAAACCTAACCAAAGAGGCAAAGGATCTGTACTCAGAAAACTATAGAACATTCGTGAAAGAAATTGAGGAAGATACAAAGAAATTGAAAAACATTCCATGCTCATGAATTGGAAGAACAAATATTGTAAAAATGTCTATGCTACCTCAAGCAATCTATATATTCAATGCAATCCCTATCAACATAACATAATAAAAAAAAATACCCTGCTCTGTGGGGAGCCTGCTTCTCCCTCTCTCTCTGTCTGCTGCTCCCCCTGCTTGTGCTCTCCCTTTCTGTCAAATAAATAAATAAAGCCTTAAAAAAAAAAGAAACAAACAAAACAGGATCATAGGGGAAGGGAGGGAAAAAATAAAAACAAGAGGAAATCGATGAGGGAGACAAACCATAAGAGACTCTTAACCACAGGAAAAAAACTGAGGGTTGCTGGAAGGGAAAGGGTAGGAGGATTGGATAACTGGACATTAAGAAGGGCACATGATGTAATGACACTAGGTATTATATGAGACTGATGAATCACTGAACTCTACCTCTAAAACGAGTAATACACTATATGTTAATTAATTGAATTACATAAAAAAAAAACTCCAATGACTTCTCATCTCAATCATCAGAAGAGTTGAAGGCCCTATAGAGCCGTACACTATTGCCCATCACCCCTTACTGCAGTTACTTCAACTTCATTTCCTCCTGTTTTCATCTCTCACTGTTCTCCCCCTTGCTTACTTTGCTCCTTCCATACTGACCTCCTTCCTGGTCCTTGAATGCATCCCAGAGCTGCTTTTTCTCCTCACTTCCCCCATCTCCTACTGTTCTTTCTGTTCTTCTTCAAATTAACTCCATAGCCTCTCCCTCATTTCTACTAGATCTTTGCTCAAGTGATATAGCAAGATCTTGGAGCACACTGAACTCTGTCTGCCTTTCCTACTTTATTTCTCACCAAACGCTATCATCATCTAAAACTATACTTTATTTTACTTACCATCTGTCTCCTTACACTAGAATGTAAGTAAGCTCCATGAGGACGATTTTTTTTTTCTGTTTTGTTTACCCTTTATTCTCAGGAGTAGAATAATTACTGGAATATAGGAAACACTCAATAAATATCTCTTCAATAAATGAAAGTTCTAGAAATAGATAAGTACAGAAGGTCAGAACAAAATGAAGAAGAATAATTTTCTTTTCCCTTGAATTATACCTCTCAATGCATTTACAAGGCAAGAATGATTCCATAGTATATTTTACATTGTTAATAAAAAACACTCTCGTTCAGTTATTTTAAAATACATATGGGTAGAATAGCAGAAAAAGGGATGCCTGTGTGGCTCAGTTGGTTAAGCGACTGCCTTCGGCTCAGGTCATGATCCTGGAGTCCTGGGATTGAGTCCCACATTGGGCTCCCTGTTCAGCAGGGAGTCTGCTTCTCCCTCTGACCCTCCCCCCCTCATATGCTCTCTCTCTCTCTCTCATCTCGCTCTCTCAAATAAATAAATAAAATCTTTAAAAAAAAAGAATGGCAGAGGAAATATGCCAAAATAAAGCAATTAAAAAAAAAAAGATCTTTTTGGTGCTCTAAAAAAAATCAGCTTGTTATAGGGATACTCTAAAAAAGTTTCTTTAGTGCAGTGTGTGTATTTCTGGTGATAAATGAGTAATTTTAAATTATACACAAACATTTCCATTTAATAGCCATGCGCTTATTTTAATGTGTATTAGGAAAAATAAAACTAGCATAACAGAAATGTGATTTTTCTGGACGTGACTTTCCCAGATAAGGCTAAAGCAAGTAAAGCAGTGCTAATCTGAACACTACATGAACACAGGAGTTGGATTCAGGCCGCCCATGATTGCTGTAAACCTCCATGACTGAATTTTCTCCTAGAGCTGTTCATGGAATGTGTAGCTTGGATGATGATGTTCACTAGTATGTTTTAATTTTCAAGCCCATTCTTGAAATCTTTTTAGCACTTAACTGACTTGTCACTTTGAGAAGCTCATGAGTGGTGCACAGAAATGGTTGCCCTGAAAGCATAATCTAGTCGCTGTTTAGATGTACCAGCAAAACAAACAAACAACGCTGAGCACACATTTGCAAACTGAAGATGAGCATTTAAATGATTCTTTTCAAATGTTAATTGTATCATCCAAAGTCCTCTTAAATCTTAGATTCTTCCTTTCATGGAGATGAGCAGAGGCAATGAAAATCACTGAAGACATTAGCTTTCATGTAGTGGGGTCCTCACTCTTCCATTTGAGTTGATAGGACTCTAAATCTTACTGGAGGAAACTTCAATTTTCAAAACTGTTTTAATGAATGGATTTGAACATTAAAATATCTAATTGATATCTCTGATAATTTGAACAGCCTAAAGTCACCCTTACAATGTGAGCCTCTATCAGAATTATATGTGAAGACCAGAGGAAGGAGGGGGTCTGTTTCTGCAAAACAGAGTGATGAATGTGTGCTTTGATCATGCTGCTATATTTTTTTCTATCTGAAAAATTCTCTAAAAATATCTTGAACATCGTGAAAGAATTCATAATTTTTCCCATCAATTGACAGTAGTGAATGGATAAGGAAAACTTTTTTCTTCTAATAACTTCTATGTTTTTAGCAAATGATATAAATTTTCCATCAAAGCCAATATAATTATAATAATAATAAATGATAAGTTTCATTGTTCAAATTATTATTATAGCAATAAGCACCTACATTAAGAAAAAGGACAGATCACAAGTAAATAATCTAACTTTACGTTTGAAGGACCTAGAAAAGAAAAACTAAGCGCAAGGTTAGCTGAAGGAAATAACAAAGATCAAAACAGAAATAAATGAAACAGTCTAGAAAAACAATAGAAAAGATCAAAAGTGAAACTAAGAGCTGATTTTTGAGAAGATAAACAAAATAGACAAACCTTTAGCTAGATAAAGAAAAAAGAAATTCAAATATACGAAATCAGAAATGAAGGTGGAAACATTTTAACTGATATTGCAGAAATACAAAGGATCATGAAAGACTACTATGAACAATTATACGCCAACAAATTAGATAACCTAGAAAAAATAAGTTCCTAGAAACATACAACGTACCAGGACTAAATCATGAAGAAATAGAAAATATGAATGACCTAAAAGTAGTAAGGAGATTGAATCAGTAATCTAAAATCTTCCAACAAAGAAAAGACAAGATGGCTTCACTTGTGAATTCTACCAAACATTTGGAGAATTACTGCTAATCTTTCTCAAATTCTTTCCACAAAGGTGGAAAAGACTCATTTTATGAGGGTAGCATTACTATGATAACAAAGCCAGACAATGATACAAGAAAAGAAAATTACCGGCCAATATCCCTGATGAACAGAGAAGCACAAATCCTCAACAAAATACTAGCAAACTGAATTCAACAGCACACTAAAAAGATCATATACCATAATCAAGTGGGGTTTATCCCTGGAATGCAAGGAATGGTTCCAAACATGCAAATTAATAAATATAACAGAATGAAGAATAAATGAAGAAACAGTAACAGAATGAAGAATAAAAATCATATGATCATCTCAATAGGATGTAGAAATAGCATTTGGCAAAATTCAACATTCTTTCATGATAAAAACTCCCAACAAATTAGCTATAAAAGAAATATATTTCAACATAATAAAAGCCACAGGTAACATCATCCTCAAGAGTGAAAAGCTTTATAAAATAAGATGAAAACAGAGAGGAAGACAAGCCATAAGAGACTCTTAAGTATAGGAAACAAACTGAGGGTTCCTGGAAGGGAGGTGGAGGGGATGGGGTAATTGGGTGATGGATATTAAGGAGGACACTTGATGTAATGAGCACTAGCTGTTATATACAAGTGATGAATCACTAAATTCCTCCCCTGAAACTAATAATGCACTATATGTTAACTAAATTGAATTCAAATAAAAAAATAAAAAAACAAACAAAAAACAGTGAAAAGTTTTTCCTCTAAGATCAGAAATAAGACAAGGATGCCTGTTATTGTCACTTCTAGTCAACAAGCCAGAGCAATTAGGCAAGAAAAAGAAATCACAGGTATCCAAATTGGAAAACAAGAAGTAAAATGGTCTCTGTTTGCAAATTTCATGATATTTTATGATGCCAGGGTCCTGGGATCAAAACCCACATCGGGCTCCCTGCTCAGCGGGGAGCCTGCTTCTCCCTTTCCCTTTGCCTGCCACTCTGCCAACTTGTGCTCTCTATTTCTCTGTCAAATAAATAAATAAATAAAATATACCTTAAAAAAATACCTAAAGGCACCACCAAAAAACAATTGGAACAAATTCAGTAGTTTTAGGATACAAAATCAATATACAAAACTGAGTTGCATTTTATATAGTAAACTATCTAAAGGAGAAATTAAGAAAACAATTCCATTTATAATAACATCAAAAACAATAAAATACTTAGGAATAAATTTAACCAAGAAGGCAAAAGATCTGTACACTAAAAACTGGAAGACACTGATGGAAGAGACTGAAGAAGATACAAATAAATGGAAAGATGTCTTGTGTTCTTGGATTAGAAGAATTAATATTGTGAAAATGTCCATACTACCTCTGAAGCAATCTACAGAATCAATGCAATCCCTATCAAAATTTCAATGGCATTTTTTCACAGAAATAGAAAAAAGAATCCTAAAATTTGTATGGAACCAAAGAGGACTCCAAATAGGCAAAACAATCTTGAGAAAGAACAAAGCTGAGGGCACCACACTTCCTGATTTCAGACTATAGGATAAAGCTATACTAATCAAAACTGTATGGTACTGGCTTAAAAACAGACACACAGGGGCGCCTGGGTGGCTCAGTCGTTAAGCGTCTGTCTTTGGCTCAGGTCATGATCCCAGGGTCCTGGGATCCAACCCTGCATTGAGCTCCCTGCTCAGAGGGGAGTCTGCTTCTCCCTCTGCCCTTCCCCCTGCTTGTGTTCCCCCCTCACTGTCTCTCTGTCAAATAAATAAAATCTTAAAAAAAAAAAACAGACATACAGATCAGTGGAACAGAATAAAGAGCCCAGAAATAAACTTATGTGTATATTAATCTTTGACAAAGGTGCCAGGAACACACAATGGGAAAAGGATAGTCTCTTTAATAAATGGTAGTGAGAAAACTAGATATCTACATGCAAAAGAATGAAATTGGACCCCTATCTTGCACAGTCACAAAAACTAACCTGAAATGAATTAAAGAGTTAAATGTAAGACTAAAACTCCTGGAAGAAAACGTGGGGGAAAAACTCAACATTAACCTTGGCAATGATCCTTTGGATATGACAACAAAAGCATAGGCAACAAAAGCAAAAGTAAGCAAGTGGGACTACATCAAACTGAAAAGCTTCTTCACAGCAAGGAAACAAAAAAATGGAAAGGCAACCTATGGAATGGGAGAAAATATTCGCAAACCATGTATTTTATAACGGGTTAATACCTAAAATGTATAGAGAACTCCTACAACTCAATAGCAGTAAAACACATAATCTGATTTTAAAAATAGTCAAAGGAACTGAATAAATATTTTTCCAGAAAAGATATACAAATGGCAACAGGTACATGAAAAGGTGTTCAACATCACTAAATCGTCAACAAAATGCAACTCAAAACCACAATGAGCTATCACCTCACACCTGTTAGAATGACTTTTATAAAAAGACAACAGGGCGCCTGAGTGGCTCAGATGGTTAAGCGTCTGCCTTCGGCTCGGGTCATGATCCCAGGGTCCTGGGATTGAGTCCCGCATCGGGCTCCCTGCTCAGTGGGGAAGCCTGCTTCTCCCTCTGCTTCTCTCTCTCTCTCTCTGTCTCTCATGAATAAATAAATAAAATCTTTAAAAAAATTGTTTAAAAAAAAAGACAACAGATAACAAATGTTATGGATATGGAGAAAAGGGATCCCTTATATACTGTAAGTGGGAATGTGAAATGGGACAGCCATTATGGAAAACATTATGAAGTATCCTCAAAAAATTAAAAATTGAGCTACCATATAATCCAGCAATCCTACTTCTGGGTATAAATCCAAAGGAACTAAAATCACTATCTTGAAAAGATACCTATAACCATGTTCACTGCAGCATTATATACAATAAGCAAGATATTGAACCTAAGTGTCTGAAGAGATGAGTAAAGAAGATATGATACACACATGCATGCGCACACACACACACACCAGCCATGAGAAAGAAGGAAATTCTGTCCTTTGCATCATAGATGAATCTGGAGAACATTATGCTAAATGAGATAAGCCAGAAAGAGAAAGACTAATACTGTATGGTATCACTTATATGGGCAATCCAAAAAAAAGTCAAACTCATAGAAAAAGAGAATGGTATTTGCCAGGGACTATGGGGTGGAGGAAATGGGGAGATGTTGGTTAAAGGGTGAAAACTTTTAGTTATTAAATGAATAAACTTTGAGGACTGAATGTACAGCATGGAGATTATAGTTAATAATAATGTATTACACACTTGAAATTTAGGGACACCTGGGTGGCTCAATCAGTTAAGCGTCTGCCTTCAGCTCAGGTCAGGATCCCAGGACCCTGGGTGTGTCAGGTGAAGGGAGCAGGGAGCTGGACGAAGGGCAGTGAAGAAGCTGCCCTTCGTCCAGCTCCCTGCTCAGTGAGGAGCCTGATTCTTCCTCTCCTCCCCGCTCATGCTCTCTTTTGCTATCTCTGTCTGTATCTCTCTCTGTCTCTCTCAAATAAATAAAATCTTAAAAAAAAAAGAAACTGCTAAGAGGGTAGATCTGAAGTGTTCTCACCAAAAAAAAAGTATGTGTTAATTAACTTGATTTTTGTAATCATTTCATATATATGCATATGTATATACATATATATATACAGCAAATCATCATGTTGTACACTTGAAACATATATAATTTTATTTGTTGATTTTACTTCAATTTAAAAAATAATTATTGTTGCATTTTTCATTGGCCTTCTTTTCTTTGAGTCATAAAGGCTTAAGGTCTATATTAAAAGGTGTGAAAGAATTCATTTTTCTTCTATAGGAAGAAAAACTCTTCTCATTCCTGCCCCTTATAATTAAGTTTGCATAAATGAAATGCGTACATCAGTAGACATATCAATAATTCCCTCCAGCTGTCACATATTTTAGAATCAACTAGGAAGGAAACTCCCCTTTATATCCCTTCATTTAAAGTTTTCCTTGTCCTTAATGTATTTAGAATTTTTTCTTTTGTGTTTGTGTGTGTGTGTGAGTAAAGTGATAAAAGTTTATTAAGTGAAGACAGAAAAAGCTCTCAAGAGTGAGGGGTCCTGACAGGGTTGCCCATATTTAGTATTTTTTCAATGTTTTAAAACTATCATATATAATATACTCATCCTAAAAAATGGAAAGTTATAGAAAAGCAAAAGGAAGAAAAAAAATAACCATAATTCAATAATCCAAAGAAACCACTATTGATATTTTGATATATTTTTTTTCCACCATGATTTTTGATTGGCTTGTATAGTTGATCTGTAGTACAGTGGTCTTCCAAATATTTTCCTTAAATACTCTTAGAAGAAGCTTTTAAAAATATGTACCCACTGGCATATTTTTAATTAATATCTAAAATATTAAACATAAGTCTAAAAAAGTTTATTTCCTTTTATATAGACAATAGAAATTATTAAACATTTTAGATGATGAAACAGGTTCAACTAAACTATAATAGGAACAAATATGCCAGAACTACCTTATGGAATGATGTACATTAAATCTGAAAAAAATCAAGTAAAATTTTAACACATAAATTTTATACAATGTGTCTAGAAAAACTGCAATAGTCTATCAAAGATTTCATTTACATTTAAGAAAATAACTGGGGTGCCTGGGTGGTTCAGTCAGTTAAGCATCAGACTCTTGATTTTGGCTCAGGTCATGATCTCGGGGTTGTGGGACTGAGAGCCCTGCGCCAGGCTCTGAGCTCAGTGTGGAGTCTGCTTGAGTTTCCCTCTTCCTTTCCCTCTGCCTTTCCCCCGCTCACTCTCTCTCTCTAAAGTAAATAAATAACATCTTAAAAAAAAGAAAGAAAGAAAGGAACCATAAGTCCCCATAGTGTTTCTGATGCCTGGCACTCAGACTATTCCAAAACGGATCCAAATATCCCCAAATTGGCTAAAGTTCAGAGATCTCAACATGGGCTGAAATACAAGTATTTTGGTAAGCTTCACATTTCTAAAAATATATATAAAATGCAGGCAAAGATGAGAGAAACCTTAAGTGTTTACAGCACCTGCAGCTATTTATACCCAGACTCATTCTCAGAGGAATCAAATTTAGGAAAGGGCACATGATGGAAATCGAGACTCAGGAAATTGACCTCCTTAAAAGTGTATATGTGTCCAAGAGCTAGAAATAAGGTTTTGAAATCATCTCCACTTCTAAGTATTCTTAAGTCTCTAACGCACTCATAGGAAATAAGGTAAAGCTGAGTTTTAATGCACACCTCACAAGAAATAGCGATGATTCAGCCTGTGCCTATGTCAGCCTCCAACATAACTGAACATGCCATTGGGCGTTTGATGCTGAAAGGAATCCAGAAGCTACATGTAGGTACCATCCTCTGGATGAGCCATAAGATTTATGGTATTTATTTCTCTGCAAAGAGTCTACATATCTCTTTATGAATGATGGGGTTATTAATTCAGTGGTTGAGAAAATTAACAAAATGACACCTCATTTATCCGGCATATTTGAAGAATGAGTTCTTCCAGGTAAAACTACGCTCAAGATAATTAAAAGATAACTTCAAGGCCATGAAGTTAGAAACAGAAGTTCAGTATTTTTGATAAAAAGCTTTCTGAAATGAGTAACATTTTCTGTTACCTTCTTAAATAAAGGCTGCAAACCTAAAATTGTATTTTTCATAGTTACTCAGAGTTGTGAGTGTTGAAAAGCAAGGCAGCCCCAGACGCTGAGTTGCACACCACTGGTGAAGCAAAGTGGGCACAGCATGGTACACACCCACTGAAGGATGATGGGGCAGCAGGAGAGGCACTTGAAAGAGATATGCTGATACCATAAAATCAAGTTCAGAGGCACAAGGGTGGTCAAACTGGAGGGAACACGCAAGAAACAGCCTGAGTCCTTGACCCAGGTCAGGTAAATTTTATCTTACAGGAGTTGGCATTCAGGCCTGAAGCTTGCAAAAGTGTGGACCTGAGGCTGCTGTATATTCCTCTCTGCTCCCTTCACTGTTTTCATATCTTCCCGTTAGCATTTTATTCTTTTGCATTTTAATTTTTAAATACAATCTTCTTTCCCACTGAAGGGTCCTTGAAAGCCATTAACATCCTCTCTGTAGTCACAGCCCCAAGTACCGTGTATGCTGGTACATCTAAGGCACTCGGGAATATGCAGCCCTTTCATTGGGCCTATAACAGAAAGGCAGGATGTCACAATAAATTAGCAAAATAAGTCTTCACTTCAATTACACATACAGTCTATAGTATATAGAAGAGTGCAGAAGAGTTCTTTACCCCAGGATCAAGCCCCTTAATGCAGCATATACAGAAATGATCTTAACTAGGCTATGAAGGGTGACTCACTGTACATGTCCATCCACAGTTCACAGTGGGCTTTTCTGCTTTTATCCTCAATTTCTGGGGACCCACCCATGCAGATGCAGTCACACTTTACCCATTATAGTACTGTAAGCCTTCTCAAACGGGGACACCTATTTTCCACCCAGGTATAGAGACAGCCTAGGCTGTACCAT
This sequence comes from Zalophus californianus, assembly GCF_009762305.2. Taxonomy (NCBI): domain Eukaryota; kingdom Metazoa; phylum Chordata; class Mammalia; order Carnivora; family Otariidae; genus Zalophus; species Zalophus californianus. The sequence goes on from NC_045598.1 coordinate 55,165,409, forward strand.
TGCACCTTCCCTACCAAGAACTGTGCAGATATGTACAAAGTATCTTACCTGAGCATACCCATATATCAAGGGACTTCTTCTGGCCCCTATGAGTAGCTGTTGCCATCTTCTCTGCTTCAAAAACCAACTCATCCAACCACCCATCACCAACAGTTTCCCTACCCTTCCATGATATTGATTTCTTTATTTCATACAGAATTACTAGATCACTCTACAAAATCTTAAGCCTCCCACATTAAGTCTATCTAATGGGATCTGCAAATTTAGTGGTGCCTCCAACAGAATGTCTAAGGAGCTTTACACACGATAATATTCAGGGGTGAGAGACTGAATTACTGTGTGTAAACACTCCTGCCAAAGCTACCACAAATAAATGCTGTAATCTAAGTAAAAACAGTGTACCCTCTATGCAAGCACAAACTCAGGACTAGTTTCCTACTCCCCTTCTCTAACCAGATTACCAGCCCTATTAAAAACACAAGGGTGGCTGTATCACTTCCCCATATAGAGGTGGTAGGTTTTCCATCTCTCTTCAGTAAAAAGTCACTAGGTTCCCATTTCAGGGGTCAACAGTCCACTCCCTGTTCCACTCATTCCCACCAACATATGGCATCTGTGTCCTGAGGCAAGGTAGAGCCCTCTAGGCCTACTCTTCAATGGGTAGACCAGTGTTGCTGGGCAAGCAGTTTAACATTCCAGGTCTTGGTCCAGCTATACTTCTTAAACTGGGAGATCCTAACTACTTCAAGGAGTTCCTTCTAGTAGCCAGTTAGTTTATGACAATGTTTGTTGCCTCTGGATAGGGAAACTGCAGATATTTTCAATCCACAATAGGCAGGTCAATTTATAGAAAAGCACAATTACATAAGTACTACAGTTCTAGCTGTTTTCTTCTGTTCTAGCCTTAAGTGCCCTAAAGAGGATTTTTTGAAATTTGGGAAAAAATCTTAAATATTCCATTATGATGTATTTGCCTTGATGATGTGCTAACTCAAAATATGCTTACTAATTTAATATGATGTTTTCAGGATCATGCATTTTATACTCAATTGCCCTTTTCATTCCTCTCAGCCAACAATTATTCCAAACTTTTACCAAATACCAGAGAAAACTCGAAATAGTTTTAGGAAAAAAGTCTATTACTTGTAGGCCTATAAAAGAGTGACAATATATCTTCTAAACCAAAATAATTTTGAAAATAAAATGGAGTGTTCTTTATAATAACCAGGGACCAGTTTAGAATTAAACCAGTTTAAATTAAACTGTCCTGGTATGCCCAGATGGCAACCTTGTCTATGGAGAAAAAGCCAAGACAGTGGGTCTTTGATTAGCAAATGAAGTCAAACCACTTACATATGAGATTTGATATAGTTGATCCTCATCATTCCCTGATTCCACATTTGTTAATTCTTTTATGAGCTAAAATTTACTTGTAACCCCCAAATCAATATTTGTAGCATTTGTCAGTAATTTGCAGACATGTGTAGAGTGGTGAAAAATTTGGGTCACCCAAAATGCAAGTTCCCAGCTAATAATACTTGTTTCAGCTCTCGTACTATAAACAAGTGTCTTTTGGGAGGTCTTCTTAGTGCCACATTTCCCATTTTGTACTTTTTTTTGGTGATTTCACTGTTCAAAATGACCCCCAAGCATTGTCCTGAAGTACCATCTAGTGTTCATAAGTACAATAAGGCCGCAATGTACATTACAAAGAAACTTCATGTGTTAGATGAGCTTTGTTCAGGCATGAATTATAGTGTTGTTGGCCCTGAGTTCAATGTTAATCAACAATATAGATTAAGTAAGGTGTCTTTAAACAGAAACATACATAAGACAAGATTATGTATTAATCCGTTGATGAAAATGTAAGCAGGACAAAACAAATGAAACAATAAAATAATGAATTAGACTTGATCAAAATTAAAAAATTTCTGATCTCAAAAGACATTGGTGGGGCAGCCGGGTGGCTCAGATGGTTAAGCATCTGCCTTCGGCTCAGGTCATGATCCCAGGGTCCTGGGATGGAGCCCCACATCGGGGTCCTGCTTAGCAGGGAGCCTGCTTCTCCTTCTCCCTCTGCCTCTCTCCCTGCTCATGCTCTCTCTCTCTCTGTATTTCTGTGTCTCAAATGAATAAATAAAATCTTAAAAAAAAAGACTTTGGTAAGAAAATGAAAAGATAAGCCACAGACTAGGACAAAATATTTGTAGAATATATATGATAAAGGACTGGTTTCCAAACCATGTAAAGAACTCTCAAAACTAAATAGTAGGAAAAACAACCAACCAATGAAACAGATTAAAGATGAGAACAGACTGCTCACCAAAGAAGAAGAACCACCACTCGTCCCCACTAAAAAAATAAATGAATCCTCATTTGCATTGAGCTATCAATCTCATCTTCACTGTTCAAATTCCTGAAAGATTAGCCAATGTCCTCTTTATTTTTTATTCTAACTCACTTCAATCCCCTTTCTACCTCCATTTCTTTTCTGAAACTGTTCTAAGGGAAGACACTGTCAGATCCAATACTTTCTTTTAGTTCTTATCATATTTAATCTCTAACCATTAGATGTTGGCCACACACTCCTTGTATCTCTCCTTGTCCTTTGGTAAGATTTTCTGGTTCTGGTCACCTATTTCCCTCCCTTATCATTCTGGATGTGCTCTCTCAGTTTTCTTATTCTAATCTTAGTTTTAATACTATTGACATGCTGAAGTCTTCCAAATTTAGATCTCCATCTCAAACTTCTCTCCCAAGTTTACCTGTATCTACAATGGCCCACCAGACAGTTCTCTCTGAACATATTATAAGCTCCTCCAAATCAACATAACCAGAATCAAACTCATCACTTCCCCACGACTCCTCCATTTGCATGCTCAGTTAATGTTGTTATCTACTGGGTCAACAAAAATCACCACCAGAGTCACTCTTCATGCTCCTGAATTCTTACCCCCCCATACACACATGTGTTTTCACTACATAACTCCAGGGGGTTCCATTCCCTTACTCGTCACAATGGTCTGTCCAGTCTTCCTCCACATAGCTCTCAGTTGCATTTTTCCTCTCAGTTCTGGCTGCATCGACTTTGCTTTGGACCCTCATTAGCTTTTGCTTTTCAATAGCCTCCTAACTGGGCTCTTCATCTTCATTCAATTCTCCACACAATAATTAGAATTATCTTTTAATAATCCAATCTGATTATGTTATTTCTCTGCTTACCAATCTTGGCTATCTCTGACTGACTTCAAGACAAAGGTTAAACTACTTAGCAGGAAAAAAAATAAAATAAACTACTTAGCAGGAATACAAGGCCCAGTAATTAATTACAAGCTGCCACTGACTTTAGTTTTCCAGCTCATAACCTACTCCCTCCAACCTGAAGAAACAACTAGCCAGTCCCGAAACATCTCTATTATTTGCACATTCTGTTCCTGTATGTGAAATATTTCCCATGCCCTCTCCTTTACAGCTTGGAAAATTGTTACTAATCATTAAAGCCCCGGAAAGAAAGAAGTCCTTTCTTCTGTGTGGTCCTCAAAGACCCTCTTATTCTTATATTCCAGTAGTTCTCTACCCTGACTCTTCATTATAATCACTTGGGATTAAAAAAATTGATGTCCAGCTTTCACCCACAAAAATTTTAATTTTCATTGTCTAGAATAAATCTGAGCATAGAAATGTTTCAGATGTTTCCCCAGAGTATTCTAATGTGCTGGATACCAAAGATACAAACATTTAAAAGGCAGGATGGAGTTTCTGGTTTTAAGAATTTCATTGATAGAACAGGAGGGGATTATGCTAAGTGAAATAAGTCAAGCAGAGAAAGACAATTATCATATGGTTTCACTCATATGTGAAACACAAGGAATAGCACAGAGGACATTAGGGGAAGGAAGGGAAAATTGAAGGGGGGGAATCAGAGGGGGAGATGAACCATGAGAGACTGTGGGCTCCGGGAAACAATCTGAGGGTTACAGAAGTGAGGGGGTGGGGGGATGGGCGTAACCAGGTGATGGGTATCAGGAAAGGCATATGTTGTAATGAGCACTGGGTGTTATATGCAAATAATGAATCATGGAACACTATGTCAAAAACTAATGATGTACTGTATGGTGACTAACATAACATAATAAAAAATTTTTTTAAGAATTTCATTGAAACAAGTAACTTAACTGTCATTTACAATAAAAAGAAATACACAGAGTAAAAAGATATTCATGTAGAAGCGATAAAGAACGTGGGAGGAAAGAGCAGGCTGGGAAAAGTCCCTGGTGATGCCGAGTATAAACACACCAAATATTTGGTAATTTTTTATTTGCTTGCAGAATCCTGTTAAAGCATGGGTGATAGTTAAACAATACAACAAAAGAGCTGTTCAGTAATTAATCACCATTATATTTTTAATGCCCAAAACAATACCTGACACATATTAGATACTCAAAACGCTTGGTAAATAAATAAATGGTCAACAGTAGAATTTAAACTGCCTTAAGAAACTGGTTCTTAATAAATATCTATGTTAATTGCAAATTAAAACTAAGCATTATATTTTTGTATATTTTGGCGTTATATTTTGACAGATAGAGCCTACGTATGTGTTCTACTTCTTGGATGAGACAGATCATTTTAAATTAAAATGAGAAAAAAAGTACTGACAAAGCAGTTCACTTTCAGTAATCTGGGTTTTCCCAAATAGTGACATGTGAGCCAGTCATTTCGAATTGGACAGTTTTTGAGTTCCTCTTCAAGAATCTGAAATGTAGGTCAGGGCTTTGCTGACATTTCCATTTGCCTCGTTGCTGAAAATCTGAAGTGATTATTGACAAGCAGGCAGTGGGGAAGGAGGACATGATAAAGGCCACAAGATAGCAACCTGGCCCTGAAGTGGAATTATGTGCTTCCAGCAAGTTGAAAGGTAAAGAGACAATGATCACCCAAATACTTAAAAACAGCTATATTTTCTTTTGGAAATACATGGGCCAGGTTGTTTTTTCTTATAGGTTCTTGTGATATTTCATATAGTGGTTACTGATGAAAGTTGAATCTAAAATACTGTCTGATAGCCCATCACTTTAAATAATAATTATTGCATATATTCTATTGGGTGTGTAGTTAACTTCTAACCAGGAACATTTTAGGCCTTGTTTTGCCTATTATTTATAAAGAGAAGGCCTAATATTGCTAACAAATTATGAAAGGGATTCCTATATTCATGGGGGTAATGGGGACCCTAGTTTTTAAAAATGTTATCAGATATGGGGGGCCTAGGTGGCTCAGTCTGTTGAGCGCCTCTTTTTTTTTTTTTAAAGATTTTATTTATTTATTTAACAGAAAGAGACACAGTGAGAGAGGGAACACAAGCAGGGGGAGTGGGAGAGGGAGAAGCAGGTTTCCCGCGGGGCAGGGAGCCCGATGTGGGGTTCGACCCCAGGACGCTGGGATCATGACCTGAGCCGAAGGCAGACGCTTAACGACTGAGCCACCCAGGCACCCCGAGTGCCTGACTCTTGATTTTGGCTCAGGTTGTGATCTCAGGGTCCTGGGATCGAGCCCCATGTCGGGCTCCGTGCTCTGCATGGAGTCTGCTTCTCCCTCTCCCTCTGCTCCTCCCCCTGCTCGTGCTCTCTCTCTCTCTCAAATAAATAAATAAAATCTTTAAGAAAAAAAAGTTATCAGATATTTTATGCTATAAGACAAGTCACGATTTTGTTTTGCTGTTTTATATGAAAAGCTCAGGTTTTATTAAACAGATAAAAATAACTAGATAATGTTGGTTATTGAGTAACTGATTACTCAATAACGTAGGTAACCAATTAAATAACGCAACTCTAATTGTAAACATATGGCAATACTGTTTGGAATTTATATAATGTGTTTCTTTTGAACTGTCTACTGATGAAAAGGCTTTTTTATAAATTTAACTGGTGAGACCACCTATGACTTTGTCTCACTTCATCTTTCGTCATTTTGAATGCTTACTTTCTGGAAGTTCTGCAATTTTTGGCTTTTCCCAAGTTTAACCCATCAAAGACTGATAGTTCTGGAGCTTCTTAGGCACAGAAATCTGGCCAGGAGAATTTATCATCAGGAGTTAGAGCAGAGGTTTCTGATGAGAGAGACAAGATTAGAAGAAAGTGTATTTTATCAAGGGTCACAATGTCCTACTAAGGTAATTCATAGTGATTTGAAGGGTATAAAAGACCATTCTTTCGCTTTATTCCTCCATCTGTATTATACCTCTTCACACACCACTGACTTTTCTTTGCCCTGTTTCCTCTTCCTTTCTGTTCTCCCCTTCTTCTTTTTTTCCTTCCCTCCTTCCTTAGTTTCTTCATACTGAAATGGTCTCATTAAAGGCAATAATAACTGTTAGGAAAAAAAGGAATGCCTTTTATTATTGTTATTTTATTAAAATATTATAATTTAAACAATTTTCATATTTTTTCTTTCCTAGAGAGCAACAAAGAGCTTTTGCTTGCTTTCAGGAATGAATCAGGTCACAATTCAATGGGATGTGGTAATAGCTCTTTACATATTCTTCAACTGGTGTCATGGAGGTATAGTATTTTTAGTACCTACTGTTATCTTTTATTCAAAAAAATGTTGAGTGTTTATTATTTTCAAGGCATTATTCTAAGATCCCCGAAGAATAAAAAATTATTAGTTTGGGAAAAACTATATGCACATAAAAATTAGATGCGTGAATGAAATAAAAGAATCCAACCTCCCTCTTAATGGCAGGATTCCTTTCTCAAGCATCCCTAAGGAACAAACCTCTAACTCATATAGGAACATTTCCATGAAGAAGCTAATTATTCTGAGTCGGCATATTCTATCTTTGAACTGTTATAACTGTTACATGATAATCTGTCAAACATTTGAATGTAATTCAACTCCACAAACCATTTGTTGACAGTTACTATGTATCAGGCACTGTGCTAAGCCTTTTATTCGTCACAACTTTGTGCAATGGTATTGTGCTATTATTCCCATCTTATAATTCACACAAACATCTGGCACTATTACAGATACAGGCATAAGCAGCTTTGAGGAATCCAGGAGGGGGATCATCAGAAATTCAGGCAGGATAGCTGTTGGCATTTGAGAGTTTCGACTGAGGGTTTTGTGTCCTGGGAAGGTGGCAGAAATTCATTTACTGGGAGACAAGCAACACCAAGGTAGGTTTCTACACCTTGAAGAAAGCTTTGCAAATCGTGCAAGTTACTCAGATTAATGACAAAAGGAAACTGTCTTCTCCAGGTTGGAACACGATTATATTGGAGATGTAGAGGTAGCCCTATCATCAGAACTAGAATCCCTGCAGCAGGTATCAGACACTCCCAGAGTCAGACCACAGCTATCCAAGAAGATTTAGAAGAAATAGGTCACTAACCAACTTTTTCCAGCTTCTTGAAATATGCAAATGATAAGTAGGACTTGTGTTTATACATTCAAGTAATTAATATAGAATGTAGAGAAATGAGTCAATCCCCTCTGACATGGCTTTAGAGACCCTCAAGCTGTCCCTTAGAAATTATTTTATAGGGACACCTGGGTGGCTCAGTTGGTTAAGCATCTGCCTTCAGCTCAGATCATGATCCCGGAGTCCTGGGATTGAGCCCTGCATCGGGCTCCCCGCTCAGGAGGGAGTCTGCTTCTCCCTCTGCCCTTCACCCTGCTCGTGCGCTCGCTCTCTCTCAAATAAACAAACAAAAATCTTTAAAAAAGATAAAAGAAATTATTTTATGTATTATTGTTCAATCTATGAATAGTTTTAATATCATCCAGACTACATTTTTTTCAAGTTCCCCCTTTTCAATAGCTCTGCTGAAATTTTTAAAAAAAAATTTAAAAGAAGTTTAACATTCCTCTGATCAATCTACTAACCCTATTAAAAAAAGAAATTAACATATTTGTATAACTTATTCTTATACAATCTGTGTTGATTCCCACTGACTACTGATTTTTTAGGTACTGAGAAATCATTGACTTACTAATTTATTCCTGAATGTAGTAAAGCTCAGTGGTCCAAAGTTCTTCTTTATTCTATTTTTGAAAACCAGGACATTTGTCCAAATCTGAAGTCTTCTGACATTTTTCATATTTTCTATTTTTTTCAAACACTATTCATAATAATTCCATGATAGTATTCACATATTTTTTTAAAGTCCTGGCGATTCAGTTTGTTTAAACTTGAATTGTTGACCTTATTTAAAGCAGTCGGATGCTTTCTTAAAACTTCCTTTTCATGTCTTTGGCTTAAATATCTTCTTAATAATGATGGAATTATTTTATCAGTACTTCAATATTTAAATACTTATAATTTTTACATAATGTTCATTATGTAAATGGAAATATTCAATTACATTTGTATTATACAAGTTAATTCTTTAAGCACTGAAGTCTAAAGATAGGACCTTTTAAAATCAAATACTTACCTTTATCACTATTTTGATAAGATTTTAGGATATTTTAATGCAAGTATTTCCAGAAAAACACAATAATAAATTTTCCTTGATGTGAATTTAATTTAACTGATACTGCATTGCACTATCATTTGAATTTATGAAAATGACTTTAAATTATTATTTTGGGTTATAAAAGTAATTACATTCACTATATAATTTTTAAAACACAGAAAAATGAAATTAAAAATGAAAAAATTAGTCTAACATACAGAGATTATCATTGTTAATATCTTAGTGTATTTCTCTTCATTCACTTATCTATATCTGATATTGAGCCTGTCTTAAATATGTTGTTCTGCAATTTGCTTTTTAACAAAATATATTCTGAATTTTCCCATATTATTAAATTAATGATGAATTAATGGTTATCAAGCAATAGATTTTTGTCATTAGTAAGAGTATGATTTTATTCATTAAACTCATAATTTTCTTTTTTTTAAGATTTTACTTATTTGAGAGAGGGAGAGCACAGGCAGGGGTAGCAGCAGAGGGAGAGGGAGAAGCAGGCTTCCCACTGAGCAGGGAGCCCCACTGGGGAATCTATCCCAGGATAGATCATGACCTGAGCTGAAGGCAGACACTTAACCAGTTGAACCACCCAGGCGCCCCTAAACTCCTAATTTTCTGAGAAAGTAGCCATTATCTACAGAACAATGAAAGACTGATTGAGTAGCTTGAGAAAGGGGTTTGGATTCTGCAGTGCCAAGTGTTGTTTCTAATCTTACCTTTGAAAAATGGCATAGCCTCATAATGCCTCAGTTCTCTACTTTAAAATAGGAGAGCTAATTATATTTGCTCTTTAGACAGAGTAATTTAAAGGCTGACTCTAGTTTTGTATCATGTTGCTGAGCATCAACAGAAGCACAGTAAAAAGCACATTATAATAACCTAATCAGTTAAAAGATACGGTTAACCTTAAAACTTTTTTCCAATGAAAATCATTTAGTTAATAGAAAAGAATAAAATTTAAATGCAACAGTATATTCTTTTGAATCTCTTGTTTTAATGTTTTACATGGAATTTTTAAAATTTTATCTATTTGTTTCCAGGAATTACAAATATAAACTGCTCTGGCCACATCTGGGTAGAACCAGCCACAATTTTTAAGATGGGTATGAATATCTCTATATATTGTCAAGCAGCAATTAAGAACTGCCAACCAAGGAAACTTTATTTTTATAAAAATGGCATTAAAGAAAGATTTCAAATCACAAGAATTAATAAAACGACAGCTCGGCTTTGGTATAACAACTTTCTGGAGCCACATGCCTCTATGTACTGCACTGCTGAATGTCCTGGATATTTTCAAGAGACACTGATATGTGGAAAAGACATTTCTTCTGGATGTAAGTGTTAGGGTGCATTCAAAATTCAAATGAAAGCTCATCTAGCAAACTAGTCTAAAATCTGGTTGGGGTGCCTGGGTGGCTCAGTTGGTTGGTTGGGTGTCTGCCTTTGGCTCAGGTCATTATCCCAGGGTCCTGGGATCAAGCCCTCATCAGGCTCCCTGCTCAGCTGGGCTCCCTGTTCAGCGGGGAGGTTAGGTTCCCTGCTCAGTGGGGGGCCTGCTTCTTCCTCTTCCCCTGCCTGCCTCTCCACCTGCTTGTGCACACTCTCTCTGTTAAATAAATAAATAAACAAATAAAATCTTAAAAAATAATAAAAAATAAAATCTTGTCTAAAATTAGAGACAAATTAATATAGTTTACTTCTTTTATGAGTTTAATATAGGAATTGCAAACCCAAATGCTTCCAGGGGCCAGGTTGGTAAAATATGAGTCAAGGAGGCTAATGGGATCTGTGCAGAGAGGAAAGCACATAGATGGTCTACTGCGGACAGTCACTGCCCAACTCCATCATTTATGAGGATCTTGTAATCCTAAATCTTTTGACTCTAAAAGAAGACAGAAATATAAACTTTCAATATCAACTCTACAAATTTTTAAATGTTGCTGATGCATTCAAAAAACAATTTTAACTGTCCTGTCCAAACAGCATACATGATTTTAAGTGTTGTATTTTTCATTGGCTCTACACTTATATTTTTTGTTTATTTGCTTTCCAAACTAATATCATCTGCCTTGAAGCAGATCCCATCAAGAAATTTTGAGGCTAAGATTTAGGGAGAAAAAAATAGTTGCAAAACTAGCTTTGTGTTCCTGCTATACTTCTTACGAGCTGTGTGACCTTGGGCCGGTTAATCTGTCTGAGCCTTGATTCCATGTCTGTAAAATGAGGCCAATTATTCCAGCTGTAGTGAGCACCAAATTTTAATAAACTATTTGAAAGCATATTATACATTTTAAAGTACAACACCAGTGTGTTAAATGCACTTAAAATTGCATGCTTTTGATAAAACATGAAGAGATTCTGATATAATTCCCTGCTCCTAGTCCCACTGCCTCAAATGTGAATCATTTTTTGTAACTGTAATTATTAAAAAAAAAAATTAGGAGTGCCTGGGTGGTTCAGTCGGTTAAGCTGCTGCCTTCGGCTCAGGTCATGATCTCAGGGTCCTGGGATAGAGCCCTTGCATCAGACTCCCTGCTCGGCGGGGAATCTGCTTCTCCCTCTCCTTCTGCCCCTCTCCCTGCTCCAGTATGTATATGCGTACAGGCTTTCTCTTTCTTTCTCAAATAAATAAATAAAATCTTATAAAAAAAGAAAAAAATCACGTTCATCTCAAAAATAATTGCTAAATTCAATTTGTATTTATAGTATTCTGAAGATGTGTAAGTTATCATAGTAATATGAGCTCACTTGTATAATTATATACTTAATTCTTGGTTCTAGTATTATGAGAAATAGGTCAATAAATTCAGCACTGTTTTAACCCAGAGATTCATTCCCCAGAGCATCTGGACCCAATTTCAGTGAAGAACGATAGAGGGCTTTGGGGACTTTGTCATGTTCCCTTCATCCATACTTTTGACAATCAAATATGAGTTCTTATTCTTCCTCATCTCCAGACCTTAACTAGCAAGAACAAGACCACCTGGTGGTCACCACTTGCCCCTAGAGTGGACACCTGAGAAGCAAGAGGCTTCCTTGTTTTAAATAAGGCCATTGTCGTACTTAATTCTGGGAACCTGATCTTGCATGATTTTCAAAAAGAAAGAAGAGCTATGGGAGGTGGTAGAGGTAAACTGAGGAAGGACCGCAGTAGCTTCTGGGGTCAAAGACTAAAGTTGGCCAACTCATGACTTAAACTGATAAAAGCAAACTAAACTTGCCCTAAATTATGGGAATTGAAGACATAGGTGGACATCTTATCTGATATATGAGGAGTCCTTAGCTTGTCTACATCCTCAGGAAACATAACACTTAATGCTTAAATATTTTACTATTTATCCTTTGTGGGTGGAGGTGGGGTGTTGAGAGAAGATACAATTTCTTTGGAGGGCAAAGCAATTTTCACAGTTATGGGGAAAGGTTAGCTTTTAATTTGAGCCAGAGGAAGAAAGGAGGCAAAAGAAGTATGGCCTCCTTCCTTGAATTACAATTTGAGTGACAAATTATCCCCAACAGCTTCTTCTAGTGTTGCCCCCAAACACAACCACCAGGCCATGTTTAGGGTCAGGGAACAGACTTTGCTCCCCTTCTGGGACGATATCATAGAAGAATTTAGATTCTCTGCTGCTGGCTGCTTAGAAAGAACATTATTCTTTCCATTTATTTAACTTTGTGAGTTGTAACTTTTTACATAGGGCTCTGGTTATGAGTGTGACATTGTAACTGCCAGGTAAGAATTTACTCTAACTCTTGGACCCAAGCACCCCTATGTTCTTGGGCTCTGCATTCTTAGCAAACAAAACTTCCTATTTAAGTAGGTCAAAAAAAGTTTTTTGAGGGTTTTTGTGGTACTCTAGAAATCACATTGCTTTCACTGGGTTACTCTGATCACAGGATATTTGTCCTGTGAGCTTTACTATGTTAACTTATCATCACTGTTTTGAATAAAATGATTATGTGTATTTTTTTTAGACTGGAAACAAATCATAAAAGAGAGAGAAAATAAATGAGTCAGTGCTTTCCCTGAAAAGAAATCCAAATATATTTAAAAGCTCTGTACTTTAATATGTAATCTGTGAAATATAAACTATTATTATCACAATTTCCATTTTTAGTCATCATTTTAAACACTTCCAAGAATCTCATCTGTGATTAAATGCACACATACTATGGGAATTTTGTTCTATCAGTTTCACATCAATCATGGGATAAAATATTATAAGATGTCTTTATTCATTTAAAAATACCAAATTAAAGTAAACCAGACACGGAACAATCTGTTTCCACTTAATCATTTATTTAAACGTTTAAATATCTTTGACTTAAATTTTGACCATCTTTGATTTCTACTTATTGTGAGGAAAGCACACTTTTTATCCAATAAAAGTCCCTGAATATTTGTCTTTAACATTGCTATCTAGTATCATTCCTGGCACAATTAGGCTGGCCTGTGCTCTCCTTGGGAAAGGAATTGCAGTGATCTTTGCCAGAAGCACTGTGCCTCTGTTCATTTTAAATTCTCCTCATTATCATTTTATTAATCAAGCCAATCAAATTATGAGATAAACTTTACTGAGTGGTTGCCATGCACCAAAAATGTTTTAAATGCTAGAAATCCAAAGAAGAGGGATTCTACCTTCAAGAAACTCTTAGTAGAAAATGATCCTTGGCTAGACTCTGACAAGAAATCTGGCCTGTGATTAGTAAGTGCTCCAATAATAGGAGAGGGATGGGATTGGTAGACAAAAACAAACACATAAGCCTCATCCTTGTATATGTCAGAGTATACTCTGATACCTGGCTGGATAGTGGGTTTTTCTCCTTGATGTTGGATAAACTGGCAATGAGATTAACAACAACCCGGTTTTACTCTCATAACTAATCATACTCCCATCTTTATATATTTCACATTAACAAATATTGCACTTATTCGCATGTGTGTATATAATCTATTTGATCTTTTGCAAAATTAATTAACCACGAGTCATTTATAACCCTGAGCATTCACTTTATATAGAATGCTGTGGAATAACATAGCCCAAAATATTGACCATTGTCTTTTATGATGGCCAAATCAATCGTACTCTATCTAAAACCAGAAGGGAAAAATAACTTTAGCACAAATCACTGTAATCAGTAAGGGACCACAACTCAATCAATATTCAAAATGACTTAAATTTATGTTTCCAGACCTACCTCCTTTAAGACTCAAATAAAACTTAAATATTTCTTTTCACTTATTTGGAGTCCAGTTTCTCCCCATTGTAACTCAATGCTACAATTCATCAAAATGTTTTAAAGTACTTTAGTATGTTCTTACTGCTTGAAATTGTTTTTTAATTATAAAATCAAATTGCATACAACATAGAAAGTTTTTAAAAATTTAGACCAGCAGAAAGGAAATACCCATTATCTCTATAATCCCATAATCTCATTACTAACAACCCCGCTTTAATAATTTGAAATATGTCTTTCAAGTTTTAGTTTCTCTCTTCCCTTTCTCACTCTCTCCTCCTTCCCAACCCCTCTCTCTGTGTCTCTCTCTTGAATGAGATCACTATATTACACTCTTTTGCAACCTGCATTTTTCACTTTATCATATGGCCAGAACTTCCTTTAATTAAACATATTTCTAGTGCTTTCCAGAGACTAGATACTTAAATTATCATCTACAACTTTGTTTTGGGATGTATTTTAGGAGCATATTATAGTTTACTTACATATGCCACAGAAGTCAAGCTCAATGGTGATTGCACAGATATCTCGGAATTCATTGATTAGAAAGTCATTAATGACCTTAGCAACAGGGTTTTGATGGAATTGTGGGTCTGAATCTTGATTGTCTGGGGTTCAAGAGCAAATGGGAGATGAAGTAAAAGACCAGCATAATATAGGACCCTTAGTTTAGCTGTTAAGAAAAGGAGATACAGTGATAGATGAGGATAGGGGATTTGAGGAGTGATTTTTTTGGGGGGGGATGGGAGAAATTTGATCATATTAGTATCCCCAGCAGCGTGGAGAATATAGTAAAGTATTACAAAGGAGAGTAGCGATGCCTGATGTCAAAGTAGGTAGTAAGGTGAGGTGATCAGGATGGAATGAGGGAGGTGCTGAGTGCTGATTGGGCTGGTTTCCTAAATAAAATGGAAAGTTTATCAACTAACTACTTGATAAAGAACTTTATGTCTCTAGGGTGGCTTCTAAGTGATACATTTTGTTGCAGATCCACCAGATGTTCCTGACAAGGTGACCTGTGTCATTTATGAATATTCAGGCAACATGACTTGTACCTGGAATTCCGGGAAGCCCACCTACATAGACACAAAGTATGTGGTGTATGTGAAGAGGTAGGTTCCTACAACAGTTTTATGAACAATTCCACTCCAGTCCAGCCAGTGTTCTGCTTCCACCAGGGTTCCAAAAAAAATGAACCATAAACAGTAAATGTACACACTGATTTCCCCCAATTCCCTAATTATCATCAGTGAAGCTACCCAAACGCTTTTAGGGCCACTCATATTTTCACTCTCTGGGACAATGTGTTCTATAAACTTTCTGTCCTTTAATTCATTGGTATGTAACTGGGGGCAGAGACCTAATGGGAATATACCACAGAATAGTTTTAAAAGGACCTTTGCTTTCATCTCAGTTGTATCCTCTTTCTAGGGTTTAGGTAACTTAGTCAACCTCTCCAAACTGCCTTTCTTTTATCTTGAAAATGGGCATAAGAATAGAACCTAATGCACAGATTTATTCTAATTATTTCAGTGGAATTTGGCTTTTAAAGCATGTAGCACAGCGCCATGTCCACCATTAGCACTAAATTCATGGAAGCCATTAGTTATCAATAATGATCTCGAAATCTTAAATTTGGTGTCTGTACAGGCTGACCATCTCTTCTGGTTTGTCTGAGACTAAAGGAAGTTCCCAGGACACAGGAGTTTCAGTTTTAAAAGTGAAAGTGATAACTGAGTGAAAATGATAATTTTCTACTTGGAGTCCAGAAGGGCTTTGTGGAAATACTCTTTTGTCACGTTCTTAAAATAACCAGAGCCAAGATGACCACACAGCCAAAATCTCTTAAGTTTTATGCTTACAGAAAAATCGTTGGTTATCAAAGTTGTTCTACTTTGTACTAAATTAAATTGGGAAAACATGTATACTTGTTCAGAAACAGCAAAATCGAAAGAGGTTGATATGAAAAAATCCCCTTCCCTCCAATGTACATAGCTGAATTCTTTCTTTGTTACATTTAAACTATTCTCACATATATTAGTCTGTTTTGGAATCCTCTGTTAGTGTTAAAGTTGGAAATAAAACCATTAATTAAAAAAAAAAGGTTAAGGTGGTCACCCATCCATATTTCTCATTTTGTTTAGTTTATTATTTTTTTTTTTAAGAATGCTTTCAGTGGTGTATTTGAAGTATACTTTTTCCTGTTTGTAACTCTCAAAAAATTTCCCGAACTACTTATTTTTTAAAAAGCATTTATGGGACCCTTACTATTTGCCAAGCATTCAGCCAAAAGCTTTATATGTGTTACTTCATTTAATCCCTTATGCAATCTTGTGGGGTACATATGATTATTTTTCTGATTTTTGTAGACAAAGTGACTGAGGCTCAATGGGGTTAGGCGATACATCCAGGGCCACATAGCTACAGAGAGGGAGAGGTGGGATTTTAACTTGGGCTGGCCTTACTGCCTTCTTCCCAATTTAGTTATTTTCTGCTGATGTAGCATGGGAACCAGATCACAGAGCATGTTTGAAAGATGATAACCAGGTCTCATCACAGTAGAAGAGAATAATCTTCCAGTCTTGCTCTCTCTCTCCACCTGTGACATACTCAGAATAATTTTGATTGAAATATAAAAGGTAACACTTCTCCATTCAAGAAATTCTGTGTAAAAACTGGGCAGATTTTATGAATACATTGCTAAGCCTGCAGTCACCAGGTATATGCCATGGGCAAGACGCTCACACCTTTCATTCTAAGCAGGGGTTACACAGAGGCAAGGTCGGGTATCAAAGAGATGATGGAAACATGGAGATTAGGCATAGGCTATGTTGTCATGTGTACTACATCTTCAGTCCTCAACTCCACCTTGTGAAATAACGATCGTTACTGTACCCATTTCACAGTGCTCATATTGCCTCTCCAAAGTCACTTAGCTAAGATGGTAAGGAAGCCAGGGTTCTAACACAGGTCAGAGACTTAACCTTTACCCTCTGCTTCTAGGGTAAAGTAGTCCTTTCGAGATGAAAAGAGGACAAGAAAACTTAAGAGTCTCCTTATACAGTCAACTTTAGTTTTGAAAATGAAAGCAGTATGGAAGCAACTCCCACAATGGAAGCTCACAGAAAAGCTAGATAGTGCCAGATTGACAGAGAAAGCATGGTGCCTTGAGGATTTTACTATCTCGTGGAAATTTTACTACCTCATGGGCCCACTGATCTTCACTGGTTGGTTTTTTTCTTTCTTTCTAATATAACAGCTTTATAGAGTATAATTCACATACCATACGATTCACCTTATTTAAAGTATAGCATTCAATGATTTTAGTATATTCACAGAGTTGTGCAACCATCACCACAATTTTAGAACATTTTCTTATGCCAAAAGTAAATTGTATCCATTAGGAATAACTCCATTTCCCTCAACTTTCCCATCCTGAGGCATCCTCTGGGGATTTGCCTGCTCTGGACACTTCATATAAAAGGAGTCATATAATATGTGGTCTCTTGTGACTGGCTCTTTCACTTAGCACAAGGATTTCAAGTTTCATCCTTAGTCTAGCATGTATAAGTACTTCATTCCTTTTTATGGCCAAATAATGTATGAATATATCACATTTACTTTATCCATTCATTAGCTGATGGACATTCGGGTTGTTTCCACTTTTTGGTTATTATGAGTAATGCTTCTGAGATATTCATGTACAAGATTTTCGGTAGACACAGGTTTTCATTTCTCTTGGGCATATACTTAGGAATAGAATTGCTGGGTCATATGTTAATTCTGTTTAACCTTCTGAGGAACTACCATACTGTTTGCTAAAACAACTGCACTATTTTACATTCCTACCAGAACTATATGAAGATTCCAACTTCTCCACATTCTTGCCAACACTTATTATTATCTTACTGGTTATTGCCAACCTAGTGGGTATGAATTAATTCTTTCAGGTCCCACTTACTTGCTGTCTCAGGTTCCTGACAATAAAATTGCATTATAAATTTGGAACAGGCATACCACAATTTGAGAAGATATATTTGTTGAACAAAAACTTGCCAACCACCACCTAATTTCCTATTTAGTATCATAAAAAAAAAAGTTCTCCAAGTATTTTGACTATTTATTATAGATTTTTCTTAAAATCCATTAATGCATTCAGTTACATGTTTAAATTATTTACACATGGCTTTTTTTGAGAAATACATCTAGCTTATAAAGTGAGAAATACCTGTATATAGTTATGAGTGTTGAGATTTTCTCAGTACTCAAAAAGTCACCTTGAAAGTATTAAGAATACATTTATAAAAGAGCATGCTTTCAGAACTATCCATTGGAAAGAATGGGGGGGTGTTGAGTTTTACTTTTGATTTCCAGTTCTGAAATTTATCCGTTAGGTGTTTTTTATCATGCAAATATCAGAAAACCCAAGTGCAATGACTTAAACAGATGGGGCTTTACTTATATCAAGCCATAGTGGTAGGAATTACAGAGCTGGCATGATTACTCACTGATATCCCAAAGGCTTTTTCCACCTTTCTCCTCTGTAAGCTTTAGTGTGTTGGCCTTAATCCTCAGAAGCTGCACCTCTAGGCTTCTCATCCAAGTCCCAGGCAGGAAAAGTGGTGAAGGAAAAAGAACGTCCCCCCATGGACTTCCACCGGCATCTCATTGGCCAGAACTGGGTTACATGTTTACTCTATCTGGATGGGAACCTAGGAGAAGGGCATTGTTGATAGAATCTAGCACTGTCATCTAACAGTATCTGGCATAATTTCTAGCTGTGTGATCTTGGAAAAGTTATTTAGCTTTGCCAAGCAGTAGCTTCCTGAGAAATGAGGATAATACCATACTGGGTATTCCTAAGTTTATAAGACACAAGCTATAAAAAATGACTTGCAAATAGAAATGCTTAAAAACAACAACAAAAAGGCAGAGTGTTATGGTGACACTCAAGGCTGACATCCTAGGCTTGTTTGATTTTGATTTTTTCTTACATCAAAACCTGACTGATTTGGGTGAGGAGATTAACATAAGGCCATTAAAAATGATCATTTACAGGATATTATAAACAATAATTTTACTACATTATTTTCAAGTAACAGTAACTTTAAGCAGATGACTATCTAGAAAGAGATGTTAAATGTGCTCTAAAATCAAGACTTTCCTGGAGAAAAATAAATAAAACTAAAAAAAATACAAATAAGACTAATTTTTTAGCAGTTGTGCATATGTCAATAGTAAACTCACTCATTCATTCAGACTAGAAATGTAAACTCAATATGGGCAAGAATTTTTGTTTTGTTCACTGCTGTATCACTTGAGCCTAGAATGACGCCTGGTGCATTGTAACTGCTCAATTAATGTTTATTGAGTGATTACTCCGATAAGTAGAAATAGACATTTCCCGCATTATCCCTTCACAGTTTAGTTAAATAATAATAATACAAAGTCTTACCTATTAGAAAAGCTTTTTCACCGTATTTTCTAAAATCCAACAGTAAATTATAGTCAAACTCAGACAAACCTAACTCAAATTCTAAATTAAGTCCAGATTAATGTAATTTTATCATATTTTAAAAAGGACCTAAAAGATGTGAAGGATTAGCATAAAAACGAATGTTCTCCTGTAGCAAATTCAAAGAATGAGCTCGTAGAGGCACAAACTGGAAAAGGGAATAAACATCTGTTCATCTTACAATTAATTAAAAACACACCAATGAGTTGAAAAAACTAGAGAAAAGAAAGCTAATTTTTCTAACTATCAGAAAGGTCTTTCCCCCCAGGAAAAAGTCTGTGGTTGAGGTAGTTTAAAAAGGTTATTCTGGATCCTTGGTTCTTAGGTTATTTTCCACTTTGGCAGATAGGTATAGAGATCAGCATTTGCAAGATTTCACTTCCAACCCATGTGGTTCTGTTTTCCAGTAAAATCACATATACAGGAGAGGTATTTTACCTCAGTCCACCCACTTGTTCCACTAGTGGCAGAAAGGTGGCATTCCCTCTATTGCAGCCTATAGGTCATCAGGGCTTCCCTTCTGGTGTTGGGTTGAAGTTGTAAAACAGAGGAATTTATCTGTGTTGCTTCAAGAGCTTTCTTTCCCCCTAGTATCTTTGTGGTGACCCCACCAGCAGAGTTGCATGGCCATTCACATACCTTCCTCTACCCCTCTGTATTTTGCTAGATAGATAGATAGATAGATAGATAGATAGATAGATAGATAGATATTTATATCAATAAGTGGTGATAGGAGAAACCAAAGAAGAAACTCTGCTAATAAACATCTACTGACTATTGTCTATTACCCTCAACAGCTTCATGAAAATATGTGCTTTCTTAGAAATTCTTGCAATGTCTGTTGTAGTGTCTTCTACTCAATAAATACTTGTTGAATAAAAATGAATGCATGATGGCCCTTCATTCTATTCCATTCAAGCCAATTTAGCAAATATTTATTTAACATTTTGTGCCTTCTTGTTACTATGTTAAACTCTAGAGATTTTTTTGTGGATAGGCACCATCTCTGTGGATGACAAGGTCATAAAGTTATTAGAATAACACCAATGATGGAATTTCAGGCACTGTGAAAGACCGGTAGGGCAATAATTTCTAGATGAGATATTATTTTAGACCCCCTAGGGTCAATTGCCTATTCTGTCAATTCATATGGCCTGTTTTTGCCATTTCTTCTTCTCCTCTATATGCATATTCCTAATAATCAGAAAGAGTTCTTTGGCATGATTCCAAATATTTTTAAGGCTGTGATGTTATATTTCAATAATTCTTCTAGGACTTAAGCAGTTCATATTTTTAAATCCATGTCCTCACTGATTCTGCACCTATACTAGGAAAGCTAATTCTGGATGGGGACAAACATAGACTTACTGACTGATGCGACTTATATTCATGACCATTAATCTCAGTGGGGCCCAGATAGCCACCCAGTATCCTGCTACCTATCACTGGCCAACTCATTCCTCCACTAAGCCAATAATTATTTCATTACTTGTTCTCTCATTTCTGGTCTCCCGCGGCTTTTCTCCCTCCTCATTCTCTATTGATGACCTACTTTATAATTTCACTGAGAAAATATGAGCAATGAGAAATACCATAAGCCTCCCCCATCTACTGATGCATTGATATCTGTACCCATATACTTGGTCTTCCTTTCTACTACTGTGGATGAACTACAGTTGCCCTGAGGCCAACTCTCCACTTTGTGTGCTAGATCTTACCCCTCCTGTCTCCTGGAGAAAATTGCTCCAACAATGCTCCTCTCTTTTCTGCATGATCACCTCTTCTATCTTTACTGGATCATTCCCACCAGCTTTCAAACAACCTGCAGCATCTGCCCTCTTGAAAAATGCAAAATCCCTTGGTCCTTCCTCTCTCCACTACCCTGTGTCTCTGCTCCTCTTTATGGCAAAACTCAACAGTTGTCTGTGCTTTTTGTCTACTTTCTCTCTCATCTTTTCTTGAATCTAGTTTAGTCAATTTTTTGCTGTACACTGAGACAGGTCTTATCAGTGTCACTGATGACTTCTGCATTAGCAAATTCAGTGGTTTCTCTCAGTCCTTATCTTCCTATCAGGAGCATTTAATTAAGCTTTTCACTTCCTTCTTTTGGCTTGGAGGACACCACTCCTCCAACTTTCCTGGATGCTTTTTTCTCAGACTCTTCAGCTGATTCCTCTTCATTTCTAGTAAAGTAATAGGTACCCATAGCTTTATTCATGGGATCTCCTTTCATCTCTATCTATACTCATTACCTAAAAGACATAATGCAAATTTATAGTGTAAATTCCTAATTTATCTACCTTGAGTCTAGACATCTCCCCTGTCCACAGCTACTATATATCTAACATCTTATTCAGCACTCTCGCTTAGACATCCAAAAGATATCTCAAAGCTAACATGTTCAAAACCAAACACCCTGTTTCTTTTACCCACACTGCATTCCCCTTCTCAGTAAATGGCAACTCCATCTTCGTATTATTTAGGTCAAAATCACTGGAGTCCTCCTAGATTCCTCCCTACCATGCCCTTAACAAAATTAATCAGCAAAACCTATTGTATGTGACCTCTTCTCACTATCCACTTTGCAATGCTGAGCCAAACCATATCATTTCTCATCTGGGTTAGTAAAAACTTCCTAACTGGTGCCCTAGCCTCCACTTTTGCCTTCCTATAGTTATTATTATATGCAAGTAGCCAGAGTAATTCTTTTCACATGCAGCTCAGATTGTGTCACTCCTCTGCTCAAAACCTCCCATTTCTCTCACAGATCAAAGCCAGAGTCCTGCAATGGTGTGACCTTATAATAACTTTGAAATCCCTCCCTCTTCCAGACTCTCTGATCCCATCTTTAA
This sequence comes from Zalophus californianus, assembly GCF_009762305.2. Lineage (NCBI taxonomy): Eukaryota > Metazoa > Chordata > Mammalia > Carnivora > Otariidae > Zalophus > Zalophus californianus. The sequence continues at coordinate 55,187,494 of NC_045598.1, forward strand.
TCCCTTTCTATCTGCCTCACCTACACCAAACATCACTGATGTCCTTGCTGTTCTTTTGAACAAGACAAGCAAGATTCTGCTTTAGGGTCTTTGCATATCTCTAGAAAGCTCTTCCTCCAGAGAGAAGGAAAGTCACCTTCTTAGACAGACAGGCCTTCCTCATCTTCAACTTCCTTAAAAAAAAAAAAAATCCCCACTCCTACTTCTAGCACTTCCTAACCCTTTTTTGCTTTATTTTTCTTCTAAACATCTATCACCACATGGTATATCATATATTTATTTGTTTCCACCAGAATGTATGCTCCATGAAGGTTGGGACTTTATCTGTTTTTTTTTTTTTTTCAAGTATAAACTGCCCCACAAGGGGAATTTTATTGATGGCACTAGTTTATTTCCCTCTTAAAAGACCAACTCCAACCAAATGAAGTAAAAATAACCTCAAGATTTTATTGTCTTCATGATATAACAAAATATGAAGCTTAGAACTGGATCACTTGGCCCTTTCTTTTCTCATATCCTCCCAATTCAAAATGCTTGCATCTCTTAATAGCCAGCATTCTCTTAGATCTGCAGTTGGGCTCAACACATTCAAGCCTCAGCACAATCTTCTTTGTAGTTCTAGGCTTTTTCCAGAAAATCGGCTTAGTCTGCCCACCATAGCCACTCTGCTTCCTGTCATAACACTGCTTTCCCTGGGCATAAAGAGAATCTTTGCCTTTCTTGTACTGTGTCACTTTGTGGGGTTGGTCCTTGCCACACTTGCAGAAAGTCCGGTGGGTTTTAGGAACATTCACCATGTTTTGAATGGTGAATGTTCTCGTCATTCACCATATTTCTAAGAGCGCTATGGGCTCAGAAAGAAAAAGTGGGACTTTTATCTGTTTTGTCCATTGTTGTATTCCCAGTGTCTAAAGTAGTGCTTGGACCATAGTGGATGTTAAATAAATATCTGTTGAATGAGTGGCTAAATAAATGGAAAACACTATTCATCATTTTCATCATAAATTGTCAGTGTTCATTGAAAATTTATTAAAAACAACTAGGGTGAGGTGCATGGGAAACTTCAGAGACATATAAATCATGCTGACTCCCTTCAAAAAATAATCTGGTATGTATTAGTAAGCATACCGAAACCAGAAATAGAAATAAGAAATTTGAAAACTTTGTAATATATGGTTTTATGTAAAAATAGCCCCAAAGTTATAGTCATTCATTCGTTACTACTGATTCTTCATCTAAAACAGTGTTTGTGATCTAGGTGCTAACATGAAGTTAGACTTTAAAAGCAGAATTAAATTACCTAATAACTATAGTTAATGTTGGTTTAAGAATATATTTCCATTTTGACTGTGGTCTCAATATAAAAGATAAAAGAATTAGCCACAAACCAAGGACATGCATGTGGTTTTCTCTAACTGGAAAATACTCAGAGATGCCCTACTTGCTACTTAACCATATTTGCCATTTTCTTATTTTCACATTTGAAATCTTATTGAGCATGAGTTTAGCATACCTTAAAACAAACTCTCTGTAATTTATTTACATTCCATCTTATTTCAAAAAAATATATAAGGGAACTATGCAAACACCTGAATTTAATGGAAGGATTTGATTTCAGATACAAGTAATATAAAAGAAATTTTGCTTGTTGAAATAAAACAACTTTTAAGGTTTCATTTGTATTCTTTAGAATGTGTAAAAGTCTTATCATAAATACCTTTTAATTCACCGTAATAAATGTGTGTTTAATAAGCCCTTTATTGTTGTTAAGCCATCTGCTCCATGCTTCCTTATCTCACTCACTTATTTACTCATGATTACATCAATGTTATTCTTTCTGTTGTACAGATGAGTCAGCTGAAGTACATAGAGGTTAAGAAACTGGCTCCAACTCCCACATTTTATTGAGGGGAAGAACTGGGATTTGAACCTAGGTTTTTTTTCTAAAACCCAAGCCCTCTGCTTTTCATCACTATGATATGTCCTTGTCTTCTCCTGGTGTTCATAGTGATCTCCCTGCTGTTGAGAGGAAAGAGGCAGCAACAGAAAATATGCACTGAGGGTTAAAAACCTAAGCTGAACTAGAGTAGCTGCTGCCACCTTCATTCCAGGTAGACCCCTCACCCCCATCCACGTAGCAATGTCAGCCTTAGATTCCTTGGTTGCCTGCTGAGATTATCCTGCTCTGATGGTGGCAATAAGTTTAAAATACAGATATGTAAATTCTGTAGTATTTTGATTCATAAATGCATTTATTGCTTGGTAGAGTGAGGCTGGTTCCTCTTTCCCCCCCTGGAGTTCTGTGTCTCAGCAAGCATGCCACTTTGGATTCTAACAGATCATAGTGGCCGGCGAGTTATAATCTGGGCTGGGGTATTGTGGGGCTGGAGAAATTCGGGGCATTACTGAATAGATGCATAGTAGTAATAGGACCTGAAGTGCAGCTGTAGAGATGAAATGATTGTGATTTTTCAACTCTTCCTTTCCCATAAATCGTATCAAGTCAGTCCCCCAGGACAGAAAAAAGTTGATGGTATTAGATAAAGAAACCGAGCAGTGCTCGCCTCAGCAGCACAAATACTGTATATAATTGGAACAGTGCAGAGAAAATGAACATGACCCATAATCAAAGATGACATACAAATTCGTGAAGCGTTTCTGTTTGTTAAATGTAAAAATTTTGGGGACTTGTCTTTTCACTTTTGTTCAAATTCCAAGGTTATTTCCCTCCAAGTTAGTAGATGTATATAAAGTTAGGTTTCACAATGTAATACAATTAATGCAGGAATCTACAAGTAATATATCAAACAGATAATACAGAGCTAGGGCTTAGACCATGGCCACAGCTATCAAAACAGAAACAAAAGATAAGAAAATAATAGCTAAGGAAATACTTCACCTTCTTTGGTTGGCTCTTAAGTGATGGAGGAAAAGTTGTTAAAAATGGCAAACTGAGGACATCAGAAAGTCAGCACGCTATTGACAACAACAGAGAAATGGGCAAGAAGAATTACAAGTTGTAAATATGCTACAGTTCTGGTCTCAGGCAGATCTCCAAATGCAGCTCCCGGTGAGAGTGCAGATACCCAGAAGCTCTATGTGTGGAATGTTTTGTCCATTGTTGTGATTGAAACCAGGAAGATGAGTGAGCTGAGGGAAAAGGCAAGCACTAAGAGCTGACCCTCACTGTGTGGTGGGGTTAGAGGAGTAGGGAGGGCAACCTAAGTGGAGGGTTGGAGGAGGAAAGACATCACCAAGCAGGTGTGAGAAAAAGATGTAGGCTCTCTCACCCAGAAGACACGGTTTGGGTAGCCAAGGGAAGGAAGACTTGTAAGTTATCAAGAGGGACGGATGCTACAAAGAGGATTCAGAGGACTTCACCTTGGAAAGGATGCCATTTTAGAAGAGTAGTTTCATGGGAAAAGTGAAGGCAGAAAGCACAACAAAAAGCTTAAAGAACAAGTGGAAATGGTAATTTGGATGTAGTTACCAGGGATGTAGAAAATCTGACTGAGAAGCTTAAGAAAAGGAAATAAAAAGAGTTGGTAGTTCAAAGGGTTCAAGAAATGCAAACTTAGTGAAGTCTAGTGAAAACCACTTTCATGTTATGAATGGATCTGACTATAGGTAATGGTGTATAAGAGTCTGAGGTGGCTCAATATTTATCTCTGTAGATTTTCCTCATGAGTTCTAAACCAACTGAGAGAAATCAAAAAGCCAATAGGTGAAAATAGAAATATAAAAATAGTTATGTTTAAATATTTTAAAATATATATTTAAATAACTAAACATTTAAAATACTTTATAATATTTATTACTGAAGAAGCTTGTTAATGGAGAGCATGGTTTTGGTATGTGGCAACAGTGAACTTTCTAATACTGATCTTCCCAGAATAAACAGATTTACTACCCTTGCCCTGAACCACAGCCAGTATTAGACAGCTGCACATCCCCACTTGGGGGCCAACTCCTCTAAATCTTACAGCTTATTGGAGAAGACCAGAAAAGGTCATTTCTGTGGTCTTCTGACTCCCAAGGGAAAACGGGAGAGAGGAAGGGACTGTGAGGTATGCAGGCCAGTTCTTCATAAGTAGAATCATGCCCATCTTCAAGAGCGATGAGGGAGGGAGGGACAAGACAGAACAGGGGAGTTTTGAGGACAGTTTCTCCTCACAAAAACCAGAAACCAGAAAAGGATGGAAGAAACATTTCCCAATACTCCCCTCACCACTACATCCAGCCCCTACCCCCTAAAGATATTGTGGAGTAGAAATTTTTAAGACAGATTAAGTAATCTCTCCACCCAATATGGGGCTCCAACTCAGGACCCCCAGATCAAGAGTTGCATGCTCTACTGACTGAGCCAGCCAGGTGCCCCAGAAATTTTTAACAGATATAACAGAGGCTCAAACTTGCTAACCAAAGCCAATGGAAATTAATAAAATTTAAAATTTTAGCCTTAACAATAACATTTGAAATTTCACTAAGCTAAATTGGCTGATTAGAGATCCTCACTCATTCAATGATAAAAACTTAAAAGAACATAATTTGAAGTGATGATTTAGAAGCTCTGTGTTTCACTCCAAACCGTGCCTCTCCCCTCTATCTCCTCCATCCTCTTTGGCAGCAAATGACTTCCTTTCCCCTTACCTAACCAGCCCCCAGATCTGGTCAGTTCTCGTGTCAAAGTCCACAGGAAGTCTTTTTTGATCTTGTCTGCTCTACTTCAAGTTACTTCTTGCACATTCATGCTCCAGAGAATGAACTTTCTGAACTTCCTTGAAAATGGCACGACACTTCATTTATTCACTTTAGAACATGCCCTGGTTGGGGGGGGGGGGGTTGTTGTTGTTGTTGTTTTCCCCTGGAAGATAGGTCTTTCTCTACCCCATCCATATCTCTCACCCTATCCTGATCCTTCCTGCCATTCTTACCCCTCACTCTACACCTGGTAGAAATGTCTGACTCAAAGCCCTTGTACTGAGCTCCTATGCATTCCCAGAGGGTACACATTTATTTCAAGCTCTGTCTAGAGTCGACTTATCCAGTAGGCATAGTGGGCACAGTCCCCAGGGCCCACGATACTTTGAGGAGTCCATGAAAATGCTTAATTTAATTTAAAATCAGAAGAAAAGGGGCACCTGGGTGGCTCAGTTGGCTAAGCGGCTGCCTTCAGCTCGAGTCGTGATCCCAGGGTCCTGGGATCAAGCCCCACATCGGGTTCTTGCTCAGCAGGGAGCCTGCCTCTCCCTCTGCCACTCCCCCTGATTGTGCTTGCTCTCTCCCCTCCCCTGTGTCAAGTAAATAAATAAAATCTTAAAAAATAAATAAAATAAAATCAGAAGAAAAAATAAACCATTAGGTCAAAGAATATGTTTAAGATGTAATATTAATATATTTGCTTTTATATCAATGTTGTAAAACATAATCTATATGAACATATATATGTATCTATATAAACACACACACACACACACATATATACTATTTTTTTCTTGATGGAAGAATGAGTCCATAAAGGCAAAACGACTTAGGGCCCATGAAAGTCATAGTGTGACTCTCAATAGTCTTGAATTTATTTTTAAAAATTTTCAAATTGAAATCATTTTTGTATTCTGAAAGCAGGCTAAAAAAGTAGCATAAAAATTGAGGAATAACTCATTCAAACCAAATGTAACTGGTCATCATAATTTTTTTTTTTTAAGTTTAGAGACAGAAGAAGAGCAACAATATCTTTCTTCAAGTTATATTAACATCTCCACTGATTCATTGCAAGGTGGCAAGAAATATTTGGTTTGGGTCCAAGCTGCAAATGCATTGGGCACAGAGAAGTCAAAACAACTGCAAATTAATCTGGATGATATAGGTAAAGGATGAGAAATAGTATGTCTTTACAACTAAACAATTTATTTGTGCTGACCTAGACAAATGAAGTCTAGATCTGAAAGGAGTTCCCCTGAAGTTCCTGCAGGTCATGATATAGAAAACAAGAATTACCCACAATTGACCAGCCCGAGACAACTCAAAGATAAGTACTGCTACCATTTTGTTGTATATCCTTCCAGTCTTATTTCTACAGGGGTGCATGCAGTTTTACACATATTTATCAAGAAGTTCATATGTTCAAGCATTGTTCTAAGGGCTAGGGAGAGTAAGATAAGCAAGGTATCTGCTGCCCTAAATATCTTGCAAATCTACCAGGGAAGATAGAAAGAAACAAGGATTATAATAAACTGTGATGAGTCTTACATTGTGAGAAGTACAGCATAATAAATGATTCTACTGAACATACTATTTTGGAGGTTATGGGCTTTTTTTTTTAAGTTTTACAAAAAACATAAAAAATGGTGAATTATGTGGTCATCTCTGTTTTTACCAGCCAGATTTTACAAATGTTAACGTTTTGCTTCAGATATTTTAGACCTTGCCTTCTAAAACTTATAATATAGAATAAATACTTCTATTGATTTAATCTACAGTATAATTTTTAATGCACGTCTTTACTTGGTCCCTTATTGTTGGAGATTTAGGCTGTTTTCAAATTTTCACCATTATAAACTATACTGCCATGAACAACCTTTTGGATAAATTTTTTCATAGTAGCTGTTTTCCTTTTCCTTTTTTTTTTAAACAGATTTTATTTATTTGAGAGAGAGAGAGGGAGAGTGCCTGCGAGCATGGGGGGAGGGGCAGAGGGAGAGGGAGGAGCAGACTCCCCACTGAGCAGGAAGCCCAACGCAGCTCCATCCCAGGACCCTAAAATCATGACCCGAGCCAAAGGCAAATGCTCAACCAATTGAGCCACCCAGGCACCCTTGTTTTCTTTTTCCTTAAGATAAATTCCAAAATGTAATTGCCCCTGAGCCTTTTACAGCTACATCCCAGTCCTAAAGCCAAAGTTCAGCCAAAGAGCACCAAGTGAATCACCCTCTGTTTGGACATCCTAGTACCAACTATTTCTGTTTTTATTATTAAGGATGATTTCAGTTAAGCTCACGTTTATGGAGCACTTTTTCAGTGCTAACTGCTTTTACATAAATTACCTCATTTAATCTCCCACAACAACCCTAGTAGAAGAGATTGTAATTTCTACTTGAGGGAACCAAGGCTAGATGACATTAAAAATTTTGAGAGTGTGGAGCTAGGTAGCTCTAATTCCAATATCCTCATCTTCTACCCTCAATCTTTATGTAAAAGCATGCTATGTGTCTGACAACTTCTCTGCTGATTAGTGATCTAGGGGATGTGACACCTTCTTGGGTATCCTTTGGGGACCACTGGAGTCTTTCATTGGAACTAATATCTCAACTTCTCAACTTCTGCCTCAACCAAATTCAACTATTCCAGCTAACAGGATTGGCCTAAAAGTCTGTCCTTATGCTCTGAATATTGGATTTGAAAACAAACACTGCTGACTATGATGATATATTCCTCCATGTATAGTTCTCTTGACCATGGTGCACATGTTTTTGTAAATTTACCATTTGAGGTAGGATGCCATAAAAAGTCCTTTTCTTAAAACAGGTTCCCCTCAGTGGATTAATGATGTTTAAAGGCTACCGTGTCCTGTATCATTTTGGCAATATCATTTTTTAGAACTAAATTATTGGTAGTGGTATTACTGCTATTAATATCGTTGTGATCTTATGATCTTACTAACATCAATCAATTTATTAAACGCCTACAATGTTCCAGACAATTAGCATGCAAATCACACTTAATTCTGGAAACAATCATACATGGTACTACTGTGCCCATTTTACAGATAAAGAAAGAGATAAAATAATTTGCTCAAGGTCCCACAGCTAGTAAGGAGGACAGCCAGATTTCCTTGCAGACTTGCTGACTTGCGAATAAGGTTAATCACCACCCCGCCTCCCACAAAGGGAAAATCTCATCTGGCCACCACCTCCAAATCTGACTTCTCACACTGCGAACCAGGAAGCCTCTTGTTTGGAGTTGTTCTTCCACCTGCTTTTTTTTCTTTTCTAAACCTCAAAACAGACTCTTCGAAACTCAGGTGGAAAAACATAGGTTGATTGTGTAGGATGTTCCACCCAATAAAGCCACCAGATAAATAAACATGCTATATAATAAATGAGCTATACTCATTTATGACACTTTTAAGAATGAGACATTGCATGTTAGATAAATGAACTGTTTTATGAAGCTGGGGACAGTGGACTCTCCAGAGAACAATTTTCACATAACAGCTACAGGATTGGGCTTTAATTAAGTTAGGGAGGCTGTGCTGAAAGGCTGTCCCGGGCTCATAGTACAGTAACACTGTGCCTAAGTGACTGTGAGAGGGATGCTTCAGCTTCTCCTGTGGAGAAATAAATGCCCCGTAGTGTCTTCCAGTTGCCATTTTTGAATGTTAATTCTCACGTAGGTAAATATATGTTTTTGGGAAGATACCAAACAACTATAAATCTGGTTCTTCATTTCAATACAAGTGAAAACTAAACACATGGCATCTATGATGGATTTGACAGTTTTTTAAAAACCTAAGATATGATGGGAACATTTGAAACCTAAGCAATGAGAGCAAACATTCAACATTTGAGTCATTTAACAAAGTACATAGTCAAGTATTTATTATGTAGCATGTTTATTTGAAAACATATGAGGTCATGCAAACCTAAAAGCTTAGCTCTCTATTGCATTGACCTGCCCTGTGCTAAGACTCTATCCTAAACAGGACTTACTATTCCATCTGCATTTCTCATAGGACTAAACAGACTTTTGCTTCATCCCCAGAGTATTTCTTTCTGCAGAAGGGTCTCAGGAATGCTTGTGCTACTCTACCAAGAGCAGGCCAGACTCAGAGAATGAGAGAGAAGAGTGGGTGGGTAATTTAGCCTGAGGGTGCTTAAATGGTCCCAAGTGGTCTCAGAGCCCTGGGAAACACTTCCCTGACTATAGAAATCTGCGAATACTGATCCTTATTACAAGAAGCCTACACTACCAAAAGGAAATCAACTGTGGCATTCAGATAATAAAAGTTAAGTACAGTAAGCTTTTTAATTAGACAGATTTTGTTACTACTTCCTTTCTATGTTAGCTTTAGCCCAAGGATTTTATTATAGCACTGTGCTACTAAACAGCAAATCTTTAATTTTAAATTTCTCTATAAATCATATACCAGGGCATATAATTTTAGATAATAAATCATTAATAATAAAACAATCATATTCCCAAAGAATACTTTATACATCTAGAATAAATGAAAAGGAAACTAATCCATAGAGAATATTAAACTATAATAATGGTTCTTAAAAACACATATGTAGGCTCTTCAGTTCTTTGTTGAATAATACATCTAACAAAATCATAGGTTTTCATCATTCTGTGGTGCACATAGGAGAAATAGGAAATGCCAGTGATTTCATTCTATTCAGACAGAACAAGTGTACAAGAATTAATACAGTTTAGAAATACAGAGATTCCAGTTACACCATTACTCCTAGTACAACAAAACGATAGTAATATAACCCAACAGAATTTCAGTTTCCTTTTGAAAATTATTATCACAGAGCATGGCAATAATTTGTAAAGCCTTAGAGTCTTATGAGACTTGCTTTGTTCAAATCATACTTTCAAGTACAGATTTATTTTAATAGATAACAAAATAAGTTAGCAATAGATTTAATTATTCATATAAGTTTCCCTATGACACAAGAGAATAAAAATATTATTGTGAAAGGTCTCAATTTAATATCTTATCAAATCAGATTCTCTGAACTAAATTTAGAAGGCAAAACATCATTTTTCCCTAAACAGATGCAGGAAGAAAGAGATATCTCCTTTATCTCTTTTTCACTCTCTTTTGTTAATAAAGCCAGGCTTTGGAATTTCATTAGTTAGGATTAGAAGGGAATAGGGGGTGGGGGAAAGTGAACTATAAGAGTCCCACTTAAAAGAAATGGAAAATAGGTTGAATAGAATTTCACTTAACAGCAGCAGTTTTCTCCTACATAACAGCTTAGAAAACAAGAAAAAATTCATTGTTAATTAGATCATGCAATTGTTTAGTTTTAACATGTCTATATATTGATGAAAAGATACTGATCTCTCCCAAGGCAAGTTTTAAACTGCTGAGTATTTATTTATTTATTTATTTTTCTAGTGATACCTTCTGTATCCATCATTTCCAAGGCTGAGGATATAAATACTACAGTGCCCAAGACTATAATTCACTGGCATAGTCAAACAAAAATTGAAAAGGTTTCCTGTGAAATGAGATACAGGACTACAACAAACCAAACTTGGAAGGTAAGCTAACTTCCACTGTTCTTTAGCACGTAAGTGAATGAAAGAAAAGCCAACCCACATGATCTATTTTACATGTTTTTATCTGTTTGTCTGATACTCAAACCACTCTAGCTTGTTGGGTTTTTTTTTTTTTTTTCAGTAATCTCTACGTCCAACATGGGGCTCGAACTCATGGCCCCAAGATCAAGAGTTGCATGCTCTACTGACAGCCAGCCAGGCGCTCCTTAAACCACTCTAGGTTCATTTTTTTAAATTTTATTTATTTATTTATTTGAGAGAGAGAGGAAGAGGGGGAGGGGCAGAGGGAGAGAGAGACTCTGAAGCCGACTCTGTGTTGAGTGCGAGCCTGACTCGGGGCTAAATCCCACGACTCCGAGATCATGACCTGAGCCAAAACCAAGAGCCAAGGCTCAACCGAATGAACCACTCAGGGGCCCTAAACCACTCTAGTTTTAATAATCATTACCATATGCTTCCAAACGGAGAGATGTCTCTTGAAAATGTCCTCTTACCTTTTTTAAGTTGCTAAGTAGACAAGTGTTCAACTAAGAGTGATCTATTAGGCTCCTTGTAATTCTGTGCCTCCTAGAGTGAAATTTACATCAGTGATGATATATAAGATGTAAGCATTCCATGCTGAAATTTAAATGCATTTCCAGTAATAACTTCAAAAAAAAAGGACTTCAGATTTATGGGAGCCTCTTTTTAAATTAAAAATGCAACTCAAAATATAAGGTTTGTTACTAATATAGGCCTCAGTCTTACATGAGGCTAAGGTAAAAAGTGAATGTCTAGACAAACTAACCTTAAATACCAATGGTAAGTTACCAATTGACTTAGGAGAAGCATAGGTACAAGATTCATTAATGAAATCACGTCACGTGACAGCACCCGTGAACATTATAATAAAAACTAATTTGAACTATGGAAGAACACTAGTCTGAGGAAAAAGTTCCAATTTTGGTGTATTTTAAAAGAAATGCCATTTTATTATTTTTAAGTACAATAAACTGCCATTTAGTCAAACTAATTAAGGAGTGGAGTTTCTAGCTTTGTTTAATTAAGAGTTATGTAACATATTTGACTTTATCTGTTTTCAGGAAGTTAAAAAAAAGTATATATTTAATACTTATCTTTGGAGTCATGCTAACCATCAGTTTTGCTGCAGAGCAATGTGTTTAGAGTGTCAAGAAGGTGAGGGTAAAACTATACTGATTTCATGACATACTTTAAAGATTGTTCTCTAAAAATAAATCCCTGACATCAACTTGTTTATTTACCACCATTCATTTATAAATCAGAAATGTGATATGAACTTTACAGTTTAGATTACGTTTAGATGTGAGCCCATGTTCTGTATCATTTGGTCAATTACCAAGTGAAGATCCTGCTGGACTCACTGACTAAACAGTTGTGGCATCTGTGTGCCTAGCAAGCCCGTGCTTAAAGCTTGGGACAAGCAGGATAAAAACAAAACACAACTCCACAGTCAATCTTCTTGCAAATGTGGAATTTAGGTAAATTTGAAAACAACCCAACTGAAATGCTCTGAGTCTCAGATACTGAGTCAATAGGATTTTATTCTAATAGGACACCTGGGGCCTTTTGTTTAGTGTCATGATCATAGGAAGATATTGATAATACAAAACTCCCTTATTTGGCATAATTAGGCGGAGATTATAGGCTATGAGAATGTTTAGAAAATAGAAAGTAATTACACTATCAGTAACTCTGAATAGGTTTTCAGAAACAGTTTACTGGTTCAAACTCTTGTTCTCTGCTCCCCCTGCTGGTGCTACTAGGCCATTGTGAGACTTGGTAACGCAGAAGCAGGCAAATCAAAGAGCTGGAAGAGTATTTGTTATTTCATCTAATGTTCATAACAATCCTTTGGGACAGGTAAGTATCAGCTCCGTTACACAAATGAGGATGTATAGCTCGAAAGACCTCAAGCCAGGTTTGATCTTCTACTTCACCTGTGCCTCCGTCAGATATTACTTGAGGGAGGTTCTTTACTTCAAAGAGACAGGCAGCCATGCAGGAAAGCCATGTGGCTAAGAGCACGGGTTCTAGAATTTAAGGCCTGGTTCTGCCACTTTCTAGTTATGCAACCTTGGGCAAGTTCCTTATCTTCTCTGTGCCTCATTATTCCCATATCTAAAGTAGGAATAAGACAGTAACTTACCTCATATGGTTGTGGGGACGATCAAATAATCTAAGAAGTTAGCTCAGAGTCTGGAATAGAGTTCAAGTTTAGTAAATACTAGCTGTTGTTACTGTTTATCTTAACCCCCAGGAGAGCCATGCAACAAGTTTGGTAGAGCAAAGGAAGTCCTCCCGAAAAATTAAAATAACTGAATTGAGGTTGCTTTTCATCCCCCTTTAACTAAGCTACATAGACTTTGAGGTATTAACGGGAACCAGCCAGTCCTTCAGGTGATTCTGCAAGGCTGACACCACAGGGAAAATATTCATCTACTTGTTGCTTATCTTCATGGACTTTCTCTTTGGCACCTCAAACTTGTGTTAAAAATAAAGCTCATAATCTTCACCAGCAATCCTTGCCCACTTCCGTGTATCCCATCTCAGGAGCATTACCACGTTGTGTATCTATTTACCGGCTCACTCTTCTATTTCCCCATCCTTTAACTATAAGCCCCGAAAGGCAGGCTGTTCCATAATCATTTTTTGTATCTCCATTGATTTTTATAATGTGTAGTTCATGTAGATAACATTTGAAACCTTAGCTATTGATATTATTGTTTGCCTTTAATAAGTGCCCAACAGTAGTGATGGTAAGGCAGAAAAGTCTTTGCAGCACATTCAAGTAAGTGGATTAATGGTGGCTCATTTCTCTAATTAAACTCGACTAGGGTATTGGCAACCTGTTTGGTTTTTTTAACATAACCTCAAGATTTTATTGTCTTCATAATAAAACAAAATGTGAAACTTAGAAATGGAACTTGGTCCTTCCTCCCAGTTCAAAATGCTTGCATCTCTTGATAGCCAGCATTCTCTTAGATCTGCAGTTGGGCTCAACACATTCAAGTCTCCGCACAATCTTCTTTGTACTTTTCAGTGTTTTCCAAAAAAATCAGCTTCATCTGCCCACCATTGCCACTCTATTTCCTGTCATAAAGCCACTTTCCCTGGGCCTAGAGAGAATCATTGCCCTTCTTGTACCGTATCACTTTGTGGGGTAGATGCTTGTTATACTTCTTACCGAAAATTCAGTGGGTTTTAGAAACATTCACCATGTTTGCAAGAGCACTATCAGCACAGAAAGTGGCAAACTTTTTATTCAAGGGCCAGAGAGTAAACATTTTAGGCTTTGCAGGCCATAAGGTCTCTGATCCAACTCCTCAACTTTGCATTTGTAGTGTGAAAGCAGCCATAGGCAATATACAAATGAATGGGCATGGTAAAATTTTAAGTTTGGAAACGGAAATTTGAATTTCATATAATTTCCATGCATCCCAAAATATTCTTATGATTCTCATACAGCCATTTAAAAATGTAAAAATGATTCTTAGTTTATGGAGTGCATTAAACCAAGCATTCCTTCTTTTCCAGGTAAGGCTAATAGAACAGTACACAGATAGCAAAGGGTCAAATCTTTGACCTTCACATTTCAAAAGTGTAAATGCTGGTGTAAGACCAAGACTTGGAAGAACTGTGGTTAGTCACGACTAAGTGTCTCAGTCAACACCCCCCTCCCTCCTCCACCAAACACTAAGTAAAGATTAACTGGGCAGAGAGCGGGGGGAAGTTGGAAGGCTAGAGGGAGTTAGGAAAAGGAACCAGAAGAGTTTAGACAGTGGTAGGTCCCTGAGAAGGACCCCTTCACCCTGGGCCTTGCCCCAGGTAGGGGGCTGGAGGAAGTGGGGATTAGAGAACTGCCTGACTCAGTCAGAGATTCTCCTTCCCTCCACCCAATGATGCTCCCAGAAACTTAATGTAACCCTAAGAGAAGAGGGTATCTCAAACTGATGGAGAATAAGTTTCTATGCCTCATCTCCATTCAGAATTGAGGCTTTAAGTAGAAATTAACTGCTATTAAAAATAAAGTCATTCTTGTACTCAAGATCATACCCTCTACACAGGCACTCAATTACCTCTCTCAATGTTTCTTTTTAGCCTCTGAAAATACCTTGAGGTATCATCTTGTGCCTACAAGACCCTCATCAGTCACCTGGCTTGCCTCATGGTAGAAACAAATCTGTTAACAGTTCTATAAAATTCTTCCATTTTAGAATTCTGGCTGTGCTTTAGTGTACTTCTCTTCTTCAAGGGGACTGATCTATAAATGTAATGGCAAGAGACATATTAGAGAATAACAACTCCCTTCCAAGAGAAGCAAACAGAAGCAGAGTGCATTTGAAAGTCAAACTTCAGCTACAAGTAAAAATCTTTCCTGGATCCCAGGAGACCCTAGATGCCTGCCCGTCATACTTACATGGCAGAAAATTCCAAGGACAAAGGGTGGAGACACAGCTTATGGAAACTCTGGGTACTTTAGATGGAGCATGACATCCCCCAAACAGATATTTTCATGAATTTTACATTTTCAATACATTAAAGTTTTAAAGATTTATGTTAAGATTGGGTTTTCACAGAAGAATCCCTCAGTAGGGTTGATAGTTTGCTCTTTTTTTTTTTAATCTTTACAGTTTCAACTTTCTTTCTCATGAGTGTCTAGTAACTGTTTCCTCCTGGTTGTTGCCTAAGTGCATTATTCTAGACATATTTTGTGGTTATTTTCAATCGTGCTTCACTTTTTTTCAGTCAATCCACTTATCACAACATACGGAAGGTACGTAAATACCCTGGTTTCTCTCTCCTATTTGAACCAGCTTGCTAAGGGGTCGTCTTTCATTACGTTTTATAGCAAATCATAGTGCCCCAAAAAAGGATTTGTAAGTTTAGACCTCAGTTATGTGCATGACTATCTTCCACTGGGTTTTCATAGCTCAACATTCTTTTTTTTTTTTTTTTTTTTTTTTTTTTTTTTTTTTTTAGATTTTATTTATTTATTTGAGAGAGAGAGAGAACGAGAGATAGAAAGCACGAGACGGAAGAGGATCAGAGGGGGAAGCAGACTCCCTGCTGAGCAGGAAGCCCGATGTGGGACTCGATCCCGGGACTCCAGGATCATGACCTGAGCCGAAGGCAGTCGCTTAACCAACTGAGCCACCCAGGCGCCCGCTCAACATTCTTAAATGTTTTATTTTCTCTCTCACACAAACATATATATATATATATATATATATAATAGGTTCTATAGAATCAACAAAAGTCTACAATAAGGACCAATTTAACAGCTTAGTTTATGAATAATTTTTTCCAAAAGTCATCACTAGAAAGTGAAATTATTTCATCATTCATGAACAATTATTGATGTAAATATCCAACTACAGAGGGAATGAGAGAGAGAGATTGAAGGGGTAGGGTGAAAGAAATTCTAGATTCAAACGATTGCTCTTAGGTCCCCCACTTCTTCCATCCCATTAAAATCAGCTACTTCAAAATTAAGAATATATTACATTTTGGACTTGACTTGAGATTTAAAAGCTTGAGAGCACTGTCAAACACAAAGCAATGTGTATTTCACTTTTAATGTTAAATAACATGTATTTGATTATTTATGGTCATGTTTTATATAAAGTGCCCTATTCTTTGTTTTCCCAGGGTCCAAAGGAGTGCCTGGAACATAATAGGTGCTCCATACATTTCTGTCTAAATGCAATAATTGTTTGTTTTCAAAGCACACTGTATTTTTCATCGTTCTTATTCATTCATTTTAGGTTAAAGAATTTGACACCAATTTTACATATGAGCAACAGTCAGAATTCTTCTTGGAGTCAAACATTAATTATATATTTCAAGTGAGATGCCAAGAAACAGGTAAAAAGTATTGGCAGCCCTGGAGTTCACCCTTTTCTCATAAAACAGCTGAAACAGGTGAGTGTATTTATATATTTAATCTCTTAGGCTTTTCTTTTGACCTCTGTCTTTTCTAAATATATATATATTCTTTCTTCTTGACTTGTAACAATACTGACAAAACTACTGTTGGGCAGGTGGTTACATTTAAATTGTCATTTTGTTTTGATTTTGTTAAGGCTGACTACAATTTATGTAATGGTTCTCAAACATTCTTGGGCATAAAACCCAATTAAAACCACCTGGTATGAATGTTCATTGTCCCAGCTCCCAGACGGTCTGTGTCCACCTGCCTAAGGGAGTGGGTGGGTGGGGGTGCTCAAGAGTAAGCATTTCTTACAAGCATCTGGACTGACTGTGAGGCATATAATTATCTAAGACTTTCTTTTGAAACACATTATTAGGGTTATGTTAAACTCTTTAGACCACTCTGATGAAATATATTCTCCTAAGAGAGACACAAATCAAATCATATCAATAAATATTGATAACCTACTGTGTGCAAAGTAATCTGAAAGTTAATGGGATTATTTAACTCTCTTCTCAGCAAAAGCTAGCTGACCTATTGTTTAGATATTTCCCTGCTCTTAACATGATTAGTTTAATTTTCTATCCATTTACACATGTCATTCAATAAAATCTTGGCTAAATTGACTTCAATAGTAAGCAAACAAAGTGAATCTATTATAAGTATCATAATACTCCGTAATGGCTCCCATTAACCTTATGATGTCTCCCTATTGTAGGGAGCTTATATCTTAGATTGAAATTTTTCTTTTCAGAGCTGAAGCACTTAATTATAATCACAGGATTGTTAATACCATCTTTATTATAATAATATAGCATCTGGGAACTGAGTTTTTTTTTTAAGCACTTTGGTATACATTATAAACGTTGATGGCTGCCACATCAACAGAGGGAGTGAAATGGCAGACTAACTAAACAGTTCTTTTGGCGCCCCCTAATGCCCAAATCTTAGAAATGCATCAGCAAGGGAATAATTTGCAATGCCATCAGTTCCTTTTTATTTTTATTTTTTATTGAAGATTTTATTTACTTATTTGAGAGAGAGAGCAAGAGAAAGGGAGTACAAGCAAGGGGGGAGCGGCAGAGGGGGAGGAAGGAGTCTCTCTGATGAGCAGGGAGCCTGATGTGGGACTCGATCCCAGGACCCAGGAATCATGAGCTGAGCTAAAGACAGATGCTTAACTGACTGAGCCACCCAGGCGCCCTATCAGTTCCTTTTTAAAAGTTAGTTTTTAAATTAAACATTCTTTCTTAAATTTATATTGCTAAAAGTTCTTAGGACTTTAGGTGCCATTTTGTAACAGTGAGAATTTAGTTGATAACTCAGTTATTTTTAAATGAAATTTAGAATTGTCTATCAAGACGATTCAAATTCATAACTAATATTTACTTACCACTTGCAAAGTACAACTATGTATAAGCTTGTCTGATCTTTACACCAGCCATATTTGGTAGTCAATTTGGCACCATTTCACAAATAAGAAAACTGAGGCATGACTTGCTAAATAGCACATTGCTAGTGACTAATAGTGCCTAAGCAAGAACATACGTTTTCTTAGTCATCACCAGCTCTCAGCAATTTCATCAATTTCTTTCTTTAACTCATTACATCAAAGTAAAGGAACAGCTTATTAAATACTCTACAAGTTAAATATAGGACCACAAATGTTCTCCTTTAAAGGCAAAGGTCCTAAATCTCAGGTGGAAGAAAATAGAAACCACAGCCACCGTACAATGAGTCTAAATGTAAAGTCTTTTGTTTCCTAATGGGAAAAAAAAATCACTTAAGAGGCAAAAATGCTAGTTAAAATTAAATATCCCTGAAAACCTGCATCTATCCAATTTAATATGTAGCTAAGAGGAACCATAAACTTCTTCTGGTACAAATTTCTTCCAAGACACATTAAATGAAAAACGGTGACTATGTGTAGGGAAAGTGCTAATATTAAATATTTTCAAAATTTCTTTTTTTGTTAATAAAAGCAATGCAAATTTATTGTAATCTACAACCTAGAAATAACTGCTGTTTACATTTTTTAGCTAATGTTTTTTCCTGTGCACATATTTTTTATTATTGAAGTATAATTAACATACAATGATATATTAATTTCAGGCGTATGGCATTGATTCAACAATTCTACACATTAATCACCATGCTAAGTGTAGTCACCATCTGTCATCATACAACATCCTTAGAATATTATTTACTATATTCCCTATGCTGTAATTTCATCTCCATGACTTATTTACTGTATAACTGGAAGTTTGTACCTCTTAATTCCTTTATCTATTTTACCCACCGCCCCCCCCATCTCCCCTCTGGCAACCACCAATTCTTTGTATTTAAGAGAGACGTTTGTTTGTTCATTTGTTGTGTTTTTTATATTCCACATATAAGTAAAATCATAGGTATGTGTCTTTCTCTTGTCATTTTTTAAATGATTGGTGTTGTGGTGTATATATTGTTTTATATCCTGATTTTCTTACTTAGTCTCCCTTGTTAAGTTAAAAAATCTATTTAATGGCCACACAGTGTATGGATGTACTATAATACATTGACTCCTTTCCCTATTTCAACAATATCTAGGTTATTCCATTTTTTCCATTATCAATAATCTTCTTGGAATAGCTCTTTATATAAACTCTCCTTACGTGTTTAGATTTTATTGAATCAAGACTTAAACACATTTTAAGATGCTTGATGCAAGTTGCCAAATTGCTTTTTAATAAATCTTTAATATTAATTGCTTTTTAAAAAGATATCTAAGAAAAGACAGTCGTTCGTTTAGTCATTCATGAAATATTCAAATAACCTCTACGATGCACCAGCCACTTGCTATGTACTTGCAGAATCTCCGTGAACAAAGGAGACAAAGATCTCTGACTTCTAGAGAAGACAGCAAAAATAATCATAAAAAAATAAATTACACAGCATTACAAATACCTTACAAATAAAAGCAGTAAGAATCAAACCTCACAACTGAAGTTTGAATTGCTTCACAATTGAAAAAATTAAACGATACAATTTCTATAATACTTTAATTAACGAACCTGTTTGATAATGGGGCTTTTTGACCAGCCAATTTTCCCACTAATTAAAGGTTCATTTATTTATGAAGAAAGACAGCTTAGGCAATAATGATCCTTCCATGCAGGAATTTGCTATTTTACTTTCTAAAATCCTTATGTATGTTATCACTGAGGCTATTTATCTCAAACCAATGTGTTTTCAAAATTATGCTGAGATGGTACTGCAGGGCAAATCATGCAGTAGATATGGCTTGTCCTGCAAACCCCCCAGCATTCTTCTGTATCGCTTTCCTTGGTCTTTAAAAACCTAGTCTCCAAAAAAAAAAAAAAAAAAACTCATTTATAGTAAGAGTTAAATGATTTATTAGCCTTATTTTCTTTTCCTTCCTTAGAGTATTTGGACTTTATTTTTTTTTAAGATTTTATTTATTTATTTGACAGAGGGAGAGAGCACAAGCAGGGGGAGCAGCAGACAGAGGGAGAGGGAGAAGCAGGCTCCCTGCTGAGCAAGGAGCCATATGCGAGGGCTCCATGTGGGGCTCCATCCCAGGACCCCGGGATCATGACCTGAGCTGAAGGCAGACACTTAACCAACTGAGCCACCCAGGCACCCTGAGTATTTGGACTTCAATGGAAAGCAAAGTCTTATACTAAAAAAGAAATAAATAAACCTCAGAATATAATATCAGGCTTTAGCAAACACACAGGAGAAGTTTCTCTAGATTGGAGATGCATATTTTTTGTCCTGGTAATAAATTGTGTATGCAAATAATAGAAAATAAAATAGTATAATATAACATATATTATATAATTCATATATATAGTATATGTGAATTATAAGATATAAATATAAATCATATATAATACATATACTTTATTATCTATAAAATATATAAATATAAATAATATAATATAAATAGATAATAGGTAACATTTATTGGATGCTTACCATGTGTTTGGTACTGTGGTAAGCATTTTACATATGAATTGTCCTTTACTCAGCACCAAAGCCCTATAAAAGTTTTATTCCAATTGTACAGATGAAGATGAGGCCCAGGGAAGTTAAGCAGTTTTGCCAAACATTATAAAGCTGGTAACAGTGAAGCCAGGGCGTAACTCATCCTGTACAATTCCAGCACCTGCACTATAGCTTTGCTGGTCTTCCTAAGAGACCTAAGAGGGTCCTGTGCCAACCTCCTCCCCTCAGCCACTGAACCAAATCCTCCTCTACACGTTAGCTAAAAATAAGACAATGCCAGGAGAAGTTCACTTTTAATGTAACGTTTGTTATGAAAATGCAAATACATGAGAAAAGAGGGAACCACAGGATGCTATTGGCTAATTCTATACTGGCCTGAATACAAGATGGGGAAGTAGGTTTGTGTTATGGCAATGAAAATGAAGCCACAGGACTCCAGGAACCTGGAGAACAGGGACTAGGGTGGAGCAGCCTGAGATAAAGACAAAGTACAGGTGGAAAAAGTGGTTCTCTTAAAGACAGGACCTCCACAGGCAATTCATCATGTGTTTTTCCAGCTGGTCCTGGTCCAATAAAGTGTCTAGAAGGCAGTGCTTCTTAGAGTGGAGTCTGTGGACGATCTGCACTGGAAATGCTTGGGTACGAGTTTAAAATGCAGATTGCTGAGCCTCTAGCCAAGTGATACTTCTGCAGTAAACTGTAAGGACCACCGCTCTAGGGCTTAGACACACCCTTTAAGAGAGAGAAGTGTCATGAAAAATGACGTAGGGTGTGGGCAGGAAACGTGGACAGAAACGGGGAGACCTGATGGCCCAAGCTATTGCCTTAGTAATAGTGGTTTTGGGGGTCAGAGCAGAGTGGGTACATGAGAATTTCAGGCCATTATCTCTAGTACTATCTGGTCACCTCTCTGCTTCCTCTTCCTCCTGCCCACTGCTTCCTGAGTTACTGAGCACCCCAGCCCACCTGGGCAGCCCAGGATCCCCAGAAGCACAGGATGCAGGACCATTGCGCCGGTGAACCATCATGTCCCACGTTATCCCCTCTGCCCAGACCCTGCCCTGCCTCTGGATGTGAAGCTTCGGTTGAAGCTCTGAGAACCACTGAGGGCTGCTGAAGTTGGAGGTTCTAGACCACCAACCTGGAAAGTCACTATAAAAAATTCCTGGGGTCTTTAAGCAGTACAGAAAGAGCCCCAAAGGGGAAAAGATAATCTGTGAGTGTAGAAAGCCAACACTGAAAATGTGAAAGTCAGTTCCCTAAATTCAATAATACTGATTAAAAAAAAAAAAAGGTGAACAGATGACTTTTGAGCAAGAGTGTTGTCCAACTCTGCTGTATAAAGTCTCTTCGCAATGAAGGAAAGGCACAGCCTCCATAATCCCTTTAATGACAAGTCAGAGGCCTGAGGGAAGGGCAGTCTTATTTCATAATGATTAATTAACTTGCTTGAATTGCTACTTGAAGTAGGAAAGTTTCCCAGAGAAATCATATTATTCTTTTTTTGACAATTCTCCAGAGGAAAGCAAGTATGAGCAAGATATTAAACCACACCGTGTTTTGTTCTCACACAACACCATTGGTTGGTGCATTACTAATGACTCCTTAAAGAGTCTCATTAATTTTTCAGAACTTTTAGGGACTACAAGAGGAAAAAAAAACAAAAGTTATGTCAATGGAACTAAATATAAGTGATATTAAATAGAACGCAGATTAGAGGCTGGTACACAGAACTGTACTTTTTCAAAAATTCCGTTACTTGTAATTAGGGGTTTCTGATTCATTCACATTGAGTTGGATTATAAATGTATAGATTCATGATTATTAAAACCAGGTTAAACAGACACACAGTGTTCTCTGAAATACTATCAGTTTAATCGTCTGGATTTATTTAATCTTCTTCATGTCCTATTCCTAATAAAGAATCAGAGTTCTGTAGAATAAAAAAAAGATGCATAAGAGTTTTACAATCTCTCTGAGGTTCACAATATCCACTAATAAAGAATAAAGATTATGCTTTGCTATGAGGAAGTAATAATCTTCTGTATCAGTTTCCTATTGCTGCTTTAGCAAGTTATTACAAACATAAGCCACATGCTATGTGGCTTAAAACAATACAAATTTACTATTTTATAATTCTGGAGGTGAGAAATCTAAAATCTGTATCATTGGGCTAAAGTCAAGATATCAGCAAGGCTATATTCTTTCTGGAGGCTCTAGGAGAGAATCAGTTTCACCGTCTTTTCCAGATTCTAAAGGCTGCCCTCATTTCTTGGCTTGTGGCCCCATTTTTCGTCTTCAAAGCCAGAAGCATAGTGTCTTCCAATCTCGTTCTCTCTGACCCTCCTGCCTTCTTCTTGTAAGGACTCTTGTGACTTCATTTGGACCCACCCCTACAATCTAGGATAATTTCCCAATCTCAAGTCCCTTTTGCTATATAAATTATATAAATATATATAAATGTATATTTGCTATATAAATTATATAATTTATATATTTACTTATATTTAATATACCACAGAAAATAATTATAAATATAGCTAAATATAAATATAACAAATATTTGCTATATAAATTATATAAATATATATATAAACTCAAAGGTTCCAAGGTTGGGACATGGACATTTTGGGGGAGGTGGGAAGATCACTATTTGTCCTACCACATCTCCTCACCTATCTAACTCCACCACCTATTACTGCAATTTTTACTAGTCATCGTGATTTGATGCCAGCCAAAATAAATAAATAAATAATAATAATAATAAATAAATTGATTCTCTTAACAGAAAAGGAATTGTTGGAAAGATAGCTAGAAATCAGTAGGAGAGTGGGCAAATGGTACTAAATAGGATACAAGGGAGAGCAGGAGCCAGAACCACAGCCAAAACTGCAGCACATGAAAAATCTGGTGAGGACCCTGCAGCTGGCACACGGCCATTGCCTGAGCTGTGCCCTGCCTGAACTCCCCATGGTGTTACTGTTACCAGACCCTGAACATAGATGCTGCTATAAGAAATTTCCTGGAGCTGAGTGTTCTGTGCCAGTGCAGGGAGGAAAGCATCTGATCGGGTAGGTTTAGATCATCTGCTTATAGCTACTTGCTGGCAATGGGGAGAGGGAGTCTTTGTTCCATTGAGGCTTCCACAGTGGGAAGCCTTACCTGCTTCTTACCTATTTTAGGATGCCCGCAAAGAAGTACATCCTGGTGCTGGGCAACTAAAAAAGGATAAATGTCCACTAGACTATTCAGACTCAGGAATAGGCACAATCTATGCTTGAGAGCAAGGTTGCACTTTTGAAGAATCTTAAGCTACTGAGTAAGACTTGGAAGCTGCCCATTCCTGCACATAGAGTTCTGTTACACGTTGACATCAGACCCCTGCCTCTGTGTATTCCATGTCACTTAGGAAAATTTCCTGTGTTTGCCGCTGCTTTTTACTTTTTCCTCTTCTTAATCTTTTTCTTTAAACATGTGATCACAATACATATATTTCTCTTTCTTACCTTCTTCTCCCTATACATACCAAGTACTTAGAGCCTAGGAACATTAGCATGAAGATAATCCCTTGAATACATCTAAGCACATTCTCCTATCCTTAATACACAAGGATGAGACTGTAACTCATTAAATGATTCATCGTTTGACTTATTTTTCTAGGTGTGGTAATGAGTTTGCTCTGACATATGATTTTCCCTGCCTTGGGCTTCTGGTGCCTATTTGTTAGGTCTGCCTATCAAATAGGTCTTCTGATAGGTCTTCTGCTTTGTCAACTGACTCAGACTAGTGTCAAATCCTTATCCTTACCCTTAGCCCAATAATGCTGAATTCCAACCCTAGACCTAAACTGGCCTGGGGAAATAGCATGTAAACACTGTGAAACAGCTGAGATTATTAGAAGAAGAAGATTAGAAAGCGAGAACACAAAAGGAGATGTTTGTGTTTTAAGAAAAATAATTTGAAAAACACCCATTGTCTCTATTAATATGATACCTCTTATATCTAGAACCTACTGAAAGAAGGGTCTAGAAAGTTTCTTGTGTCAGCTCTGGTCAAAGCCTTTAAGATATAGGCCTCAGGTAGCATGGCTTTGACACCAAGATTGGCAAAGGCAAAAATAAGTCAAGAAGACTTATAAATGTCCATACCCTTTGGACCAGTAATTCCACTAACAGAAATCTAGCCTTAGGAAATAAAAAGAGAGACGCCTGGATGGCTCAGTCGGTTAAGCATCGCCTTCCACTCAGGTCATGATCTCAGGGTCCTGGGATTGAGTCCCACATCGGGCTCCTTGCTCAGTGGGGATGCTTCTCCCTCTGCCTGCAGCTTGCCCCGCTTGTGCTCTCTCTCTCTCTCTCTGACAAATAAATAAAATCTTTTAAAAAAAAAAGGAAATAAGGAGAGATATGGGAAAAAGATTTATGTACAATGATATTTATCCAAAAACTAATTATATAATAAGAATTTGGAAACAATCTAGAAGTCCAATAATAGCAATAGCTAATGCTTATTAAGCTTCCAAATTGTGTAAGGCATGGTACTAAGTGCTTGATATGAACTATCCCATAGATCTCAGGGGTGAAGTACTGTTATTATCCCGTTTTACAAATGAAGACACTGGTCACAGAGGGGTTAATCAACTTACCCAGAACCATGCAACTCCAGGTGGTGGAGCCAGGATTTGAAGTGAGTTTTGTCTGAATCCAAAGATGGCGTTTGAAACCACCAAGCCAGACAGTTTCTCAACAGGGCAATGACTGAATAAATACAGTACAAACATGATGAAATATCATATCGTTACTAGTGTGACAGTTTTGAACAATTTTTAATAAAATGAGGAAATGTTCATGACAATATTGAAAGAAAGAAAAAACAAGACACAACACTTAGTAAAGAGAATGATCTTCACTAGGGTACAGAGATACACAAAAGACTGTTAAATATTTTTTTAAAAATGATTGCTTCTAGTCTGTGGACAAATATAAAATTGTACTTTCTTCTCCATACTCTTCCATACTTTTCAAAAGCATCCTACAATTAGTGTGCCTTGCTTGTATAATCAAAGAAAATAGTTGGCTTTCAGAAGGGAAATAACTGTAGGCTGGAAGATTCTAGGAATCCGTGCTGCATGGGTCAGCCCAACCAGAGCCCATTGTGGTGTGGGCTGGAGTCTTAAAAGGCCAAGCAGCTCTAACAAACCGTGGCCAGCCCCCAGAGGAGCGATGGGTAAGTCTCAGCATGGGGGCAGCTGTTGCAGGACTGACTGAGCTGCCCCATCCAGAGCCATCCTGCTGTGGAAGTGAGGTTATTAATTAATGGAGCCAGTGACCAGCACAAACTATGCATCAGGACTGGATGGGAATTTTCACTCTTTGACCGCTACCTAGGTGACTTCGGTTACGTCATCTATCCTTTTTACACCTTTGTTTCTTCATCCGTGAAATGAGGACAATAATATTTTCTGCCTGATTAGGTTGTTGTAAGGATTAATTGAGAGAAAGCATGTAAAGTCTAGTATATTACCTGGAGAATATTCAGTACTCAATGAATGGTCACTTAAAAAGAATAATAAAATACACTTTGCCCCATGGTATAGGCATAGAGTGAAAGACTCAGGAGACGGATTTGGTATCATCCCTCAGAAACAGATGAAATACATTATGACTAAAACCAAGCACTTTTGAGCAGATTTGATTAAAATAGGCTGGCATTTGATAGGGTACAGAATGTAGTTATGTTATATGTTTCTAGTCTTGTTCAAGAATAGGAGACTACATTTTTTTGTTTAAAAACTAACTTCGTTTAAATGCACTGTCTTTGGCAAGACTAATTCTAAAGTCTAATACCAGTTTGTATAAGATGTATAAAAATTCTTACCAAATTAGAGATAATTTGAGTTTCTGAGTATACTCAGGTATGTGCTGTGAGGGAAACAAGCAGGGACAGAATTGTCTCATTATGGATATAGCAACATAGATATTAAATTAATAATGAAAATATCATGAGATTTTTCTAGCACATTAGGCAACATACTGATGATTAGAGCTGAAAGACATAAATGTTTTTTAGTTATAAAGTTTCTGTGTGTGTGCACATCATTCTGCGTTTGTGAATGCTTTTCTGTGTCAAAACACTTGGAAATACTATAAAATACTAACAGCAAGTGGATTAAGGGGACAAGATTCGGGATGGTTCTTTTTCTCTCCCTTTTATTTTTCCTCTTAAAATTCTTTTCTTTATTAAGGTTACTGCTTTTATAATGTAAATATTAGGTATGATTTAAAAGAAATGACCTAGCCACTTGGTGGCAGTAGACCATGAAAAATATACAATATATAACTTCATTTCAGTCCTATGCTTAAAAATTTTGTCATTGGCTTGATTTCTTCTCTGACAATCTTGTTTGTAAACTGTCTTACTTCAGATAGCTGATTCTTTGTGAAATTACCCTCTGATAATTAATCATCTCTTTTAAATGACTTTAATCTAATTCAAATTAAGGCACCTGGTTGATTTGAAACTATGATAACAAAAAGACCCTAAAGGATGATTGTGTTTATTCTCCCTATTAGGGCTAATAAAGCCCTAGTTAGATATGAACATTATTTTTATGTGAAACAAGTTAATAACTGAAGTTTCACTGCTAAATAATCACCTGTAATTTATACAACAGAATTAAGTTAACCTGCATTAAAAGCCCCACAGCACCACATATTACTTTTAAATAAAAATGCTAATTATAAAATAATGAAAGTGAAAACAAAAATAATCTAGCAACATATGCTATAAACCCATGATCTTGCCAAGTTGAAAATTGCGTTATATTTTAATGTAATATGTCTAGTCTTAAAATTTCAAAATAATGTAGATGCAGACTCCTGCTTGGCTCCCAAAGACTGAACATCAGCCTACAAAATACTAATTTAGATGAATAAACCTGGCTGGTGACCATTGGGGCATAACCTTGCTCCCAGAGTTTGATGGAACTGCATACTTTGAAACAAAAGAGACTTAGTGAAGCACTGAGAAGCCAAAAAGAATTTCTGATTTGTCACAATTCACAGTGCAACATTTTCCTCTCACTGTAGAGAAGACAGAATAAAAACACAGAAAAGAACTTTTGGCTCTTCTGATGTTTTCACCTTCTAAAATTCCCTACCCATTGTTCTTAGAAAACTACTGAGCCTGTGCCTGCACCCAGTCGACCTTTTTCAAAAATTTCCAAAGACCATAGGAATCTTTTTATTGCAACTCCATGATATTTTTCTCAAAGAGAGCTGTCTGTGCCACTTAGCTTGTTATACAAGCCTGTGATATCATGGTGGCAGTTAAAGCTGCCTCAAGTCGTGATTTCTCCCTGGCCCCACAAGTAATTCTTCAAAAAGAAAAATCTGAACACTAAAATCACAATAGCTGAATAAATAGGGCTTGAGGCACTCTTGGGAATCCAGAGCTTAGAACCGTTTTCAGGAATGTCTCTGTCAGCTGGAAGAATAGTGTCCTTGAAGTCACCTCTGGAAGCTTTTAATTCTCAGGAGGGAGGAGATGAGTAAGAAAGCTCCAGGACTCTTTTGGGTTCAGCGTGAAAGAGAGTTAGCTGCCAAGGCTGCTCACCACACCCCAGTCAGAAGCATGTCCTGACAGTCTTTATGACTAGACAGGGCTGGCCAGGATCTTAGCCAGTGGGAAAGGAGCAGAGGGAAGTCATTAATAGCATTCCACCCCTGTGTTATAACCTCAAAGTGTCTGCTAATCAAAATTGGGCTTCTTCTATGGAGCCAAGATACTGTTCACCAACAGTGTGTCAAAGATTGTGCAAAGACAAAAGTGACACATCTTGGAGGCTCTTCAGGAAACCTAAACTTTATTGCATCATCTGTTGGAAGGAATCAAGTAGAGACCAGTTATTGTGCATTTTTTGGTCAGTGAACTAAATAAAGCTCCTTGGTATTTGTTGCCTAGAAGCCTCATGAAATTAGAGGACACACCTTGAAGTTTTACAAACCCTAGGTAGTTTTTATTGTCCTTTCAGTGTTTCCTTCTTTAGGATTTGCCCAATTAAATAAAAAGGAGAAGAAAAGACACACATACTTGAAGGCCTTTGCTTTTATTCAACTTTCAAGCCTATTTAAGTGTACTTTAATCATCTCCAAACAAGTGAAGAAACTCTTAAAAGAATGTGGGTAACGTGAATGCAAAATGTAAGAAGCTCACCCTATTTTCATTTTGTTGAAGTTCCCCAGGTCACACGGAAATCATTCCAACATGATACTCAGAATTCTGGGCATCTAATTGCGTCCATCTTTAAAGGACACCTTACTTCTGGTAAGAAAATACTACTTGGGTTTTTTGGGTAGTCTTTACTAATCATCCATTTGAATCCTCCAAATGAAAAATCATGTGTCAGGCATAAATTTCTTAATAATAAGATATGCTATATGCTTTCTATAGGAAAATAATCAATAAAGATCCACTTAAAACTGAATTTAAAGAATGATTTAGGTGGACTGCACCAGCTTTTGCTATGGGTTGGATACATTTTCATTTCAATGGGTGCTGGGGTTCAAGACCCCTAAACTCCTTCTTAAAAAAAAACATTATTTGAGTGTCTACCATGTGCTAGGAGGTTGTATACATCATTTATTCAATCTTCAAAACAACCAGATGAGACAAGTGTCATATATCTATTTTATAGGTGGGAAAACTGGAGCTCAGAGAGGCTAAGGAACTTGTCCAAGGTCACACTAAGTGACAGACTAAAATTCAAATCCTATTTTTCAAATCCTGAAATCTGTGCTCTTTCTCTTGTATAAACCAGCTCCTGTTTCATTAGTATGACTCAGTATTTTCCTTTGATGAGGTTACCTAAATGTTTTAGGCATAAAAAGTTATGAGATCAGGTTGTGCAATGGACAAATATAACTCTAAACAGAAATTTCAAATTGAAAAACTTTAGGCATAACTATTTCACCTCTGACCACTGGTAGACCACTTATCTCCCTGCATAAAAATCTGGCAGGAATAGTATGAGAATTTTTGCAGGTTACATTGACATTCTTGGGACTTTCATTCACTTAGTCAACAAATATTCATTAAGCAACTACTATGTGCCAGGCACTGTTCTGGGTCAGGAGTCAGCAGTAAAAAAAATGAACAAAGGCCCTGTCTTCACGGAGCTTCCATTTTGGACAGATGGGGAGAAAAACAATAAACAGAACAACAAGAGAAGAGTCAGGTGGCAGTTAAGTATTATAAAGAAACATGAAGCAAGTGAGGCCACCCTGAATGTGTACATGTAAATCAATGAGCCAAGTGCTTAGGCCCCATACAGACACCTACCCAGGTCTGCACCTTGACATTTCTGTGGGAACTGGGGAGGCCAGGAGCTCACAGCAGCCCTATTAGATAGGCGTTATGATCCCTATTTTACAGAAGTTATGTTACAGAACACTTGAGTTTCAGTGAGTTTATAATTATGCCTTGAGGTTACAGGGCTGGTAAGGGGCAGAGCCCAATGTGAACCCACATACCTACGGTTGTCTCTCGATCACTCTGCTGTATCCTTAGACCCCTATGCCTGGCAGCCTGGCCCCAGTTATTGTGGGACTTCTCTATTCTCTCCCAGGCACTAACGCCCAAAGGTATGTGGCACCATTAGGTGGTATGAAATCTTCAGCAATAGAGTTTTCCAAGAAAAACACTACTAATTCCATATCTCCCTTGGGATTTGGCACGGGGGGGAGGGGCGTGTTTGTGTGTTTGTTTGTTTGTTTTAAGACTTATTTATTTGAGAGAGAGAGAGAGAGAGAGAAAGAGAGAGCACACGCACATGCAAGCTGGGGGAGGAGCAGAGGGAGAGAGAGAATCCTCAAGCCGACTCCCCACTGAGCAGGGAGCCCACTGTACAGGGCCCCACATGGGACGGTCCCAGTGCTCAGTCCCAGGACCCTGGGATCATGACCTGAGCCAAAGTCGGATGCTTAACCAACTGAGCCACCCAGAGTCCCCCACCCCCACCCCCAGGACTTTGGAGTAAGCTAAGCTACACTGGCCTGGCCCCTGCTCACCAGTTGGCTTTAGGAGAGGGACCAGGCAGCCTGGAGACACCCAGGTGCATGTCAGGTGCAGCTGGGAGATAATGAGGGCAAGGGCCAGTGAAGTGTCTGCCACATAGTAAGTATCTGATAAATATTTGCTAAAGGGAATGAGGAAGGAAGGAATGAGAGATCGAAAGGAGGCCAATATCCATCGTCACTCAGAACTCGAGCGTGATAGTCATGTCTCAATGCATAGTTTATATTTGAAAATAGAAAACAGGATTTTTTTTATAAACTAGGGAGAAAATGTGATGAGCCCAGTAGGTAATGTATGTTGAATATATCATATTAATTACTTAAAGATTTGGGGTGATTAACTGATGCTTCAAAACACAAGAAAAGCATTGTTTTTAAGATAAAATGTGAGTGCAAGATATATAGCAACTTGAATTTCTTTCTTATATATTGTTTTAAGTAGAGCAAATGTCCTTTCTCGGCAGAAAAAATTCATGAACAATACATTTTGAAGAATGGTGACAAGTTCTACATAACTTCTGTCTTGCTCGAAAGGTTAAAAAGAAAACCTAATAAACCTCAGTTGTGATTGTGGCCAGCTTTAGACTCTGTTACCAGCAATTGGGAATTCTCACTTGTGTCAGACAAAACAAACGAGGTTCATCACTAAACCCTTTTATATAAAATATGCATGCACAAGCTCAGAAAAAAATGTCTAATGCTGACCACATTTGCCAGAGATGCACTTCTAGAAACCCACTGATACCAGATACGTGCAGCCCAATTTTCTCAGAAAAGAAAGGTACTGTTGTGCATTTTGGAAGGACAGTCACTATACACGCAGCCCAAGGTAAAAGTTAATTTTGTTCTCCCCTTCCCTTTTTCCTTTGAGCTCAATGAATTTTGCTTTGCACAGAGTAGAGAGAACAATGATTCTGACATCCCACGGACACTAATGCTTAGCTAAAGTTATTTTTTCTTTCTTTCAGACAACAGGCAACAAGACATTGGACTTTTATCAGGAATGGTCCTCTTTGCTGTTATGTTGTCAATTCTTTCTTTGATTGGGATATTTAACAAATCACTCCGAACGGGGTAGGTTTCTGTAGAATTTCTATTTTCTGATTTAGACCATATATAGTAAACCTAGTCAATTCAGTTATTTACTAGGAAAACCCATCAACATTTTTAGTCAGAGAAAGAAAAAAATAAAATGAGTAGTGTTTAATGATTACCAACCCATGCCAAACTCTTGACACATGTCTCTCATGTAATCCTCATGATGACCTCATGATGACCCTGCTGGGAAAACCCAAAGGCTTATTTTACAGATCACTTACTTTAGGCTTCAAGAGGTTAAGTGGTTGGCCCAAGGTCACTAAGCATTAAGTCAGGAGCCCAGACCTGGCTGACATCACAACCCACATTCTCAGGCTACACAGCCTGCTCACTGTGCCTGGATTCTTTAAAGTGGTTAGGTCATAACCTGCCTCGAATCCTACCCAAACAAATCCTCTGAATCAGTGTGAAGAGAAGTGTGGCAACATCTGAATTCATCACTTTGATACAAGTTGTGTTGGTGTGTTAGCAACCAGCTCCCATGACCATTCTCCTTGGCCTTCGATCACTGTTTTCCAGTATGGAATTAGTAAAGATCAATGCCTAGTGATGGATAAATGAGGCTTTGAGGAAAGCAAAGCCTTCAATTTTCTAAATTTTACTAGATGTGTTGAGTATTTCTAATCTGTGAATACACAGTTGTTTGATGTGGCAGTCTCCTTGTACAGCTAACAACTCACAATTTTAACTGTACAAATGTTCTTTAACTGATGGCACTGAGTTTTTCTTGCCATCACTTGCTTCATGACATTATTTTTCTTTCTTTTAAATTTATAATCAAAAGGCAGTAGGAAGATTTAGAATGAGCTATTCTAAGTAAGGTACACTTGTGATTTTTTAAATTTACAAAGTAGGCTTTTTCCTTCAGAAGTTAGTGATATTTCAAAATTTAAATTACCCATTAATAAATATATCCCTGATATCATTATGAGGTGGGCAAACTAATATAAAACTTTGTTTCAGGTAGTTTTAAAAACATACTTGATTATAAAGCCCCTCTTAATGTTTGAACTTGTATGACATAAAAATATTAGTATTTATGTTATTGTCCAAAGATACTGTGAAATTTTAAATAGCATTAAGCTTGTTACAATAACCTAAAAATTAATTTCCAGTTGGCAATGACAAATAAGAAAATAGGACAATTCTTTGCTAATTTAATTATTTAAATAAGTATTCCTTTTAAAAAGATAAATGAAACGAGACCATTTCAATACAACTATTTTATATATAAACAGACACTGTTATTTACTATAACTATACATTACTTATAAAAGCCTTACTTCAGAAACAAAACTGGAAAACATTCTAAACTGAAACCAAAAATGGGTAAATATATATATATGTATATATATGTATGTGTGTGTGTGTGTGTATATATATATATATATACACACACACATATATATAGATATTCTCACTGTTATCAGCATGCTGTATAAAAACTTTTCTGTAATAACATGAACTTACTAATTTGGTCCAATTTTAAGTATAGAAAGAGAGTGTGAATTAGTAAAAAAGCTGAATCATAAAACATTATATAAATATGTGTAAAGAAATTATTTTTACCCTACAGTTGAAGGTCAAATTGAGCGAGCAAAGTTCATTCAGGATATTGGTTGTTACTCAGTAAAAGTCCTTAGAAAACCTGCTTAAACAGATAAACAAGTTTGACCTGTTGCTAACAGGTACTTGTTTACAGGTAAAAATGTGCCAGAGATCAGTTTAGTCTAAGTTCCTGTTGCAACCTTTGCTCAAGTCAATTTGTATTATAAATACAGAAAGTGCTTCTGACACAGTGGCAGTGCCAAGGGTAGCTTGGGGAAGAAGCGGGGTGTTCACAGCTTCTCCCTTTTCTTTCCATCACCCCACCCTAGTGTTCCTTAATAAGCACACAGCCCAGGGAAAAACCAGTATTCTCACTGTGCCATACAACTGCAAGACAACTTCTGCAGCCTCCTACTCTATCCACATAAACAACATTTGGAGCCATCCCTATCACCTCAACCCTGTATGAAATCAGTACAAATTCAGAATTAGAGGAGCTAGAATTATACCTTTTTATTATATAGCATTCTCTTCTTCAATATTTTTCTGTGGCTATGGTTGACTTGGAAAGCTCTGCAAAATATCCCTTACATTTTCCAAACCTTTCCACACTGATATCTGCTTATAATGGTTAGCCATATTTAACATGCGTACAGTTTTACTTCCAGGGTGGTTCTCCCACTTACCTTGAATCTAGTGTGAGTGTTTTGAAATGTTCTGGCTCATTAGAGAAAAGCGGAGCAATAGAGGGAGGAGGAAATCTGAAAAGATAGTGAATCAACTTCCCACTTAACTTTCTAAAGTAGGAGATGGAAATCTGCATCAGGAAGTTTTATGCATTCCATTCCAGTTGATTTCCTGGCCTCCTATGTGATGGCTTGCACCAATCTTTAAGTAAAATGCTTCTTCTAAATGTGTCATTTTTATTTCCTAGAATTAAAAGAAGAATCTTATTGCTAATACCAAAGTGGCTTCATGAAGATATTCCTAATATGGAAAACAGTAATGTTGTAAAAATGCTACAGGTAACCAAACACCATCAAATAAAAACTAAGTGGCAGCTAAGAGTAAAAGTGCAATCCAATAATTAGAATAGAATTTCTGTTCAAATACATAAATGTGTGTACATTTTAGCATAACTGTATAAACATATGTCAAGACAGAATTACACATATTTCAAGTTATACTTAGAGATGAGGGCATGAAGTTAGGGGAAGGAAAGAGAGAAGGAAGAAAGAAACAATGCTATTCAAAAGAGAAAAGAGAAGAGGAAGCTTGTGGGCCAGGTATCAGTCACCTGGTGGCCAATAGTTGATAGATGACTTTGGGGACAAAAGGAGACAGGTAGAAAAGCTCAATAAAATGCAGCTCAAAGACACAAAGAGGCTTCTGTTTTACATGAGATTGGAGAAGCAGGTGAGATCTGCTTCACTCCTGAGGTCCAGTGGATTTGAGAAAATAGATGTGAGAGGACTGTGGGAGATGGTGTCACCAGGGCTGGGCCAGGTTTCCATCTCAAAAAGAAGAGAAAGGTGTGCTGGGAAGACCTGGAGACTATAGGGGACTTTGCCAAGTATGGAGGAACTGCTGCTGATTATGGAGAAGGGAAAAGATTCTGCTATGTGTGCTCCTTCTACTTTTTGGTAGACTGGTTTCACCATTAAGGGGCTCAAAACTCAGCTGATGGGACAGACATATCATCCAAGCATTGCAGTGCATTGATGTAAGTGCAGTGACAGAAATGAGACCAAACATGATGGGGGTATACGGGAAGCATATGGAAAGATGAGAAGGAGTTGCTTAGGAGAAACAGAAAACATTCAAAATAGAGAGGACAGCATGAGCAAAAGCACAGAGTGAGAAGAGCTTGTTAGGTGTTGCTTTATTGAAAAGCTTGATGTGAGGAGTGGTTGGTATATTGCTGGAATGGTGACTGGGATCAGATCATAAAAGGTCCTGTTATAGAACTTTACAGAACTCAGACTTCATTCTGTTGACAACAATGTTCAAACTTTAAAAAAAATTAATTTTGCCCTCGAAATCCTTTGTTCTTTTCTTTCTTTTTTTTTTTTTTACGAGTGGAGGGGGAGGAGCAGAGAGAGAGAGAGAGAGATTGAGAGAGAGAGGGAGAGAATCTTAAGCAGGCTCCATGCTCAGCACAGATCCCAACACGGGGCTTGATCTCACGACCCTGAGATCATGACCTGAGCAGAAACCAAGAGTTGGACACTTAAATGACTGAGCCACCCAGACACCCCTAGAAACACTTTGTTCTAAAGATGTGAGGAAGACAAGTATTTATAAAACAAATAAAAGTGGCTTTGTTTGGAACTCTTATGAACCCATTAATCAACTCCTTACCCAACCCCAGAGAAATCCCTAAGGTAGTAGTTCTCAGCCTTGGTTACATATTGGAATCCTGATGCCTGGGCCACATCCCAGGATCTCTGAGGGAGGGAGGGCATGGAGAGACCCAGGTATCAGTATTATCCAAAGCTTCCCAAGTGATTCCACTCTGCAGCTGAGGTTGAGAACACTGTTAAGTGGTTGAAAACTACTGCTAAAGACAATGAGGAGTAACTAAGGGCTTTTCCATTGGAATAGACAAGGTCCTAGGAGAGAGGCAGAAGAGGAAGGTCAGAGAATGAACATCATGAGGTTAAGAGCAAAGTGTCAAGAAACAAGGACCCATGGTGCTGACCACTTTGTAGAGGGTCTGTAACATTCCATGGAATGTGGCAAGGGGGAGGTCACTGGTGAGTTGAGAAGTGATTAGGAAGTGAAGAAGCAGAGGTTGAGAATGAAGACATTCTTCTAAAAGGGAGTAGAGAAAGGAGCTATGCTGATACGTGGTCAGCTCTCATATCCTCGTGCAGTGAATGAACAACAGTAGCTTCGGAGGGATGTGAGTCAGAAGCATGTTTATACTAAATTTGACAGGCTTAAGAGGGACTATTACAGAGAAAGAGGGAATATTGATCCAACAAGACTGTGAAGAAGAGGGGAGGGATGGTCTAAAGGGGTGAGATGGAAAGGTTCGCCTTAGGCAGAAGGGAGGATTCCTGTCTCTGGATACTTGAAGGTGAGAAAGGGTGTGCACATGGCTGATTTTGAAGGAGGTAATGTTGCCTAATAGTGGAGGGGTGATTTAGAACAATTGAACCCACATATGTGACGAAGTACATAGTTAACAAGTAACTGAAGGACAAGCATATGTTCATCAAACTACAGATAATAAATACTGTAATCTTATATCCCTTCCACTTGCTAGTTCTATCTTGTTCCTCCACTAATTATTATCCAAGGGGACTGGGGACTTTCTGTGGCTCCGATAATTGTCCCTGACCTTGTTGTGGTCAGGTCCTCTTCTTCTTTTATTGCCTTCATTCTGGAATGGTCCCCGTTGCTCTTCTGTGTCCTTCACTGCAGTCTGACTCCCACCCACATCATTCAGTTGCCAGCCTGAAGTAAGGAAAATACCTCCCTCTACAGAACACAGCCACCTTGCAATCTTCGTTTCTTATTGCAAGTCTAGTTTCTTTGACTTTCATCTGACCTTTGACTACATGTCTGCCCTTCCCAACACAAACCTGGCATGTTCCCTAAGAAGGCTGAGGCTGAAGAAAATTTGAAAGACACTTCATGCTGCTTTATTCAAGGTCTTTCTTTTTGCCAGAGTTCCTTCCCATTCTGGGCTCCTGCAATTAGAAACAAACCTTCAGATGAAGTTTTGTTTTCTGCCCAAAGACTAAGGGGCAGTCTTCTACTCAGCTTGCAATGCTATCACAGAATACCATAGACTGGATGGCTTAAACAACAAACATTATTTCTCACAGCCCTGGAGGCTGGTAAGTCCAAGATTAAGACACCAGCAGGCTGAGTTCCTGGTAAGAGCTCTCCTGAAGATAGCCACCATCTTGCAGTATCCTCACAGGGTAGAAGGAGAGATCACAATCTCATGTCTCTTCTTATAAGGGCACTGATTCTATTTATGAAAGCTCCATACTCACGACCTAATTACCCACCAAAGGCCCCACCACTTAATATCATCACACTAGGGATTAGGGCTTCAACATATGAATTCTGTAGGAACACGAACATTCAGTCGATAGCAAGTGGCTATCATTTTATAACAGCATTGGGTGGGAGTTATTTGCCTTCAGAAGCCAGCCATCAGTTGTGAGGCCTCGAGTCATTTTCTTACCCAGAAGAGTCATCAGGCTTTTACACAAATGAAAACCTTCTTCACTGACCCTCCTGTTCCTGTCTGAATTGTAAGTAGCTGCACACCTTTAGAACCTCAGCACAAAGCATTTATTATTACCTTATTTGAAAATAGAAGCAAAACAGGATTCTCCCACCTTCCTTTCTTTTATTTAAGCAATGAGATATTTTCTTGTAGTAATGCTCCATGATATTAAGAAATATTCCAACACATTGAACTTCCAAATATTAAAAGGCCCTGAAATCGTATGCGAGTTAATATGCAAGATACATCTTTCTCTTTAAAATTTTTAAACCAAGACGTGTGCAAAACAGGGATTATTTTTATTATTCCTTTCTTCAGTCTCCTCGTGGGAGAATTTAATAAAGACTTGGAATAGAGGAGGATAACAAAAGGAGGAAACTGTATGGGAAGAGAAACAATATCAGAAGAGGGAGGGCAAAGGAAAGCTGAGGGAAAGCAGGATTCCAGTCCTTATTTAATTATCCAGTTAGCTCCTTTAAATGCCTTTTGTAAAATAAAAATAAAATCTTTCTTCCTAGGAAAAAAGTGAATTTATGAATAATAATTCCAGCGAACAGGTCCTATATGTTGATCCGGTGATTACAGAGATAGAAATTCCAGAAGAACACAAGCCCATAGACTACAAGACAGAAAAGAATACGGGATCCCTGGAGACAAGAGACTGCCTGCAGAAGTCACTACTCACCAACACTACAGTTGTGTATATTCCTGGTCTCAGCACTGGGTATAAACCCCAGATTTCAAATTTTCTCACTGGAGGAAACCATCTCAGCAAAAATGATGACACATCTTCCTCAGCTCTCAAACCACCGGCCGATTCCTTAGACCTGGGGGAAAATGCCAGGTTTAAAAGATACCCTAATTTTGCTTTTTCTGTCTCAAGTAGGAATTCGCTAAGCAACACACTATTTCTTGAAGAATTAAGCCTCATTTTAAATCAAGGAGAATGCAATCCTCTGGACATACAAAACTCAGTTGAGGGAGAAACTGCCATGCTTTTGGAAAATGCTTCACCCAATGAAACTATTCCAGAACAGACCCTGTTGCCCGACGAATTTGTTTCCTGTTTGGGGGTCATGAATGAGGAGTTGCCATCTATTAATTCTTATTTTCCACAAAATATTTTCGAAAACCACTTCAATACGATTTCACTCTTGGAAAAATAGAGCTGCATAGTCAAAGTCAATATAGGAAAGCTGCCTTGTAATCTGAAGTTGGATCTCCTCTTTAGTTTAATTCTGCCCTATTTTTTAAAGTTAGAGAGTTAAGATCCAAAGATGGAACATACTTCATAGTCACAAAGGAAGCACCGATATTAGGTACAGCTTCTGTATTTTTTAAAAAGTATCAACAATTATATCCTTTTTATTTCCGCTCATTGCAAGGCACAGAACAGATCTCTCTGTTGTATGAAGGATAAATAATACAAGATATGTGGTGGTGAAATAAACGTTGAAAATAGTTCTTAAAAATTGAGACATTATGGGGTGCCTGGGTGGCTCAGTCATTAAGCGTCTGCCTTCAGCTCAGGTCATGATCCCAGGGTCCTGGGATCGAGCCCCACATCAGGCTCCCTGCTCCTTGGGAAGCCTGCTTCTCCCTCTCCCACTCCCCCTGCCTGTGTTCCCTCTCTTGCTATGTCTCTCTCTGTCAAATAAATAAAATCTTAAAAAAAAAAATTGAGACATTAATGTTTGTTTGCAATGGGAGAAGCAAATTTAATTTTCATTTTATGGCTTAAAATTCTCTTGGGTAGGTAAAAATATAGTCCCCAACAACAAAATAAGAATAGAATCAGAGAGCATTAATTGGCATGTTGGTTGTATTATTTTTTTCTACTACTTTCTTTTCAGGTATTAGGGATTTGATTTTTCTTTATTTTGATTTTAGGGATTTGATTTTTCTTTATTTTGATTTTGGACTAAGAGAGTTATAAAACAATGATGTGATGACATGATGAAACTGCTGTCTTCATTCAAGTTAAGCGTGATGGCATTGTCGTCCTGTGGTGTAGTTGGTGTATTAATTACACTATGGCAGAACTGAAGTAGCAGATGCAGTATCAGCAAGTTGTAATTATTCCTTTTGTAATCGACTATATATTAGATATATGTCAGAAAATTATTGTTAAAACAAGTATTTGTCCAAATCTGGGATGGCAATTCTTGCCACACCTACCATTGCCCTATAGCCCATGTCTCCTGCAGACATCACTAACTGATTACCACAAGCCTTTCTGCTAAGCCTTAAGGTAACCTCAGAGTCCTCTCAACATGGTGCTCCTGACAGCTACACTCAATAAGGTCTAGGACTGGAGGTGAACTGTATCTGCCACCCAGGTCAATACTGAGAGATAGGTGATCTTAAAATATGAAATGCATATTTTTCAGCTGAAAATGGTACTCAGCAGACTTTTCTTTTTTTTTTTTAAGAGAGAGTGCGTGAGCAGGGTGGGGAGGGGCAGAGGGAGAGAGACAATCACAAGCAGGCTCCACACTTAGTGAGGAGCCCAGTATGGGGCTCAATCTCAAGATGCTGAGCTCATGACCTGAGCCAAAGTCAAGAGTCGGTCACTTAACGGATTGAGACACCCAGGCCTCCCACAGACTTCTCTATTCTGATTAATTTTTGTGGTCCAAGGAAAAAATGTTCTAATGATCAGAATAATTTGAAAATAGGGTAGACTACCCACTGAGTTTCTCTTTTTCTTCTAAACAGTTGTCAACAATAATAATTTATATTCAGATTAAATAGTTTAATTTTATTATAACAAATTGAGTAGTTAATCAAAAAAAGGACCAGTTGCCTACTGTGTGTTTAGCACATGAACAAGCTATTTTGTTTTGTTTTGGCTTTTTTTTTTAATTAAAAAAAACCCTAAAAGCAGTTGTGTTGTCATTAAGTATCCGCATGAGGAAGATGACCATACTCCCTGGTTTATGCTGGTTTATGGTCTGTTGACCCAGTGTTAATTATGACCAGTGCACTCTTTCACTCTTAGAGGCATCCCATTTGGAAGATAAATCATATGGTTGCTCTATCTATGAATACTTTAATGTCCAGCATATAAGCAATTTGTTATAATTCACTTTTTTTTGCATTGACAATCTTTATTTTACTTTATCATGTACTAAAGCCATTTGCTCCAAAATGGAACATTACTATTCACAATGTAAAAAACATACCCCTTGCTATGAATTTCTATTCTGTTTATCCTAAAATATGTGTATATTTGTTGTACTTTACATATTCTAAAAGGAGTATATTTTAAATCACTAATGAAATGCTAATATTAAGCATGACTTGTAAATGATCATATGCCTTTCCTTTATTCTTCTTCGAAGGGAGAATATAATGAAGCAAAAAGGCAGGTCATACTTGGGATAGAAATAGCAAAAGACTGGGCGCCTGGGTGGCTCAGTTGGTTAAGCGACTGCCTTCGGCTCAGGTCATGATCCTGGAGTCCCGGGATCGAGTCCCACATTGGGCTCCCTGCTCGGCGGGGAGTCTGCTTCTCCCTCGGACCCTCCCCCCTCTCATGTGCTCTCTCTCTCTCTCATTCTTTCTCTCAAATAAATAAAATCTTTAAAAAAAATAGCAAAAGACTGAGACAAATCTTTGATGTTTACCAACCTGATGAAGACATTTGTTAACATAGGAAGAATATTTTCATAGTGTATTTCAGTATAATTGTAATCTGCCACACATCAAAAATGCTTTTGTCAAGCTTAAGGGACTGCAGCATTATTTGATTTATGTATGCTTCCACTGCAGTGAGCGCTTCCTTTAGAACTTTTTCTTGTCCCCTGGAGTGAGAAGGAGGTTCCTTTCTCTTCCTATGGTGTCTCTTCCATACCCACATCACTGTTTAGCACAGAGAAGATACTTCTAGTTCCATCTCTACCATTAGCCCTTGTTGGTCCCAATAGATTAAAAACTGAGGCTATACCTATAATGGAGGCAACATACCTGCCATTGCTCCAACTCAGGGAAAGTTTCAATTGTTTCATCACAATGCAACCTTGTCAGTAAGAAACAGTTTTCTTTCCATGATTCTTTTATTCAACAACTATCCCCTGAAGTATTAAATGTGCAAGGCATGTTGAGCAATACAGATGTCAATAAAACCAGCCAAGTCCCTGCAGCCTTGGGGCTTATATTCTAGGGGCAAGAAACAGACAGTATATGCCCTTCAAGGAGCTTACATTTTAGTGGGGAAGGGGATAAGGATAAGGCTGGAGAGAGGCAGAAAAAATAAAGAAGAAAAATTCCAGATAATGATAAATGTGGCGTAGAGAGGTAAAATGTAAAAAAAAAAGTGGAGAGTGATTTGATGGCCACTTTTTGCTGGGCAGTCAGGGAAGCTCTCTCCCAGGGAGGGACACTGACGTTGCCGTCTGAATCACAGGTAGGAGCCAGCGTGTGAGAATCAGCTTGCCACTTTAAATTCCCTCTATAGAAAAATTCTCCAGTGGCTCATATCTCTACTTCTTTGTCTCCTGTACAAGTTGGCCCTAATCCCACCCCCTTGCCACCTCCCCATTCTCAGCCAGAACCTTCTGTAGATTTTGGGGGACAAGTGTATATCTTTTTATCTTTCCATCTGGCTTAGTATTAACTTTCTTTCTCTGAGTCTCACAATGTTTGTAAATTGCCACTTCCTAAATGGAGATGTCACGCTTATTGGTATGG